>NC_056684.1:68373229-68998229 GCF_018350215.1 Panthera leo | reverse complement strand
ACTTAGCAGCTGTGTGGTCTTGGGTGAGACAGCCTCTCTAAACGTCAGTTCACTCATCTGTCAAGTGAACATAACGTCTACCTTACAAGGTAGTTGTGAGCCTGTCATAGTACTTGGCTGATGGCACCCAAAGCTGGGCATGTTGTTTTGTTTGTTTTTTACAATCTTGCCAGAGTTTATTCAGCAAGCCCATATAAAAAATTCATTGTTTCCCCTTTCCATTTAAGGTACAGTTTTGCGTAATGCCATTAAGCCGAATCAATAAAAACTGAAGTTTCAATATCTGAGTAAAGGGGAAGAAACGAATTCTAAAAGAGCATATTGTAATACTGGTTTTCCACAGATCACCCTTTAGGAAACACTGCCTTTATAGGATCAAACTTCCCAAGACACACACGTAAAAATACACAATGGCCTTTCTCCCAGGAACCTATAGGGAAGCATTTAGCACGCTAAGCAAATACCTACATCACAGTCCGTCATAACCTCCCCAAACTTGAGTTGTTTGAGTGCGGCGGCAAATTTCTACCTCTAGCTTTTCTCTGTTCTTTTTATCTTCAACTAAATCGAGAAACATTGACTGCTGCTAGTGCCAGAAACCTAGAAGAAACAAACCACCCTAATACTTGATGACCTAGCACCTTTTATCTTTCAGAAAATTTTTTGAGTATCGTTGACAATGGAACACTAGGTGCAGGTGTACAACATAGTGATTCGACATCTCGGATACATAAATGTAGCTACCATCTGTCACCATGTAATGCTGTGACAATACCATTGACTACATTCCCTATCCTGAGCCTCTTATGACCACGGCTCATTCATCCCATAACTGGGAGCCTGGACCCACAACTCCCTTCCCTCTGGCAAACCACTGGTTCTCTGTATTTGTAGATCTGCTTCTATCACCTTTCACTGCAGAACAATTAAAGGTCAATTTGACTTTAGTTTTTTCTGGTTGGAATCCCTATTTTTTTTTTAAGGCACACAAGATGATTTAATAGGTGTACACATTGTAAAATGACACAGGTTAATTGACAGATCTGTCACCTCACACAGTTACCATTATTATCTGTGTGTGGCGGGGCGGGGAGGGTGGTAAGAACACTTCTGATCTACTGTCTTAGCAAATTTCAAGTATATGAGACAGTTAACTATAAGCACCATGTTTTATATTAGATCCCCCACATCTATTTGTCTTATAACTGAAAGTCTGTACTCTCTGAGCAACACTTCCATTTCCTCCAGCCCCTGGCAACCATCATTCTACTCTTTGGTTCTAGGAGTTCAATTTCTTTCGATTCCACATATAAGTGAGATCATACAGTATTTGTATTTCTGTGTCTAGGTTATCTGACTTAGCATTAATGCCATCAGGGTCCATCTATGTTGTCTTGAGTGCTATGGTTTCCTTTTTTTTTTTATGGCTGATTAATATGCCATTATATATACATACCACATTTTCTTTATCCTTTCGTCTATTGATGGACACTCCGGTTTTTTCCATATCTTGACTATTATGAATAATGCTTCAATGAACATGGAATGCAGACATCTCTTTGAGATAGTGATCTCATACCCCTAAGTAGGATTGGTGGATCATGGGGTAGCTCTTCATCTAATTTTTTGAGGAATTTTCGTATGGTTTTCCCAATGGCTGTACAAAGCTGGGCACGTTTTAAGTTCATTCTTTTCTCCCTCTCCTACACAAAGGTTTAGAGACGTGAGGGAACTCCTGCCTCACTTAGGAAGTTGCACTTAATGAGGAATGAAATGCTAAAGAGTTTGAATTTGTTGACAGAAAGAGCCATTAGAGGATTTTAATCAAGGGAATGACCCTGACAGCACTGTAGAAGACAGACTAGACACTGATGAGACTGGACATAGCCATGACTATAGACAGATATAGATATAGACATATATGTGTATATATATATGTAGAAGTCATTGCTTCATAATCAGAAGCATGTAGTTTCCTGGGAAGTTTTCTAAATACATAGCCTACTTACCAATCCCCAGGGAATGTATCAGATTCATGGAGGAAAGGGTAAACCTAAAAAGAGTCTCCAAAGTGATTCTGAGATGCCCATCACCTGCTTTCCTCCCCCCTTTCCTGAACATTTGATTAAATGTTCAGGGTTTCTAAACCAAGGTCTTAGGGCTCTTAAGTGATGGCCACAAGTTTGCAAAAACAATCTAGTAGTTCACGTGTTTGGCCAAGAAATGTGTACCATACTCTATGACCCACAGTTGTCCACTAGCATACTACCTGTTGTTGGCTCCCCTCCCCAATCTGTATCGAGGCCCCTCCTGTTCTGCATCAGGATAAACCCAATACCTGTTTGCCGTTGTGAGTTACAGATGACAGAATAGTCCTCAGCGTCTTGAAGCCCATTGCAATGTCTAGCAGATGGGCAGCAAAGAAGAAGTTGTTGTAGTGGCCCAGGATCGACATGGTTGTATACCAGGCAAGGTAGAGAAAGGACTGTGGAAACAGAGGCAATTTAGTAACTTTTCAGGCATTCCGGCCTCATGATGGGCCCATTAACCACCCCCCCCCCTTTTTTTTTTTCTCATCTTTGGGAACAGAGCGAGTGAAAGCCTGTCTGCCTTACACTACTGTTCCCCAGGTATGGTGAAGGCCCTCCATCTTTCATAAGCAATCACTGAATCTTTCCTGGCACCCCCTAGCGTGTCACCCGATGGCATCTAATGACATCCCTGGCCCTGTGGCACAGAATCTCGTTTTTCCAGATGCCATACTCACGTTATCAGTAAAAACAACTCCCAGCTTCCAGATATGGTACTTCATGTCGATGGAACTCAGCCTAAAGGGGGACAAGTAATTTTAAAACTTATAAATGTCAGAATGCAGTTAAGTGTTTAATAAGGGGAAAAATTCAGTTTTTTTCCTCTCAGGTTTAATAATCTAAATACAGCTCTGAGTTTTGCAAGCTGTATGTGTTCCCCATGAGACCAAGAATGGTTGAATCATACATCCTGAAATTTTAATTAGTCTTTCTCTTTCAGCTCTTTGAGGCATAAAAGCTGATAGGCCTTTCCATTTTTTAAGGCAGCATTCTCCCAATATGTTAGAACCTAGAAGAAACTCCTAAGCCAGACCAGAGCCTGAGACCACACAGACATTCTGCAGTTCCTTCCTCTGGCATGCAGAAGAGGGCTGGAAAATCAAAGGATCCACTACGGCCAGACTTTGGATTTAAACTCCTAAGCTCTGTACCATGACACCAGAGAGGCCGCCTCTGCTTTGCTTTCTTCTACTGGGCTGAAATCAAGGGCATTTTTGTCCAAACCTAGGAGTTCAGCAATGCGTTCTGCTCCGTAGAGATCACCATACTTGTTAATCACCTAAAGAGAGAAGACAACAGGGTGGGTTTGGGCCACTCAACACCATCAGTGTTTTCTCTGGCCCCGAGGTCTTCGGAGCTTTGCTACACTCTGGGCTCTTTCAAGTGACTGATAAAGACATGATTCAAAATGCAACAGGAAAAAATAAAATAAATAAAATAACATTCCCCCCCCCCCCCCGGAGAAAACAGAAGTGACAGAGATAGGTGAAAAACGTTTTTTTCAAGCTGGTATCTTTTTGGAGCAGAGAAAGAAACTAGTATGCAGAAAGCAGTGATTGTATTAAGCTGTTTAGGGCAGCTGATTATAGCAATGGAGCCAAAACCTACATATGCTCATAAAAAACCCTTCTGTGACTTACTCTTTTTGAGATACCATCATAAAAACAACATCAAATTTATTCATGTTTGTAGATGAAGAACTTTAAAAAATTTTTTTTTAATGTTTCTTTATTTTTGACAGAGAGAGAGACAGAGTGCGAGCAGGGGAGGGACAGAGAGAGAGAATCTGAAGTAGGCTCTAGGCTCCAAGCTGTCAACACAGAGCCTGATGCCGGGCTCGAAATCGTCAACTGCGAGATCATGACCTGAGCTGAAGTCAGATGCTTAACTGACTGAGCCACCCAGGCGCCCCTGTAGATGAAGAACTTAAAAAAACAAAACAACAACAAAAAAAACCCCTACATTTCTTTGGTGGTCATGGAACTCTCCCCATCCCTACCCCCCACTCCCAACTGACAAGGCCTACCTTTCTCTTTACAAACTTGTCCCAGTAGTTACTAGGAAAAGATCTGAAAAACAGAATAAAAAAGGGAGATTCTTAGCATCAAGGCAAGCACATCAAGAAGCTTTGCAATCTGTGTCTGGATCTAGGATCTCCTTGGGTTTTGTCCTGCTCATTCGAGAATTCAGACTGATTGAAAGTCAGAGTCCCCACAGGTCAGATTTATGGTTTTGCTTCTTTGTGTTGACTTCTGGAATACTGGAGAGCCACTCTGCATTTTCTCCTTCAAAAGTATGGTAAAGAGCCAGAAATTGTGGCATCAGACTAGACAGAAGCAGATCCATGCCTCCTGATCCCAGTATAACTGCAAACAAAAGCCTATAGGAAAACACATGCATTCAACCTTCCTTCACTGAGTGCCTAACTTCATGTTGGTACCTGGGGTAGCTGATAGGGATATAGTGGTGGAAAGTGTAGACAAGGTCCCTAACTTCATGAAGTTTCCAGTATGGGAATCATCTTTTGTTCATGTATGTGGGGTTTTTCTTAACCAGAGCGCTCATCCACTCTATTTTCCATTCCCATGTAACTCCTGTGGGGTCTGCTTTTCTCAGGGAATTAGACCCCTCTTGTCTTTTGGACGTGGTCCCCTCTACCATACCATCCCTAACCCCTCAGAGGCAATTTCTGCCCTGAGCCTAGGAACTCATACCAGCTCCACTGCAAATTGTCATTGGTCAAATTAAGGAAGGACTGTCACTTTTGGGTAGGTTGGCAAAAACCATTTAAGATACTTTTCTCCTTTCCATCCTGAAATCGATCTTTCCTGGGAGAGTTCATTGTGAGTCTAGATTGCAGCCAAGGAACCTCTGACCCTTGGTGCAGGCATTCTTACTTCTGTTTTCCTTAATCTGAGTCCTTCTTATTGCCTGTGGAACATAACAGTCTCTTTTTTTATAAAGACCACCCAAACTGGTGATAAGGAAGTGAGGACATCCCTCTCTTCATGGGCCTCTCAGAAGAACAACTGTGAGCAAATGCCACTTCTCCCTCAACAAACAAGCTGACAATCTTTAAACATTTTTTTCTGTAGGGAGGGGGGAAAGGGGAAGCAAAAGCAATTTCTTTGTTTCAAACATCCAAATGCCACTTAAAAGCAAAAACAGATGCTGGGGTTACAAAGTAAACTGGTAATAGGTTTTATCTCTGGAGGCATGCAAGTGATTATTTTCATTTTCTTCTTTGTACATTTTTCTACTTAATTTTTTTCACGTATTACATTTAGAGCCTAAAATAACCAAAGCAAATAAAAATCAATCCAGGCTTCCTCTGTCCACACCAATATCTCCTTTCTCTTAAATCCTTTATCCAAATGGATAACATACAACTTGGCCTTGGTCACATTTGGTCCTTAACATACAACTTGGCCCTGGTCATATGTGGTCCTAAGGGTAAAATTCCACAAGTGATGCCACAGAGATGCTGACTGAAGGTTCCAGGCAAGACCCTTTCACAGACATGATCTTACCTTGGTCTGGGTATTCTTGTCCCCTGACTAGGTATGTAAGCTCCTTGAAGGTAGAAAACATAGTTTTACTTGATAATATACGTATTTTTAAATAATATCCTTTACTTAAAATCTGAGGTAGATGGGGGCGCCTGGGTGGCTCAGTTGGTTAAGCATCTGACTTCAGCTCAGGTCATGATCTCGCGGTTTGGTTCGTGAGTTTGAGCCCCATGTCAGGCTCTGTGCTGACAGCTTGGAGGCTACTTCGGATTCTGTGTCTCCCTCTCTCTCTGTCCCTCCCCTTCTCATACTGTCTCTCTCTCTCAAATAAACATAAAAAAATTTTTTAAATGTCAGGTAGATGACAGGGCCTTCAGAAGGGAAATGCATAAATAAGTGCTACTTCTATATATGAATGGTCAAAAAATAATACAAGATGCTCAACCTCTTTAGAAATCAAAAAAATGCACAGTGAGATGCTATTACACACCTACTGAATTAGCAAAATTATTTGAGTTTCTTAACAAGTGTAGCAAAAAGGCAGAGAAGCAGGAACTCTCATACAGTGCTGGTTGGAATGTTAATCAAGACAAACACTTGCATACCTTACTATTCAGGAAATTCCTTTCCTGATTTCCATTCTAGAGAAACTCTTTTACTTGAGCATCGGGTATAAAAGTATTCATTGTCCCACTGTTTATAAGAGCCAGAGACTAGAAACAGTTGAAGTATCCACTGTCAGGAAAATGTATAAATACATGATACACACATGACAGGTACTTATATAATGGAAAATGCTACAGCTTTGAAAATGACCAAACTATGGCTACACACATCAACCTGGGCAAGCTCCAGATGCACTCCTGAATGAAAGATTTCAATGACAGTATAATGCATGTAGCATAATTCCCTTTACATAAAGTTCAAAATCAGTTGACATGAAACAATGGTTCCAGGGACACATACCTAAGAGGTAAACTATATACTAAAGCACAAGAATGAATATCACTGAAGCCAGGAGAGTAGTTAAGTGGGGGTTGGGGAGAATACGATCAGAGAGAACATCCCGGACTTTGAAGCTATCAGCAGTGCTCCATTTTTTAAAGTTTGTAGTTCATTAACAATATAAAAATAAGATTGCTCTCTGACATATAGTTAACTGTAAAAAGTAGGTTACGTGTATTGTGGTGCCATTACTGTGGAAACAAAGATTCATCCATCTAAAATTTTTAAAAATGCTATCTACACATTTCTCTACTCATGGGCACTGAAGCCACTTCAAATGAAAAAAAAAAATCAACAAATATCCTTGTTGGAACGTTTTAGTGTAATTGTCTTATTATCTCCTTAGATCCATTCATAGAAGCTGAACTGCCTTTTTACTGAGACTTTTAGGCCACATCACCTGTGTCACATATACAAGCATTACTGATAACTGCAGAAAGCTGACCAAAGAATCATATTATTTAAGAGTATACAAAATTTCTGTGATGTGATGACAAAGGGTCAGAAATTAGGCCTCGTGTTTTCCTTTTTTTTCTTTATTCGAGCTGACTGGCACAGACATGGAGCAGGGGACAGGCTTTTGATTTGCATGCTCACTTCTTTTCTTCCCCTTTCTAGAGACTATTTTAAAAAGCTCAGCTGGGCCTTTACAGAGCTGCCTCCCTCAGTGTGCCTGACCCTCTTTGGATAAGGAGCAATTTTCTTCTCCCAGGGTCAGAGTTGCTGTTTGCAGACATGCATATTTTAATTGGCACAGCTAAGGGTTTCAACAGTCCCCTCTGTTTACGTATCTCTTTTCCTTCAACACATTAATTTATCTTCAAACTCTCATTTTCCCAGTTGGGAACACACTGGCGTTACCTTCGCTAATGATGGCAGCCATTTTCTGAACAGGTAGGGAGAGGGAATGACCAACAGCTTGATGCCTACCACGTGCCAGGTGTATTGTACCAAGCATGTGACATACACTCATTGATCCTCCCAGACTGCAGGAGGTCGTAGGTATTCTCATGGCTCCGTTAATGAAGAGGAAATCAGGGTCTAAAAGGCTTCATTACCTTGTCCCTTTCACAGGCAACTAAGTTACAGAGCTGACCTGGTAACCCGCCTCTGCCTGTAGAATCAATGGTCTTTCCCATCACAGTACTAATCACATACATGCCCATCAAGACAGGCTTAATGACACAGGTAGTAGCACCCCCAGCCAGATGGCTCTTTTTTTAATTATTTAAGAGACAGAGAGAGAGAGAGGTGCACAAGGAGAGAGACAATCCTAGGCAGGTTCCATGCTCAGTGTGGAGCCTGACATAGGGCTCCATCCCACGACCCTGGGATCATGCCCTGAGCTGAAATCTAGAGTCAGACACTTAACCAAATGAGTCACCCAGGTGCCCCCTGATGGCCCTATTCTAACTGCCCAAGGAACTGCCTATCCATCGACATTGGAAGGAGCTCTAATACTATCCAGGCTACTTTTTTGAGACAACTTCAGAGCTGGTGCCGAGGCAGGACTGCTGTGCAGCATAGGTGCTCTGGAAACAGATCAGATGATCTCAGAACCTCTGGGTCAGGGAAGCATTCTGTATGACTCGAACATGAAAACTACTTAACACTGCACTGGACCATCTGTTCTTAGTTAAATATGCTCATCACTCCCCGACAGCCTCCAATCCCCCACTGAATGCATAGGGATACAACACCAGCGTTTGACGGGCAATGGGCTATTTACTAGGAAGGCGGTAGAGAAAACACGTCCTAGAAACCAAAAAAAAAAAAAGGCTTCTATTAATCAGTCTCCAAGGCTGGTTAAGAACATGCCATTCTGTTTACAGGACAGACGCCTTTCCCTTTTTGGGATGGAGGTGAAGGGACACTTACGGTGTGTTGATTACCAAGCGGTCCCACTGCCCCTTGATGTCATCTTCAGATGGCTGTTCAGTGATATACAGGCCATCGAACTCCAGCTTCCTGGCAATTTCTTTTTCTCTTTTGAACACCACCAAAGGGACCTACGAGTGGGAAGACACTGCTTACTCAATGCAGGCTTTCTAATTCAAGCACCCTCTCCCAAGCATTTCTCGCAAATTAACCTTTCCCATTTGAGGGGGCAGTAATCTCTTATTTTTGAAGTTTATTCTTTTTAGTAATCTCTACACCCAACCTGGGGCTCAAACTCACAACTCTGAGATCAAGAGTCTCATGCTCTACCAACTGAGCCAGCCAGGCAGCCTGGGGGCAGTAATCTCTTTGTAGTAGGATTCTCAGGGTGCCTAGTTGTGGGTCCAAAGTCAAATCTCTTCTCACTCCTTTGGCTAATATGTTTCCTTCTCCAAAAATCTGGAGCCACCCTCATCTTGGGCCACCCTTTAAGGTTTGGGTTAAATAGCTTGTAGTAATACAAACTGGACTCCTTGACCCATCCTGGGGAGAAGGCCATATTTAGACCAGTCCCTGGGCCAAATGAGTTAGGTACCCTAGGACTCCTAGGCTGGAGTTGAAACATGACTTAGAAAGAAAATGAACTATTCTAGAATGGATTGCTCAGCCACAGAATACCATGGAATGTTCCAGCCCCCTTCAATGGCTAGGGTCATACTGATCTCATGGCACTGACGTTTGGTTAATGAAACATGGGGGTTTGCTAGCAGGGATGAGAGGATTCACTGGGCTGTTATTGAAGTTTTCTTCCTGAGAGGAACACAGTTATTGGTTTCCTATTATCACTCCCCATTCTCTTACATTTGGAACTTTGAGTTTAGCCTAGAGATGGTGGCATGGCTATGGTGGCCTACCACAAAAAAAAGTAGAGAAGGAGGGGAAACTTGCTTCAACCATCAACGGACATACAATAATTCAAATAAGGGACAGAGTTAGTGAGGTCAGAGGGTGCTACTGAAATCCTGGGAAATGAGAATTCAGAATAGCCAGGGCTCCTGTAGCCAGGAAAGCTTAATGCAGACAGAGCCAAGGCTTCTCATTCAGCTGGAAAGCCACTGGTTACTTGGCAACATCCCTCAGGCTTTGGTCTCCAAACGGGTTCTTCCAATAACTCTTTCTCAAAGCTCACGGTATCTATAAATACCCATGCTATTCCTTTATTTCCAAGGGAAAAAAAAAGACAAAATTTAGACAGTGATTTGTAAAGAGTTACTCTTTGCCCTTTTTATCTTTAACGTAACAAAACAACACCACGGAAAGAAAAGACTAATGACAGGAAGGTGGCAAAGGCTAATAATAGGCATTGCACCCTGTGAGGAACTGATGATCGCTTGCTAGTTAATGGATGATGTGGGAGGGAAAGCAAAGATAAAGCTACTCTGACTAATACCTGCTATATTGTGAAATGACTCTGAATAGTCATCATCATCATCATCATAATCATAATCATAATACTACCAAGTTTTAGAGCAGTACTCATCTCTGGAATTCGAAGCATTCCCCCCTTCAGTCTTCTAAGGATTTGTATATCCTTGTAAGTAGGACTTCCACATCTTTATTCCCTAGTGTTTACCTTGTGTTTTCTCTAGGTCACTGGTATACCTGCACTGAATCCAACAAGCTGAGCCCTAGGATGGTAAACTAAGGTAAACCACTAACACTCTAGTGGTTACTATGTTTGTGTTCTGGGTCCCTCTATACATTTTAATTCATTTAATACTCCCAGCTACTTTTAGGGGTTGTGCTATTATTATTAACACTCATATGTACAGAGGAGGAGATAGGAATGGTGAGGTTAAGTGGCAGAACTGTAAGTCCCACCCAGGCAGCCTCCAGAATGTGTGCTCTCATCATTACAAAAGAGTCCTTAGCGTGGATTAGAGCAAGTGGTCTCCCCACCGGGGTAGCTAGACTTCCCACATGATACTACAGTTCCTGGGGACGAAGAGAGGGCCACAGAGATAGGAATATATGTTTGGGACTCTTCCCAGGAGAAGATGGCTTAGTGTATGGCCAAGGAGACTTCCTACTTACGAAACAAAATGTAATGAGAAAAAAGATGTGGTATAGTAGCAACAGAACCAGACTTAGAAAGCCAAAAATACTATGATTCACATGAATATATAAAGATTCATATAACTATAGTAGTGTCTGAAGATGGCTCCCGTGAACTATGTCTCCTCATATTCACGCCCTTGTGTGGCTCCCCCTCATCTCCTGTGCAACAATGAATCTGGGCTGACCCTGTGACTTTCTGTAACCACCAGAAGGCAGTAAAGTGACACTGTGACAGTTCTAGGCCTAAGCTTTAAAAAGGCTAGCAGCTTCCGTTACTGTGCTCTTTTTGGAAAACCCCAAGCCGTCATATGCAAGAAGTCCAGCTACCTTGCCGGAAAGAGCATACAGAGAGGCCAAACGGAAGGGGGAATGCTCTGAGTCTATACGGAGAGAGAAGTCCAGCTGCCCCAGCTGAGCCCAGCCTTCCAGCTGTTCCCTTGACAACACTCCAGGTGTGAGAGTGTGCCATCATGGACAGTCCAGCCCAGCTGAGCTGACAGATGGTTGCTGGCACAGCTGCCTTCACACAGAGCAGAGGGATTGCTCAAATGTGCCCAGCCAAGTCACAGAATCTTAAAAAGTGATTGTTATTTTAAACGACTAAGGTCTCGGGAGGATTTGTTGCACAGCACTAGATAGCTGAGACAGTAATCCATCAGTAAGTTTACTTCTGACATCTGAAGTAGTTAAAAACCAATAAATTTTGAAAGGTGAAAAGCATTTTTATAAAATTCCAACATAAGTTCCAAGATCAGAAGCAGCTCTCATTACTAGCTGCATGTGTGACTTAGCATGATGACTCTAATCCTATGAAATTCAACAGGAAGTATCTGAAAAGGGACTCCCGGAGTAAGGCTTCTTACAGTAGGGTGTGAATACAGATCACCCAGGAGGGCATGTTGAGTCGTAGCTTCTGAGGTAAAAGGCCAGGGGTGGGGCAAGATTCTGCAGTTCTAACCAGCTCCCCGGTGATGGCACTGCCACCACTCTCTGAACCTCAGGCTACAAGCCAAGTCCTGGAGAATAAAGGGCTCGCTGGGTTCAAAATGATGCATCTTCCCCAAGGAGTCAGATTAGATTCAGAGTAGCCAGCAACTCACCTTCAGGCAGTAATAGCCCACCACACAGACCAAAGAGATGATGGTGTGGATAATGGCCAAGGCCCGCAGTGCTGGTGCCATATACCCAGTGCTCTCCTGTAGGACGAAGAACACCATCGCTTCTTCCTCTTCCTCATCATTAAAGGAATTCCACAGGTTTGCAATGTCCTCTGTCTCTTCTTCCAAAGGCTCTTCAGTGACCTGGCCCAAGACACACACTTTCTTACAAACATCAGAAAGTACCTCTGCCAGTGGGCTCTCCCCCCATTTTTTCAGACTGCTAGCATATGCTATACACATGGTAGTAATGCAGCATTATTTGCTGAGGGAATGAGGTTTTAGGTAACTTATTCCTAGGAATCTCCAATGTCTATCATAACTACAAAGAAAATTTCCGAGAGAGAAATACTATCTCTTGAAAAACAAAAAAAATTACAAGAGCTGGGGTGCCTGGGTGGCTCAGTCGGTTAAATGCCCGACTCTTGATCTCAGTTCAGGTCTTGGTCTCAGGGTGGTGAGTTCAAGTCCCGCATTGGGCTCCGTGCCCAGCGCGGAACCTACTTTAAAAAGGAAGAGGAGAGCTTTACTACATGTGCTATGATCCCTATACCACAGGAGGTAATTTCTGAAATGCCGTGGCCTGGGAGGAGGCGAAGACACGAACGTGCACGTGCACAACTGCATGCGCATGTGCTTGCACATAGTCGACATTTTTTCATTCTTTTTTTAGATGCCTTTGACATGCATGCCTTCAACTGCCATTCTTACACAGATGGCTTCCAAATGTACACCTGTGAGGCTTTCCACCTGCATTTCCATTGCCTGCTGGCTACCTTCACCTGGATGACTGTCTGCGGTCACTTCAACCTCAGTATGTTTAAAGCCAAGCTTTGCTACATGCCCCTCTACAGACTTCCATTTTTCCTCCACAGGCAAAGTGCCGGACCATAGGCAAAGGAAAGCCATTATTAGTTCAATCTAGTGGCAGGTTGATGTAGATTAAAGCAAGATTTATACAAATCAGATTGATGGTTTTAGATAAGGAGGGACAGAGGCAAAAGTTAGAATAGCCAGTTAAAGGCTATGTCAGGAATTCAGGACCTAGCATTCATTTATTCATTCCACTAACATTTATTATGTGCCTATGGTCTACAAGACCCACTTAGCAATGTTCAAAATCTTTATTTATCTTGATTAGTCTCTTTTCCCATATCCCCAAACCAACTACTGTTAATTCTTCCTTCATAATAGTTCTAACATATGGACCAATTATAATGGCTTTCTGTTACCTTATCCTTTAAGGAAAAAGACTTGTATTTACTATTCATTTTGAAATGCATTATAGTGCCTAATACAGGGTCTAGAATATAGTAGGTACCCAACAAATATTTGGAGAATTTATTAAGTAATGACTAGAACAAGCCTAAACTATGGAAATGACGCCCTAACTGGCCTTCCTTGCAAGCAGTGTCTCCATTCTTCCAAATGTTAAAGAGTATATCCTTTTTGGAAGCCAGGGACTTAGAGATTTCCTTAGATATTACAATTTCTGCTCTAATTAAGGGCATAAGTTCTATTCTGATTTTTAAAAAGTATACAGTATAGTGAGCAAATAACCCCCAAATGCAGTATCACCTTGTAAAAGAGCAGGATGAAGTTGATAGCGAAGGCTACAAACAGAGCGAGGAACCTCAGGTTGTAGAAATTCCTGGCCAGGTAATGCTGAAAAGGAAAGGACAGGCAGAAGTAGAAGAGTTCTGGAAGGGAAAGAGACCTTCCTTCCCTCCAACAGGAGACCTTTTCTGGTTAGAAATTTACACAGGACTGGCCCTACTCCTTGATAACCACTGTACTAAGACAGTGCTGGACTTCTTATGACTTATTTGGGGAGAAACAGGAGCCATTGATTTAGAAAAGTGGCTCAGAATAATGCTAAAAGGAACTCTGCCCTGGTTTACCCCTCAGGGAATCAAAAGCCTAAACAGGTCACTAGCAGAGAACCGAAATGCTGCTGTTAGGGTGCGTGAGTGCATGCGCGCTCTATGCAGACAGTAAGTCTGTTTACAAATGATGAGTTTTCTACGCCCAGAGAAGAGCCCTGCAGCTCCCACCCTGGATGTAGCCAGTCTGTGGCCTAAAGTCTTTGTCCCCTTGCAAGTCACTGCCTCTCCCTCTGCCTCTCCCCCTCAAGGTAGCATTCCCATTGCCATCTTCCCTAGAAAAATCAGCACTTGGGGGCACCTGGGTGGCTCAGTCAGTTGAGCTTCTGACTTTGGCTCAGGTCATGATCTCACGGTCTGTGAGTTCAAGCCCTGCGTTGGGCTCTGTGCTGACAGTTTGGAGCCTGGAGCCTGCTTCAGATTCTGTGTCTCCCTCTCTTTCTGACCCTCCCCCATTCATGCTCTGTCTCTGCCTTAAAAACAAATAAAAATTTTAAAAAATTAAAACAAAAAAAAAAAGAAAAATCAGCACTTGAGGACTGGAATGATAGCAGTTTGGGAAAAGCTCTCAGTCTCTCTGTGTAGGAGGCTCTCACCAATGGTGTTGGGGAAGGTGTTATCCTGACCATCAGCAGCTGTACCTCAGTGGGCAATTTGTCAGAGAAAGGACATTACAAGCTATGCTGAGGGCTGAATGCAGGTGGAATAACAAAGCTTCCAAGGAGTAACAGGAGAACCTAACATAAGAATATTCTTTCTGCATCCCAAATGGTCTGGCCGCTTCTGAGCTCTGGACTATGACAGGCTAAGTGAGCACATAACACACGAGAGCTCACTGGCAGAGAGCACAGGGCATCCAGTGCTGGGCAGAGGGGCTGGAGCACTTGGCTTTCCCCAGGCTAGCCTCTTTTCCTTTTCCTCCAACACAAAAGGAAACAACAGATGAATGAGAGAAGAAAAGGAATGAGAAAGACAAGGAAGCATAACTAAGCAAACAGTGAAACAGAATCAGTGACCACTCGTCTGAGGTCTGCACCGGGAGCGTGGCCAGGCTAGAGTGCTTACCAGTAACTTGGTCTGATAGATTTCCAGCCCTTTGAAGAAATTAGCCATGAAGGCTTCAGGCTTCTCAACTTTCTGGCCCCGTCGCCGCTTCTTCTTCTTTGTCACTTCTGCCCACAGGGCGTCAGCTTGCTCTTCCTCCTTGGCCGTACCCTCCTTCTCCCCATCTTCCATGCTGTACGAACAAGAAGCCCACTCAGCACAGAAGGGCAGCAGGGGGCCTGGCCCAGATAGGGAGACTACATTAAAAAGAAATCTTGTAATTACTCCTTGAGGGTGGCAACCTCAGGTCTGTATCATTCCACAGTGCCTGGATGTCAACTTTGCATTTAATGAGCTGTGCCCACTTGGATGAGTCATAATCATGGGCATGTGTCAGTTGTAAATATGTTTGTAGTCTTCTTAAATTCAGCTAAACATTTTTTTTTAACCTTCAGAAAAGTTGTCTTTAAAAATTTTTTAAATGTTTATTTTTTAGAGAGAGACAGACAGAGCATGCGTAGAGGAGGAACAGACAGAAAGAGAGAGACACAGAATCCGAAGCAGGCTCCAGGCTCTGAACTGTCAGCACAGAGCCTGATGCAGGGCTTGAACTCACGAACCATAATATTATGACCTGAGCTGATGTCGGACACTTAACCGACTGAGCCACCCAGGTGCCCCGAGTCCTTTACTTTCTTAGACTGCTGGAATTAGTAATAGTACCTTTCTTCTAAGCTTGTGGTAGGAATTAAGTGAGATGCTGTATAAGAGATCTTAGCACAGACCATGGCATGTAATACGTATTCAGTATCTTAGCACCACCATCAGCATTATACAAAGTTGCTAAGTGTGGGTATTCAATAATTTGTTTGGCGCGATGGTGAAATTCTGGTCTATTAGTGCAATCACAAAGTTAACGAGACCAACAGAATGTGTTTCTTGTATAGCTGGGGTAAAAAGAAGTATGTCCAGGACTTGTACAGTATGTGTTTCCTGCATTAAGGGAAATTAAGTTTTCTACCTACCATTGCAACAGAACAGTAGGTGCTATCAAGAGCTATGTGCTGTAGCACCTCAAGTAGACGAAGCTACCAAGAACTTACTCTGTCTTCTCAGGCTCCACTTTTCCTTCTGCTTCATGTGATGCTTTCATTTCTGCTGCCTAGACAAAAATAACAATCAGGTAAGTTTTCCTCAAATTAAAGAGATCATGGTAATGAGCCATAAATGGCATTGGCCATTTTCATCTCCTTGGTCACAAGTCCTCATGGCTTTCTCTCTTCAGAATGTCTCTGCTCTTCTCAGGATCACAGGACATAAGTGTCCTGCTCCGTATCAAGCTACTCTGGAGAAATGCCAACACAAAGACTTCAAACTTAACAACTCAGTCGTCCTTATTATTCAACTCAGAGAGAAAACCTGTGTTAGGACCCCATGGCCCTGGTCCTACTGCCCCACGTGGTCAGGGTGAGATGGGACACAGATCACACCGGGTCCAATCCAGAACCTGCTTCCCCCAGGTTCCTGCCTTGTTTTCAATCCTTTTAACCACCACAATCCCTCTGAATGGTGACCATTGCACTTAGAATAAAATTTAAGCTCCTCACTGAGGCCTGCAAGGCCTATGTGATCATGGCCTTTCTCTCCATCCTTGTCTTGTACCACTTGACTTGTTGTTTACTACACCCAAGCACCCGGACCTCATTTTCTTTCTTGGTACATTCCAAATCCTTCCCTGCACCAAGGCCTTTACACAAGCCATATCCTCTGCCTGAAGTATGACTACCCTCGTCTTTCCTGTGCCTGTCACCCTTCAGGACTTGGTTCAGATGATGTATTTTCAGAAGTCCCTTGGCCATCCTATTCATACTAGGGCCCACATTCACTTTGTAACACATGACTTTGTTCCTATCTTTCAGCATGTGTCACAAGCAATAATTATTTTATTGATTTGTTGTCTTCTTCCACTAGAAGTTAAGCTGTTTTAAAGCAAAAATTTTGGGGCGCCTGGGTGGCTCAGTTGGTTAAGCGTCCGACTTCAGCTCAGGTCATGATCTCGCAGTCCGTGAGTTCAAGCCCCGCATCGGGCTCTGTGCTGACAGCTCAGAGCCTGGAGCCTGTTTCGGATTCTGTGTCTCCCTCTCTCTCTGACCCTCCCCCGTTCATGCTCTGACTCCCTCTGTCTCAAAAATAAATAAATGTTAACAAAATTTAAAAAAATGTTTTAAAGCAAAAATTTTGTCTCTCTTGTTAACCAATGGATACCCATATACTAAGAATACAGCCTGGCATGTAGTAAGCCAAGAATGAATCTCTATTATGTATCAAACTCTGTCTGGGGCCTGGGGCTACATCAGGGACCACAACACAGTAAATAATTTTGCACCAAGGCCTATGGCTCTGATGCTTCCATCCCTGACTCTCCAAAATTAGGTGCCAGTTTTCCAGTTTTCCCCTATACATTTTCTTTACCTGGCACTCCTCCTTCCTAACATTTTTCATGCTTGTACTGACTTCCACAATGTCCTTTTTTCCCCACTAAATTATAGGGATGATGCACTTCTCATTCACCATTGTATCCTCAGAGTCCAAAACAGTGAGAAGCACATACTAACTATTTAATAAATACTAACGAAATGAATGAATAAATGTTGTCTTTGGGCTCTGATGTCTTTGTACTTCTCTCCACATTGTTTTTAGGGCCAGAATGGTGCTGTGAGTTGGATGCTGCAGTGGAGGGGAACACCCAGAGCCTTCCATGACCAAGGGGACTCTGAATTACTGTTATTCCCTTAATCTAGTCAAATGATCAAAGTACAAATTGGATAGTGGGTGCATCTCAAAAATAAAAATGATGCTAAATCATATGATATCATCTGGACCTTTTGGGACACGGCAGAAGTATTGTCTCAAAAGAAAGGTCTCTCCTTATGCTTGTAGGTTTCTCCCAGTATCCGAATGTTTGCTTTATACTTCACTTTTATGAAAGACCTCCATCAGTACCTGTTGATGCTAAGTGAAAGAAATCCAGAAAGGATTTTTGCTTTTATGAAATGATAAACTTTTCTTTGCTTTATGCCATTTCCGCTTACAAAAGGTTTTTACAGGAACGCTCTGATTTGGATAGTGAAGGAAACCTACACCTAGTTTTCTATGCTTTCGGCTCACTGAAGAAACCTGTATGCCTAAGAACTAACCTTCTAACAAAGATGTGGAAGGCCATCAGGTGTGAACTCTACAATGTCAGCTGAAGACCACTCAGCAGCAAGACCCTGAGACAACCATCTGAGTCTTGCTTTCCCCAGAGCTGGAAACTGCAAGATCAGGATATGGGAGAGCTGGTATCTGCACGATGTTTTCCTGGGGAATTGGTATCAGACCTGACTGCAAGTCTATTTCTGGGCATAAATAAAGAGGACAGAACAACTTATGCTTACCTGTGCTCTCCTTTTCTTCTGTACAGTACTCTCTAGTGTAGGGGGTTCATCCTTGCCAATAATCTCAGAGAGATCACCCAAACCCACTTCAGGCCCATGCTTTAAGCCACCTTCTTTCTTTGAGCGGAATCCAAAGAGATCTGACATGATATCTGCATCTCCTTTCTCACCCTTGACGAAGTGGACTAGTTCCGGTGTAATACCTGGCTCAGTCACCTCTGCCCGCTCAGCCTCCATGGCATCGTCATGGATACCAAACTGGGTTGGGTCAGGCATGTCACCCAGGATCTTGGTCACTCTGATGTTCTTTGCCCCTTCCACTAGGCCCCCTCCAAACACTGTGCTCCAGAGGATCTGAAAGATTCCTCCCAATATGGTGAAGAACAACTGGAATAGCCCCACAAATAACATCCAGAAGAAAGAGAAGAACACCTTCACCAGCTCCTTCACGGTCATCTTCTTCACCTTCCTGTACTGCTTCCTGAAGTTCTTCAGGGTTGCCTTCTTCAGGAAGTTGGCAACGTTTTTCTTCACTGAGGCACAGGCCATGGCAAATGCAGAGGCAGACTCAAAAGACTTGTCATCCTCCTCTTCCCCCTCAATTTCTAACGTGTAAGAAGAATCTTCATCTTCCTCCTCCTCTTCTGGCCTTTCGGCTGAGTCAGATTCAGAGATCTGAGACGCTAACTGCATTTCAAAGATGGTATCCTCACAGAAGTTCACAAACAGTTCCATCTTTTCTTGCTCTCCACCTTCATTGACCACATCAAAGATGAACTGCCGCTTAGATTCCTTCACCTGGGGCTTCTCCCACTGGGTTCGACTGGATTCACTGATCTCAAAATAAACGCGCTCAATTTTCTTGGCCCCGCCCATGATCTCAATACGTCCTAGGTAGGGTTCGAAGTAATTTAGTACACTTTCTGCTGGGTCCAATAGGCACTTAAGGCGAGAATCATTTGGCATGTGTTCGGAGAGATTTGTCAATAACACTGCCACATTAAACCCTATGTCCTTGGCCGGCTCATGAAACCGGTCTACAAAATCAATGTAATTAAACATATCATTCTCATCAGCTTCTGCACATGAAAGGAGAAAGTCGATCTCTGACTGTGTGTACTGTTTTTGCCCTTCCATGGCCTTCTGGAATTCTTTTTTGGAGATAATCCCTTTACCATCTGGGTCATATTCTTTGAAGGTGTCTGAGCTGGTTAGGTCTTTAAGTTTCAAGAACATGTCAAAGAATTTCAAGATCATTTCTACATTGGTAGATGACTCTACCAGCGTGTCAACCATCTGCTTGCCAATAGTTCCATTTACCACATTCCCTGTGAGGCAGGTTCAAAAAGACATACAAATATATAAATAAACCCAAGTCATCATGTAACTGGTCAGGTAGCTACCTCTAGAAGAGTTGTATGTCCAATGAGTCGGCTCTTTTCTGACCGTGATGGTTTAGAAATGGGTAGGACGGAGCAGCAAGCCATAAAGACTACACCACTAGGAGCCAAGGGGGAAGAAACAAAGGGAAGAAGGAGATGGCCACGCCAGTGCCTTTTATCTGGCCTGGGGCCTGGGAAGTGGTTTCATTATCAGATTATTGGGGACACATAGGGATAAGTGGTGCCCCCTTATCCCCTTAGACCTAGGAGGGTGCCCAACTAGATGGCTGGCATACACACTGGCAGCCAGATGTACTGAAAAGCAATGGGGAGAGGGAGAGGATAGGGAAGAGCAAAGCTTGGAGGTTTTCCCCAGTTCATTCTGGCTTTCCTATTGATATAAAATGAGTTGGTTTCAGGCTCTGTCCATCAGACCATGTGCCCCTCACTCATTTTTTTTGTTTCTGAAAATTTGGCTTTCTAACCAACGTCATACGGCATCAATGACCTGCCAGAAGGACAATCTGCGTGATTAGTATGGTTAGTGCTCAGACCAATTACAGTTGTGTGAATGCCTAGTTATACCAAACAGCCCAACCTTCCAGGAGGGACAGAAGCATCACCACCATGTCCTGAAGGAGATCCAAGAGTTCCTTCAGCAGCTCGATCTGATTGGAATCCTAGAACAGAAACAGGAGATACCCCTGAGCTATCTGATCCCTCAGCAAAGTACAGGGCAGTGAGCAAGAGCCTGCTCTGGAAAGGTTAGGTGAAGGTTGCGTCCATTGTGAATGTGGACGTCGTATCATCCACTGTTTGGAGCAATGGGGAGGCTCACTGCTGCAGGACTCATCCAATAGAGCTCTTTTAGTTTCCCTTTTATCAGCACAGTGTGGCAGAGACACCACTTGTTGTCCAAAACTATGGAACAACCCAATCCACTGAAGAGGCATCAGTTATCTCTACGAGTGCATGTTGTTCTTTATACTGGCGAATTATCAGGTGAGCTTTTGGGGAATACTATTGCAGTCCAATTAAGGTGTCAAGGTTATAAACACCAAGTGGGTTCTCCTTTCTTTCTGGATTAATTTAGGGTCTCCTGATTCTAATTGGTGGTGATCTGGCTGCCACTGGTCCCTTAAAATGTTATATAATTGAGGCTATTCCTCTGGATGGTTTTGATACTAGTCTGTTTGGTTTTCACTTCAGCATTGCAGACGGGGCATTGCCAAGTTACCCCTCTGTTTTCAACTCTATGTCACAGAAGGAAAATAATCCTTGGAAGATAGGAGGTGAGTAGTCTCAGGGTGAGATTAAAAAATGCATTCTGGGCCACACTTCTTGTACAGACTCTCTCTCTCCCAAATACACAGTTCTTTGTCTAGTCTTTCAATCAGAAGGATTGCCCCCTCTTTGGTGTGGGTCATAGCCATACACAGAATATCACAGAAGTGTGGAATATTAAGAGCTGGAAGAGACCTCACATCATCTGTTCTAATTCCCAACATTTCATAGATGATGGAACCAAACACCAGGAAGGGGGAGTGACTTCCTGAAAGTCACCAGTGAGGAGGTTGCAGGGCCAGGCTCCCATCTCCAGAGCCTCTGCACTGCACTGCCCTGGCTGGGCTGACAGGAGTGGACCTATTACTGCCAAATTAGCAGCGCTCCCAAGAGCTCTCTCCTCCCATTAAGGCCAGAGTCAAAAGGGGAAAAATGAAAGGGTTAAATAGCACATTCCAGAAGAGAGGAGGCAGATGTGACAGCCTTGAAAATTTTAGATACACATTACTTAAATTAATGCTGCAAATGTTACTCTAATCAGCCTGAAACATATCCTGAAGTTCTCCCTCATGGGTTGCCATGGAGAGAAGTGATCGACAACCACATACACTACATTTATTTGTTCATAATAAATGCTCTGAGCGATTCTGATTCATCTTGCCAGAGAGATGGGGAGTGAGAAGGAAAGGCAGAGAGGGGGAGGGAGGGGAAGCCAAGGTAAGAGAGAAGGGATGTATGAATTACAGAGACATGCAGACATTTGACAGACCCAGACAGGGCTGATAGATTGTCATAAATTGACAAAACAGTGACAAGGAAGCATAAAGGATTAGCATCATAAAAAGCAAGTGTTGAGGCAATTATGAAAGGACAGTTTGGTGGGACACAAGGAAGGAAGCTGCATCCATGCAAAACCTGTCTGGGCTCCCCACCACCCCCCCCCCCCCAACTCCCCAGGCATTCCTTCCTGTCTCCCATTGAAGCCCTCAGTTTTAAAAGTGAGATCTAATCTGCAAGGCTTTTCTAGCCATTTGATCAAGCAGCCACATCCACACGGGGGGGAATACCAAGGGGTGGGGACTGATTTCACATTTCACACCAATGACACAGCAGGGAAGGGCCACAGTACCTGAGAGAGTTTCATCTGCATATTAGCAAATACGTGCAGGAAGCCGACCACTGCATCCCACAGCCTGCTGTGAGCCAGGCTCTGTTGGTTCCCAATGCAAGGGCCCTATGGAAAGGAGGGCATGCTTATTTCACTTAAACATTATGAGCCGCTCTGCAACTTGCCCTAGTAAGCGCATATGACACCTGCTTCTATTAGCAGATAGCTCTTTCCAAAAGACATCTATTTTGTGGGTCAGTATTTTCCCAAGGTATTCCTTTTTGCCCCCTATTGTAGGAACCTAGACCTACAAAACACCACTAGGAATTTCACAGTGCAGTGATTTTCAGATATTTTTGTGTTAGCTTCAGAATGCGTTCTTCAAATAAAATACTACAACAAAGAACATGATTTAAGAGTTAAATGCTCTGGTTGATACAGGACTGAAAACCCGTCCTGCCCACCTCTCACCTACGCCTTGGCCTAAGAGGGATTCTGAGGAACTTCAGGCTTCCACAATTTGAAAAGCAAGCCCTACTGTTTTCAGTCAAAGCTATACATAAAATGCATGATCACATAGCTATCAGGTAAAAAAAAAATGTGGATAATATTGCTAATGTTCAACTGCCTTTAGGGTCTTCATATCATTAACGTAAACTTTAGATGGAATATCATCTCTACCTTTTCTGAAAGCCAAACATAGAGGGATGACTTCATTCCCAGTTTGCATTTTCCGTTAATAACCTTTCCTCTTTTTACATTATTGAATCAACACTTAAAAAAATAAACTGTTTGGAATTCTTCCACATGGGAGATTTGTCTATTCTTTCTTATATATTTAGTCATTTATTCACATTAATATGGACTTCACATCTTCATCTTCTGCTTTGGGTTATCATCCAATACTACTTTATTTATTTTGTCACTCAAATTTTTCCAGTTTTGGCCACTGGGAGCTCTTTCAGTTGGCTCCTGTGTCCCTTGGACATAATCCCATCTTTTTTTTTTTTTTTTTTTTTTTTTTTTTTGCATTTCCTTGCACTATAGGATTCTCCAGTCTCATCCGATAGATTTCTTGCCCCAGCACTTGGACCAGCCCTTTCTCTAAGAAGCCTGGTTCCTCTCACTGGAGAATGGTATTAGAAGCCATTAGAAACCAGCTAGTTGTGCTTGCTTCTACTGTGATGTCATTACTTTAAGGCCCTCTCAGCTGACAGAGCAGCAGGTATTTGTGTATACAAAATATATAGAAATGTTTCTATCTGCATTAGTATTAAGTTGAGCATGAACTTAGCATACTGATGTAGCCAACTCTAATGCATTTCCACTGGGGTCATCTAGCTGCTTCTCCTTGTGTATCTGTAACCTTCCATTCACCAGGGGGAAACCTTGCCCCTGCCATTTAATGACTGCTCACTTCCATTATATATGTAGAATGGGTACAGAATTATTAACACAAGAAAAACTTTAGCAACTAAAGTGTTCATGTACAGTTCCTTTTGCCTTTGGTCTTACAGTCTGTATTCATTTCCAAAGTTTCTTAGGTCAGTATCTTATTCCCCACCCCTTCAGGGAGATCATTTTTTACATTTTTTTATACACTTAGATTCTTCTGTCATTTTCTGCCTTCGTTTCTCATTATTCACTCTTCCTTATAGTTTATTTCGTTTTTATCCTTTAACTCATCTCCAAATCACTCTTCAAAATAAATTTCCAAAAAGAACACATGTAGCATCTAAAGTTCTAGAAAAGCCTTGGCAGAATGTCCAGGGGAGAGGGCAGCACAAGAGATATTGCCTGCCTTCCTAAGTCATCTAAGCTTGTTGAAAAAATCATTGTTCGTGTGCATTTGGTGTCTGATCCGTAGAAGCCCCTAGATTATTTTTGGAACAAAACCAGCTGTTGTAAGAAACTTACATTCACCAAAAATAAGCTTTTTTTTTCCCTTTTGGGTTAAGTGCTCCAAGGGAAATTCTGAAGATTAGAATGGGTTCCACAGAGAGCAAATCAAATGCCTGTCAAATCTGTTCAATGCCCTTCACAGGTATTTCACATTCTGTCACCCTTCAGATCAGTCACCTGCTTCTACGTTTCTCTCGCCATGTTCTTACAATCCTTGAGTAAAACAAGGGCTGATCTCTCCCTTAAAATATTCCTTTTCAAGTTGATAGTTCTGTATGTAGTTTAATAAGCAAATATAATTGGAGTGTGCTGGTTGGCTCATGAGATGGTTTTTAAAATATATCTTGTGGGGCGCCTGGGCGGCTCAGTTGGTTAAGCGGCCAACTTCAGCTCAGGTCATGATCTCGCGGTCCGTGAATTCGAGCCCCACGTCGGGCTCTGTGCTGACGGCTCAGAGCCCAGAGCTTGTTTCAGATTCTGTGTCTCCCTCTCTCTGACCCTCCCCCGTTCATGCTCTGCCTCTCTCTGTCTCAAAAATAAATAAATGTTAAAAAAAAATGTAAAAATAAAATAAAATAAAATAAAATAAAATAAAATAAAATAAAATAAAATATATCTTGTATTACATCCCAGAGGACTATGATATGGCTACTGATATCATAGAAAATTATGCCGGAGTACACCCTGTTTTTACAGTTGTTAGACCACTGTAGGCAATGACCACAGGCTGTTGTAAACAGAGAAAGAGCACTGCAAGATCTGAATGTTCAACTTGAAATTCATTTCTAGACTTGACTGCCACTGGACAGAGTTTATGTGCTAAGTTACCTTTTCCACAGAGTGAATTTCTGAGAAACTAGTAGGCTGTCATAAATTCTGTTTTTGATCTAAAGACTCAGGATAACCCCATTTATACCTTTATTCCTTCATTCTATCAATTACTCCACTCCATTCTCCATGCTTACTGAACACCTAGGATGTGCTGCTTGTGCTAGAAATGAAGAATTTTAGATTGAATGAGAAATTTTCTGCCTGCACCAAGTTTTCAGTCCAGAAGGGAAAGGAAAACGTAACTAGATAAATGCAGAGTAGGACAACGCTATGACTAG
This sequence comes from Panthera leo, assembly GCF_018350215.1. Classification (NCBI taxonomy): domain Eukaryota; kingdom Metazoa; phylum Chordata; class Mammalia; order Carnivora; family Felidae; genus Panthera; species Panthera leo. The sequence continues at coordinate 68,973,323 of NC_056684.1, read as the reverse complement.
GTCACGGAGAGGGAGATTAACTATAGCTTCTCATAGAGGGTAGTGCTGTTGGGAGTTCTCTCGTACAACTGGCTCCTATCTGTCGATAAATATTGTCAGTGCTAGGGCCAGATGCGCAGTCCATATATGCATCCAAATATTCTGTATGGGATACAGAACATGAGAATGTTAAAAATGTTCTGTTTTCAGGCATCCATTCTATAGCACATACCTGGATGTATTCTGTAAGAGAATTGAAAATCTGCTTCGTGACTGCCAGAGCTTTGGAAAAGTTGTGCTGTCCAGATTCATCAATGATGTCCTTCCCTGAATAATACCAGTAGAAATCACTGATTGATTCCTAAGAATAAAGAAGTAGAGTTTAGTATTTCTCAAATTTCAGTCCGTGATGCTAAACCCAATGTTCAGGAAGAGTACAAGAGAATCCTACATTTCCATGACCTCTTTGTAGAGATAGAAACCCAGGACTCGGGCCACCTGGGTGGCTCAGTCAGTTAAGCATCCGACTTCTGCTCAGGTCATGATCTCATGGTTCATGAGCTTGAGCTCAGTATTGGACTCTGTGCTGACAGCTCAGACCCGGGAGCCTGCTTCCGAGTCTGTGTCTCCCTCTCTCTCTGTCCCTCCCCGACTCATGCTCTGTTTGTGTCTCTCAAAAATAAATACACATTAAAAAAAATTAAGAAAAAGAGAGACTCAGGACTCTGAGAAAGCGCAGACATATCTCATCCTTAGCGTCTTTTATGTACATATACCCCTTTAAAAAAGAACAGATAGGAAAGAGGATAGTGTTCAGCTGGACGTTGGTGACCATGATGTAGGACAACTTACTCACAATGAAAAACATACATTAAAGGCAATAATGATTATCATCCAAAAAATGGGCACAATGGAGGCAACACATCAGCTGACACTGTTAGGAGCCACGTATCGTTCTGACTCACTGCATACGTTTAACCTCTCCATCTTTACGGTCCTAGGAGATGGGTGCTACCCATTTTACAGATGAGAAAATTAGAACACACGGAGGTTAAACAGATGGCTCCAGGTCACAACTGTAAGCTGCGGAACCAGGGTGAAGAGTCAGCAGAGAGAAGAGAGAATCTTTTTATGGTTGTGTAGATTTTCCTGATATTATTTGGAATTCTTTCCAACAGTTGAACCGAGTGACTTCCTAAGCACAAAGCGACTTCTTAAGACTCATTCCCACCCTCGTCTGTACCTCTGTTTCCTAGTAAAAAAATCTGTTTTCATTCATGCATTTCATTCATGCATTCAATGCATCCATGCATTGTGGCTCTAGGGCACTGCGGTGAGGTTTTCACCGGCAAAACTGAAGTAAACCAGCATTTTATAACAGATGATTTGATATTTAACCAAGTTCCCTATTTCAGTCTTCAAACACACATATTTAGGTGTTTGACTTCCCCTAAGTGTGTGGACATAAATTATAATCCCTTTCTTATTGGGGCTTGACTGTACGCGGGGCCTTCCCTGACCCCATGGTAACTGTGTTCAGCTTCTGGAGACGTACGTGAGCCCTATGCCACCATCCTAGACCCACTCACCTGCAGACGCAGGAGGTAGTCCACGGTACTGATGATGACATTGACAGTGGTGGTGTTGCCCATCTGAGTCCGCAGGAAGTTCTGGAAGTCTGAGAACACCAGGGCTGGGTCAGAGCCTGTTCCCAGCATGCCGAGGGAGCTGGGCAAGTCCCCTCGGCTGAACTCAGAAGAGACGTGCTACGTGAAAAGCCTTACACAAGGCCATCCTGTTTGGGTCCTGGCAGGTCCTGCAGGACAGAGTTCTGCCCTGAGCCCCCCCACCCTGGTGATGCCAGAAAGTGGACTTAATGAGCCCCGAGGGACTTGACAGAAAGGGGAGGGTGTTTAGATTCACCATCTGAAGCTTCTGGAAGCAACTTAGCCTGGGTGGCACTAAATAACATCAGCCCTGACGTTAAAGTTCCTTTTACATAAGGTGGTTTTTTTTTTTTTTTTTTTTTTTTTTTAGGAATGGATTAGCTGTCGTCCTTCAGCCAACAGCTGGTTGTATTAAATGTGGCATCCTGAGCTGAATCATAATTTGGCACCTGAATGTTGTTTTCCTTTGACAAATCAATCTGTTCCACTTACCACTGTTATGTCCTTCACAAAGTAACTGCAGGAATCTAAAGAGATCTCGTGTGAACTCGTCATTCTGGAGTACTTTTTCACCTTGAAAACAGAATACTGGTGAGCATTTGTTTGGCTTCTCAACACAGAACACTTTCTGATGCAAAACAGCAGCAAAATTGATACAGGGCCTGTGTCAGAACAGTTCAGAAAGGGAACTTTAACTGCAGGGGGGAAAAACCCGATTAACCTGGAGCTGAGGCCGCAAAATGCAATGACCAACAAAGCTAAAATGTTCAGCCCCCACCCCCCATGCATTTGTGAGGAAAACAGCTAGGCTAAGGGCAGTAACGGTTCACAGTCCACACCCATGCTTTACAGATGGAAGACAGTTCCTTCATTAGGCATTGAACTGCTGAGTTAAGCTTCACATGCAACCACCAAGCCTAAAATGTGTCCGCACTGCAGCAACTAAGTAAGGTCCCTGGGGACTCACACACACATGGTACACAACTTGGGCCAGAAACTCAGACTTACCACGCTCACGGACAATGACTGGGGATAAGAGAAAAACAGAAGAATGAAAAGTAAGAAAAATCATAAGGACCATGATAAACTGTGTCTAGTTAAGATTGGCTCTATGGACACATCCAGCCTTTATCAAAGCTACCGGTGGAAATATTGTGCTGAAAGTGAGCACACCCTTGCACGTTTAGATGCACCGAGCAGGGGCTCTAACCAGAAATAGTTAACGAAGAAATAAGGAAGAGAATGGCCTTCACATTCATTCGTTACTTACGTGTTCCTTCCTCAGTAACCATCCCCAGGCCTTCAGCTTTATTCTGCCTCTCAAATGCATTCAAATCAAGGACACTTGTAACAGACAAGAGGAAACAAGGTTCAGGGCTACGCACGCCGGGAAAATGGATTTCTAACGTCACTTGTACCTATTGACTAAGAATCTTGTCATTATATTACCATAAATGGCCTAACACATTACAGTGTGGTTGAAAGTGTGACAGTTCCCTGGATTTGTGCCAAGCGGTGTTGTCCAAGGACGCCCACAGCTCACAGACATGCACGGAGAATGGTCAGAAAGAGTTACAACTGCCCTTGTTTGTCCAGTTTGAGCCCTTTCTTACGCGTGAAAATTTAGAAAGGTTTCTCAAGTAGAGTTGGAATAATCTGCTTCTAAGAGCTCCCAAAAGAAAGTTGACTTTAAATTGCACTAATTAATTCTCACCTCCTGCATTTACCTATTCTGAGAATCACAAGGAACGGTAGTTTTTAGTGCTCAGAATGAACATTGATGGAAAGGGCGACAAATTCCAGATTTCAAAGGGTCACACCCTTTTAGAATTGTTGCATCATTCAGAAGCCAACAGTAGCTGGATGAAGCTTTCGGGGGGCAACGGTGTCCGTAGTATTCCTGAACCTGTAATAAGCTGGCCCTTTTTTTTTCTTGTTCCCACACTTTCTCCAAATTTCTCAGTCACAGCCACCACCAAATCCTACTTAGCCAGGAGCCACGAGCACCACCACAGAACTTGATAAAGAGGACAATGTATAATCATATTATTTCCAATTAGGACTCATTCTAGTTCTGTGACAGGCTCTAACTCCTTCCCGACTCTGAAAGACTTTACAGAACATCATATAAGGTCTCACAAAAATCTAGCTGTTAGGGTAGCTTGTGGCTGAGTCCTTTAAGAGTCCACAAAACTTTGCCTTCCTTTTACCACTGGGCAAAGGAAATGACCGTTGGATTGGAAAGACATTAGGGAAAAATCCAGCATTTCTTCCCCCTTTTAGGGAGCCACAGATCTTCTGCAACTTAGATACATTTTAAAGAGAAAACAGTGGGGCGCCTGGGTGGCTCAGTCGGTTAAGTGTCCGACTTCAGCTCAGGTCACGATCTCGCAGTCCGCGAGTTCAACCCCCGCGTCGGGCTCTGGGCTGATGGCTCAGAGCCTGGAGCCTGCTTCCGATTCTGTGTCTCCCTCTCTCTCTGCCCCTCCCCATTCATGCTCTGTCTCTCTCTGTCTCAAAAATAAATAAACGTTAAAAAAATAAATAAATAAAGAGAAAACAGTGAAAATTCCTACTGCCATATTGTTGGTTTTTCTCAGATCCTGCTGTAAACAGGGTCTTCTCAATAACATAAAACCATCCTTCTATTTGGGTTTTGCTGTCAAGGGAAACAGGGCCTTTGGACATAGCTGCTTTAAAGCAGCAGTTCTGATTCAGCAGACAATCTGGAGACATTTCTGACCCTTACAGTGTTCCAAGCCACCCATTTCAAATGTTTTAACTTCTCTGTTTCAATATTTTACAAATACGTATTATTTTTATAATCAGTAGAAAAGCATAAAAATATCCTAAAACTTCTGTGAGAACTCAGTTGGCTTCTAAAGGTATGTCACTTGTCTCTCCAAGCCATCATTATAAATGAGTTTAGTAATAGGAAGTATTACAGACTACTAAGAGAACACTCAGAAATTTAATTGAGAATTTCATGGGCAATATGGAACTGGACTGCCTTGATTTTTGGCATCTCTGAGTCCACATGTACTATTTTACACTGAGTGGGTCAGGTCGGACACTATCACATTTTCTTTTCCTGAGAGAGGTAATAAATGGGTTGGTTATTGGTGGGGGAAAAATGGAGCTCAGTATAAGGGATTGTACTGCAGCTCAAATATGCTCCCTACAACCCCTGGGTGCGATATTTACTCCATCAAAGAAGATTAGCAAAATTATGAACTCCACCAAAAGAATGTCCATCCTGCAAATTTTTAAGTGCAAAGCCTAATGCTCTATTTTTAAGAATATTAATTAGAGGAAAATGAGCTAGATAATTATAACTTTGCTTTCTTTTTTTTTATTTAAAATTTTTAATGTTTGTTAATTTTTGAGAGAGGGAGAGAGAAAGAAAGAGACAGAAAGTTAACAGGGGAGGGGCAGAGAGAGAGGGAGACACAGAATTCGAAGCAGGCTCCAGGCTCTGAACTGTCAGCACAGTCTGATGTGGGGGGGGGGGGGTGCTCAAACCTACAAACCATGAGATCATGACCTGAGCTGAAGTCGGAGGCTTAACCAATGAGCCACCCAGGCACCCTTCTTTTTTTTTAAAGCTTACCTATTTATTCTGAGAGCACATGAGAGAATGAGTTGGGGAGGGGCAGAGAGGGAGAGAGAGAGGGAGGGAGGGAGAGAGAAAGAGGGAGGCAGAGAGAGAGAGAGGGAGGTGGAGAGGGAGAGGGAGAATTTCAAGCAGGCTCCACACCATCAATGCAGAGCCTGATGTGGGTCTTGAACTCACTAATTGTAAGTTCATGGCCTGAGCCTAAGCCAAGACTTGGACGCTTAATCAACTGAGCCACCAGGTGTCCCAACCTTGATTTCTTTCAGAACGAGTTGTAGACAATACATATGAATTTTAGAGGATAAACTGACACTTTCCTTGGAAAGATTGCTAGCTTGTTTCCAAAATGAGCAAGTATGGTAACCTTATGACCTTTGGCTACACATTGTTCATTCGTCAGGGGGTCAGCCATGAGGTGACGCTTACACACATGGTAATAAAAGTGTGAAGTTTAATGCTTTGGTTTTTAGGCTATGGCAAAACATTCCTGGGTTAGGATGTCCCTCTGTCGAAACGGATCTGTCAAAATATGTACCCACCCCATACTTACTCAGGCTCCAAGAATTGTTAAGGATGAAGATTAACAAAGTGCCTAATGGGTCTAATGAAAACACAGCATTAGAGTGCTAGTGAAGTATTCCTCCTCTTTTTCATTCTTTTCTGGATTGACTTTTATGAGGATTTATGTTTAGGCGAAACACTCAGCTCTGAGAAAAACAACATACCCCCAAAAAGGAGGTAAAGGTAATTAAAAAACCGAACCAGGTGTGTGTGTGTGCAATGGAGATTACATTTTCCCTTCTGTATGCTCTTTGAACGTAATCTTACAGACTGGAGGAACAATCCCCATCCTTTTAGCTTTCTAAGGCAGGTAGGTCTTTCCTCAACAATTCCTTGACAAACTATTCTATTTTGTGCTCCTCCTCACCCCATTCTTCTTTCTTCTGAACAGAAAAAAAACGCTATAGGTGGTTTCCCCATATTTACCTGCAAGACTGCATAAGGCCGGAAAGGCTTTGAAAGAATCCAGCATCCTTTTTCTCCTTTAGGTAATCTAGCATTTTCTATAAGGGAGACACATTTTAAAAGGAAAAGCCATGTAAATTATGCCACAAATACTGACCCTCCCAAATGTTGTGGAGAAATGCCAAGCCCAGTCACATAGAGTCATATCCAGGTGGTTTGTAATCTTGGGTAAGCATTAGAACCACACAAACCTTTCCATGTGCCTGAGCCCCACCCTCTTGTTATGGAACCAGAATCTCTTTGGATGGACATTTTATTTTATAAAGATCCACTGGCATTTGTGCTAGGGCAGTATAGGAGACCATGGGCATTCACAGATTTACTGTTTAAAGTCTCTCCCATTTGGGAACAAGCACCAGGACTGTGATCTAGTTAAATGTTGCTCATATAGAATATGAAAAACTCATGTGCTCAGTATGGTACCCTGGAGCAAGGAGCTTAGCCAGTAATGAACCCAGTTGAGAGTTCACTGTCTTTCACAATCAGACTTTGTTACCTCTGTTCTCTGTTACTGGGAAGGCAGTAACTTTGTCTGAACATCATAAAAATGTAAAAAAGAAAGAAAGAAAAGAAAAGAAAAGAAAAGAAAAGAAAAGAAAAGAAAAGAAAAGAAAAGAAAAAAGAAAATCAACTGATGGGGTGGTGACGGAAGAGAAGAGAAAGTGAAGGGTGTCTTAGAAAATGGAAGTTCTTTCGTGACAAATTGGTTTGGGAAGAATGAAAGGCTGGGAAAAATTCTGTACAATAATGGTAGTTATAAATCTGGAAGTGCTCACAGGCTACATCTCTCTGTGATGTAACCCTCACGAATGCCAAGAGTCTTTGAAATGTCACATTCCTGGGCACACAGATGATTTCAGGCAGAGCCTGGAGGGTCCTGGAGACACCAGAATCTTCCTGTCTCCTTCGACCAGTTTCAACTCAGATTGTTGAATGAGTTCCATGTGCCAGGAGCTCCCCATTAGGCTTCCGTGTGTTCTCATTTAATGCGTGGTGGCAAGAGTTTGTAGTTGCTTCATTCACTGCCGTACCCTTCATCCCAGAACAGAGGCTGACCTTAGTGTTGTCAGCAATCACAATACAGTTACTGAATGAACGAATAAACAAATGAATGAATGGACAAACAGGTGTGTGAGGTTTATGAACTCCACTTAACCGACTGGGCTCCTTGCTCATGGGAAGACAGCTAATACGTAAAATGATTAAAATAAAAACCTAAGGCTTAGAGAACTTCCTTCAGAGCCTGTTTGTACAAGAAATAAATCATCTGATGATGAAAAAATTAAATGTTTTTCTCTTTGAACCATGGATAAACCCTCTTTATCAAGCATACATTTATCTGTAGCCTCCTAGCTCCAGTTTTATCTATGTTCCCAGCTACTCTGATATAATTGGCCACTAAGGGCAAAACACCAGCACAGGTGATTCTGGGTGGCTCCCGCTGTAGCAGAGCCAACACCTCTCGCCTGAAGTGTGACAGCTGCCAACTGGGGATACCCTGGGAAGTGTGCACTACCAACTGCGAGTCCCCAGTACCTGTTGTACACCAGCGTTGCCCCCATTCAGAATGGCGATCCCCAGCTTCAGAGTCTCAACCACCATGGGGCTCATCTCACCTGCCATGGTGAAGATTCGATTGAATTACCAAGGAAACAGAGGGTAAATCACATCTACTGGGCTTTGTTGGGACTCTTTAATAATGACTTTGTGGCACAGTGTGCTATCACTGTGGTAGCTACAGGGCCCATCCATAAATCACAGAATCACCTTTGCTGGCACTTATCATCTGGAGGACCATCTCTGCAGCCCCACGCTCATGCAGTCGAGCTTGTTGGTAGAGGGTTTTCTGCTTTTCCATTTCCTTCTCCTGGAAAGAAAAAACAACCACAAAAAACAAAGCAAGGGAAGATTTATTAATCCTCAGGCAATCTGCCATGGTAAGGTACACTGAGGGAGAGAATCTGCTTAAGGAAGGCAACACATGTAATTTTGAACAGAGGAGACATCTGAGGTTGGTTTTCAGACACTATTCAGCTTTCCAAAACTGCCCATCCACAATTCACTCCTATGGTGATGATGAATTTCCCACTTTCTGCACTGGTAGGAAACATAGCCCATTCCCCTGTAATACTATAATTATAGGAAGTGACCCCTGGTGAAAATGTGTTTGTTTTCAATGTTCCAACATACAGTGAAAACTGCTGAGGGCTCAGGTGAAGCAAATCTGCCTGAATGTAGAGAACACCCATTTATCTAGAATGCTCAGGCCGGGGCGCCTGGGTGGCTCAGTCGGTTGAGCGTGCAACTTCAGCTCGAGTCATGATCTCACAGTCTGTGAGTTCGAGCCCCATGTCGGGCTCTGTGCTGACCGCTCAGAGCCCGGAGCCTGTTTCAGATTCCGTGTCTCCTCTCTCTCTGACCCTCCTCCATTCATGCTCTCTCTCTGTCTCAAAAATAAATAAACATTAAAAAAAGTTTTTTTTAGAATGCTCAGGCCACCATTAACAGAGACTTTACCAAATATGGAATCCTAGAATGTCAAGGCCTTCCAGAACTATAATTATAGTTACTTTCACTGTTGTCTACTGTGTCTATAAAAAGGGTACCAGTAAACTAATAGGGTTTTTATCTTGGGAGACTCTGAGTCCTGCATGCCTCAAAATCAAAATTGCTAGTAATTACATTTATAGAATAATAGTGCAAAAATCACCCTAGTGTCTCCATTGGTTTCAGCTTTCATGTTTAGACGTTTGAATTTGTCCTTCTCTCGCTCCTGTTGCTACCATATTTGAGTAGGAGTACAAAATTTCCCAGAAGACCAAACCCGTGGGGGGGTTTGTGGACTGACTGGGTGCCTGCTACTTTTCCTTAGGCTGGAAGAGAGACAACAGAACCATGGCTAACGCATGCGCTCCATGCACGCAGACCTGTGTGCTTGTCACCAGATACACGTGGTGGGCGAGCCACATGGTTAATGTCAGCACCCACCTCTGAAGGTCTGATTGTTGCTTTTGGCTTTGGAGGGTGGCCCTGTCTTCAATCTTAGTAAAAACTTACTTCAAATGTCTTTTCCTTGTCTTCCTCTTCTTCTTCGTCCTCCCCACTCTGACAACTCTGGATTCCGTGGAACAGGGAAAGGAGGAAACAAGTTAAAGATAAGCCTAATAAACAAGACTGTTCTACTGTGCAAGGGCAGGGGACAGGATGTAATTCACACGCACCTCAGGACCTCAGCACTTTGTAAGCCAAGAACATTTTGACCACTGCAGGGCAACATTCTACTCGAAATGTCATCTTTGCAGCTACCAAGGGGTTCAGAAATGAGAAATGGGAACACCAAGCTCACAGAGCCAGCAGGGACCTACCTGGTTTAACCACAGACCTGAACTCTTCCACCATATAAAGTTCTGGTGTAAAGGGAGGCAAGAGTGCAGGGAGCTGTCCCTTTCCAAACAAGAGCTCGGGGCTTGGCAAGAAGACTGGAGACACCTAGGATGCGAATCCCAAAGTGCTCCTTCTCATCATGACCCTGTGGTGCAGCAGCTAAAGGAACAGGTGCTCCTGTACCCCAACTTATCCCTCTTTCTGCCTGATGTGAAGGTTTCACATTTGAGAAGGAGCAATTCCCTTACCACTCAGCATTCTGGAGGCCACGGTCACTCTACGTGACATAGGAACAATGTCACTCTGCCTCTGCCAGAGCACAGGCTCTCATTCCAGTGTCTAAAGCCTGTTTCCAAATGTACTGAACTTCCTTCACCTACAGATGTGTTTGAGTTTTTGGATATGTTCTGAACATTGACTGAAAATGCAAAGACAGTCTATACACCTAAACTCCATATAGCTGGCTTGGAACTGCCGGGTGAACTGAGCCATTGGCACCCACTGTTTCCCCAATGCTTCCGAGTTTCCTGAGGGGGATGGTGGAATGGTTTGCTAATGTCACCCCTATGGCACATGAATTGTGCAGTGCCTGGAGTCCATGTCATGACCAAGTCCTATGCCCTGCTGTTCAAAATGACAGTTTTCGTGTGTCTGAAGAGGCAAAAGGGAAGAGAGAAAGACTGAGACGATGAGAGCAGAAAACTCAGGTGTACCTTGGCCATCATGCTGGAATAGGAGGTGTACAAGAGGTCGTCTTCCAATTTGCTGGAAAGAATGGAGGAAATATTTAGCAGGCTCTTTTTTGGACTCAGCAGAAAAGACTAAGAGCCACAGAAATCTTAAACTATATGTACTAGTGAGTGAATGAACAAACCCCTTCCCCCACCCGGATTCTTAGAAACCGCTCTGAAAATCTGCACCAGCATTGGCTGATGGTTACAGGGATCAAGGTTACAGTTGCAGGCTTCTCTTCAGCCTCAGTGTCTCACGTTATGACGAGAGGGCTGTGGCTTATGTAGTTTCCCCGGATGGTTCTTGATGGCCAACAACAGGGCAGCCAGGAAGAACTGTTTGAATCTGGCACCCCTTTTCCAGGCAGTGCCGTCTGTGGGATGGAGGTGTGGGGCTGGTACAGTCACTCCCGGTGCTTCTGAGAAGCAGGACGCTCTGCTGGTGCTGACCTCCTCTCCGTGAGAGCATTGCGGCTAAAATGGAGAATGATCTGATGAAGTGGGTCTGGGTGCTTGTCTGTCTCCTCCTCCTCCTCCTCTTCCACCTTGGGGCATTTCTACACAAACCAACGCAGACACGTGTTAGGCATGGACCTCAGCACAAGCCACACAACCACATGCGAACAAAGAGAAGGGAAAGCGCAAGGCACACAGTGCGTCAGATCAAAGCACAGAGAGAAACCACTATGTCGTATGTTTATCACTGGACGAGAAGCCCTTAAGGATGCAAGGTTTGGGACGTAAATATATATATATATATATTTCCAGCCAAAGAAACATTGCAATTCTCAATTCCAACCAAATGAAAGGAAAAGCAAAAGCCTGACCACAAGGGAGGAGCTACAGACTCCAGTGAGCAGAAGTCTCATGCAAGCTCTGGGCACCTGAGTTCAGGAGGGAGGCTCTGGACAGCTCCCCGAGAGGCTGGACCTCTCGGTCAACACTTGAAAGTTCTCCTGGAGAGGTGGGCTGGAACTAGGGGTGGGGCAGGAGTTATAAAACACCGGGGCCATTTGGGGTCTGCTAACTATCCATTTCTCTCCTAACTTCACTGCTGATTCTAAAATCTTCTTCCTGAATGATGTCATCCTGGAGCTCCAAGCCTGGCAGTTTCTCCTCTTTAACTCTTCTCAATCTCCTCTTATGGAAAAGGAAATAGCAGCTGATGCAAGAGGTGGGAGTTTCTAGCAGCGGCAGAGCCCGCAGGGCATACCATATTCAGTAAATTGTGAGAGCTACAAAGGCTGCGTGAATGGTTCTGAAGGGCAGGGCTCACTGTCAAGTTCACCCTCATCAAGAAGCTGGGAAAACTTAAGAGCCGTCATTCTCACTGATGGGAGTAGAGGAAAAGAATGAAGGGCATAAAGACAAATGGGAGAAAAATGGGAGAGAAAGGATTAAAAGCAAAAAAGAGAGGAGAAGGAAAAGAAACGAAGGGAGACAGGGAAAGAGAAACAAAAGACTGGATACGAGAAACACAGAACAAGATTAACAGAGAGACTAAGGGATGAGAGAAAAAATAAGCGGGGGAAGTAAGGGGAAAGAGAAAAAAAGAACCATGGGTTGGTCAATGGAATGGAGGGTTTATTTTTTGTCTGAACCAGGACGAGGCTCTGTGGTGCTTCTGCAGTCAGCTTTTTTCCCCTTGCATGTCGTTTTAAGTAGTTTTAGAGCATGAAGTCTGTTAGAGACGGGGCATGACACGTTTTCTGAAGGGCCAGATACAGGAATGTGAAATGCAGGAAGGGGATTTGGATGTGCCTTCCCTAAAGCAGAGCTACTGGCCAGAAATGCAGAGCCTCGGCTAGGACGGGGTGGCCTCCTGCAACCAATGGTGCTCAAAACTTCACTTAGCGTGAACTTTTCATCGCATGGCTGTGCATCCCGAGAAATATTAGTTGTTAATAATGATGATGAGGATGGTAACAGTAGCACCTCCAAGTGAAATTCATCCTCTGGCTCCTACGACCATTAGCAGGGCCTCCTCTGAGAATTTACACAGTTAGTTCCTTCCCAACGGATACATCCGATTCTTTGTGAATGTTTAACTGTTACAACACACACACATGAATACAAAAGTCAAATTCATTCACACCCATATCTGCTTCCAGCTGAGTCAGTACTTACAGCCAAGTCCTGTACTAGTTTCTCTTCAAAGGAATACTCCTCTGTTTCTATCCAAAATCTCTGATAGCCATGGAGGAAGAGGTTAATGGAGCGGTGCCTGAGCGGAAGGGGTGAGAGTGAGGTCAAGAGGGATCCATGGCACACCTTGTTTTAGTTTGGGTGGTTAACGGTTAGTAAGCAGGACAGACTTTTGTACAATTCTTGCCTTCTGATTGGTCAGGGCAGCCGGAAGTACACCAGAAGCATTAATTTCAAAGAAACCAGAACCCTCTAACATGCCAGTTCCCGAATGTCTGGAACACCTTCTGAATGAACTAATCATGGTTAGTGGGGGGAGCTGGTGGTAACTGAATTCCTACTCTGGTCACGAGGGGTCTTTATCACATTTCTCCTCTAATGAGAAATGATTCATTGGGCCAAGACACAATCCTGAAGTATCTGGTTAATATGGCAATGTGGTTATCCCTTTTGGCCAATAACCTGTCCAGGTAATCCCATTTAAGTAATGCCGACGGCGAGTGGTGTAGCCGCAGATATATCGAAAGCAGCAAAGCATGGGTCCTTTGCAGTGTCTCCAAGGAACGACACCTCCAAGGTGCTCCGGCTTTTGTTAGGAAGGCAAGACTTGGGTGTGCTATGCTTCGAGCACCACTTCTGTATGCCGCATGGACTCCAGTGGTGGCCCTGGAACACTGAGTAACTGTCAAGAGCCACCTACTCTCTAAAAGCCAGGACTGACTCCTGGGAATATGGCACTGAATCGTGGTTAACTGATTCCCAGAGGTGAGGATAGTGGTGAGAGGGAAGGAGTAAAAAAATAAGATGCAGGTCAACATCAGAGTCATCTAAGACCTGACCTTGGTTTCTGGAAGAACACAACCCTTGCCGTCTTTCTTCGAATTCTGACCAATCAGAGGTCTTCTTAAAAATTGTACAAATTTGTGTGTTTATGGTAATGTTAAATCATGAATCAAGAAAGGAGGAGTGTGCAGAAAGTGAGTGGGTCTCTCCACAGGTTACATTACCATTAAAATGGGTATAAGCCTGTCATACTGAGTTTTTTCATTAACCTTTTCCAGCCAAACCCGTTGAAAGGTGGTCAGGAAGAAATTGTTAATTTTGTGTCTGGAGAAAAGCACACAGGTTGTCTTTTAAAAACTAACATCAGAGAAACAGTTTTCACATAATAAAATAAATCCCTTTAGCCCTTCCATCTGGAAGACTCCATGCAGTTTACATCATGACAAGGTGGAGAAAGAAGTGGTCTCCACCACCAGCCTCTCCGTTTTTATTATTGTTGTTATAAAATATACCTACAATCCTCCATGCTGGGGAGAAATCCAAGGCAAACTCTCTAAAAGGCTGGGTTACAGGCGGGCCTGGCCACATTTCATCAAAGACACAGTGAATTCCTGGACTTAACTGTTCCCTGTACAGGGGTAGAGAGGGTTGCTGAAGGAGCAACCAAAACATAAGAGGATGCTACTAACATTTTCAAAGGATTTAGGAAAAAAAATGCTTGTTTCGTGAGATTTCATTTCTGCCTGGCTGGCCCTGGAGACATGGGCTGAGAACAGAGTCCTCCCGGAGACCCAGTTAGCACATGAGGCATGGGCCTCTACCACAGAGGAAAGCCGATGCCTTTGGATACTTCACCACTTCTAGGAAACAGACAAAAATCCTGTGCATTTTTGCCTTCTCTGCTGGGCTATGAATTTCACTTTTCTGCCAGGACTTTAGTGGCCTTCATACCCACGACTATTTGACTTAAAATTTTGGCTTCTCGTTCATGAATTCTACTTCCGAAGACACTAGTCTGTTTTCTCAAGAGTCCTGGAGGACCAGGTGTGTGCCTCAGAGGTCATCAATCTTCACTATCTTCAAAGACCCCAATGGGAAAGCTCAGGAGGCCAATTGGCTCAACACAGGGTCACAGAATGAATGATGGCCAAGAAACACAATCTGCTGAAAGCAAGTGTCAAGCCTAGGAATCGTCTGTTAGCTCATAGTCCAAGGGAACATTTATTTACACTCAGAAAATGCCTTTCCAAGTCAGTTTATTTTTCCTGACCAGGTGAGGATGGTTCATACTGATTTGCAAGCTGATGAAGCAGAGGCTGATATTCTATCACCAGCTTTGTTTACTGGTCACAGGCCCGACCTTGTTGACTCTGCAATCAGTCTGAGGATGGGAGAACCGCCACATGGCCAATGACACCGAGTCAAGTGTTAGTGGTCAACGTTTATCCAATCTGCACTGATACTCTGCCCTGTGTTGAGGGAGTACATTTCAGAAAAGCCTTCACATATTTTTGACTGCAGAGTATAGACTGACCACATAGATAAGGCAATATGCCCATAACTGGCCTCTTACGACATCTTTAGCCAGTGCCCTTTCTTCATCTTGAGGGTGATGACACTGTGTGCAGGGATTCTCAAGTTACATTTCTGTAGCTGATGAGGAAACAAAGTAATTTTGGGGCCATCCAAGTACCTCAGTATAGATACATTGTTTGATCTGTTGATGGATTCTGAGTAAAGCATTTTCGAGACCCTCCTTTTCCCAGGGTTCCTTTACATCCTCACAAAGAATCCCACCTCAGTAAAACTAAGAGCTTCCATATGCTAACTGGGCTGACTTTAAGGTGTAAAATGGGGAGTTAAGGCAGGCATGGGGCACTAGGGAATCACATGTGTTTTCAGTTTTTCTGCTTACCTTGACTGCCTTAATAGCCCATGATACTACATGCAGACTGTAAGGGCGCCATTTATGGAAAACTCCATTGGAAAACTTGGATCATGGGTGTTCGTGCCACAAGGGAGCACAGCTGAGGGAGGAAACCTTAATTCCCATTACTGGCTCCCATGCCAGAAGAATATGACAGAATACTTACCTGGGCAAGTTGTACAGAGGGGCCATCCTGAAACAGGCCACCACTGCCCGTTTCCGCTGCTTTGATAACAGTTTGTGCCAGACTGCCTTCTTGGACCTCAAAGGCTGTTCGACCTGAGAAGACACCACAAGGGTAGGTGCACACCAGGCTAACTGGGTGGCAGGAGGGAGTCACCTGCAGCTAAGGCTTCACAACCCTGCAAGAGTTCTGATTTCTCAACCACAGCCAGCCAAAGGTACCCAGCAGCAAATTATTCAATTTTTTTTATTGTTTATTTTTGAGAGAGAGAGAGAGAGAGAGAGAGAGAGAGAGAGACAGAGTGCGAGTGGGGGAGGGGCAGAGAGAGAGGGAGACACAGAACCCAAAGTAGGCTCCAGGCTCTGAGCTGTCAGCATACAGCCTGACGTGGGGCTTGAACTCACGGACCGTGAGATCAAGACCTGAGCTCAAGTCAGACGCTTACCCAACAGAGCCACCCAGGCGCCCCTCAGGAGCAAATGATTCAGTTTGTGGAGGTCTTAGGTTTTCTGCCTTCTCCTGTTTTTGTATGTTTATTGCCTAATAGAAGGTTTACAAATGGGTAGGGGGATTTGAAGGGGTCATTGATCTAAAGGCAAAAATTTGTAAAAAAAAAAAAAAAAAAAAAAAGGAAAGAAAGAAAATAAAGAAAGAAAACCTCTGAGGGAAAAGCATTGAGGAATCTGCTACCACCAGGCACCAAGATGACATCTGGAGGTGAGCTGGGATGATACTTGTTCCTGGTTTTGGGTCTTATGATAACATTAAAAAAATTTTTTTTTTTTACTATTTACTTATTTTTGGGAGACAGAGAGACAGAGTGCAAGCAGGAGAGGGGCAGAGAGAGAGAGAGGAAGAGATACAGAATCTGAAGCAGGCTCCAGGCTCCGAGCCGTCAGCACAGAGCCCAACACAGGGCTCGAACCCATGAAGCGGGATCATGACCTGGCCTGAAGTCGGATGCTTACCCTTAGACTGAGCCATCCAGGTGCCCCAAGAACACTTAACTAAGAGCTGAGTGTAGAGATCAGCTTTCTAGTCTCCAGGGCAGTCTAGCTTCCTCAGTCCTCAGGGCAGATGTGCCTTACCTGCTCCAGATGGAAGACAGCTGCGGAAATTCTCTGTACACGCTCTACGGTCTTTTCTGGATTGGAAGGTTCTTCACTCTTCAAAACATCTTTGTAGAGGTTCAGCTGCCACTTTACTGCTGGGTCATCCGACTGCAAATTAAAGCACACAGGAGGTGAGCAGCACCTCTTGCACTGAAAAAGCCTTGACTCCTCACGTGGTTTCAGAGCACCTGAGACTCTTCTGTTACTGCTTCTTTCTCATTTTCTCTATCATCTTCACCGGAACATTGAAGATGCTACATAGAAACTTTGTATTCTAGCCTGTATCTCTTAACTGGTCCTATTTCCATCCCTTTCTATCTGTACTGCATTCTAATTTCCTGAAATCAACCTTCCAATTCATAAATTTTCTTTTCAGCTGTGCCTAGCCTGTTTTTTGACCTACAAATTGGATTTTTAATTTTAATGAATGCTTTTAACTTTTGTAATCACTACGTGGTTTTTGTCAATCCCATATCTACTCTCCTTAAAAAAAATGAAAGAGCAAGTGTTGCTTTATGGCTACCATAGCTATCTTTAGCTCTTTAAATATTTATCAACCACACTAATTTTTAAATTTCTTTCTACAGTTCCTCAAGCTTGAATTCTTCTCTTGGTTACATCTTCTGATTCTCTAATGATGGTGGATTTTCTTTCATGTTTTTTTTGTTGTTGTTTAAACATGACCTTGTCTTCAGGTGGAGTTTTATTTATTGGCATGTTAGCCTGTATTCTAAGAGGTGGAGAGTCTCCAAGTGGTTTTAGGGTTGTCTCTATAGGAGATTTATAGGTAAGGTTTAAGGCTAATTTTATGTAAGTTTCTTGCTCTGCATTTGTGCACAGCATGGGTAATTAGGTCCCACACTCTTCTTCGTTGAAGGCTATTAACAACCCCAGCGTCTAAGATACATATATGGTTCAGAAAGCTCTATTAATTTTCCCAGCTGCATCAACTTCTCCTCATTCCTGTGATTTACAGTGTCTTGTTTATCCTGGCACTTGGGATATCTTTTTACTGCCTTTTTGTGTAGCGTATTTTCCCCACTATACCCATATGTTTGGGGTAGAAAGAAGTGGCTCTTTGTGTCAGCCTAATCCCGCATCTTAGGGCGTATTCTGCCTGAGGAAAGAGTTGTTCAGATTCACAGGCCTGGAAAAAAAAATCTCAGACAGCCTTTAAAATCCAAGTGGTCCTCCCCGCCCCCCCCCCCCCACCCCCGGTTTGTACCGACTCCAAATCTCTAGATCAGGCTGTGCTAAAACTCCCCCACCCCCCACGTGTCCATTTCACTGTTGAAGAAGCCTCACAGTCAGTAAATTTTGAGACCTGATCTAACCCCCCTGCTATGGCTGGATGTTTATACATGGCAGGTGGGAAGGCATGCTTCATTAAATGCCTCTTTGCATCCTCTTTGTAATAGCAAAGGAAAGAACAAAAATGAAGGGCGAACCCTACACCCCCCGCCCCTCCCCCCAACAACAACAAAAACTAAAGGCAGAGAGCTAGTCCTACCACTTAAACATCAGTACTGGGAGACATTTTTTAGAACACGTTAGAGAGAACAGGAGTAAACTAAATGGGAGGAGGGCCCCCTACAGCCAGAGGGAAGCCTGCATGAGTTCCGTCTTCCTGCCCCATCACCTTTTCCTGCAGGTGCAAGTTATTCCGCACATGTTCTTTCACCTCTTCATCGGTATCCCTCTGTGGAAAGAGACGTTCAGTTTTATTCCTAGAGGTCACTATGGAAATATAAAGTAAGGTGCAGGGATGTATGGGCAGCATATGGGCAGTTTTCCTGAGATCTTTTTTTTTTAAGTTTATTTATTTTGAGAGAGAGACAAGAGTGAGCAGGGGAAGCAGCAGAGAGAGAGAGAGAGAGAGAAAATCCCAAGCAGGCTCTGCACTGTCAGCTTGGAGCCCGACACGGGACTCAAACTCAAGAACTATGTGATCACGACCCAATCGGAAGCCAACAGTCGGATGCTTAACTGACTGAGCCATCCAGGAGCCCAGCTGCAATGTTTATTATAAGAACAAAAGAAGAAAAATTATAGACTTGTCCTAAGGGCATGTGCTCTCAAACCAGTTTTTTTAAAAATTTTTTTTAATGTTTATTTTTGAGACAGAGAGAGAGACAGAGCATGAATGGGGGAGGGTCAGAGAGAGAGGGAGACACAGAATCTGAAGCAGGCTCCAGACTCTGAGCTGTCAGCACAGAGCCCGATGCGGGGCTCGAACTCACAGACCGTGAGATCATGACCTGAGCCAAAGTCCGACGCTTAACTGACTGAGCCACCCAGGCGCCCTAAACCAGTTTTTTTTTTTTAATTTATTATTTTATTTTTATTTTTAGGGACAGAGAGAGAGCAAGTGGAAGGGAGGGAGGGAGGGAGAGAGCGCGAGAATCTTAAATAGGCTCCATGCTCAGCACAGAGCCTGAGGTGGGGCTCAATCCCACAACCCTGGGATCATGACAAGAGCTGGAATCAAGAGTCAGATGCGCAACCCACTAAGCCATCCAGGCACCCCCAAACCAGTAAAGGTGAGAGTGTATCGCCTGTGTGCACCTTGGTTTCTGTTCATCTGTCGCCCTGGGAAGGAGAACTAGCCCTTCAGGCTCTGAGGAGCTGCCACCACCAGTATTCCACACTCAGCCAGAGCAGACGGGGGACTTACATAGCTGTATCGTGACTTTGCAAGGGAGATTAGCTCCTGATCGCCTGGCGTGCACATATTCAAACCAATGGGCAGCATTTTCTTGAGCGCAGCCACGATGAGAGAGGTCTGGATGGAGTACAAGTCTCCCCTCCGCTTGGTCTTCTTCCGTTCCTGGTCCTGTCCTCCAGACTAGGAGATGAGGTTGAAATAAACAGAGGGGCTCAGTGATTCTGAGAGGAACGGCCTCCTCTTGGAGGCAGCCTCCCTCCTTGTGGCCCTGTCAGTACAGGGGGAGCGGGGGGCTCAGTACATGTCAAAGCACAGTGAGAGGAGTGTGTGAAACACAACCGGGTGGCCATAAAGGACCAGCACTGGTCCTGTGCCCTCTCCCTGTGCACATGCTCACAGAACCACGTAAGTGGACACACACCACGGACACCTGCAGTCTTGGCTCACTCGTTTCCGGGCCCAAATGAACAAATAAACTGGTGTCTTTCCAAAAGAATGGTTTGATAACTGATGAGATGACTCCAGGAAAGAACTGAGAATCCTGATGCTGGGGCATCAGTAAACACACTGAAGACGTTCTATGTTGAACTGCTCTGTTGCCAAGGCTGAAGCCAGTGTTTTGGAGCACCGCATCCCGCTCAACCTCTACCCCGAGGCAGTGCAAATTCTCACCGGAAAACACAAGTCCCAAAGTAGGGCTGCTTTGGGATCTGGCAGGGGAAAGCTCGGAGAAACACTGAATAGAACTCCCCCAGTCTGCGAGAGTCCACCCTTCTTTTGCTTAAACTGAATCTACCCAGTGAAGTCCACCCACCGGAGTAGTAGGTTTCAGAAGAGTTCAAGGTTCTGCACTGAGGCTCTCAATTGAGAACCCTCAGTGTCCCTGACACATGGCCTATGGGTAGACTCAAGGACACAAGCCCTGCAGCGACTGGATTTTTGTGAGGTCAGCCTCTGAAGGAGCACACTGTCCACCTGCTACCTCACTTGCTAGACTTTGCGTCAGTTGGGCAGGTGCTTAATGGAAGTGTGGGAATGTCGGAGAGCCAGAAGCAGGGGCTGTGGAGGGAAAGACACATGGAGCCCAGTGAAGCCTGGCTTTATGAGGTGCCTGTGAAATGTTTGCAGGAATCAGGGGGCAGTACTGTGGTTTATGACGACATATAGACACAGGGCTCTGGGAGCAGCGGGAGGCCAGGGGCCTCTCCCGGAACTGGCAGTGTGAGACTTGGGACCCTGAGCTGGAGCAGAATTCATCTTAGGAGGCACAGGTTTTCTGAGAGAAGAGGAGGGTGAGAATTAACACTGCCTTGGGACTGATCTCTTCAATTACTTTAAATTACCTTTAAAGTATGAAAGAGGATCGTCATTATTAATGGACACTCTTAAAATGGATGTGATTGCCTTCACCCAGCCTGTGGTGACTGTACCTTCAGGTGGTTACATGACAGCAACCACAGCGAAGCTCCTGGCCAGCAAAACTGAGGCCGGCCAAACACCACCAATTCTGCTGGTTGCAGGGCACCTTGTGCTGGGTGCTCCAAAACAGCAGGTCAGGCCCGGGACAGCAGGGGGAGGGGGTGGTCAGAAATAATGAGCAGTGGGTAAGAAAGGAGCCTAAGAGAAGGCAGCTTCGTGTGTTCCAGAACATGGTGGAAAGTGAAAGCTGGCTCCCGCAAAGACCGTGAAGAGTTCTATCATTTACTGAGTGCTTGCTAGGTTCCTCACATGTTCTACCATCAGGCATAGAATTCTAAAGGTCGTGCCTAAGGCAAAACTCCTTTACGGTCTACATTCCCCTTGAACATCATCCATAAAGGACAGAACCTGGTTTTGTGTCCTGTACTACGAGGTGCCCTGTACATATAAATGTAAAAGGTAAATAGTAACATGCAGTATGCAATCAAGTAAATATGCAAAATGTAATGAGGCGGATTTGATACCTGAGTCAAATAATTTCTTGCTCGCTCTATTTTATTTCGCCAATCTCATGGTGTTCTTGTTATAAATGCTGCATGTGTGATGTGACTCCAATGTGCCTGCTACTTAAATAAAACATTTCTAATCTTCCCAATAACTCTGATACACAAACAAGTCCGTTATATAAGTGAGAACATGATGCTCAGGGAAGGTAAAGGATTTTTCCAAGGTCATACAGCAGGTGAGCATCTGAGTCAACATCCAGACCCAAGTCTACCTGGCCATGGCTCCATTTTCCCTCTCTAACTAAGGGCTAGTGACCTAGCTCTTGCACGTCTCCTTTTCTCTGTCACACAGCCTAGGGCAGGGAGCTTGTGACAATGGCAGCAGACACACATTAATGAACAGAGAGAAATATTTCCAGGTTCTCATCTGTATGGGTCACTGGAAAGTCGTCCCAGGGTTTATTCCACCATATGCACACTTCGTGCAAAAACACATGGTTATCTGATTTCAGATCTTGAAGGTGAGTCATTGGAAAACTCTTTGGGTCAAGGGAGCCTTGCATAAGAGGCAGAGGTATACAGTGTGAAAAACCTGGGGCCACTGACAGCACAGAGGACTCTGCCCCTGCATGGCACAGCAGAGGAGTGAGCCTCCTGGGCTCTATGCCCTGTCGGCATCCCTATCTCTGTCAGTGTGCTGGCTGCAGAGTGGGCAGCTGGGGAAGGGAGCAGAGATAGCAAGGAGACCTCGGTTAGGGTGAGGCTTGGCTGGCTTCCCCGGCTTCCCCATTCCAAGGGTGGGTAGGCCTACATTCACTCTTTGACGGGCAGGTGTCTTCCCTGGAGCAGGCCTGGGGGACCTCCAGGTGGGAAGATCCATTCTGTACCACCCCCATGGTGATCACAGTGCAGAGGGTGGCCAGAGCCTGGCACCTCTAATACTACGACAGAAAAGACACGTCATGCATTTGACCTGTACCTTTACTTGCATGGCCTGTGTGGGAAGACAAAAGAAAAGAAACAAGGAGAAGAGTCAGTCAGTAAAAAGCAGGGGTCCAAGGCATAAGGTAGCACATGTTAGTCATAGCTTCTTAGCCCCCATTTGTCAGCCAGCACAACCGAAACTCAACAGTTCTGGAAGCCAGTCGAGCATGGCATGAAAAGTGAGTGGGAGGTTAGTATGGAGGTTAATTTGGTCAAGAGGACTTATACCCAAATCAAGCAAAACACCCTGAGTCAAGTTCACCTTGAAGATTAACCTCCCTGAGCGTGTGCCACTCAGACCCACGTGGGCTTCTGGTCTGGCCGCCCACACGAACCTTTTAGATCTAGAGCCTTTCCCCTCCCCTTCCTCCCTCCTTTCACCTGGGTGGGCTGTAGATAATCTGTCATGTAACCAAAGACCCCATTTTCTTTCTTCCTTCCACCCACCCACATTATCACCTTCAGCAGATCTGTGGTTGGGAAAAGAGAAGGAAGAACTGGGCTAAGGGGCAATGTGTGTGCTTCCATGAAAAGGAGGTTTGCTAACAAGAAGTCCTCTAGGGGCACCTGGGTGGCTCAGTTACTTAAGCGTCCGACTCTTGATTTCAGTTCAGGTCAGAGCCTGCTTGGGATTCACTCTCCCCTCGCTCTCTGCCCCTTTCCTGCTTGCACACACGCACTCTTTCTCTCAAAAGAAGCAAACATTAAAAAAAAGAGAAAACGTTTAAAAAAATAAAATAAAAATAGGCAAGCCTGCACCATGTGAAGTTCTTATCCCCACTAAAAGGTTAAATGAAGGCAAGTCAACCCAACATTAGGTATTAGGGGGAAAGGTGAATTTCTGCAAGCCAGTCTGAGAATGAGAAATCAAGAGAGAGAAAGCGAAGGAGGGAAGGCAATGAGAGGAGGGAGGAGGATGGAGGAGGGGGGAGGTGGGTAGGGTAGAAAAGAGTGAGAGAGGGAGGGGAAGCCCTCCCCCACCCCCAGGGGGAGACAGAGAGCTGGAGAGAGATAGAAAGGGGGACAGGTAGGGAGAAGGGGAGAAAACGGGAGCTGCACAAGAGCAAGGGGAACAGAGACTAAGTGAGAAAGGTGGGCACTGGAGGGAAGGAGGAGAGACTGGAGTAAGATAAGTCTGAATACCCTTGAAAACCTCAAAGATGAGCTCACAACTCTTCTCTGTCCTTTTTCAATACACCAAATTCACACTCATGGGTGGAGAGGCTTTAAACAATGAGGCACTCTAATATTTCCTGCCTTCCAACCCTTTTTTACTCATAATCTTGGGCAAGAGACCCACATTTCTTGGGCTAAACATGTTCTAACTTACCATTCCCCTCCAAGGAAGCTGCTGCCATTTTTACAGAAAACAAAACAAGTTTAAAAACAAAACAAAACAAAACAAAAAACACTTGCTCAGCTTAGTTACATTTAGCTTAACACATATTTGCAAACTGGTGTTATATAAAGAAAATATACAATGAGCTCTCCAAAACAACCTGCTTTCGCTGCCAGAAAAGGAACACATCTTTGAACCAATCTTCAATGAATCAAGTATAAATAGTGTGGCCCACCGTATATTTTGTTTCTGCCTCTTTTCCATTTGCAATGGCATGTGCAGTGTGTGTAGGCATGCAGCATTCGAATACACAGATCTCTGCCAACAACCGCCATATGCACTGAGGCCAAGTTCATTTATACAACACCAGAATTCAGTTAAGAGTGGAGATAAAAGCAAGCACAGGTGACCATTCAGATTAGGTAGCAGAGAGAACATCTAATTTCAGGGAGGAAAAGGCAGTGGAGATTGAACTCATAGTAAGAATACTTCTTCCTCATTCTCTCAATATGTAGTTCTACGTCCAAAGAATACCAGAAATGCCTATGAGTTGCTATTTATTGGAGGCATGGTATCTCTCCATCTGAATGAACGTGCTGCATTTATCTCTATCCTAGAGATGCAGTTTAAAGCTGACTTGTAAACATAGCATCCTGGTAGAGCTCGGAGGAGGCAGATAGTAAGCTCAAGCCCGTTCTATAGATTGGTAAACCGGGGTCCAGAAGAGTTACGTGGACGATGCAAGGCCAATACCTTTAGTCAACAGCTGGGCCAAGGGTAGGACTTAGCTTCCTTTCAGTCTCTAGTCCTACTTACTACTATACTTTGTGTCTCAACTGAGGCAACAAGATCAACAGGCATATTTGTCACCCTAAGGAGCATGGTAAATGTTATTTAACACCTGTGGCCTGTCCTCACATTCATCACACTGTAACGTTGACCCTTTTCCACGTAGCTCAGGAAAAACTGGCATCCAAGGTCAAGGGGAATTAAATGAAAGTGTTTGCTCCTACAAAGGAACCTTATCAAAGATGCACAGATTCTGAATATGACCATCCTCTGACAAGACAAACATGCCCTTTTCCTTATTCAGCAATATGAATGAACAGAATTTCCAGTTAGTTTGTTAGTAGGTTAGTTTTGAAATGTCATCCTCTGTCACCTCATCTCTTTCCAAGTGTAAACCTAAGGACTCTAAGTAACCACTCAACACCGGAGCATTGAGATGTCTTTGCCATTTCTGCTCATCTGGGATCCAAATCCTTATACCAGAGTCATTTCCATTGCTTTGCTGCCATCCGCTGACAATAACAATGGGTGCTAGCTGGTTCAGTGCTGAGCCCGTGGATCTAACCCAAGGTGAAGGTACCATAAAATCTATCTGGGGTTTATTGACTTTCTGTAGATGGGTGGAGCCAAAGGAGAGCCAGTGATGGCTGTAAGAAGGCTCTTCAGAGGGAATTTAACATAAATGTCCAAGGATCAGGAGTCTGAACAATCTTATCTTTGTGTATCTCACATGAGCAGCAGACACGTTTGTCAGAAGTTGAATGCAAAATGAATTTTGGAAAATCAAATAAAAATCATCTAAAGCACAAAAGGATCCACCTTATATAAAGTTCCTGTGCAGCAAAGATTCCTCTTGAATATGAACATATACTTCTGATCTCTCTACTTTGTATATGCACAATTTTATTTGTCAAACTTTATTCAGCAGTGTATACCAGATTCTAAACTCTAAGGGTCAATTTTTGGATGCTGGAAGAAGTGTGAGTGTCAGCGTAGCTAAAAGATAGAAGGTTTGGAAAGTTCAGAGAGACTTCAGCTAACCAGAGCTAGGCAAACATGGTGAAGTTTTGGGTGAAGTTGTCATTTTTCGTTGTTATACTGGCCCCTTGTCTGCAGTTTCACATACACAGGTCTTCATCCCAAAAGGTTATTTGGAAAGATGCTCCAAAGGCTTTGCTACAAACCCAAGACTGTCATCTTTCCAGAACCGATTTTCACTTCTGAGGGTCCCCATGCACACTCCACCTTCATGTTCCTCAAAGGCAGTACTGTACCAGCAATGAGAGAGACGTAATCTCAGGTATGTCACTCATACTTGACATATACAATCAGCCCTCATTGAGGCACACTTCTCTAGGGAACAGAGTCAAGAGTAAGCCATAACAGCTGGTAACAAAACATCACATTGCATGTATGTATTTACACCTGAACGAGTCTGTCTGAGAATTCTTTACAAACACAACAGCAAAGCCTCCCTTTGCAGAGCTGACTCAAGAGGAGCTGGGAGTGCAGGTCCCCATCGTGTATTCCTGCTACACACCTCCCTAGAAGTGACTCTTTTTCTCAGATATCTGGTATGCCCTCTTTTAAACATTTCCTGCGGGGAATGGACAAATGTTTGGGTTTCTGAATGCAACCCACATGGAAAATAAACAGAAGGCATTAAGAGGTCAGCACAACTGAAATCAAACAGCCGCTGGACGTTCCAGAGAGGAGGAAAACAAGCTTACTGTGAGAACAAATGCTCCGGAAATCTTCAAAGCAAGGTAATTTCCTCGTACCTAATCAAAAGGTGGCTCTAGGCATGTGCAGTTTGGCAGCTTCACCACACAAGAAGTAGTTCTATTTTCAAACAACTAACAGCAGCTTCGGTTTTGGAGACCTCTCGAATGCCTTAGGCAAGTCTTGAAACTTAAACTTTTTGACACACAAGCAGCTATTTATTCATAAAATGTGATGACCATGCTTATTTTGGAGCAGTTCCTTCTGGCTCATTCTCAAAGAAACAACAGTAGAGACTGTTGGTTTTTGTGGTTTGACCTAAATGCAGTATGGAACTAATCGCTTCATACACCCAAGATACATAGCTTAGGGTCAAGATTGAAGAGTCTTTGGAATTGATTTCTATGGACTTACTTTCGACATCTTGCTTTTGCTGTCTCCAGTTAAAAATGCCAAATTATTAATTTCATTCTGAATCACAAAATTTTGCTCTTCCCTCTTGAAGTTCTAAGTGGGGGGCGGGGGAGAAATAAAAAAGCCAACATTACAAGAATGTTTTCTGAGGTCTGTACCTTTCACAGCCATCTCTAAATCCAGGGCCCACATGTTCCTTACGTGAGATTTGCACCACAGGATGAAGACCTCTGCCACCATGCGGAAGAGCTGGTCAGAATCAGCATCGGGACTTTTGAGCCAGTTCGATCTGAAGTAAAAAGTAAATTGATATGCATATGAAATTCAGCAATGATTAAAAGAGTCACACTAAAAATTCTATCAACTTTGGGTGTGTACACTTATCCAGATAAAACTACATTCCCACCCAGAGGCAAACTTCAGAGAGACTAAATATCAGTACACTCCTTACATGCTTGTAGGCATGTAATTAATTGTAGATACTGCTGAAGGACCTACAATAATCATTTCCATCCTTACCAAAGGATTCAAGGGTTATCTTAGCAAACAGATGTCAGAGAACATTTCAATTTTGTCAAGGGTAGTTTTTTTTTTTCTTTTTTTAAACAGATGAGGTGATTAAGGTTACACTCTGTTTTGGGACAGGCCTCCTTTAATCCCTAAGGCTAGCAAGACTAGACTTGGTCACTATAACACCTAATCTTGTCATTGACACTTGACATTGTCAAGCCTCTGAAATATGGAGCACTCTAAAACCAGTTAAGGCCTCACACCCTTTCTTCTCAAAGCCAATTTTATGAATGAAATTTGTAAGGCAATAGATTTTCCACTGCTATTTTAAGTATATAGGCAGAAACCAAACATTTCCTATGTCCTCTGAAATGGTTTAGAAATTCCCTATTTATATAATATGTAATATAAAATTTGTAATACGTAATATATATATTTATATATATGAAATTTATATATAGTCATTTCATTTTTTTTCTTTTTCTTTTTTAATTATAAACCAGCCCAGGTTAAGAATTTCACAGTGGTGGCAAGAAGGCAAAATTGCAGAAGAATTCAGTCACTTCTTACAAGTTGGTGTATCCCTAAGTATCTTACATATTTGAGTTTAATTATATTTTGAAAGGGCTAGATATTGCCGTTTTCAAATATCGGTGCAGAGTAACACAGTACAAGTTAAACTGTCTACCATCTTTCTTTGGTTAAAGAAAACTGGTTCTCATGAATGCTCTGAAAAATCCAATGTCCCTTATTAGTGCATGCAGAGTAACAGCTATCAAAAGCCAGTTCCCTAAGCCTTGGGACATTGCTCTGAATTGCCGTGGGCAGCCTATACCTTCTGCCCATTCGTGGAGAGCAACAGGATAAAGAAGAAAGGTGAAGACTCATGAGGCCAAGACTGTCTTTGGACCCCTCTCTCAATGCCTTACTGCTGAGGCTGAGTTTCAGCCTAATAGACATTCTTGTCTCATCTTTCTTGGGTTCTATTTCACTAGTCTTTCCCGTACATGGCAGACATTATAGGTTGCCTACCCAAAACTCATCCTCCTCTTCTTAGGAGCAAAAGCCCATTTTATTCAGGGTGGCATTGTGCCCTGCTGAAGACCACATTACCCAGCCTCCCTTGAGGGATAGCTACTATGTAACTAAGTTCTGAACAAAGACATGGAAGTGGAAACTGCTGGATGGACCTTCTGGAAAAGCTCTCTAAAAATGCCTCGGATAGCTGAGGATGCCTGTGCCTTTCCCCTGTTGCTTTCATGCTTCCTGTCTGGAATGAAAATATGATGGCTTGAACTCTAATTGGCACAGTGCATCATAAAGTAACTTCAAAGATGGAAGCCAATGTTAAGTATGGAAAGACAGAGGAGTTAGGCTCTCTGATGAGGAGCAATCATACTGGCCCTGGAAACCTTTAGATTTCTTTTATGTGTAGAGATTTAACTTCTCATTTCTCTAAGCCACTGTAATCAGGTATCCATTATTAGCAGCCAAATGCAATCCAAACTTGAGGCTTGAGATTGGTAATGCTTTCTGATTTCATTCATATGATTTTTCAGGAGTGCTTTTTCTGGATCAAACGTCAACTTTGGTCACAACTGCCAGCCATTCATTCCTCAGTGTTTAGCTTGAAATGAGCTTTGTAAGTGTGCACTATGCCCTGAGTGGGAAGAGGTGAGGGGTCACATACCATCCTGCCACGGAAAAGGACAGCCACAGGGCGTATGGGCAGCAGGGGCTCTGCAAACAGGTGAGGTCAATATTCCCTCACAGGAGACAGAAAAGGATTCTGATCCCTTCGCCTTCATATAGGAATGCAGTTTCAAGTGAATACATTTTGTTTTCAATACCCTTCTTCTTCTAGGAGGCAAATCTTCACTCTCTATTTCTAGTGAGGTCCTTCTCTCAGGTTTAGAGTGCTAGGTGTGAATGAAGAATACCTCATTACATGTTTCCCCAGGCACACAAACTCTCTACCTCTCTCAAATCAGAGGAAAATGGTATTGGCAGGTGAATAGAAGATCCTGACCTCACTCCTCCTATTTGCCCTTCTCCTTTCTGCCCCCAGATGAGGCAACAGGGCTCATCTCCTGCCTGCTCCCAGTCTCCCAGAATCCAGATCTCTCTCAATATCCAGACACCTGTCCTTTTGGAGGTACCGAACTGATATATAGGTTTTGTTTTGTTTTTTTTAATCATCTGCACTGTGTGCTGCCAAAAGGCAGGTGGAACATTCTAGGCTGTAGGTGGGGAAGAAGATTGGTTTTAGAGGCAATGGGGGCGATGGCTGAAGCAACCCCAATGGATGAAATTACCGAGCATGTTAACAGAAAACAAGAAGAACAGAATAAAATCTTGGATGACTTCAAGAGTAAAGAGAGTGAGATTTTCACTTTCAAACTGACAAGTTATCAGGTTTTCGAAGAAAGTAAAGCCAGTTATCAAGCTTTCAAAGAAAGTAAAGCCATGCTCCTATGTCCATGGTCAGGTTGTCGGAGTTAGAGCTGAGGGCTTATCTCAACTTTATTCCTAAGCCTCCTGCAGAGGACACAGCCCAAGGCAGTCACCGCACAGCATTTACTCAGATTCCCTTCTGTAGTCTGAGAGATGGTTTTTCACCCCAAGCTGCACGTTTAAAAGTGTTCATTTTTGTGTTCCGAGTGTTCCTGATTGCCAGAAAGGAGGCTGAGAAGCCATTGACTCTGGTGGAGAGATATGTTTAACCTGTGCTGACATATGTCCTGCACAAGGAGATAGCCAGCTATTTTGCCCAGCTCTGACCACACTATACCTGGAGTTCTTGCTTATTCTGTATCAGCTTTGGACTGAAGATTAATGAACAGAAGCTTCTGTTCAGAACAGTGTTCCAAATGGCAAAGAAACTTGAAACATGGCCATGACTGGGCCGAAGAAAGTAGAAAGGTTTAATGTGACCAGGAAGAACAGGGAGGAGGACAGGACAAGATGGCTCTCTTCAATATTTAAAGAGGTGCCATGAGAGACTGGAACAGTTTTGTGAGAAAAGAAAGGGGGTATTTATTCATCCAGTTACAGGTAAGATGAAGTGACCCCTCTTCTTCCTGCCAACTCCACACTCCCATAATTCCAAGCCAGCAATTCTACTGGTGAAGAAAGTACTCAAAGAAGGTAAAGGCATACACCTAAGAAGGAAGTATTTCTAAGCTAGGCTCCAGTGGCCATAACGTTCTCTGGTGCTCCGTGAAGAACGGGCTGAAAAATCGGGATGAATGAATTAATGATGATCTCAAAGACTCTCTGACATTGCCATTTTTAGCAACTGTCAAACAGTGTGTAAGGAGAACACACTCTATCTTGAGTTTGATTGTCAACAGTGACAAATGCAATTAAAGAGCTATTCCAGGAGCAACCTTACTCTGCTTTCATTTTTGTTTTTACCTCACACTCTGACAAATTCCCTCTCTAAACTGCTAATGTCATTATACCATCGGAAATGACGAAAACGATGATCCTCAAACCAGAGTTTGTTTTGCGAGAGTAAGGTTTCCCACAGACAGTTAAGGGATTTTATTATGTATATAGTAAATGTAAAGCATTTATTTCGAAAGGCTAAATATAATTAATTATTTTAAACAATAAGCACAATTTGCCTTCTAAAATAAATGCTAAATGGGCATATCCAGACCTATTGCCTGCCCATGACAGAATGGCTTCCAACCCAAAAGTTAGCTATGCTCCCCCAAATAGTCCTAAGTCCTTTCAATATCTACAACAGAGTATTTTAAAATTAAACCTTTTCAAATTTACGTGTTAACGACTTTAAAGAGGGCGCAGTATAATAAAAATCCATTTGGTCCTTGCTCTCCCCTAGGACTAATAATCCTTTGTTCTTCTGCTTGCTCACAGACATTAGCCCCCACCATGTCCTCACCTTCCTCAACATGCTGCTGAAATTCCATGGTCAATCGTTACGAATATTCTCTTCTATACACTCTCAACTCCCTAACCTATTTCTCTTTGTCATACTCACACTGCAAAACCCCGACCTTGGTTACATCCAACGCTTTTCCTACTCTGGGCCTGGCTCTGGGATGAACTGGCTGGAGAAAAAGACAACCTGGTGATGGGTCTCACTTTAAGTTCATGACCACAGATCTCAGGTGGGGCCCTTAATGCTGCCTGGTAATCACATGACACTGTTCTGACCCATCTACTCTCTCTCCCTCTCACTGGCTATCACCACACACTTTCTCTTTACTCCTCAAACCTCCAAACATCTTCTCCCCATCCTCAATATCAGCTGATGATCCTGCTTCCTACTTCACTGAGAAAATGGAAGCTATCAGGAAAGGACTCCTACAGACCCCAGACATAGTGTGTGTGTGTGTGTGTGTGTGTGTGTGTGTGTGTGTGTGTGTGTGTATCTGCCAGCATCAGCACCTACACTCCCTGCCCCCCCGCTTGTTGTTGTGGATAAACCATCTAATGCTGACCCTTGCCTGTGTAGAGAACGTTGCGTTAGAAATTATCTCTCTCACTCTTACAAGATAAATTTCCCCTTCTCTACTAGATCATTCCCACTAATGAAGAAACAAGCTGACAAGTCTCCCATCTTAAAAACTCTTCTTTTGACCTTACTTCTACCTCTAGTTAGCATCCTGTTTTTCTGCTCCTCTTTGTAGTACAATTCTTTGAACAAATTGTCTGTACTTCTCTCTCCAAGTCTTTTTCTCCCATTTTCTTCCAACTTACTCCAAAGAGGCTTTACTTCATCTCTCCATTCCAACTGCTCTTGTCAAGATCACCAATGACCTTCACTCATCATTCTTCCCTCCTGGAGACGGTCTGTGAAGTTGGCACCCAGGACATACCATTCTGTTGGGTTTCCTCCTGTCTCATGGGTTGTTCCTCCTCAGCCTCTGCCATCAGTTCCTCCTCTTCTGCCTGACCTCTTGATGTTGGAGAGCACAAGGGCTCAGTCCTTGGAACTCTTCTCTCCCCCCACAATTCTTTCTCTCATCCAGTCTCATGTTCTCCAATATGTTAATGACTTCCAAATTCCAATGGCTACAACAGAACTCTCTCCTGAACTCTGGACACATATATTCAACTGCCCACTCAACATTTTCATTTTTATATTGAATAGGCAACCTAAGTGTAACATATCCAAAAGTGATTTCCAGATATTCCCCTTAAAAAATGTCTGTACCCACAATCTTCTCCTACTCAACTGCTGGACCTTCCATTCTTCCATTTGCAAGAATAATCTTTGACCCTCCTTTCTTCTCTCATTCCCAATTTGGAAGTCCTAAGGGCTCTAACTTCAAAATAGACTCAGAATCTGCCATCTTCTATCAACCTTTATTGCTACAACCCTGGCTCCAACCATCAAACTTTTTTTATTGTGGTAAAATACAAAATTTGCCATTAGTGACATTTAGTACATTCATAAGGTTGGGCAGCCACTATCATTATCTAGTTTCTGAACATTTTCAGGACTCCAAAAGGAAACCCCAATCCCATTAAGCAGGTGCTTCCTGGTCCCCCCTCCCCCCAGGACCTGGCAACCAGTAGCTGGCTCTGTCTCTAAGGATCCCCCATCAGCTCTTGACTGGATCATTGTGAACCTCCCAACTGGTCTCCTCATCCCCCTATTTGCCTCTATGCTGTGCTCAAAAAGTGAATCTGATCACATCACAGAGTAGCTTAAAGCATCCACCAACTTCCCTTCTCAGAATAAAAGCCAGAGTCTTCACAGTGGCCTCTAAGGGCCTACACTCTTGGCCCCATATTGCTTTTCTGACCTCTCTTCCCTTCCTCCCTACTCCTTACTCTCCTCCACCCCAACATACTCCTTCCTCAGGACTTACTCCACATGTTCCCTCTTCCTAGGAATATAACCCTTCTCAGACCTGCATGGTTTCCCACTTCATCTCTTTGCTCAAGTATTGCTTTCTCAGTAACAGTATATCTATCTATCCATCCATCCATCCATCCATCCTCTGTTTAAAATGTTTATTTATTTTGAGAACGAGCAAGAGAGAACACATCAGTGAGCAGGGGAGGAGCAGAGAGGGAGAGAGAGAATCCCAAGCAGGCTCCATGCTGTCAGTGCAGAGCCTGACGTGGGGCTTGATCCCAGGAACTGTGAGATCATGACCTGAGCTGAAATCAAGAGGTGGATGCTTAACTGACTGAGCTACCCAAGTGCCCCAGTAACATTCTATTTAAAACTGTGACTCCACCCACCTGGGGCACTCTTAATTCTCCTTAACCTTGCTTTGTAGAATTTACTTATCTAAGTAAAGTATATCATTAAGTATGTAAGTACTTATTTTGTTTATTGTCTGTGTGCCTTACTTTCCTACCACAATGAAAGCCCTTAGGCCAGACATCTTTGTTTTGTTCACTCTTGTCTGCCAATGCCTAGAACAGCACCTGACATACAGTAATATCTGTTGAATGAATATGTGACAGAACAGCGGAGGGGAAGAAGTGAGTTACTTCTGCCCCAATCTGACCAATTCCTTCTTAGCTACAGTAGCATGTGAGGATGGAAGGGGTGGCCATGTCATTGACCATATGGAGTCGCTGCCCAAGGAAAGCGCAATCCAGAGGTCCTACACCCGGAATTTTCTCTTGGAGGGGCTGGGGTGGGTGGGGGTAGGAGCCGTGACTCCCTCTCTCATCTGTAACACAACCCCACACCACCTTTCTACTCTGTGGACAGGCTGCCCCAGGTCTCCCACATACCTGTTGTTGTCCACGTAGCGGATGAGCATGGGGTAGAAGGCGTAGAGGTCTCTGCAGAGGACTGCAAACTCATCCAGGATGAGGAGCTCCGCCTCCTGAGTGTCTCCTTTGGTGTCGGCCTTCAGCTGCTCCTCCTCCTGCACAGTCTTCACAGCCTTTTTCTTCAGGTTCTCCAGAGTTGGGATGAAGTGGCTTTTCAGCAGGTCCGGCCTGGCTTTGCTGATGATTGGCTGGGCATACACTGTGTTTGCAAACAAAAAGCCTCCCCCTCATTTCACACATTACAACAATTAATAAAAGGAAAGAGGTGATCCTGAAAGGTGAGGCTGTGACAATCCATCAACTCAAGATAGCCCCTGACTCTTGTTCCCTTCCTTAGTGGCCCGCTTGCTCTCAGGAAGCCACAGGTGGGGAATGGAGCCACAGGACAAGGTCCCTATTCCTGTTCTGCTTGTCCAGGCCACAGGGAGCCCCTGCCACCCTTGACCTTCTCAGGCATGCCTGCTGTTTGCCACACCTCTTAGCTCCTTATCATAGTCTTAGCACATTCATCCTGGTTTGGGCTTACTAACAATATTACCAATTCCTTGAATGGAGCCTTTTCCCCCTAATAACCAGCTCTGTGCTGAGCCAAAAGTAGGCACTCAGTGCTATGCTTTCTGGTTATTTTATAGAAGAAACTCCTGTTAAAAATATATTAACCCACCCACAGTTCTCACTCTCCAATGTTTGAAAACTGCCAACTCTCTGCCTGGGGGGCTCCTCTGGGTCCTGAGGAAGCTAGATCAACTAATTATCTGGTATAATGAATGGAGGGAGAGGTTGGGGTGGCCACCAGAAGTCAAAGAGCAGATACAGTAATCAGTGGAACTTGGGACTGTGATTCTGGGCCTCTTAAAGAGCAAGATAAAACTTATGTGTCGTACCCTTTTCCTTAAATGGAATATCCTCTTGGTCCAATTCATTATAAAGATCAGAATCAGAGTAATTATAAAAGAAATAAGTGAAATAAAATTAATAAGAGTCAAGAATCAATGCCAATGTGCATGGTGTACGTTTTGTGCATTTCAAGGTTTCTTTAGCTTGGGGCATTTCAACCGGAAATAACCTACATTCTGGCACTTTTTCTTTTAAATCTGCCTTATTTTTCACTTTCACAAAAATGATCATTACAGAAAAAGGAGACGAAGGCAGCTTTTGCTGAGATGCATCAACCGAGAAGCTGAAACTCAGCGCTTTGAGAGCCATTCACATTCTATACGTTGCCCTGCCCGGAGGGTTACTTCTGCTTTGGACCCGTAATCAGAATGGCTATTCCAGATGTGGGTGAGATGGGGTTACAACTTAAAATCACTTTTTTTTTGGTGCCAGCAATTAAGTGGCCTGAGATATGGATACCCCTGTGGAGTAACAAGTCAAGTTCAACTGCCACCAGCACCCCTTGTGCTGTGACATCTTTCCTCTCTGCACCTCTAGGGAGCTGAAGGAGCCTGTCCTTCCGCCTGCTTCTGTCCCTGAATTGCTCATGAATTACAAATTAGAGCTTCTCAACAAATTGCCTTGGGGTTGACAATGCTCTTGGGCTAATGGGTCAGAAAGGAACCTCAACTTTATTTACTTATATTGTTCACAGAACCCTGCACCATCTAGTAGCTATGGGCACCTATAATATTGATAATTCCAGTCTCGGTTCATTTCAGAGACAGGAAGGGGGTAGGAACTTTTCTTCCTTGGTCTTGCAGAGGAATACCTTCTCATTTGCCTGGGAAGATAAATATCTAAGGTTGGGTTAATAGCTCCCTTTGGCCCAGTCACTGTGTCTCCTGATCCAGGGGATGGCATGGGTGAAAATGCCACCATGGAGCTGTCTACACTGTAGGTTGATGAAAGGCATTGGCTTCCCCTTGGCTTCTGTCTCCTCAGACTTTGCTTTGACAAGAGGACACTAAATATTCATGGTTTCCTGACTGTGGGAAGTATGGTTATTCATTTTCCAAGCCTTTCCTTTTTTTTTTTGAGCTTGCTTTAGGAACAGAAAATCAGCTAACAAAATTCATTAAAAGCCTATTGCATGCAAGCAGTTCTAGGGGGACACAGATATAATAAACAAAAATCCCAAAGTGATGCTGCTGTGAAGCTAAATTAGAGAGTGTCTTAGAAAGCATAACGTGAAATACAAATGCTAGCAATCTGAGTACAGCTCAGATGGGAGTGAGTTTTCTACATGTACAAAACACACAGAATCACTTACCAGGAAAATATCCACAATTATTACTGTAAGAGCAAACGGGAGTCTTAAGTACCAAAAGCAAATAAAGCAATGAACATCTGAGTCAGGCAGAGTGTATCGAGAAGGGCTTCCTGGAGATTCGAGGGACTTGGCTTAGGTGAGGAGTGGGCAAGAGGCATTTCCTCAAGGAAGCTCTCCAGGGGAAAACCTTTTTACTGTTAAATAGCTAAGATGGGGAGGGAGACTAGTTTAAAGATGGACTAAGATGAAAAGAAAACACAGGCACCCTGGCCTTGTGCTGGGGAAAAGAGGCATTTGTGGTACCTGCGATGCGCTTCATCCAGGATGCCTCGTCGATGCCCAGGTTGTTGTTGATGATTTTCAGAATGTTTCCCAGGATGACACTGAGGTGTTCAGAGGTGACCTTGGTACACCAGGGCCCCGTGCTGGGGGGCAGGTGCTCTGGCCCCCGCTCCCACCAGTAGGACAGGTAGTTGCACAGCATGGGCAAGATCACCTCGATGACGTGGGGCATCTCCGTGTACCGGGCCCCTGACTCGGCCAGGTCGCTGATTTCCTTCATCAGGCCTTCCAGCTGAGGGATGTCAGGACACATCTCTTCCACTGTGTCTGGCATCCCCAGAACTGACCAAGAGGGTACAGGAAGAATACAGGGACAGTAATTCAAAAGCACAAATAATGCAAACTTCCCTGTCTTCCCCACCCTTCCTTTGGTCTTGAGACATTAAGTTTCCACCCTCGAGCTCCAGATGAGTGAGCACTGGATATGGGGGAGTTTCTGTCCTCAGGTGTTTGTGTAAAGATGGTGGCCTCCAGAGGCTGGATTATCTTCCCAGATGCCATACTCAGGATAGAACACTTCAACTTAATGCCAAAGGAGCATCACAGACAGATGAGGGACATTTCCTAAGACTTCTCTGAGATAAAGCCAGTCTCTTGACATCTCCCTCTCTGCCCTACTGCATGCATAGCACAAAAGACAATACTAGAAGGAGAAAAGCAACTAATCTGTGTTTAGTTGAAAACATGTAGAGTTCAGTCATCTGGATCTCTGTACTGGTTAGAAAAGGAAAAGAAACCCCTCTCATCAAATATTCCTTCAGCTGGACCAGAGATAACATTACCTTCCATAGGTTGAAATTTGGTGGTGGTGGTGGGGGAGATTGTATTTGAATTAATTTCTGCATTTCCAACAGAAGTTATTGATGACCTGTGCCAAGACTTCCTGTCATGCTTAAACCTTTTTGTTTCTGAAGGCTTCTATGTGAGGAAGAGTGATTAAGCCCCACCTTTTCCTCACACTGAAGACTGAGGTCACTTCACTGAATGCGGACAGACAGGATGATGTGGCAACAGATGGAGTTCAATGTGAAATTGAGGAAGGCTGTCAGATACAAGAATCAAAAACAGAAGCAGCCAGGGGATATCCATCCTGTTCTACAGGGCAGACAAGGAGAGACTGGAAGCATCCTGAGGTTCTTAAAGGGTGAGAAGATTAGCAGGGACTCTGAAAGCAGAGCAAGCCCACAGCTCTGTCTCCTCCCCTGCCCCCCATCTGCCTACTTCACCTGGACCCAGGACACACATCCTATGCAGACTCCACCCACAAGCCAAACTTCTCACACTGCGGCCAAAGCATCAGGCACCACAGGGGCGAGGGAATCTGAGAAGCCACAGGAAAACTGGGAGCACTTTTCTGGAACATCAGTCCCACTAGATGAGTCGAGGAAATTATTTTTGATGCTTGGAGAAAAATGCGACGTTCTCATGAATTTCAAAGGACAAAGTGGAAGACTTCAAATAAAGTCTTATCTTTTGTGAATTGAGTTATGCCTGCAGGCCCTTTGCCATTGCGGTTACTGCTGGTGGAAGTCTCCCTTCTCTATCATTTAGGTATATAGGAACTGAAGGGTTAATGAGTAAGAGAAGTCAGACAAATTCTGTGGCCTTTAGAAATACTGGTCAGTTGAAAGGAACCGTTTTGATTTCTTCCTTGATTGTACTTTTCGGAGCAGAGATATAGGACAATGCTGGCCATCGTTGGAGACACTAAATCTGCACCTGAGACAAGTGAGTCTATTGGATGCATGGACTGTTGCAAAGCAAATGATACGCAGGAGCCTCCCTGCTATGGAGGAGGCCCCATGAGTTCCTAGCACTCTTTGCTTAGTGACGACTTTTTGCTGCTATCACTGTGGCTAAACATCTCTCTTCCTTGAAAGTCCTAAGGGGACCAATGTCCTTTAAAATCCAGACAATTCTGGGCCCCTGGGTGGCTCAGTGGTTAAGCCTCTGACTCTTGATTTTGGCTCAGGTCATGGTCCCATGGTTCCTGGGATGGAGCCTGGGGTCGGGCTGTGTGCTGACAGTGCAGAGCCGGCTTGGGATCCTCTCTCTGCCTCTCTCTCTGCCTCTCTCTCCCCCACTTGCACTTGCCTGCTCGCTCTCTCAAAATAAATAAATAAATAATTAAAAAAATTAAAAAAAAAATCCAGACACTTCAAAAGGATTAGTAGCATGAGAGCCAGAGAATGTGACACTCCTGTGATTTGCAAGGGAAGGGAATTATAAGGGTCAGACATGGCTTACTGCCAGTGGTGGTCATGTGCAGAGAAGAAGTCTAGTCTGTGGACACTGCAGCAGAACAGCCACCAGGGGCGACATCAACATGGGGGTCTGGAGGAGCCTCACAAAGTAATTTTACACATACAAGAAGTTAGAGACCGGGAAGTCAAGTTGTAATTTTACATACACAAAAAGTTAGAGACCGGGAAGTCAAGCTTTTTATCTTGAAACTCTGCACGTAGAACAGTGCCAACTGCCACAGATGCAAGTGAAGTTTACAACTATTGGCCGTAACATTATAATTAAGGCAGCTCAGGGTTTGTGTTTAAATGTCACACAGACAATACATCACCATGGACACTTTCTTCCCCTACCTAAGAAAAGAGTTGCTTGAGGGTGCTGCACTGGCATCATTATAATGACCTTTAAAAGTTATTTATATGTAATTGGCCCTTGAGTGAAAGAAACGTTTCTGACTCAGATGGTGTTTTATACTCCTAATGCCACATAACAAACCCAAAGAATGAACGCTGCTGAAAAACAGCCTCGGCTCGGTCCTATTAGAATCAGACACAAGGGGTGCCTGGGTGGCTCAGTTGGCCAAGTGTCCGACTGACTCTTGGTTTTGGCTCAGGTCATGACCTCACGGTTTGTGAGTTCAAGCCCACATTGGGTTCCGTGCCGACAGCCTGGAGCATGCTTGGGATTCTCCGTCTTCCTCTCTCTCTGCCCCTCCCAACCCACACCGTCTTTGTCTCTCTCAAAATGAATAAATAAACTTAGGAAAAAAAGAATCAGGCACGAGACTGTTGGAGTTATCATTAGAATATACTTCCCTTTCATCTCTAGATCAGTGGTTCTCAAAGTGGGATTGTCCCACCAGCAGCATCTGGAAACTTGTCAGTCCCGATCTCCTGAGTTAGAAACTTTAGGGGTAGCATCCAGCAATCTTTGTTTTACTAAGCATTCTGAGTTAGCTTCTCAAGTCAGATTTTCTCCACCAGGCAGCTCTTTCATAAGGCGGCATGGGAGAGCACCACCTCTTTGTGTAAACAGACATCTCACACGGGACCTGGGCCACCGCTCTCTCTGGACGACTGCTCCAATAAGGGCATGGAAATAAACTGGCTGGTGACTAGGGTATCTTGTTTGATAATCTGATTAATGGACCACTGCCGCCCATAACCAAAGGTTTATCTAACTTTGAATACCTAGAAGATACTAGTATTCACCTTTTCTAGGCCTATCTTAATTTCTGGATGAATCAGAAAATGCTCCAGGGTCTTACAGAAGAGTTACTAATATGAGGAAGTGCTGGCAAAACACCAACTGTCCATCAATAGAGATGTCCCATTGACTGAAGCCTTGAAAAATCAGCTCATATTTCTAAACCAAAGGCTCACATCGTTTGTCACCCTATACATTCCTCCCCCACCTTGGTCCCTCGGGGCCACTCACTTTGTATAATGAATGAAGTCTGCTTTCTTAGGGTCCATCAAGCCTTCAGTCATTCTCTCGCTCCAGGCTAACCTGATTATCCCAGAATACATATTCATGTATGCTCTACTTTTCAAGAGCCGCACTGGTCAGCATTCCCTCTGTTGATTAACTGAATGATGGAAAACATGGACTCAGGGGACTGGGACACATCCCACAGTGTGTCACTGATGGATGAAAAACTGTGTCATCTCTAATCACACCCTTCTCTCTTTTTCTCCCTGTGGAGTATGCAATGATTTATATTTATTTTTTATTTATGGATATGTCTTACTAAATAAAGGTCAAGTATTTAAAATAAGAAGGAACAGGTTTCTAATTGCCCTTGAGAAGAACAACGGGACAGAGTCATTCCCTTGCTTACCAGAGCCCATTCAGGGTTTCCCCCATCTTTGTCAAGTTCTGATTTTACCCTCTACTGTACGTCTATGAGCTGAAGAGCGGAGAAGGCCTATTTCCCGAGGCATAGCTCTACACCCTGGTCAAACAGAGACACAGGACTTCCTGAATCACAGTTGGGGCAGATCAAACACCTAGCACTCTCATGAGTGGGCCCATATCCCTTTGGAGCCGGGGAGGAACACTTTACCTGGCACCTGCCTAGAGGTCCTGAGGAAGAGAGTTTGGAGAGTAAGCATTCATGTTACACTCCTTTGTCACTCTCTTCTCTGCATGTAAGAATACAGAGTACTAAGCCACAGTGGCTTTATTCCCACTTGTTCTTGATACTTCAGATAAAAGAAGCACAGAAGGTCACAGCTCTTTCTCAACATTACCAAAGCCTGCTTAGTGGTTGAGCTCCTATGTTAGTTGCAAGATGTGACTCATTTGGTATCAGCAGAGGGTGGAGAAAAACAAGGTTAGAGATCTATTTTTGCTAGTCTTAGAAAGGGGAAAAAGGGTAAGGTGAGGCTGAGAGGGTTGGGAAATTAGAGATTTCACATGAGACTTTGGCAAGCTGAAGCATCTGGGCAAGGTTTTCTCTTGACTCAA
This sequence comes from Panthera leo, assembly GCF_018350215.1. Lineage (NCBI taxonomy): Eukaryota > Metazoa > Chordata > Mammalia > Carnivora > Felidae > Panthera > Panthera leo. The sequence continues at coordinate 68,932,383 of NC_056684.1, read as the reverse complement.
TCTGGAAACACTCCTCTCCCCTGTATTCTAGCTCAGGACCAGAACTTTATTAAGTGGCCTTGTCTAAACTGGCCTGGTTGTCATTTCTGGGGACGATGTGCTTCTTTTATCTGAAGTATCAAGAACAAGTGGGAATAAAGCCACTGTGGCTTAGTACTCTGTATTCTTACATGCAGAGAAGAGAGTGACAAAGGAGTGTAACATGAATGCTTACTCTCCAAACTCTCTTCCTCAGGATCTCATATCAGTTTGAAAAGGGGGCTTGACTATGATGAATTGCTACACAGTTTAGTCATCTACTGATACTGTAAATCAATATTTTAAGAAAATATTGGTTCTTAATAAGATAGGCTCTGGTCTGAAATGGCTATGTTTTTTTCTTCAGCAATATTGATTAGGACCATAGGTGTGGTAATTTTTGCTTCATGTTACATCAAATTATCATAGTTCTTTCTAGTTGGAGTCCAAGTTTCATTCAAGCTCCCTTGGAGTTCCTTTGTTCTATTCCACTGACTTCTAGTAGGATCACAGTTCATCCATATATGAGGACTCTCGATCCTAACTCCCCAGCAGCAGGTGTATAACCTGCCTTGGATTCCAGTTTCAGGGTGTTTTAGAATATGGGGGGGTGGGAGGTGGGGAACTTTTTCTGTAAAGGGCCGGATAGTAAATATCTGCAAGCCAGACAGTTTTTTCCACTATGAGTTAACTCTGCGCCTATGGTTGAACTGAAGCAGAATGTGCCACTCAAAAATATGCCTCTTTGGCGTAAGGATTGTTTGGGCTGATTTTTTTTAAGAATCTACAAACACAGGAAGAAGCTCTGAAAAGAGAGAAGTTATCCTTGTGTAAGAGAAATCTAAATTTTATAAAGGAAATTTACATTAGAATGGGGGCGTGTACCAGGAAGTGAGCTATTTACCAGAGATCACCTTTTCATCTGAGAGACTCAACTACAGGGCAGGGCACACGTTTACCAAATGTTTCTACTTTTTCCCTTTCTATGAATTGTCTTCCTCCTTTTGAACTCCCAGAGCCCTATCCCTTTCCTTAGCTCTGAATGGGGTGTCTATAATTCTCAATTGTTTGGCTGCATTTGGAGTCTCATGTCTTTGTGGGGCTCCTGTAAGTACTCGTATGTATATAATTAATTTTTTTTCTGTTAATCTCTGTTTTATGGGTGGGGGCCTCAGCCAAGAACAATTAACAGTAGAGTGAAAATGGGGTGCCTGGGTGGCTTAGTTGCTTGAGCATTCGACTTGGGCTCAGGTTGTGATCTCACAGTTTGTGGGTTCAAGTCCTGCGTCAGGCTCTGTGCTGACAGCTCAGCGCCTGGAGCCTGCTTCAGATTCTGTGTGTCCCTCTCTCTCTGCCCCTCCACCACTCATGCTCTGTCTTGCTCACAAATAAACATTAAAAAAATTTTTTTAATAAAGAATAGAGGGGCACCTGGGTGGCTGGGTCGGTTGAGCATGCAACTTCGGCTCAGGTCATGATCTCACTGCTCATGAGTTTGACCACCACATGCGGCTTTGTGCTGACAGCTCAGAACCTGTGTTTCCCTTTCACTCTGCCCACCCCCTCTCGTGTTCTGTCTCTCTCAAAAATAAACATTAAAAAAAAAAAAAAAAAAGAATAGAGAAAAAATTATTTTCCTCTCCCCCACATGGTGCTAAAGTGGCCACAGACAGTATGTAAATGAGGTGTGAGCATGTCCCATTAAAACACTATTTACAACAATAGGCAGCAGGGCCAGATTAGGCCCATAGCCATAGTTTGCCTACTGCTGTTCTAGAACTTAGTGTGTCAGTATTCCCGTTAATTTCTCTTTCTTGTACAATCTCAATCCCCTCTGGTGTTTTTCTATGATTTTCTATGATGATAGATAGCATGGGGTCATCCTCTTTAGAAACACAGCCTCTCCCTGGACTTGGAAAGTATAATTAGGTTACTAGTGCACATATGCTTCTTCTGATGAGGATCTGGAGAGGAACCGTGATAAAGTGGTCATATCCCCAGGTGCAGAAGGGCACTTGAGACCCAGGGTAGACTAGAAAGCCTAAGGTTTTAGGATGGAAGGGATTTAGAATCCAACCACATTGTATGGAAGAGGAAGCCAAAGTCCAGCGTACTTTGTTATACGTACTTGCCCAAGCCCATTTTTCTAGTAAGATGGAGACATGCCACATGTCTTTGACCTCCTCTCTCCTCTCAGACCACATAACCCCAAAGTTCTACAAGGCTGCTGTTCCCTGCCTGGGTGGCCTTCCTTCTTGGATGCTCTCCTCTCAACATATGGATTGATGACCCCTGAGGGATGATACTTACTAGACCTCTCTCTGGGGGTTTTGGTGTTGAAGACTGAGAGTGGATTGTAGCGGTTAAGAGTGGGCTCCAAGAATGCCACCGGTATGGCAGCTGCCAGTGAGGCCAGACATTCTCCAAGGGCAGGACGTTGCCTGGAAACAAAGAAGTCCATTTAGAAGTGGTACCACCATATGCTGGCCCCATGCACTGTGGGCCAGGCCCCTTTCCCAAGATGTCTCATAGATTACTCTACTGGACATCCTTGGGTCCTGGGGTCAGCAAGATTACATACACTTTTCCCTCCCCATCTTTCTCTGGACACTGATCAATGGCATAGTCTCACCACCTGGAAACTGGTTCTTAAGTGGCTGAGGCAATATAATAACACACTATGTAGCTTTGTTCTTCTCTCCCAGCATTTCTGAGACCAAGTTTTGCAGGCATCCAAGCTGAATTTGATCCTCTCTTTGTACTCAGAATGTTTTGAAATCATCTGTGTAAGTTCTCTTTGTCTATTCCCTGCTTTGGATGGAGCCAGTGTCCAGCAGAAGGAACAGTAGACAATGGGCCAAAAGCAACAATAAGACACAAAAGAAAAACCTGCTTTGCAAGAGAAACGTCAGATCCTAAAGCTCATTGCTTGATTTAGAGGAGAGACCTCTAATACCTGTTCCTTCTCACAAATACTCTATACAAATATGTGAGGGTCCACCATGTATAAAGCTCTGGGTCTCAAGTCTTTCTGTGAAACAAGCACCCAAACAAAAAGTGCTTAGGATTCCTTGTTCAGATTTCTAGTTCTCCAACTGAAAGAACTTGCCCTTGCCTGCCTGCTAACCAAGTCTGCAAGCCTAAGTGATGAGAACTAGCCACTGGCTGGTCAAAGCAGGGCTGGTACTGAGATAGTGCTTCCCTTTCCCAGGCCTGGGCTTAGTCTTGGAGTTGTCCTGGCTAGCCTTGCAGGTCCTGCTAGTGAGACAATACAGTTACAGTGCTGTCTTGAAGGGTCCTGTATGGGCACAGACACCTGTTGCTTTCTAATGAATGAGAGACCAGGACCATCTGTTTTTTAGTCGTCAGTATCTTCTGTCAATTACTGGCATTGGATGACAGTCAGACTACAAACCTGTTATGTGAGTTACACATGTGATGTCAGTTCCCAAATAAGGAGAAAATTTGAAATATTTCTTCAAACAAAGTAATACTATGAGTCCTTTGTTAGACCATGACACAGATAATTAGTGGGAGATGCAGACAATAGGTCTTTAATTAAGGATTGGATGGGGCTTACAGTGCTCCAACGTATCTTGTTTGCCTTCCTTTGCATCTGACCAAAGTGAGCGCTGATGCTGTGTATATGAAGCCCACTAGCAGAATCCCTGGGAGCTGAAGTTATCCATCTGTATCTTGGGGGAGGTTCTAGAACCATCATGGGGGAAAACTGTCAGCTAGAGAGGGTGCACTTGGAGTCAGGGGCAAATGCTAACCCCGCACTATTGCAGTTCTGTGGAAACAGAAAGGCATTCAGCTCAGGGTTCCCTTCAGCTCCCCAACAAAACCAGAATCGAAGGCCATGTTAATTGCCCTTGACTGTGATAACAGCCGACAATTCCAACAGCACCAAGAAGCCAGAATGTCAAAAGTGTAGGCTCTCCGGATGAGTACAACAAGCATTTACTATGGGGTGGGGGATGGTTAGGGAAACCATTGCTCACTGAGGAGTAAGCCACATAGTTTGAACCTTAACCTTTGTCTTCCAGATAGTGAAAGTCCTTCTCCTTAGAACCTAAAGCAATGTGATAAAATAACATATATTTATGGTCTGATTATTAGAATTAGGACCAACTAATTAAAGCAGAGAAAGAGACCCACTTGAATTGGATTATTGGATTAAAAATGTGATCTTAATTGTTCATAAAAAAAATAACTTGTCATGGCTATCTGGGGTACAGTCAGAGTCTGCAAGGGGCAAGCGTGAGGGGCCAAGAACTGCCTAGATGCAATGGGGAACCTGTTGGACTGGAGGGAGAAGGGAAGAGAGAGAGGAGGGGGAGGGTGGGTGAGTGAAGGGGAGAAAGCAGTCTTGGAACCCACCCTCCAACTTCCATCAAGTTACCAAACTTAGGGAAAAAAGTCATCTTTTGATTAACTTAAAAGACAATATATGTGGTTTTAATCCTTGTCTTCTACCTTCTTCTTAGGCTCAGCTTTTAGGGGATTACCTGACAGCTTGCTTATTAGCTCCGAAGTGTTTGAGCAGGTAACTTTAAAGTCAGCCTCCCGCAAGCAAGCAAGAATGTCCTCAGTCAGGCAATCACTTTAGGTGATGGCACAGACTTATCCTTTTGCTGGAGGTCCGACTGTGAAATGCCCCCATCCAGGGCCGCTCTGGAGACAGAACAGCAGCCCTCAGACAGAACAGGTCCTCTGTGTCCTGTGTCTGGAGCTGCGAGGCTCCAGTGGGAGGCCACAACCCTGCTGAAAGGGGAGGGAGTGAGAACTGGGCTTCTCTGTGGGGCGCTTCGCTTCACTTCTGAGCAAGCCTCAGGCCAGTCCTCTTCCCTCAGCCTGCACTCCCTCTCACTACCACTTCTTCCCCCATTATTTCTCTTCTTTGCTGAGCTCAAGATGGTGGACAGGCCCAAGAAGAAGGGCATCATTTTACCTTCAGGCTTCAATGACCAGCACCCTGAGTGATAACTGAGGGGAGCGAGGGCCTGGGTATATCAACTATGAGGATATGCAAGTGGTGGCCGTTCTTTTCAATTAAAAGCCTCACTGTTTCTACCAACCACAGTGGCCACTGAGGAGAAATACTCGATTTCCTCAGTCTTGCCTTTCGAGGAGGAGGAGGAGGACATAAGGTGACAAACCATGAAGGTGAAAGAAACACCACAGGGAGAGCGGTGATGAAAGAAAATCTGGGCGAGCATCAGGATGACAAGGGGTAAAGTCGAATCTGAGCACAAAGTCTACTTGGCCCAGCAAGATGAACCTCGGAAAACAGCTGGTCCTCAGCTGCCCCGGTGATAACTTGACCCATCATTCTTCTCTTTTCTCTTTCTCTCATCAAAAAAGTCCTGATCTCACAAAAATAGATTTCTAGAAAGTTAGCCTGTTGGCAAAGGAACCCTTGGGGCAAAAGACAGTTTTCCAGTGTTGTGCTGCCTCGGGGACATGCATTCCCTGTGTTCTCTGATATTAATTACTGACAAGCCTGAGCCTCAACAAGGCTCACAACAGGGCATTTTCTAGTCTAGGGCACACAATGATGCTAATTAGCCATTCAGCTAACAGGGAGGATAAACACCAGGTCTCCTGTGTCAGCTGTTAAAAGTTCTGTAAACGTAAAGCCCAGAAGTTGGCCAATTAATGCTGCAGGCTTTGAAATAACAGAGTGAATGACCTTGGTCCCCAGACTCCTAGAGGGACTGAGCAAAGTCCTGCTGTTATAATGCTTCTCTAGTCATTAGTGCCCCCCCCCCACCCAGGGGGAAGGGTGGGTATGGACCAAGCAGAGCAAGAGCTATGGAAGCATCTACAGAGCAACCAAAGGGTATACTTGAAGAATTTGTTCACTGGATATGGAACCTACTTTCCCTTTCCCCTTCAGTTCTTACTGCCCAGTACAGTATTTTTCATATAGAACTTGGTCAATGGTGTCAGATTAAACAGAGCGCAATTTGTATTTCAATGTTCGTTACTTTCTAATTTGTTAAGTTGCAGGCTCTCCTCGTCAATCTCTTGATTTTATTTTCCATGGGTCCAGATCTTGCCTCTCAAATGTCTATTGTTAGGGATCCAGGCAGAGCCACAGTTATCACGGTAATAAGAATTATGCCTTGCACATATCTGGAGCTTTACAGTTTCGAAAGTTCCTTCGTGTATGTTCCCAAGGGTGCTAAGGAGAGGAAATGATATGTAGCAGAGGGACAGAACATGGAGGCAGGCCACAGTTCTAGAACAGCAATACTAGTCTCCTCAGAGGTTTAGGGAAGGTGTTCAGTGTTTGGTCAGAACCAACTGGTCAAATGGGGAAGGGCAGGAAGGAAAAAATCTCTCTCAAGTGTGAAGGGAAAAAACACAGTTTTCATTTGAAATAAAATGGAGATGCGATGCTTAAATTGATTTCCAAGTTTCCTTTCTTGACCAACCCCCCTCCAATGTTCTGTGATTAGTCAAAGTATCTCCACATCAAAGAAGGCAAATATTCTCCACAGTTAAAAGCAGAAGAGCCTTGGCCCTTTGCTGAAAATTTGTTGAAGACGGCTTGTCAGTGACCTCATATTGTCTCAATTAGAAACTATTCGAAAAGAAAGGTCTCTATTGTGTTTCAATGCCTTTTTCCTCTTTACAATCAAACTATCACTGAGGTGCCTAGAATCTTCCATCCACAATGTACACTCAAGCTATAGCTGGAAACCAAATATTTAATGGTTCCCTTGCAACCCTGCCACGTTCATTAGCCAAGGAAACTTCAGCAAAAGGTGGCAGAGAAATGGGAAGAAATCTGAATCCACGCTGAGATTAGAAAATGTGTGATTAACGTCAAGTCACAAAGTAGGGACCAAATCAGGTGAGGACACTGAAACTGAAACATACTTTCTGGACTAACAACAGAGTATAGAAGTCTCTGGAAGTAAATATGGGGATTCTGAGGAGTCCAGAATATGAACTTGTGCTTGAAACAATTAGGATTAAGGGGTTGAGCAAGCCCTGGGACACCTGCTGGGTGTGTTGGGCCAGGTTCGTACTGCAGAGTGATGCAGGGCAGAGTAGGAAAGAAGTGTGTACATGCCACTTGCCATTCCTGTGACCTGGGCTCCTAGCCTGGAAAAGCCACTGGCGGGGAAGTAGAGTGGAAGAGTGAGAAGTAACCTGTTCTGTAGCTGCTGACCCAAGTCTGCTACTGTACATAGTAGGTGTTATACATTAAATGACTACACAAAAGTCCTATGTCTACAGGATGCACTAAAAATTTTACCTGTGACCTGTGCGTGTACGTGTGTATTAGGGGAGGTGGTCTGGGGTAAGAAAAACAGTAGACTTTTACCTTTATATACTCAGTACTGTTCGATTTTTTTTAACAAGTATGTCTTACTTTCACAATATAAGAAAGTAAATAACAGTCATTCGTAGTGATGGCATCACAACTCTAGGATTTTAAATGTTCAATTCCTCAGCTGCTCTGCTGAGAGGAAGGGGGTCCACTTTCATCTAGGGTCTTCCTCTAGAAATGGCTTCTACTAACATGGAGTATAAAAGTCCGGCACCGATATTCACAATGCTGGAGCCAGCAGATATGCAGTAAGACTGTAACAGATCAAGTATAAAACATCATGAAAAGCAGCCTTTTTCTGGCCTGACATTTCAGAGTTGACTTTTTGCAAGAGAATAATGCATAAGCTTTTCAAAAAGGTGTACCAAGAAACATGAATGCAGACAGATGTATGTATGCACACACATATCATTGGAGAGAGTAAGAAAAAGTATTGAGAAAATATTTACAAATCCTCAACACAAGAAATTAAGGATACCTTCCTTAAGGTGAAATTCAGTATTAAGTGTATTTTTTTATTCTCTTGTTAATGAGATATAAAATACAGTTAAAAGTTTTGTCTTCCTAGGTCTTATTCCTAACTAACAAAACTATGCATGTCTTCTCTAAATCCATAAGGAAAGCTACGTAACTGGGGATGAAAATCATAATGAAAATAAGTGGTTGTTAGTTCTTCAATTAATTTCTTGAACTCTGGACTCTATTTGAAAGCTGTGATCTTAGGGCACCTGGGTAGCTCGGTCGGTTGAGCGTCCAAATACAGCTCAGGTCATGATCTCACGGTTTGTGGGTTTAAGCCCCACGTTGGGCTCTGTGCTGAAACCTCGGAGCCTGCTTCGGATTCTGTGTCTTTCTCTCTCTCTCTCTCTCTCTCTCTCTCTCTCTCTCTCTCTGTTCCACCCCCCACTCATGCTCTCTCAAGAATGAATAAACATTAAAAAAAAATTAAAAAAAAAAAGAAAGCTGTGATTATGAAGATAGACATTTCTTCAACATTTTTTTTTTTTTTTGTCACTAGTGCATGATGTGACAGAGCATGTTTGAAAGGAAAAAAGTCTTCTAAGGATAAGACTAAGTCGAGAATTTGGTTAATACTGTGTTGATGCTTCTAATCTCCGTGGATTGAAACGGAACAACACAACACGGAGCATTTAATGCTAAAAACCAGGGGGTCACCAAAGGCCTCCACTGCTCTGGGCATATTTGGGCAAGCAAAGCTGGAACCCCAGCATCTCTGCAGATCAGCTTGTTCAAGATTTCTGAATAGCATTTCTGCTACCAAAATGTGCCCTTGTTTAAAAGTATAGCTAATCTGGCAGCCGTGAACAGTAAAGGTCCACGGTTGTATCACAGAGAAACTCATTCAACACGAAAGTAACAGCCTCCTGTCCCTTGAGCTTTTCTGCAAGCTTTAACCACAGGAACTCTGGAAGCTATTTGGAAGCTGTGAGTATGAAGAAAGAGACATTTCTTCAATGTTTTTTGGTCACTAGCACATGATTTAGCTTGGCTATACACTATTGCGTCTCCAGTCACATACACTGACTAGCTATCTGTTACAAAAAAAAAAAAAAACCCAAAACCAAAAACAAACAGAATTCAACTGAGTAAATCTGAAGATCTCCTTGGCTTAAGTGAATCATCCTAGCTAGCAACATCCTAGCTAGCAAGTGCTGGGGGGTGCTTGGAGGAGATGGTACAAAATGGAGAGTTTTTATAAGAAGGAAGAAGGATGGGACAACAAAGTTAGAAGCAAAAAAAAAAAAAAAAGACTGTTCCAGGCTAGAAACTTTCCCTTAAGGGGAAGAGAAGGGGTCTTACCACACAGTTTACCTCATCTTCCTTTAGGGTATGGAGAGGGCCCCTGTGACTGATTACCTCATTGGCACCTATCAGAAATTCCTGACTTACAAAAGGGTGGCAAGAGAGGTTTAAACCCCTCTCTTGGTACACCCTGGAATGCTGAGCTGCCTAAGAAAACTGTACGCAGGGGTGAAGACAGTAAAGGCACAAACAATGCACGCTACTGATGAGCTGTGGCAGAGTATTTCAGAGCCAGAGGACTGAAAACAGCATATGCGTCTCGAACTCGGGTGGATAACCCTAACTACCAAAGTAGAACAAATTGAGGCTTGTCAGTCATAACAAATTGCCAAGAGGCTGTGGACACATACCTTACCTCCTGGCCTCCATAGTAGAGGGCGGACCCTACCTGACCGTAGGCGGTCTAAGGACACTCCATGTATTCTGTTATTTAAAAGCAAAACTGTAAGGATCTTTCTCATTTATAGATGAATAAACTGAATAATCAAAAAAGAAAAAAAAAAAAAAGAAAAAAAGAAACTCCTGACTTACAAGTTAAGATATATATTTCTGTGGGACGTTGAAATTGCAATTAGGTTAGGCAGTAAGCCCTTTTTGGTGCTTTGGCTTGGCCCAATTAATACCAATTTTGGCCTGTGGTTCTCTTTTTTAACAAATCTTCACAGAGGTCATAAATCTCAAAAGCCTTCCCATGTTTCTTAATATAGCCATAAACACTGAATGGCCTGGGCTCAAAATCTCCATCCTGTTTCAGTGAGCATTTTGACTTTGCCGTATTAAAAAGATGTTACTAAGGGTTTCAAGCCCGTAAGTAACATTTTTCTAAGCCCTGAAATGTGTCATCCTCTTCTGTTCACTAATTACCTTTCAACGTAGATGTTCTTTCCGGTCCCAAGGGAGTAGAGGCTGCAGAGTATGTGGTAGCATGAAATCTGCACATCACCTACTGAAAAGAACAAACACGAGCAGTCACTTCTAGGCTTCAGTCCCAGCTCTTCACCTCCAGCACATGGAAAGGGTCCACCAACAGAAAGAATGTGCTGGCATCACCCAAGAGCTAAAGCACATGCACGTGTGCCCCCCACCCCCGGCCCTCGCCCCCCCCCCCAACAGATGATAGAGCCCTTTCTACCAAATGGTAGCTACTGAACAGAGAGAGAACCCACTGACAGGAAGAACACCCTCCAATGAGCCATCCCACTTCCTTTGGGGACTTTTGATATGAATCACACTGCTTCCAGGGAAAGAAATCATTTGACCAAGGAGATCCACAAGGGTTTTTTTTTTCCCCAAAAGAGGAGGACACTATGGTTAAATTTTACACATAACAATATTTCCTTTCTTGGAAAGGAAGAATGCAAGAAGTCTGAAGTTTGAATGAGCCTTTTGTCAATTTCCTAGGAAGGTAGGCAGAACATCCTGACCTCTTTAGAGACAGAGCAACGTTTCTCATGTCCACCTGCGTAAGTTCTCTGACGGACATTTTTCACAAAACGGTTCAATCACATCACGATTTCGCCAGGTTTCCTGAGGGAAGGGTATGTTCCACTTAGGAATCCACAGAATTTAATCTATAGGCTACATGCTCCTTTAACGCCTGGAACTCATAATAAGGCAGGGATTAAATGAACACAATGAGAACTAATTTAATTTAAAATTTTCAACAAGTAAATGCATTGTTTCCATGATGTGAAATAATGAGTTTGGATGTTCCCCTATTCCTTTGCCCTCCTCCATGGAAATAACTGATTTTTAGTTGTTCAGGGATATAGAAGTCATAGCCTTGGCTATGGACAACTGTTTAAATTGAATTAAATCATGCGCCAACATTTAAAGTGTGAAACTGAAGCTCGGTGGCAGAGTATTTGCACTAAGGGGCTATATGTGGTACTAAATGCAAACTGAAATAAAACCAACCGACTATGGTCTCTTCTGAAGGCTCAGATAATGAAATGTTAGCAGCTTTCCTTTGCTCCTGGTATCCAATGAATAAATTAGGGCTTCTTAACAGGAAATTTGGTATCTGAAAAACCCTGGGAGCAAACCTATATCCCCTACTGGATTACTCAGATAACCTTTTCAAATTAAGTGGGAACACAACAGCTGACAGCTAAGCTAGTGGGTGGAAAATTCTGGTCCTCAATAACAGTGGAAAAAGATGAAATATTATATACTCAAATTGGGGGATTTCTGCCCCTGTAAGTACCTATTACTCCATTTTTAAACCTAAGAAGGAGAAAGTATGGAATAATTATCTCTATTCCACTTTCTTTTTTTTTTTTTTGAAGATTATTTATTTTGAGAGATACAGAAAGAGAGCGAACGAGCATGTGCGCAAGTGGGGAGAGGCAGAGAGAGGAGAGACACCCAAGCAGAGCAGAGTCCAATGCAGGGCTCAAACCCACAAACTGTGAGATCATGACATGCACTGAAATCAAGAGCTGAACGCTTAACCGACTGAGCCATCCTGGCGCCCCTCGATTCCGCTTTTAAGGTTAATTCAAGCAAATGAGTCACACACCCTTTTTATCTGGAGCCATATGCATATAAATCCACAATAGATGGCAATCTGACTTACAGAGTAAATCCACCCCGAACTGATGCTGAGCAACATGCTCAAAGATGGACGTCAGGATGGGGAGCAGAGCCACCGTGGTATAGTTAATATTCTGAGACACGCCTTTAATCTGTGTTCTGGAATGCGTAAACTTCCCGAGCTTCAGATTTTCCGAAGTCTTCTCTAAGTCTTCCGCCGCATTTTCAAAGAAAGCTCGTAACCCAGCCTTCACCAGCTCTGAGCCTGACTTCATGACAGTCCTGTAAGCAAACGATGTTCAAAACCAAAAGCACAATCCTAACCTCTGGCCGACCCCCTTCTTGAAACGGGTGACTTGTAGTTTAACCTGGGCAGACATTTGACACCCTAGTCACCTGACTGACATGGAGTCAGGGGAAGAGGAGAGAGCAGTTAGCATCCAGGAAGCAAGCTGGGTCACACAATCCCAAAGGGGGCTAGCAACTGGACAGTGTTGTCTGTTGGAGGGAGTTGGCACTCGACTCTTCAGGAAGATGTGGAGAGTTTAGAAAGAAACCGATTTTGGTCACTTGCTATTAATAGAATGTCCCAGCAGGCTATATTCCTCTGTAAGTTTCTAATTGTAAGGAAGGAGAGGTGAGTTTTTCTTACAGTTCACTATGGGATGAGTAACTTCTTTAAGGAAAGAAATATTGGCTCTCCCATGATGCAGGACCTCTCAGAACAAAGAAATAACTCAGCTTAAGCTTACGTTTCTATTAGCTAGCAGGGATGTCCTAGCTTGGAGAAGGACATTTTTTGTTTCCCACACAACAAAAGTTTATTGAAAAATAAAGTTCCCCCTAGTTTTCTCTACAACTGTGGAAAACAAAGCAGTGTTCTCTATGCTGGTACAGTGCACTTGGACAGCGACACCTTATTTGTAGAATCCTGCACTACGTCACCCCAGAAGCGAACAGGAGAAAATGGTTGTACCAGGAGCTGTTTGGGGACACAGACGCAAATGGCCATTAGCTTAAGGACGTCAAGGTTATGACAGCAACTACAGTAGAAAGGGTGTCACCATCTCCTTTGGCATCGATTATCCTGCTCCTGTCCTGTTAATACTTGGGCATGACAGTGAGCAAAATGCTTCCCAATTTTTCAGAGGGAGAGAGACAGAGCATGAGTGGGGGACAGGCAGAGAGAGAGAGAGAGGGAGACACAGAATCTGAAGCAAGCTCCAGGCTCTGAGCTGTCAGCACAGAGTCCGACATGGGACCTGAACCTACAACTGTGAGATCATAACCTAAGTTGGATGCTTAAGCGACTGAGCCACCCAGGTGCCCCTCCGTATTTCAGCATCTTATTCACAAGATTATGACAGGCTTGCTTCAAGGACAGATGCTTTTTATCTCCAGAATTTTCAAGATCATCATCTGTCCTAGCCCCCTGCTCCCCCACCGCTAACCAGAAAAAGAAGAAGAAAGAAATGAGGTAAGTGAGGCTTGCTCCTGGACTGTAAGGATTAACGAGCTATCTTTCTAACTTTCTAGTCTTGGGTTTTTGTCAGGAATGATTATCAAACACGCTGACCTGCATTGAGAAAAAGGGGGGGGGGTACTCTCCCAAAGGCAGTCCACATGCTTCTGGAAATTAAGATTCCTCATCTCAGGTGCACAGAATTTGAGTCCCCTGGGGTGCCTTGGTCTGATCTGCAAACTTGCACTGTCCTAATACCTCCATGTTTGTTTCTAGGGTTTAGACCCCTAAAATCTCTTTTAATTATGCTTAACGTTTTTTTTTTAATTTTTTTAACGTTTTATTTATTTTTGAGACAGAGAGAGACAGAGCATGAATGGGGGAGGGTCAGAGAGAGAGGGAGACACAGAATCTGAAACAGGCTCTAGGCTCTGAGCTGTCAGCCCAGAGCCCAATGCGGGGCTCGAACTCACGGACTGCGAGATCATGACCTGAGCCGAATTCGGACGCCCAACCGACTGAGCTACCCAGGCGCCCCAGCTTAACGTTTTTTTGATAACCAGTCTTAGTTTGTAGTAGATTTTCATCTTGTGGCCACTCTCTTAGTTGGTTTCTCTCTTCCTCATATCGTTTTGGGAAGTGCGTCATCCTCCCAACTTTGACAAGGGCTCTACTCAAAGAGTGTGTTCAAGAAAGTTCCCTGTCTTTCCCACTACTTCTCGTTTTCATCTCATCAGATCATTTATGTTTAAAAAATTTTTTTAATGTTTTACTTTTGAGAGAGAGACAGAGCATGAGCGGGGGAGGGGCAGAGAGAGGGAGACACAGAATCGGAAGCAGGCTCCAGCCTCCATGCTGTCAGTACAGAGCCCGACATGGGGCTCGAACTCACAGACTGAGATCATGACCTGAGCCCAAGTCAGATGCTTAACCGACTGAGCCACCCAGACGCCGCTAGATCATTTATGTTTATATTACCAGAACTTAACATGTACGTTTGTTAAAATTTCCTTTCCCTTTCAGCCATCTTTCCTGCAAGACCCTCAGGTCATGGGTTTAAACCTGTCTTTGCCTCTGATCTTTTTATCACACATCCCCTGCATTCCCCTGCTTGGCTGCTTTGGATTCAGAATGTTATGGTTCCCTTCTCCCAGGATGCTTGTGGCCTCACCACCTATCAGGCAGCTCTTCCCTTTTTGTGGATAATGAGGTATAAAGTGGCACTTTGCTATATTATATACTTTATCTTCTGAAAGATGAACTTCTCAGGAAGAGAAGACAAGAATTGATCAAATGCTCAGCTTTCAGCGTGCGGTACACACCCTGACAGTGGCCCTCCATCATGTGAACTGAAAGATGGAGAGTGCTAATGTCAGGTGAAGATTCATCTCTTCCCTGTCTCCCCTCCCTCTCCCCAGCTCCTGCAGAGCTGTGGCACATCTCCTCTTCTGTACAATAAGTGAGAAGAGAGGGTCACAGAGGGAGTCTTGAGAAACTACTGGAAAAAACTGGGCAGACTTACCTTGTGTCAAGTGTCTGAGCTAAGATGTGAAGACAGCTCACCATTGTAGTAGAATCACTTCCTAGAACAAAAAAATATCACTGGTGACTCCCCAAACCCTTCAGCCTGTCTTTTTTTTAATGTTTATTTATTTTGGGGGAGAGCGTAAGCAGGAGAGGGGCAGAGGATCCAAAGCGGGCTCTGTGCTGACAGCAGTGAGCCCGATGCACCGCTCGAAATCACGAGCCATGAGATCATGACCTGAGCCAAAGTCAGACGCTCAACCTACTGAGCTACACAGGTGCCCCCAGCCTATCTTTTAAATGCAATCTTCTCATATGCACCAACCACATCCCGGCATAATTAACCATCAACACTAAGAGTGCCAGACCTATGTGCTGGGACAATGCATTTATCTTTGACCTGACACATACACTGTTTGATGGATGTTAGAGGCAGAGCTTAAAACATTCATCAGTGTGGAAAATTTGAGCTGTTGTAGGGGTAGAGAGGTCATTTATCATACTTCAGATCAATTTTCTATGGCAAATTTAGGTGACACCTTAGTCCTAAGGCTCAGGTTGTCTGTAGGCACCAGAAATAAAGGCAAAATGCAAGTGAAGGATAATTACAGGGAGGAGTGAGGCTTTGAGAAATACTCCTCTTCACTTACCAAAGAGGGAAATCCTGTGTCGGACAAGAGCAGCGAGTTTGCAGAACAGGCTGAAGCAGAAAAGAAGGCGAGTAGGAAAGGCACAGAAATCCAAGGTCTTACTCGTACCCTCCCTACCCCAGGCCCCCACACTTTAAAACAAAGAGCACAGAATGACCCTTGAGCAAGATGCACTGTGTTCCTCTCAAAGGATCCTCTGGACCACATTAGAAAAACATATGCTTTCCAGTTCCATCCATGTTGCTGCAAATGGCCAGATTTCATTCTTTCTCGTTGCCAAATAGTATTCCATTGTACATGTAAACCACATCTTCTTTATCCATTTGTCAGTTGATGGACATTTAGGCTCTTTCCATAATTTGGCTATTGTTGAAAGTGCTGCTATAAACATTGGGGTAAAAGTGCCCCTGTGCATCAGCACTCCTGTATCCTTTGGGTAAATTCCTAGCAGTGCTATTGGTGGATCATAGGGTAGAGTGTTATGCTAAGTGAAATAAGTCAGGCAGAAAAAGACAGATACCATGTATTTTCACTCATATGTGGGTCCTGAGAAGCTCAACAGAAGACCATGGGGGAGGGGAAGG
Organism: Panthera leo; assembly: GCF_018350215.1. NCBI lineage: Eukaryota > Metazoa > Chordata > Mammalia > Carnivora > Felidae > Panthera > Panthera leo. The sequence goes on along the minus strand of NC_056684.1, from coordinate 68,916,438 downwards.
GGGAAAAAAGTTACAGGGAGGGAAGGAGGCAAACCATAAGAGACTCTAAAATACAGAGAACAAACTGAGGATTGATGGGGGGTGGGGGAGAGGGAAAAGTGGGTGATGGGAATTGAGGAGGGCACTTGTTGGGATGAGCACTGGGTGTTGTATGGAAACCAATTTGACAATAAATTATATATAAAAAAAAGAAAAATGTATGCTTCCCACTGTCTTGTGGGACAGTCATGAAGGCACCTTGGAGGCAGCCCCCACCCCAAAGAAAATAATCTGCAACAACTAGAGTATTTTGCAGTAACAAGGTTACTGCCAACAACCTCTTGCTATACAGTCCCATGTGCTGAAACATCCATTTGTAGGACATCCAGGAGTAAATGAGGGTTCTGAAAGGGATCATGCTTTTCCCACTGTTGCAATGGATTGCAAACCATTTTGCAGCCTTCTCTGGGGGTGTGAGGCTTTAGTTGGGAGGTGGGGAAGAAGGTGGGAACAGAAGAAAATTAATGGTTCAGGCACAGGGGGATATGATGTTGAATAAAAACATTTTAGGATATTGCTTTCCTGTGTCATTTCCTATCAGTCTGTGGGCCTGACCGAGTAGCTGTCCTCACTGTGCCCCGGGAAGTTAGGAAAGCCCATCTGCTATGCTTTTGTGCTTTCTGACCCTACTCCACCCTTTCACCCATCTTTTCTACCCCAGAACCCCTTGGAGGTCCAGCTGTATCTTATCATTTTACTTTCCATGGTATCTAGCAGAGAGCCCTGTGCAGTTAGAAAAGAGCTCCATAAACGTATGTGAATGTGCCATGGATGGACCCTTGCCCACTACAGCCATAATTTGGCCTGAACTGCCAGTAGTTCTTGGGGAGAGAATGCTCAGAACTCTGACACTATGTGACAGTGGCACAGCTAGACAAGAACTTTGTAGTCCCTTGAGAAAGCAGTCCTTCCTGGTGGAACAGAAAAGGGAAGTTAGCATAAAAACACCTGATACAGGCCAAGGGCTTCCAAGGCGAGATTGAGCTGAAGTCCTTCCCAACCTCTCACTCATAGCTTGTCACGGGCTCTCTGACCCACAACAGGGGCAGAAGTCTTTTCGGGGACAGCTCAAACTGAGAAGAAACACATCCTGAGTGTTGGTGGAGATCAAAACTTGCTCGCCTTTATGTACTGAAGTGCTGAATCACGTATGTTCACTAACCGGAATTTAAATAAAAACTTAAAAAAAAAAAATAACACAGACTTGCTCACTTTTAAGTGGCTTTCAATTAATGCCCTGAGTCTACTGGGCTGTTGACTAGAAAATCGCAGCCAAAGTTGCCCTGTGGTTAGTCATCTGTTTTTGCAGTGGGAATAATTTGGAAACCCTGGCCTAGTGCTTCAGAGAACTCAGAGTAAGTTAATAGAAATCTGACAGACTGCTAATACGAAATTAAATAACGGACTGCTTTTTTGTGTTTCTCATCGTGTGTACTTGTTTAAAAAAAAAGTTTATTTTTGAGAGAGAGAGAGAGAGAGAGAGAGAGAGAGAGAGAGAGAGAGAGAAGAGAGAGAGGGAGAGCCAGAGATTCCGAAGCAGGCTCCATGCTGTCAGTACAGATGTGGGGCTCGATCTCACCAACCATGAGATAATGACCTGAGCTGAAATCAAGAGCCTGATGCTTAATAGACAGAGACACCCAAGTGCCCCTCACTGTGTCCACTTAAAAATAAATTTAATGTTTATTTTTGAGAGAGAGAGAGAGAGGGCACATGTGTGCAAGAGAGGGAGAGGCAGAGAGAGAGAGGGAAACAGAGAATCCCAAGCAGACTCTGTGTGGACAGCAGAAAGCCTGACCCGAGGTTCAAACTCAGGAACCATCAGATCATGATCTGAGCTGAAACTAAGTGCCGGGCACTCAACTGACTGAGCCATTCAGGCACCCCTCATTGTGCCCATTTAAAAAAAAATTTAATGTTTATTTATTTTTGAGAGAGAGAGAGAGAGAGAGAGAGAGAGAGAGAGAGGCAGGCAGACACAGAATCTGAAGGAGGCTCCAGGCTCTGAGCTGGCAGCATAGAGCCCAGCATGGGGCTCACACACACAAACTGTGAGATCATGACCTGAGTCGAAGGCTGATGCTTAAGCACCTGAGCCACCCAGGCTCCCCTCATTGTGTCCATTTTTAAAAGACATGCATTTGATAAAAAAAAAAAAAAAAAAAAAAATCATGGAGTTGGGGGAGGGGGATAGCCTGGAGGAACATGAGTTCCGTGGCTCTACTCTGACTAGCTGGGCTGTCCTGGTGAAGCCACTTAGCTGCTCTGGGTATCACTTTTCTCACCTGTAAGTAGACAGGTATCACAAGATCCTCTTTTTAGAATTAGAATTAGGGGCTGATAAACTCAGATATTTCTGGTGAAAAGCTTCAAAGTGGACGCATGCTCAGTACGAAGTAACATTATTTTTAAAAAGTGCATTTTTAGAGAGACAGAGCGAGCTCGCACGCACGTGTGCACCTATGTGCACGAGCTGGGGAGGGGCAGAGAGCCAGAATTCCAAGCAGGCTGTCAGCACAGGCTTTGAACTCACGAACCCGTGAGATCATGACCTGAGCTGAAATCAAGAGTTGGCCGCTTAATTGACTGAGCCACCCAGGTGCCCCAAAACAACATTTTTCAAACTAAACCAGACGGTTAGGTCGTTTGATCCTAATACTAACCTGGCTCCCCTGGGCAAGTCAGAAGCACTTGCCCAGGCATACCAAGGCCAGTTAAGTTTTCAAAGGCCCCCTCTTGTCCCCTAGGGGGCCCATAATTTAAGCAGAAGTTCTTAGGCCAGTGTTATGAGGGGCCAGAGTCCCCAGGTGCTTGCCCATCTCAGAATTTGCAAGTGATAAATTAGAGGGACCACAGGGAGAGAGTGTGGTAGCACTGGCGAAGGGCACCAGATGCAGAAGAGGTGAGGCAGAGGTGAAGGATGCGGACACGAGGGGTCTGGAGGTGGAAAGCATTTGGTGCAGACACAAGCGCTTCTGTGGGAGGGGAGCGAGCACACGATGGATTTGGAAGCTATTTGCGAGGCTGATCAGATCCAGGTTGCATTCCAGCCATGACAAATGGTGCCTGGCTGAACAAATGTTACATTTCCATGAATTAATAATCTAACAAAAATAGATGAAGAAGACAGACACACCTGCCCTCTGTTGGATTATCAGAGTATCTCACTCTGCCTCTCATTTCTCTACCTTCTTACAAAATACACCAGCTAATCCTGAAAAAATTTACGAAGTCTTTGGTCGGTAACTGACGCTACGGGTATCTCATTTTGAAAGCGTGGGCTTCTTCTTTCTTACTAAGTGAAATTAAGTAATGACTGTGCAGAAAAAATGGCACTCAACGTGGATAGAGACGACTCTCATTCTTGCCCTCACTTACTCCCTGGGTCACTTCAGGCACCAGCGTGAACCTGACCAAACCTCAGAGTCCCTATCTGCAAATTGGAGAGCATATACAGGCAGTTCTTAGAACACTGTGAGGTTTCACAATGATATTTGCAAGAGTTATAGCCCATTTGTGTAAGTATGAAAAATGATCTCACTGCTTAGCCTTGTGTTTAATAAATGTTAGCTAAATCCTAAGGTTGAATATCCTCACAAGGATGATGGTATTTAACAGCTGGGCCTTTCTAAAGTATATTGTATGCTGTTCACCATCAACGGCTGCTAGGGAAAGAGTTGACTGCTTCCGTTACAGTTCTTAACTCTGCCGTTTAGAAGTCTAACCCATTCCTTGTCATCCTAAATCACATATGGAGAAAACCGGAGGCACGGTGGAATTCATCTTTTAGCCTGCTCATAAAGCACTCCCTTTGCTCTCCTCTCCCTTGAGGTATCCACACGTTACGCCTAGCGGAATGAGGACGAAGGCTGGTGTTCCAGATGCATTTTTTTTTCCTATTAGGAATTTAAATTGAATTATGTTGCTCTAGATTTCAAATATCAGATCATCCACAATAAGACTTGTAAGATCTGATTCTTTAAAACAAATTTAAACTTAAAAAGCCTGTAAGAATGGGATGGAAGCCAGCATTAATCTTGTTTCTTCTCAACGTTGTGTGTTTGCTTGTCCAAGCTTCAGAATTGACTTTGCCTTTTTCTAAATGTTATTTCAGGATGAAAGTTGATCTGAGTATATAAAATTTTCCCAAGCCCTACTGATACATCCAAACAGTGCATTTCTCTTGGTTGCCAAAATAATACACAGATAAGTATGAATATAATTACTTTCAAAACCAGGAGGATAACCAAAACCTCTGTGCTGCCAATCATCAGATCACAGTTCATTTCTCCGAAGGATTCGCCATTTAGTCTCCAGGAATCTGGGGTTTTACATAGGTCACGTCAGCACCATGACCTTGTCATTTGTAGACTCACCTGGCCACCATTTCTTTCTCCTTATGGGAGGCATAGCCACTGCTGCTGAGGGGTTTTAGAGGGGATGACAGGAAGTAGAGGCGGTGATTGGTGAAGTACTGGTCAACCAGCGGGAGGAGAACCTAGAAAATCCACCATAAATGAACTTCTAGAAAGTTCATCAAAGCCCCTCCTTCAGTTCCTTTGAAAAAGTTCATTTTCAGGGAGCAAAAAGCCTCTGAACACAGGTCCTGGAATTTCCAGGAATCTCTACCCAGTGAATTGCAGTTTCCAACCCATTTTCCTCTTGTACACCTCAAACCAGAGGCCTTGGGGATATGGGAATGGAGAAGGTCACTGACTGACTGAGGGTCCAGAGAAATATGCATATGGCCCTGAGCCAGTATTTTCAGGATAGTCTGGTAGGTCATGGTACTTCTTGGGCACGGCATCCAACAGGGACACTTGGGGAAGGGCCTACCACTTTCAGCCTTGAGCCTTTATGTCTCTGTTTCTCGGGCACAGTTATCCCAAGGCCTCATGTGCATACAGGCCTCTGAGTAGGGTTGTTTGGAAGAGACTGCTCATCACTGGTACCCAAATTCATCCTTCTCTTCTTTTAGCAATAGAAACCCCCATGTTTTAGGTGGGCATGGGGTCGCCCAGCTACAGAATGCATCACCCAGATTCCATGGTGGCTGGGTGAAGCTAGAACAGCTGAGTTCTAGTCAATGGGACAGATCTTTAAGAGAGAAGGGGCCTGTCCTCCCCTTTCCCACTGATGTGACATAGGTGAGCCCATCTGGACCCCATTGACGTACATCACACTTGAGGTGATGGTGTAGCACCAGGAGAGGACAGTACCAGAGTCCCTGGATGATGGCATGGAGAAGACCAGGCTTCCTAGCACCTCAGTCGACCTACCTGCCCCCGGACTGTTCCACAACAGAGAAATACATGTCCAGCTCATCAAAGCCAATGGAGTTTTGCCTATCTTTGTTAGATTAGCTTAGCGGACACCCTACATTGTACAGATTCTAAGAAGACAGTAATTTGGTTAAATGCAGGGAATCACTTACTTTGGCAAAGAATTTGATCTCCTGGTCATGGGGAGACTTTTCAGTTTTCCCACTGCTGACAATGGCTTCTACAAAGACAAAAATAACACAAAGTTGGCCATAGTTAAAACAAACACAAAAACAACCACAGCATTTTAGACACAGAGCAACTTTCCTCAGGGTCATGGAAAGGCCATTTCATTTTTACAAAATATCTCGTATTTTACAAAGTACTTTATAGCTGTGTTGGCTAGGTGTTTCTTCTGTCAGTTCTCTAAGCTGTTTTAGTGCCCTTTCCTCTACTTTGTTGATGAGAAAGCAGCTTCAGAGAGGTTGAGTCATATGCCCACAGTCACAAAGCAAAATAATGGAAAAGTTAAAATAGGATGAATTATATGAAAAAAATGACAAGTGGCTCAAACCCTGAAACCAAGGATGAAACGGATTTTTTTTAAAGAGGGGGACAAAAATCTCAGCCACCGTTTCCCCCCAAAACCTATGATGTCTCAATGAATTACGAACAGCTACAGTATGAAAGCATCATCCCTTGATAAAGGAATACCACATTCTTTTTGAGATTATGAAATATTAAGGGAAGCACACATTTGGGGGATATTTCACAATGATACTTACCCAAATGGGCAATAAACTCTTGGGCGGAATCAACATATTTCAGGATCTTCTTCAAAAATTTATAGGCAAACCTCTTTTCCATGGAGGAGGCATCCAGCTCCATATCCTTCATACCTCTAGGTTGGAAATGGGTAAATCCCAGGAAGTAACAGAGATGACTATGTGACTTCGGAGCATCAGCAATCCTATCTGTGTTGACTTTACTTTCCAAACGTTAATGGTTATTCTGGCCTAGTGACCTGCTTTGTCATTTGACTGATTCCCCTTGCAATTGGAACCTGAGTTTATGAGCACCCAATACCTGCACTATGCTAACGTCTGAAAAGATTTTTCAAAATATCTTTATCATTCATTCAACAAATATCGAGCTGGGGATAAATCGGAGAAGCAAACAAGATCCCTGCCTCCATGGAACGTACAGACTAGCTGTAAATGGACACAAATAATATATAGCACAAAATATAAATTACGTGGAATGCTAGAAGCTAGTAAGTTTTGTGAAAAAAGAAAGATTAAAGCAGTATGAAAAGGCCCAAGGTGGGGGGGCAAGCAGACTGTAGTGTTACATGGGGCCATCAGTGCTGGCTTCATTGGGAGATGACATTGGGGTAAAGGCTTGAGGGAGGTGAGGAGGTGAGCCATATAGACATCTGGGGAAGGAGTTTTCCAGGCATATGGACTGGTGGTGCAAAGGTCCTGAGGCAGGAACATGCACGCCGAGCTGAAGGAATATGGCAGATGCTAGTGTGGATGGAATGGATGTGAGCAGGCAAGCAGAGAAACAGGAGGTGGTTAATAAATCATTAGGGCCCTACGGGCCATCCTTAGAATTTTGCTTTAGCTCTGAGATGAGAAGCTACTGAAAGTTCTGGATAGAGGAATGACTTACATTACAAATTACTTTAATTGCTAGGTTTAAAACTGATGGTGGGGGGCAAGGGTTGAAGCAGGTGCCTGGATAGGAGGCTCTTACAGGAATGATGGTAACAGCATGGAAGGGGCGAGAATGGTCACATTCTGGATATCGTTTAAAGCAGAACTATCAGGATGTCCTGAAGGACTGGATGTGGGTTGGGGGAAAAAGAGGAGTCAAGGCTTTTGGGTTGAGCACCAGGAAGAATGGGCTGCCGTGGCGTGATGGGGAAGCTGAGGATGGAGCAGTTCAGAGATACGGATAGCGGGAAACGAGTTCTCCTTACTGACGGGGCTCTGGCTTCCTTGCCTGCACACCCAAGTGTCCTCCGTAGGGGCTGGCGCATGGTAAACAGCTACTAGGCTATGTCTGCTGAGTTCAACCATCCTTTTCATTTCCCCCCTTATTTCCTTGATTTCCTTTTTAGTTCTGGTAAACAGGAATTTTTCATTTCTGTAAGCAAGTTATTTATCAGCAAACCACAGCGCACGTTCCTCTGGGTGTTAAGAAGAGGATTAAAACGACGAAGGGAGCGTTTCTCAAATGCTTCCCCAGAGGTGGTCTCCTGCTGTCTGACCTTTCCTGCTTCACAATATGGCAAATAAGTTTTGCTATTTTTTCACAGGCGCTACGAGAGAAATATTTGTATGGGTTTTTATTTTTTATTTTATTTATTATTATTCTTTTTTTTTGGCCACTCTGTGGCAAAATTCTGTAGGAGACTAAAACAAGAAACAGCAGTTGGCTCAGCAAACGTTTCTTTCAGAAGGAATGGCTATATCAGATAGGAACCCTGGCTTGTTTTGTCTCTCTTCAAGGGACTCAGCGAGCATGACTTAAGGAGCAAAGCCCATCAGTGACATCTGACCAGTGAGGAAACAGGTTCTAGGTACAAGCAGCTAAGACCCTATTCATATATCATCCTCATCTAGATCATTCTGACAAGCACAAGTTTGCAATAAAAACTCAGGAAATCTTGATGCATTCAGTCTCCTCAGTGGTGCTGTGTCTTCAAAGAATCTGTTCTCTGTGTTCAAAGACTGTTTATGTCCATTTTGCTCACTATTGCTCTTATGTAATTTAATCAAATATTGTCTAAAACAAAAACAAAATAGAAATTTGAAGACAATTGCTGATTCTGTGAGAACTAGGCTGCACATTTTGGAAAGACATGAAACTGTGTTTCCAAATACGTTTCTGAAATAGGTATGAGCGAGATAACTAGCTGTAGAAGACAAGAGAGGAAATTGAAAAAAAAATCTATAAGGGGGCACCTGGGTGGCTCAGTCGGGTAAGTGTCTGACCCTTGATTTTGTCTCAGGTCATGATCTCACAGTTCAGGAGTTCGAACCCTGCGTTGGGCTCTGCGCCGACAGCCTGCTTGGGATTCTTTGTCTCTGTCCCTCTCTCTCTCTCTCTTGCTCTCTCTGCCCCTCTCCAGCTTGTGTGTGCACATGCTCTCTCTCCCCAAAATAGACATTTTTAAAAATCTAGAAGATACTGCACTTCTATGGTTTTGTATATGCCGTAATTCTTGCCGTTCTGCAAAGAAGCCCAAGTCCCAAAGGTCTGATGATGCCCTATGGATATGCTTTAGAAGGCCAATCGATAAAACAATATACAAAGAGAAGCTTCGGGGGCCTATAGCACAAGATTTGTGAATGAATGAATGTTTATATGTTTCAATTTCAAATTAAATGTTTAAGGTGTACATGTATAATTTGTCATGATTCTTTGCTATAACTGAGCTTTAAAAATTGATATTGACTGGTCCTGTTTAGGTCAGAAAAGATGGCTTCATGCTCCCCAATAAAAGTTTTCTCATTTCAGAATACTGACCATTATCCTGTCTCCTGTCTGTTTTGCAGACAGGTGATTAAATACCTGGGGAAGGAGAGACCACATCCACAAGTCCTCCCTGCCCCCCTAACATCACCTGGAAGATGACTTACCTAGAAACCACGATGCCGTTCACCTGGAGGAATTTAAACAGGTCCTGTGCCTTTTCTCGGTCCCTGAACTTCTCCTTGGCTGTCAAGGTGTCATATGGTACCAACAGAGGGTGACTGCCGCCACCTGGGGACAAGAAAGTGAGAGATGACCAACTCTTTGGCCCTTCCTTTGCACTTCCGGGAAAATGTACCTGCCGCACCCCCAGCTCCCCTCCTGCAGGGGGCACCGGGAACCTGGCTCACCTTTGCTCTCCAGCTCCAGCTTCTTCTTCTTGGCCCAGATGTTGTGATAGTTCTCGGCCACGACCTCCACCATTCCCTGTGTCCCACCAAAGAGACAACAGTCAGAGCAAAAGCAAAGAAGAAAAATGGGTCCATATCTGCTGGGCTGTTTCAGGCAGCCTCGGGAACTGAGCACCACCAAATGCTAACAGCACATCGCGAAGTGTCTCCCATCATTAATTAGTCTGTGTTTATGCACCTCATTAGTTTTTATAGCTTCCCCTCCATACAGAAAACAGCTTCTAATTCTGTCCTTCCCTTATAACTTATTATCCTGGCAGTCTGATGCATTTATGAGACACACACATTTCCACCTGAAACTGCATTCTGGCAGGACTTGAACATTTTACTCCTGACCTGAAACAGGGAGATGGCAGTGGGTGTCAGGATCCCCCCAAAACCCTTACCTTAGCAGGCTAAAAATAATCACATCTTAGAGAAATGGCTGCAAATACAATTGTTCAAAGAGAGTTCATCTTTCTAAGGCTCAGAAAATAGTGACCTGGAATCAAGGGTGTACGTTGGAAAGACACTTTCTCTAAGGTCCAAAGGGCTGGTCTGACAGACTGTCTGGGGAGTATCTGCCCTGGGTTGGGGCCAATCCTGGCCACCGATGTATGCGGGAGGGGAGGGATGGGAGGAGGCAGCTTGGGGCTTTTAATTTCATCCTCTTGGTTGTACGCCCCTGAATTCTGCACCAACACGGGGCACTCAAGTGAATCTTCCACAGGACATGAGATATGCAAGTGCCCTTGCAGCTGTCGGCACCTGCTGGGACCAGGAAGTCACCCTCACCCCAGTGGGGGCTGCTCCACAGGCTTTCTCCTAGCTCTTATTAGTTTTGTTCCAAGTTTTTTTTCCTCCTAGCTGTTAGTTCTGTGTGTTGATACAGTAATTTGCAGTTTCTTCCTCCTTTTAGTGAGTCATTACCTGTGATGATGGCCCTGGAAGAAGTACAAAGCCTGGCCTGCTTAGATAACCGGTTTATTCTACCCGAGACTTGCCCTGTGGCCCTTGCCCAGTCTGGTTCTTTTCAATTCTGATATTTCAGTGGTGACATGTTCTAGGTTTTCTCCCCTCTCTTCACTCCTTTTTCATTTATTTTAATTTTTTAAAGAGCCCTTCTCTCCCTAGGGTCATTATTTTTTTTTTTAAAGATTCTTTTTAAGTTTATTTATTTATTTTGAGATAGAGAGCACAAGCAAGGGAGAAGCAGAGACAGAAGGAGAGAGAGAATCCAAAGGAGGCTCCATGCCGTCAGCAGAGAGCCTGATGTGGGGCTCGGTCTCACGAACCATGAGATCATGACCTGAGCCGAAATCAAGAGTTGGATGCTCAACCGACTGAGCCACCCAGGTGCCTCCTCACTCCTTTTGAACAAAACTCTTTGGAGGGTAATATGTCCTGCACTTGGAGGCTTTAGAAAGCAAACTGTTCTGGAAACACCAACACTGACCTGGAGCTCCCTGGAGAGCACAACGTTGGAGAGGTCCAGGGGAGCAGGACTGTAGCTGTTGCCCTGGGAAAGCAAAGACAGAATCACTGGGTTTGCCATTATTTTCCTTACTCTTATCAGTATCCTGACTTCAGCTACCAAAGATGTATCCCCGAAAGATCCCCAGGTTTCATTGTTGGTAGTCCTCGCCCCTGACACACCAGGGACAGATTTTCCAGATTCTCTGGGGGTTCCTCACTGGCCCAGTGTCGGCCCCGGGCACGCTGTCATACCTGGCTGGCCTGGGACACGCTCCGAAGCTTCTCATTTTCCCGCTGTTGCACCAGGGCCTCTCCCTCTTTGGTCCTCTCCACAGACCAGCCCACAGCCAACATGGTTTTCAGGGACTCTCTAGCAGGCCAGCGGTAAATTTCCTTCTCCTGGAAGAAAATCCAGGCAGAAGAGCTTTGCAGAGCACGCCCCTGCACTATGACAGGCCTGACTCCCTGGAAAGTTGCCCCCACGGTGGACGTGGTTGCAGCTGGCTCCAGCCTCCTCTCTCACTAGGTCCAAACACCCTCTGCGGCATCTCACCTGAAACATGCCATTGTCAGTCTTTCTAACGTTTGCAAGTGCAAGACCCTATAGTCTCCTGCCTCTGGAGGAAACGTACCAGACATTATCCACAGTTTATGGATAAAGAGGAGCAAGAATAGGAGAGTGACTCCTCATGCTCTAGTCACTGTTTCAGTTGGGACATGAGGGAATCCATCTGCACAAAACTCTCCTTTGTGCTTGGGAAGTAGAGTTTCTTAGATTTAGAATTCTCTTGAGCTCTGCACCATTTTACAAATGGCCAGTACACCTACAGAGATACATATGCCATCCTTTATGTGTGACATAAAGCTGAAAGCTTACGAAGAACTCTTATTGATACCAAGATAGGAATTCGGAATTGAGTTGAACCAGATTTAATAATAATAATAATAATAATAATAATAATAATAATATCATCTCAAAGACACCTGTCCATACTTCCCTAGGGGTCCTTTTCTCTACTCCCTTCATCTGTCACAACTGGAAGTTATTTCTACCTTAGTTTTCTCCAGCAATTCAATGCTTCCCCAACCCCAAATCCCCCACGTCAACAGTCTGACAAAAGCCCTTCCTAGTCCTGTTGCAAGTGAATTACGGATGCATTTTGGCTCAGCCTTCAAGGGCTGAACAGTGCTTCTCCATCCGGTGGGTGCTCAGGGCCAAAGAACAGAATGTGAGGATGGGCTCCTGGAAATCGGTCCTTGAGGGTCTTGCCCACTGGTGAGTTTCTGAGGAGTTTATGTAAACTTGAGAATGAATGTGCCCTGAATTCCTCTGACCACCTGATACAATTCTCAAGTAAGGACAATCAGCATGGCCACTCAGTGCTACCAGAGGCGAGTTTCCTACCTTTTCTGTTAATGTCTTGAAAGGCCTTATCAGTGGATGGGTCTTCACATTTTCATCCAGGGAAATTCCATATTTCCATCCATTCTGACTCTGTAGAAATGTTCTCAGTTCAAATATCCTTGGCATCCAAAGAGCCCTCCTATATGACCCAAATCCCAGCTTCTATTTTCACTGAACAAATGGAATAATGGGATGTGACAGAGCTTGAAAATTCCCCTCCAAAATGTCTAATTGATCCTTTAAGGCCATTAAGCTCTCTGCCCCCCTGGATTTTGAACTCTGCCCCCTTTATTTCTTCTTGTTTCAGCAGCTGTCCTCGCTGCTTACTCGCTTGTGTTTCAGATAGAAGGATGTTTCAAAAGACCCGAGAACAACGCTTCTCAGGTCAGTGTGTCATGTTCACAGGCAAGGAAAGAAGTCAAGGCTAAAGGCATCTGAGGACTGGTCCCACTGCCCACTGCTTGGAGGAGGCTGACCTGACTTGCATTGCTTGTCTGCCAACCCTAGGGAACAATTGTAGCAAGGCAGGTCTTCTAGCATCAAAGAAGTTTAAGAATTTCAAAATCCATTCAACAAACATCAGCTGAATGCCTACTACATTAGGTGCCAGACTCTGTCCCTGGCACTGGGGATACAGAGGAAAGTAAGAGCCCCTGAATTGTTGTAACCTCACAGTTCATAGACTCCTGGATGTTCTTTCTCAGGCTCTGCCTCAGCCCATGCATTAATGTGTATGTTTCTCAAGTTTCTGTCCCTTCTCAAAGGTACACCCTCCCTGGTAGATGTAATCCAGGCCCACGGTCCATAGGTGGCCTAATCTCAAATCAGGATTGCAGCCCAGATCTCTTCCCTAATTTTCAAACATATTTAAGTTCTATTTGGATGTCCACAGGTACCTCCTCACATGCCTGAAACAGAACCCAGCATTTTACTCTTCTAGGGGGCCTCTCCTCTTGGTTCCCTGGATCTCAGTGAATGGCACCAGCTACACTCACTTTCCAAGCCAGAAGTGTGAGAATCTTCCTCGATGCCCCCTTCTTCTCTGTACCAGCTCATATTATGTTCAACTTCCCAGACATATTCATTTGTCTGCCTCTCCCTAGCTTCCCTGCCAGTATTTTAGTTCAGGCCACCATTGGCTCTCACCTGGAGTATTACAATAGCTTCCATGTGGTCTCCCTGCCTCCAGTTTTGCCACCTCTCTGTGGACTCCATTTTCTACGCCACTGTCAGGCAATATTTATAAAATCACCGAGATCAGGGCACTCTACTGCTTTAAGATTTTCTGACCCCGATCTGTCATCATGGTAAAACCCAAACTCTTTGTGGACTCTAAAGCTACGGCGAGATCTTGTTGACCCTTCTAGACGCATGTCTCACCCTTCTTCATCTGCTCTACTCTGTGATCCCACCATATTGAACTATGGTTCCTTAAAGCCACCAGATTCTCTCTTGCTTCTCTGCTCCCATCTGCTGCTCCCATGGACTGCACTGCACTTGTTACCCTGTGCCTGAACAACTACCTGTCCCTTATCATATAGCAGAGATGTCACCAGCTCAAGGAAGCATTCCTGGACCCCCACTGTTGACTTAGGGACTCCCCTTATGGGTTATGTGCTCTAACCCTGTGATCATTCCCACAACCTGTATAATGGCTGGCCTATTTTCTTTATCCCACAAGAGTGTGAAGTTCTTGAAAGCAGGGGAAAAATTCTCTTTTCTTTGTTAGATGATCAATGCCCACTTGGCAATGGTGAGCAAACATGTTTCCTTATAAACGTGCTTATAGTCCAGTGGGAGACCGAGAGAGAGATTCATCAAATTCCACACCAGTAAACATGTAGTCAATAACTGGTGAAACTGTTTAATTGTTATAAATATAAATATTAATATAAATATATAAGCTGCTATGAAAACCATGAAGGAAAAGAACAAGATGCTAAGAGGGCCTTTATCTGAGAAATCTGGGAAAGAAGTGTCCTAGGAAGAACTCACATGGGGATGGATATTTGAAGGATGAATTGGTAACTGGTGTTTGTTTGTGTGGGTGCAGATGGGGACCTGGCTCAGAATGAAAGGGGTTTCAGGCTTATGTAGAGTGTGCGTGTGTGTGTGTGTGTGTGTGTGGTGTGTGTGTGTGTGTGTGTGTGTGTGTGTGTGTGTGTGTGTGTGAGAGAGAGAGAGAGAGAGAGAGAGAGAGAGAGAAAGACAGACATGCTAAAAGGAGGGGATGAGGTTGGAGAGCAGAGGGCAAAGGGAGAGAGGAGGCTGGAGATGGCAGCAGAAGCCAGATTAGATAGTGTCCGCTATTGGGCGATGTCTGGGATTTTGGCCTTTGTATTAAAAATGGTTAGGCTATTAAGGGATTTTAACAAGGAGGAGGGCTGGACTGGAAAACAGCGGTAGAATATGACTAAATTTACATACTGAAACTAGCACTTGCCAGCAGCGTAAAGGACAGAGTGGAGAAAATGCACGTGGGCAGACTAGTTAGGATGTTACCACCATCATCTGGGCAAAAGATGACTGTAGCTTGGACTAAAGCCAGGCATAGACAGACATACACAAATTCAAGAGAGACTAAGGAGGTAAAATCCACATGGATTAGTAATGGATTGGATACTACTTTGGATTCATGGAGGTGTCCCTTTCCCCTAATTCATAGGCTGGCCAAATGGGCATACGTGAAGACCTTCTAGAGCAAGGGTCAGCAAACTGGAGCCCTTTAGCCAATCCACCCAACCCCACTTGCTAAATACAGTTTTATCGGAACACACTCTTTCATTTATGTGTTACCTCTGGCTACTTTTGTGTTGCCACAAAAGTGATGAGCAGTTGTAACAGAGACTGCTTGGCCCGTAAAACCTAAAATGTTGACTATCTGGCCCTTTATTTTATTATTTTGAAAAGTTTTTTAATGTTTATTTAGTTTTGAGAGAGAGAGAGAGAGAGAGAGAACGAGAACGCACAGGTGCAAGCAGGGAAAGGGCAGAGAGAGGGAGACAGGATCCAAAGCAGGCTTCATTCTGACAGCAGAGAGCCTAATGTGAGGCTTGAACTCATAGAACCGTGAGATCATGACCTAAGCCAGAGCTGGATGCTTAACTGACTGAGCCACCCAGACGTCCCTCAATCTGGCTCTTTACAGAAAAGGTTTGCCAACCTTTGCTCTAAAATCATGACGTATTAGCCCACTCTATGGTTACGAGGGTTGTTGTTATCACCAGCCCCAAACAGAAACTGATCAAAGGAAAAAAAACTGACCCCAGATCAATGCAGAGGCTGAGAGAGCGGCTAAATGTGCCCCCTCTCTAGGGCACACTGCTCGGAGGTGGTTTTCTGTGGCTCTGCAGGGGAGATGGGTTCACTGCTACATGCTCGAAGCCGCAGCTGAGCAATGGCCCCAGTCCTCAACTGGCGGCCCACAGGAATCCTGGATGTCTTTGGCACATTCTTCCCACTTTGCCTGCCAGCATTAAAGGGCTGACAGAGCAATTAAACTCATTAAGCAGCCTGACCTCATGTGGTGAGGAATTTTAAACACCAGATGGACAGGCTTATTAATAAGGGAGTGTCTGGAAGTTCTACGGCTGCCTACCATGGGAAGATGCGGGTCCTCCATAGAATGAAATGCAGCTTGCCGACAAAATACAAGGGTAAGGCTTTCAACTGCACTTCCCTTTTTCCAATGCTACATTCAAAGAAAGAATTTCACGAATGCCTCCTGCCCCATACTATGCATTTATGTCAAAATCACATGCTCGGTGCAAACTCCAGAAAATGCAATGTTTAGAAAAGAGTTAACACTCCCAGAATCAATCATTTTCCTGAGAAATACAAAAAGCAGCACCAGCCACTGCTGCTGCCTATTTCTCCGACCTCCACCATCCCTGGGAAATTGCTGCTCAGAAATAATGAATTCTCTTGGCATGGCCAGTCTGTCACTTAGACAAATCAGGCAGATTTCCAGGATTGGACCCTTTAATGTTCTTGGGCTGTTTTTTTTTCCCCCTGACAATTGTCAGTTGGATGATAATCCCTACCTTGTCACAGGCCCATTTATCATGTGAATGCTCCGCGTACTTGGTGACGATGTACTCCCATTTTTCAGGCAAGGAAAAACTGAAATGAGAAAAAAAAAATTACAACCTCCCCAAGCACTTCAGCTGGATGTACTGAAAAGATGGCCAGAACCAACGATCAGCTGGCAGAAGTTGGACGGGAGGGACCAGCTAACCCAAGGCTGAAGCTGGATTCCCAGCTGTGAACTTCATGGCCTGTCCATGCTGGGTCACAGACACACACCAGGTCTTATTGGAGGACATCACTGTAGGAGCCTCTGCTGCACAGGTGACCTCCTTCCAGCTGCTCAAGATTCCATTGGCTCCTGTGCCAGATCTGACCTGGGTTAGACAGTGAAAATCCCCTTATCCAAAGACACTGCCTGTAACCTCACCAACTCCAATCTGGGAATGCCAGAAATGGATAGACAGAGAACCAAATGTTACAAAAGACTGTCTACTTTTTTGGATTCAGAGACTCATGTTTAAATATTAGAATTTGGTTAGGAGAGCAGACACTTGTTTCTGTTAGCCTGGCAGCTTCTGTCCCATCTAGTGGTAAAAAACAAAAACAAAAAACAAAACAAAACAAACAAAAAGCACCCCCATTTTCCTTTGAGGAACAAGTCTTGAATTGCATGGAGTCTTATGTGAACAGTCACCAAGAATGGACATCTGAGTAGGCCAATCAGACTCACTCTCCCTGGAATTTGAGTCTTGAGTTGTTTGAGGCCAGGGCAGCAAAGTCTTTGAGCTGATTCATCTAATGGGGATACTACATTGAAGGTTGTTCATGTCGTCACCGTGCCTTGGTTCCTGTGCTTCCTGAGGCCTGGTTGGTCAGCTTTGCACTAGGTTTTAATTATAACCCTGTATCCTTGCAATCATGTGCTTTTCTGCTTAACTTCTAGCTCCTGTTACTTATATTTTTTGGAGAACCATACTGATGCCAGAGGTATATGTGAAGAAATCAGAACTCTCAAGATAACATGGAACCCCACTCATCGCTAGCAAACAATTGTTAGTGTATATCTCAAAATGTTTATAAAGGCATCCAAGTGATTACACCATCTGTCATTCCTTCAGTATGTTTACGTTTTCACAAGGTAAAGTTCTCTGAAGTCAACACCTGCGTCTCTTGGGCTCTAGCTTGGTACTTTATCACACCCCTTACCTCTTTTTTACAGCAGGTTCAATTCTATTTCCTGCCATCCACTCGCTCAAGGCTCCATGTGATAGGATGTGTACATAATTTTCCCGAAGGTGAATTTTATACATTATCAAAGCTGACGGCCCCTAGGAATGGCTCAAGCTATGCCTCTCCTATGGGAGCTACTGCCGCAAACCACAAGTCTAAGGGGCTCTTACAGGATGTCTTGATTTCCCTGTTCAATCTAAAGCATTTTTAGAGCTCTTCATTTAAAATGCACCCGGACATGAAGACTATATGACCCACAACACATAATCATAACTAGGAAAGAACTGCCAGAAGACAAAATTGGGCATATGTTGCCCAATATTTTATCTGTGGCCTAATCATCGCTAGAGAGGAATGCTGGGGAACCAGACGGAGGAAGTAAAAGACACTATTGTAGGGTGATTCTAAAATTCCAGCATCCCTTGGCATGGCAAAGAGTGGGTCCAGTCTTTCAAATAAGGACCCCATCCTGTTCTGTCACTCACACCCTGAGGCCTTACTGGAGTTCAGCTGAGTGTTATTTATAGAGTTATTTTGATGTATAATGCTATTAGAACTATAGAGGCCTAATTCACAAAGAATGACGATTTTTGTCAAAAAATTCATTAATAAATTAATTGCATCATTTGTCAGCGTGGTTCTTAACAATGCCTCGGATGACATTTATTTGTGGAAAGCATTAGTCTCTTATAATAAATAAACCAACCCCCGAAAGGAAAGCCCAGAATATAATAATACAGCACATAATCAGATATGGATGGATTAGACCTTCAGAAGCTGACCAAACCCAGTGCCTAACTTGACTTGTAGCGTGTCAAAGAAAATGATCCGCAGGATTAGCAGGACAGAAGGAAGAAAAGTTCATAATCCTCGCTACCTTCTGAAAGAGAAACACCAGCCACTGGCCAAAATGTCGACTGGCTTAGAGATGATTCTGGACTCACTTCATGGTGTTGATGGGTTTGGGGTCAAAGTTGCCATCTGCATCCACTGAGATCTGTTTCTCCAACGTGGCTGAGATTCTGGTATCTAAGTAATCCGGTGGTAGCGCCCCAGCTATAGCACTGAGACAAGGAAGGGCCATTCGGAAAAGGTCTGGGTCATACTTCTGTGAGGAAAGACAAAGACCATGATAGCACAGAGATAAGAACTAGTGCCGCCCACAGGGAACAACTCATCAATTAGCTGAAAAAAATAAAATGCTTGCATTTGTCCAGATTCACCAAAATGGGGAACATCTATATCCTTTGATGCTTTCTGGTGGAAACTTAAGGATCCTTGGAAGATCAAACGACAACCCGTAAAGCCCTCAAGTCTCCATTTGCTTTAAGGTGAAAATCCTTTAATCAAAGTTTAAATCAGTATCTCCCAAATAGTTAATTGCAAGAATATCTAAGGATTACGGTGGTCTATAAACTTGCCTACCACAGATGGTTATAGACCCAACCTGTGACTGGAGAGGACAGGAGAAGCTCTGACAGTCCTCTCTGCAGCTGATATGGGTCTTATGTTGGTATCCTCAGCAGACGGCTCAATATCACATCTGTTCTCTCTTGAATGGGGCCCGGAAGAAATTTCAGTCAAATAATATGGGGTTAGGAACAGTTTTTGATCTACTCCTACTAGACCAAAGGAACACTGGAATAAATAAAATTTAAGTGCAGGTGAACACCAACTGGAGCTATCCACAAGCTTCAGACTGTGGTAAGAAAGCCAGACTTACTCATTTTCCACCTTTAAAGATGGCGACCTCAAAAATCTAAATAAATTGGGCTAAGGGGAGTGGAGGCAAGTTTGACAGTTTGAACTGTATTTCAGTCAGACTGTACAGAGGCCTCTTACTCAATTTTCTCCTCAAGCAAGTGGCTGTGAAGAACCTTCCTCAGAATGGTATGTGGTCTTTTGAAAATCCCACATCTCAACATCAGAGCAGCTGTTGGGGATTCTCCTCTACAACTGAGCTTGGTAAAGACTGGCTAACAGGGGCCCACACAATGTCAGGAGGAAAGGAATGACAGTGAGGGTAAGTCATCAAGACTGAAACTAGGAAATATTTTTCTAATTTGCTCTGGAAGTCCTTCTCCTGTGTTTTAGCTTTGTGAGTCTGACAGGTTATTCAACTGCTCTGAGACTTATCCTCGTCTGTGAAATGATGATTAGCATAGCTCCTGTTTCACAGACTTGGGTAAGGATGGTGTGATATACACTTGGGAAGCAACCGGCTCTGTTCCTAGCACGTGGCAAAGGCTAAAAACATTAGCTATTATTATTCACAGGCATTTATTACTCATTGGTTATCAAGGTGCTCCCTCTTTGTTCAGAAGTACTGCCATTACCTTATGGGAGAGGGAGTCGAAAATCCCCCAGAAGAGCTTCTCCGTCAGGTGCAATTCCTCCTCCACAGCTAGCCCGTAGCTCCCCCATCCTGAAGGCAGACAGTAATACTTCCAGCACTGTTCATAGTGATTTGTCAGAAGCTGGGAGGTTTGAACAGGATTGCACCAGTGGGTGGGGTACGGAAGATCCACAGGCATCCGCAACATGCAGGGGAGAACACAACAGCAGGGGGCAGACATGAGAGTGAAACCAACAGTTGAAACAGTTGGGTTATCTACAGAGAGGCCCTCAGACACCACTGGGAATGGTCTGCTTTCCTGCCTAATGAGCTCTAGCCGGAGCTGAATCCACCTGATTAACTCTTGTGCCTCCTAATGTGCCCCCAGCAGTTGCTGGAAAATGGAGAGGAACTCTTTCTGCTTCAAATGAAGTAGTTGCTATCTAACACTGCAGCCACTCAAAGGTGGGAATAATTTCTTCTGAGACATTTGCTTATAAATCTAGAAGACTCTGAGTGATGCTGATATGGAGATGGTGAGGAAGCACCCCGAGGGGTCTGAAGATTTTCTCTATACTGATTACTGCCCATGGCTTCCTTGCTTTTCTCTTGAGCCTTCTGATGGCCCAGCCGTGTTACAACAGTTCCACATGTGGCCAGGAGAGGGCAGAAGCACAGCGCCAAAGTTCCTATCCCAACAGGTGGAATCCACACCCTCTAAGAAAAATCCCGCTGGTCTAAGAAGTAAAAGCGAGTTTACTGAGTGCTACTGATGCTGCTTCCTCAGGGACCAGAATCCAGCTGGCAGTACAGGCCTGCTGAGGAAGCAATGCCAGGTTGGACTATGAAAACCATAGTTTTCAGCTAAAATGCTTACTGGGATTAAGATTAGAAGAATAGCCCTTGGAGGGCAGTGGAATCTCTGACGATATACAAGCTGCTTTCTGCCTGGCATGGAGACAGAGGACTGAACTGAAGGCTTCTGGGAATTCTGTTTATCCCAGTAAAATGCTTCTGGAAATCCTTGGCTTTGCCAAATTCTGAGAAAAAGGAAAAGTTCTGTTAAAGTCACCAGGCAGAATTTTCAGGTGTGGCTAGCCACTGCCGACACAATGAATATGCAAATACGGCAGGTACCTCATAGGTGAAAGTTAAAAAAACATTTTTCTCTTGGGTGGGCAGTTGATTGTGGTGCCCTCCCACCCAGGCCCAGATGCTCCCTGTGCCAGTGATAAAATTATTGTAATTTATGAGAAAATCATGAATGAGACAACAAATAGCTCTATGGCTCTTTCTACTTTACATTCATAAAGGAAAGCAGGTAAGAGTTAAAAACAAACACAAAAGAGGGTTTGTTCAACGGGAAAAAAAAGGCACAAAACAGTATGGAATAGAAAAAGGACAATTTAGTTTCTGTACTTGAATGAATAATCACAAGGCCTTCAAAGCTTTTTGAGATTGGATACATTCTGAAAACGTAATTAAGGCAGGAAACTGCACAATCCAAGTCCCCCTCATTAACTTCTGCTAAATAACATGTAGCCAGTGGAAAGCAATTAAAGAAAATTGGAGCAGTTAATGATCTACTCTCTGCAACCTGGACATTCAGATAGGGGTGTGATAGGGTGGGTTGTATCTTTTTAGCCCTCAAAAAAGTAAAACTCATTGAATGTATATTTTTCTCCAATTGTGAAGCCCTCATGTTTTTCAAGGCAAGTTTCTGTGCCGTGGACTGTATTTCTGCAGCAATAAAGAGGTTTACCTTAAGAGGCATTTTGCAGTATTCGTTGAGCTGCGGCACATCAAAGACAAGACGTCGCAAGAGTTGCTGTAACATCGAAGGCCTCAAGTGACTGCAGTAAGAAATAAGAAAGAATAGAAAGGTAAGAAAATGATGAAAGAAGGAAGAAAGAAGAAACACCATATACCAGAACTAAGCCTCAGAATAATTAGCTCCTAAAACAAGATCTTGGGTAAATCACGGTCAATGATAACACACTTTCAAAGTAAGTACAGGTGATCCTTTCACAACATGGCAGCTAGGGGTGCTAACCCCTCCAGCATATAACTTTTGACCCCCTCCAAAACCTTACTAATAACCTACTATTGACTGGAAGCCTTACCAGTAACACAAACAATTGATTAACAGGTATTTTGTGTTATATGTATTATATACTGTACTCTTACAATAAAGGCAGCTAGAGAAAATGTTAACAAAATTATAAGAGAAATATATTTATAGTATTGTATTAATTGAAAAAAATCCACATACAAGTGGACCTGTACAATTCAAACCCGTGTCGTTCAAAGGTCAACTGTATATTTAAAATATAAAAGGGGAATGTGTGGCTAACGAAGTGAGATACCTAAGGTAAAGTCTAATCACCAGGTGATAAGATGTCCTAGAGTCTATGCACCATCAAAATATAGTTACGGATTATGTACAAAGAATATAATAGAAAGAAGGTGCAGTTGATTTTTACAGCCATCTCTAAGGGCCAACTGTCTCCTTGAACTCTGCAAAGGATGATGGAGTTGACCAGTGCATAGGTGGAATCTGAGGCCACCTACTGGTGTGACTGCAAGGGAGTTTAAGACCCTCTGAGTTACTATCCAATCTCTGAAATCCTCATTATTGGAATCATTTCTTTAGGTTAAGGCTCTGTCCTCAAAAAAAACAAAACAAAACAACCCTCCTTAAACAGGCAAATACTATAATCAATTAGCAAACAATTTATCAAATTATCGAAGAGTTCATGGCGTTGGTAGTTGGTACAATTCTGAAATAGAGAAAGGAGAGATAAACAACACTGATTCACTTTTATTTTTAGATTACCAAGGCTTTTAAAAACTGAATGGAATCTCCAAATTCTCTGCACAGAAAAGTGCCCATATACATAATTTAGCATGTATGTTCAGTTCAAGACCTACTGACTTCCAACCACGGATGCACAAGGAGCCATGGAGGCCAAGTTAATGACTGATGTTAAATGTTGGAATTTCAGGAAAGAAATCCTACAAGGAGAATGGATGTGAATGGAGATGGACAAGAGAACTCATCTGGCTGACAACTTTTCCAAGAGCCGGCCTTGTGATAAAAAGTCCTGGAGTAAAAAGTGAAATATACAGCAAGTAAATGGCCTTGTCTCTAAATCTTGGAATTATAATATAAAATTCATTACTAATTATTGCTTTTTTTTCTAGGTAGCCCTAGTTGTCCCCCCCCCCCCCCCCCCCCAGTACATAGTCATCCCTTGTGTGATTAGGAAACCATTCATTCAACAAGAATAAGGACCATATCCAGCGGGCCACTACAGGGACACCTGCTGGGCCTATCTCCTGGACATCCCAGAGCAGTGGGTCTCAATCTTGGCTGTATTATGGAGGCACCCGGGGAGCTTCAAAAATTGTAAGCCTGGGTCCCATTACTAAAGGTTTGATTTTGGGGGTTGAGGTATGGCATGGACACTGGATATTTATTTTGTAGCTCCCTATATGATTCCAAGGCAGAAAACACTGGCTTAACACAGCAAATCAGCATCTGGACCATATTGCTGAGACCTGCTATTGGAAGGGGCCTTCTTCCTTTGACCCTATCAGACTTGACAGTTTTCTGAGGATCCAAGTCTCTTGGGTTGACTTTACCCTTTGTCCTTGGTTGCTCTGATACCTATCTGCAGTGGTGAAAACTACTGCCCTTAATTCCCCACTGGGACTGGAGATTCCTTCTTATCTTTGCTCCAGGTTCTTTGAGGCTTACAGGTAGGCTGCTTTGATTCACACTCTTACATCTGGTCTCTGTGTAAAGGTCCACTCACTTAGAGAAGGAAAAACCTGGTTTCTGGCTTTTAGGAACCAAAACATTAGTTCTTAATCTGAATACTTAAGGCCTGAAAGACAGTTTCATCTTCTGTTCCACCAACCCTCAGGGCAAGAGTCTGAGCTGTGCCCCCCATTTCTCCATAGTGAGAGATGAGACTCCATGCAGAGGTGATCAGCAAACTTGAGGTAAGTGGGAGTCCCCGCATAACCTAAGAGGAGATGTCTGGGGAGACGTTGGTGTATGGCTAAGGCCTGGAAACTTCCTTAAGCTGGAGTCACCAGTTTTTCAATTACACAATTAAATGCAGCTGACACGGATGCACACATGGAGGTGAAAACCACAGGCCAGGGTACTTACTTGCAAATGGCAAGCAAACATTCTTCTATGGTGTCCCTCTGGGCTTTGGTGAGGGAACGTCCCTTGGAAAGCCTATATATTGTCTGGAGTGTAGAATCGATCAAAGAGGTGTAGTGTTCTGCTCCGGCAAAGAGAGGGGCACATCTTGTGAGGAGCGGAAGCACAGCAGAACATAGATACCTATTTAGCGCGAGTGCGGCCTCTGTGGTGCTTAGGGAAACCTAGGAAAGGGAATTGGGACACTGGTTAATCTCCTTGGGAAAGACAGAGCACAGCTTACCCTGCGTATGGAGATCCTGTCTAGCCGGTTGGAAAGCTTACACATCACAGTGTTTCACAGTAACAGAGTGAACAACTCCCTACCTTGTCAGCAGACCTACTTCTCTTTTGCATTTTAAATGGAAAAAAAAAAACAGGTTAAAAGAAAAAAATAAACAGAAGGAAAGCAAAGGCTGGCTGGTCCTAACTCATTCCAAATGACCCACGAGCATCTGTTCCCCTCAAAAAGGGATCCTAAAACCTATTAAAATCAGCCGATGACCAGTCTAACCCAACATTCTTCATGTTTGCAAAGTCCAACTGCCAAGCTACTATGTTATTATTCTGTCTTAGCTCTTTTTTCTCACCTTGTGCTGAGAAGGTGTCACCTCACTTGTCCTGAGGTGATTTTGAGATTAGTAAGTGGCTACTGGCCAAGCGAGCCATCAAACCACTGGTTTTGTGACAGGTTTACAGAGAGAAAGTGGAGCTGTGACCTTATCACTTAATTTATGAGCATTGTGAGCAATTCACTATCTGATAAATGGCACGAGGGTAGAATTCACTAAAGAGAACCTACCTTTGATGGGAAAAGGGTACAAGGAACATAAACTTAGGACTCACTCAAAAACTCTGCTTTAATTCTCACTCAGTGTTCTTTCTCATTCACTTAGGCTGGACACAAGGCAGGCCCAGTTACTGACATTTAATCAAAGCATTCTTAGCTACCATCTTTGAAAACTAGGCAACTTCAGAAGAAACCTTGAGATCCACAAAAATAAAATCTTATCGTTATTTCCTGTGATTATCAGAGCCATTGTATCTGTAACACATTTTCTGTAAGTTAGGACATGATAAACTGTCTTGAACTGTACACATTTCTGGGTATTCCTATTAATTATCAAAAGTTTGTCTTTGATAAGATTTAGTAATCCTACTGAAAGAAATAGCAAATCTTTCACATTTATCATTTTGGTAAATAGAGTTGTCACAATGGGGAAGGACAGAGCTTTGATTCCAGTGGCTTAAAAGTTTTCAAAAGAGAATGCATAAAAATGCATGTGTTAAGGAACTGAACGTTTAGCTTATTTTGCTGCAGATTGTGCCTAGACAAGCATATGATTTGAACACCAAATGGAAGAACAGAATTTGCTGTTTATTTGACCTATAAAAAACCCAAATGCTTTGATCAGGAACCTTGGGAATGTCCCCAAAGTGAAAACAATTACCATTTTTTTTTATCAAGTAATTTATAGAAAAAACTCCAAACAAAAGTAGATGTGGAAGCAATGTTTTAATTATCCAAAATGATCATATGTCCCAAACACCTTCAGGAATATGTCATTTCTTAACACCATGCCAAAAATAAGAATGGATCTTCCATTCAGATTGGGACTTGTATTGCTTCCCATTTCTGGGTGATCCTATACATTTGTGAGTAACCCATTCAAACGAAATCCATCCCATTTAAGGTACTGGCTAGCTGACCACCCATCACAGAGCTCAGACTTCTATCTCTGTTGGACACTAGGTGGAGCCTTTGAGAGACTTTATGATTAAGAAGACCTGCATCTTCTGGCTCTCCAAAAAAGTAACCCTACATTGGCAAGATGTTTTTAGACTTATGCTGATTGAATTGTTCTTTTCTTCTTGGATCCAGGACTTCTGGTGCACTGTTTCTGACTTGGACAATCATGCTTCTACGCTTTATAACTCCTGGGGCCTCCTGTCTTGATGTCTGTTGATGTTGGATTACTATACTTCACCCTTGACTTTCAAACTTGGGTTTGACTTGGCCTCTGGTCTTGACCTTGCCGTGCCCAAAGCTCCAAAACTGCTTGGCTTGGAGATCATCTTTCCTGATGGTCAGTGCATGAAACTTAAGGAGAGTGGGAAGAGTATTTCCAGCCTATAATGCTGCCAGCCAGACCTTTTCATAAGCAACAAGCCCTGGTTCTCAACCAAGGGAGATTCTGTCCCCTAGGGGACATTTGATGCTATCAGAATTGGTTTTATGGGTGTGCTACTGGTATCTAGTGGGTAGAGGTCAAGGGATGGTGCTAAATATCCTATAATACACAGGATGTACCCCCACACCAGATAGTGCCAAGGTTGAGAAACTTGCAACAGAGGAATCTGGATTGAATATGTGAGGTCGAGTTTACCTACATTTAATTCTCTGGCCCAACAAATTAAGACCTTCCATTTCTTGGTACTTCTATTTTCTTACCTTTAAAGCCGACTGCTAACATGTAATCAGTGAGGAGATAGAAAATAATCACTTTGAAATCCAATGTTACTAACATACAATGATGGAAAAAGATAGTTTTCCTTATTTTAGCCACTTACTGTATCTAGAGAGGCAGAGGCTCTTAAGTCAGGTAAAAATCCAACCTCTAGCAAGTGGAGCAGGAAAGTTTGATCCTTAATGCCATAAACACGATCCAAGAACAGCACCATGGGTGCCTTGTGGTCAGGGCAGAAGTTGGCTGCCATATCTGGCTCGCTGACCGACCCATCTGAAAGACACACAGAGAACGTCATGGCCCCTTTTCTATCTCCACAGACTCAAAGGCCACACAGAGTGTGTCTGTCTACACGCCTTGTTCTCCTAACAAGCAACAGGAATACAGTATCGTGCGGCAGCCAGCGGATACTCGCTTGGAACAGCCGCTTGCTTACATTTCAGGAATTTTCTTGAGCCAGTTGTTAGACATACTCATTATCAACAACTAAAATTTACAATTAAGTAAATTATATTTAGAAAGGTGACAAATACTCAAAACGCATCACCTCCTAATGACTTTGCTATCAACTATATTCTTGAGGTTATTTATATCGGTTTTATTTGCATGTTGGAAATACAATACAGTGGTGTGCTATGTGCATTCTCTTTCCAACTCCGTGGCTCAGTGACACACATTGAGAGCTTGAAATGGACCATGGTGAGAGTACTTACACCACACAAAATGGGCAAATGCCAGGAATCGGGGCTTGGTTTTTTTGCTTTGTTGACTGAAGACAGAAGAAATGAAGGGAGAAAATGTAAGGGAGATTAAGAGGATGTCTTGTTTGTAGCCATTACATCATAAATAGCACATAACTGAGGAAATATTCTCTTAGTATTTGGAAACTATTATCTGATTTAGGTGAAATTGAGGACAGATCTTCCAATAATTCTAATCTTACTTTAATACAAAAGTTCAAAGGTGAAGTGAGGAATACCATGAAGAAAACAAAACTGCTTGACTTAGAGAATAAAGACAGGAGTTTGAAAGTTTGTTAACATCAAAAAATAGGAAAAAGAGCCCCTAAATGATCAAGCTAAATCAGAGCATATTTACATACTGTACTTCATAAATTACCTTGAGAGCCACAAAGGTTTAGTCCTATCCAGCCCAGAGCCTCATTCAGCGCAGGGATCAGTGCAGGGCTCTGGTCAAGCAAGGAGAGAAGGGGACCTTCCCAACAAGAAGCTATCTGCCTCTGCTGAACACCAGGGGGAACCAGATCTGAATGGCGAGGCTGAATTAATCTCTGAGACTCATGTTCTGAGGAACATTCATTTTATAGGATACTACTAAGTGTTTTGTGCTCAAAAAGTTTGGGTAATTCTGAGTTTGACATTTCTTTTATCATATGTTTTTTCAAAGGCTCTACAATTTTTGTTCTTCATGATAAGCACAACATTTTCGAGATTGATATTACCAAGACTGAGAAGTAAGAGACCCACAAAGATCAACAATTAGCTATCCATGAACAAAAACAGCACTGGGAGAAGCCAGGAGTCAACGTGAGAAACTTCAGTAACACAGTGGAACAAAAAACCTGAGAATCACTGCACAAGAAAGTAAGGATACATTTTGCCGGCATTATCCCAGGCTGGCACTGTTCAGGGCCAAGCAGGAGCTGCTCATCTAGAAAGAGTTCCCTTCACTGGGTAAAGAGAATGGGGTGAAAAATCATCTCCTTTACCTTTTGGGGAGCTACATGAAGGATACCTTCTGTCTCACCCCAGCTAGAGCCCAGTGAAGGGAGAGGTCTCAGGAAAAGAAAGAAGGGCAAGGGCCACTTGTATCAACCAGGCAGTGGGAGTCACTGTGGTCACCGGTGACCTGCTCTGCAGAGGACCCCAGCAGCTCTTGCCAGTGAAGAAACCAACATCCAGCATTAGCCACCGTGAAACCCTGGCAGGTTTCCCAGGTTTTGTGTTTGCAGATGCCCAGCCACCTGGGTCTTTTCTCACTCCCATCTCTCTCAATGCCAGAACCCTGATCTGCATTGGCAGTCAGTCCTGGGCTCTGCAGCTGTACTGATTCAAGATGCCAGCCCAGACCCTTGCAGCTGATACCCACCATCGTGGGCACACTTGGGAAGACTTCCATCACTGGCCTCTGTTTCCATGCGTACACCCGTGGTAAGATCCTGCGGCCACGGGAGTACATGCAGACAACCGGGGCCCCGTGCAGACAACCAGCTGCTTGTGGGCCCAGCTCTGGCCTTGCCTCCGGTCAGTGGCCTGCACTGCTGGGCTCATCTCAGCTGGCACCTTCAACTGTGAACTTGCATCTCACTGGCCTGAGTCTTGTCACTGGCTACCACTGCTGTGCACCTGTGGTGAGACCCTGCAGCCACAGGCATGCATGCTGACAGCCAGGGTCCCCGCAGGTGCTAGTGCCTCCATACAGTTCACCCTGATACTTGCTGCTCACCCTGGCTCCTGCCACTCCACGTGTGTCTGCAATTGGCCTGTGCCACTACACAGGCACCTGCAGTTGGTCCCTGCAGCAGAGTGTACACATCACCGGCTCCAGCTACCACCACTGCCTACCTTCTTCCTAGTTGTTAGATATGGACTTCACTGCCGAGGATCCCAATAGCCCTTGCAGCTACTGAGGATCTCCAGCAGGACTTGCCAAGGACCGCATAATTATCAGTGTGGTGGACCGCAGTGGCCTGAGCTGCCAAGACGTCATGCCCCCCAAGCCCCAGATCTAAAGCCAAAGCACACATCTGTGCTTGGTGCCCTGTCCCACGAGATCTGGGGTCACAGCACACTCTAACACGCCCCCACCTGCAGGTGAGGGTCTTTCCTTACCAAAGTCAGTCCATGAAGTGTGAAGGGGCGACTGCTTCTCCCAGGGTGCAGGTATCTGTGCAAGGCTATAGGTATCACAATAAAGAAGGGAAACAGGACACCACAAAAGGAACACAGTAAACTTCTAGTAATCGACCCCAAAGACAATGGAGACACATGAATTACTTGGCAAAGAATTCAAAAGAATTATTCTCAAGGTGCTCAGAGGTCAAAAACATAAAGAAACAAACACAAATTTCGCAGCTCAAGAATACAGTGACTGAATGAAAGAATTCATTGTGTAGAGCACTTCAACACCACCCTGGCCCAAGCAGAAGAATCCATGAAATTAAAGGATCATTTGACATTTCCCATTAAGGGGAACAAAAAGAAAAAAGGATGAAAATGAAGAAAGCCTATAGGATTTATGGGACACCATTAAGAGGAACAATCTACGCATCATTCAAGTCCCACAAGGAGAAGAGAGGGCAAAGAAGGAGAAAGCTTATTTAAATACCATTGAGATCTTCCCAAACCCAGAGAGATCTGTGAACATCCAAGTTCATGAAGCTAATAATTTCACCTTTTAATTTCAATCTGAAATGATCTTTTCCAAGACCCATTATACTAAAACTGTCTAAATCAAAGGCAAAAAGAATTGTAAAAGCAGCAAAAGAAAAAATTTCACCGACACCAGCGAACCCCCATTAGGCTATCGGTATGTTTCTCAGCAGAAAAACTCTGCAACAAGCTAGGAGAGATGGGATGATACATGCGAAGCGCTAAATGAAAAAAACGCCAACCAAGAATACTTTACCTAGTGAAGTTGTCTTTCATAAGTGGAGGTGAGAGAAATACCTTCCCAAACAAACAAAAGCTGGGAAATTCATCACCACTAGACCTGCCTTACAAGAAATGCTGACAGAGTGGCGCCTGGGTGGCTCAGTCGGTTGAGCATCTGACTCTGGCTCAGGTCATGATTTCACAGTTCATGGTCCTGAGCCCCACATCAGGCTCTGTGCCGCCAGCTTGCTCAGAGACTGGAGCCTGCTTCAGATTCTTTGTCTCCTTCTCTTTCTGCCCCACCCTTGCTTGCGATCTCTCAGAAATAAATAAGTGTTAAAAAACAATAAATAAAAAAAAAAGAAATGCAGAAAGGAGTTCTTTTTCCCCCCCATTTATTTATTTATTTACTTATTTAAAGGGAGAGGGAGTACAATAAGGGGAGGGGCAGAGAGAGAGGGAGAAAGAGAGAGTCCCAAGGAGACTCCATACTGTCAGCACATAGCCTGATGTGGGACTTTATCCCACAAACCATGAGATCATGACCTGAACCAAAATTAAAAGTCAGACACTTAACTGACTGAGCAACCCAGGTACCCCTGAAAGGAGTTCTTCAAGCTTAAATAAAAGGATACTAAACAATAACATGAAAATATAAAACACACTGGTAATATGGATAAATATATAGTTAGATCCAGAATACTCCCATACATAAGGAAGGAAAAAAAAAAAAAAGAACAGAAATAAATAAGGAATGGAAAAGACACTAAAATGATCAACAAAACTAATACCTGACTTTTGAAAGATAAAGTTGATAAAGATTTAGCTAGAATTACCAAGAGGGCTGAAATAAAGAAAATTATAAACAAAAGAGATGTTATAATGGATACCACACAAATATAAAAAAATCACAAGAGACTATTATGCTTAATTATGCACCAACAAATTGGACAACCCAGAAAAAATGGATAAATTCCAGACACACAGACCAATGGAATACAGTTGAGAGGCAGAAATAAACCTATGCATATATGGTCAACTAATATTTGACAAAGAAGCCAAAAATATTCAATGGGGAAAGGACAGTCTCTTCAAAAAATGGTGGGGGAAACTACATATTCATACTCAAAAGAATGAAACTGGACCCATAGTTACACCACTCACAAAAATTACCTCAAAATGGACTAAGGAAATGGAAGACCTGAAACTGTAAAACTCCTAGAAGAAAACATAAAAGGTAAACTCCTTGACTTCAGTCTTGGAAATATTTTTTTTTGTATATGACACTAGCAGCACAGGCAACAAAACCAAGAATTAATAGGTGGGACTACCTAAAAGAAAAAACTCCTGCACAGCAAAGAAAACCAACAATGAAGCGAAATAGCAACCTACACAATAGGAGAAAATACTTGCAAACCATCCAACAGGGAGTTAAAATCCAAAAGACATAAGGAACTCAGAGAATTCACAAGAAAAAGACCCTAAACCCAATTAAAAATGGGCAAAGGACTTGAGGGGTGCCTGGGTGGTTCAGCCGGTTGAGCATCAGACTCTTGGTTTCGGCTTAGGTCATGATCTCAGTTTCATGAGTTTGAGCCCCATGTTGGACTCTGC
This sequence comes from Panthera leo, assembly GCF_018350215.1. Taxonomy (NCBI): domain Eukaryota; kingdom Metazoa; phylum Chordata; class Mammalia; order Carnivora; family Felidae; genus Panthera; species Panthera leo. The sequence goes on along the minus strand of NC_056684.1, from coordinate 68,884,819 downwards.
TCTGGCAGCACAGAGCCTGCTTGGGTTTCTTTCTCCCTCTTTCTCTGCCCCTCTCCTCTTGCACTGTCTCTGTCTCTCTCTAAACAAACACACTTTAAAAAAATGGGCAAAGGGCTTGAAAAGACATTTTTCTAAAGACATGAAAATGACCAACAGGCGCTCAAGAAGGTGCTCAACATTACTCATCATCAGGGAAATGCAAATCAAAACCACAATGAGCTATCACCTCATACCTATTAGAATTGCTATTTTCAAAAAGACAGGGGATAGCAAATACTGGCAAGGATTTGGAGTAAAGGAAACTCGGGTGCACTGTTGGTAGGAATGTAAACTGGTGCAGGTGCCATGGCAAACAGTATGAAGATGCCTCAAAATAATTAAAAATCGAACTATCATATGACCCAGCAATCCCCCTTCTGGGTATATTCCCCAAGGAAACAAAATCATCATCTCAAAGAGATATCTGCATCTGTATGTTCATTGTGGCATTATTCATCAGAGCCAAGACATGGCAACAGTCTAAGTGTCTGTTGATGGATGAATGGATAAAGAAAATGCGCACACACACACACACACACACACACACACACACACACACAGGAATATTAGTCAGCTATAACAAAGAAGGAAATCTTGCCATTGGCAGTAACATGAATGGACCTTGAGGACATTATGGTAAGTGAAATAAGTCAGAGAAAGACAAGTATTGTATGGTCTCACTTATATGTATAATCTAAAAACACTCAAATTATAGAAACATGGAGTAGAATGATAATTACCAGGTCATGGGGGAGGGAGGGTAAATGAGCAGATGCTGGTCCAAGAGCACAAACTTTCAGTTATAAGATGAGTAAGTCGGGGATCTAATGGTATATATAGCATGGTGACTAAGTTAACAATACTGTATTATATCCTTGAAAGTTGCTGTGAGAGTAGAGCTTTAATACTCTCAAGAGAACAACAAAAAAGGTAATTATGTAAGGTCAAGGATGTGTTAACTAAACTTATTGTGGTAAGCACCTGCAAAATACACACACACACAAAATCACACTGTATACCTTAAACTTACATAATATTATATATTGTAGCTCAATTATGCTGGAAAAAATGTGATATATCCCAAGGCATTTCCCAAACTTATATTACTCCAAACTTCTTAACACATACAGCAATTAAGGTTTTCTACAAAAATGTTCTGTGTAACACCAGTTTGGGAAACACTGTAATAGTCAGAGTCATGTTATCTTTTCAATTCCTCCAACTGCCAGGAGGAAACTGCCTGGATGGCAAGTGCAGTGACATGGAGAAATTGAATCCTTTTGGGAAAGCATAGGTTTTGCAAAGCTAACATTGATCGATGCCAAAGGTCATCTGGCAAGTAGCACTGGGTGAAAACCTCTTTATGTCCATGGACATGAGGTTCACGGGGCTGTGGTGGAAGGGAGCCTAAGTCAGGCCCTAGCCGTCTGCTGCCCACCTGGCTGCACAATCCGGGGACACTGAGGCAAAGGAGAAAGAAGGCTGAGGTGAGAGCTTTCATTGGTTCCATTCCATCAGCTTCCTTCCAGAGGGTTAGAGCACTCAGAGGACTGTGAGGTCTAGACTGGCCCTCCCCATGGGGAAAAGGGTACAGGAGTCTCTGACAGCAGACCAGAGGAGACAGCAGCTAGCTGGAGCCAGGAGGAGAGAATTCCTCATTGCCAGAAAAAGAGCAACCTTTCCCAGTGCTGCCTGTCCCATGAGTAGGAGCCTGGAAAGACAGGCTACCTACCAGTACACAGTCCAGCCCCTGAGCGAGTGGCCCCCTGGGAGACTGGCAGAACTCAGCCTTCAGCTGCTTCTCTTACCTTTGTTCAGGGAAGGCAGCTTCAAGGGGATGCTGATGATCCCAACCAGGTCCTCAGTGGGGACCAGGGAGCGCAGGATTGACCTGATCCGGATGGCTTCCCCCTTTCCTGTCTGGATAAGCTGCAACGCAGGGTTGGAGAATGACATAAAGGAAGTTCCCACACCCCTCACCACCCCACCTCCAAACCTCTGGCAGTGAAATAGTTCTCCTTAAGGGGTCGGTACACTCCTGTATTTCTCTAATTGCCATAGATACTTATGGCCATGGGGAAAGAAGGGAGCTTTCTCTTTTGATTTTCTCGAGGAGGTGCTACTGAGGGAATAACTCTGAACAAGGAGGTCACTCGATTCCTTTGCTGTGATTACAGTGGTTATGCAGTTATGGGATCAAGTCTCTGCAGTAAATGTGCAGGCTGCTGGGGATTTTCAGTGTGACTGCAATACACGGAATTCTCAGTGGCCATGACAGAAGTGTTGACATTGTGGCCACAATTCCAGACTTTAGAATTCAGCTAAAATATAGAAGTTACTTATGAATTTCGCCTTCCTAAAAGTTTGATTAATGCTGGGGCTGGGGGTGGGTAAGAGGTATTGATAGAGAATGTCCTAGAGAATGTGAGTGTCTAAGCAGAGGTATCCTGAGATGGATAACCTGATCCATACGATCATGAATGAGCCAACCAGTGTGTACAGGTGCATATCCAGAACATGAGGACAGTGGGTAAGCTTCTGAGAACAGGCTCTCTGCTGCAAACTGAACTGTTACGAGCTCAGGATGGAATCTGCACGGGTGATGATGGCTCCTCCCCTCCAACCACCACTTATAGAGTAGGAGCCTGAGGGAAGGGTGCTGAGAAGGGTTATGTGTCAACTGTCAAGCCAGAGGGGCAGTAAGGAAGGAAGGAACTCCTTCCCAGATGGAACAGCTCTGATGGCTTACCTGTCCCACAATGCCGTCTTCGTGAGAATAAGCCAAATGTGTAACTTGCTTTCTCAAGTGATGGCCAGTGATGAGGGAACTGACACCTGCCTCATCCTGCCCCAAGACTGTAGAACATGCTAGTTTTTCCCTTCCTCCCTTTAAAGCTTCAGTTGTTGAAAGGCACAAAAATGGAAAGATGGGCTTATGTGGACGAGGCTGATTTATCACAGTAGGAACCGGAATCCTCAGTTAAGAACTCTGATCAGGCTCCCTTAGCAAGATTTAGACTTTCTTCTATGCACAGTACTTTTAACCTGGATTCTTCCACATTGGGATAGTTTCCCTACCCACTTGTAGATGGATTTGCAAATGGGCTAGACTGTGTTTTAGGCAGGCCCATGACATACTGGAAGAAAGAGAAGACTGGATACTTTAGTGCAGTGTCCTAACCTATAGGTTGTGACCAATTAGTGGGCTGTGAAATCACATTAGGGGGTTGTGACCTGCATTAAAAAGCATGAAGTAGATTAGTATAGAAAAGAAAATGTTAGCGTGCAGTGTCTGTAGGAATGGTAAATTTAGTTTCTGGAATATATATATATATATATATATATATATATATATATGCATATATACATATATATGGTGGGTTGCAAGGTAAATTAAATTTCTTACTATGGCTACAACAATTTTTTTTTTTGGTCAAAAAGTTTGAAAGCCACTATTTTAATGAGTTCTGTCTTTTGTAAGAATTAAAAAAAAAATACAACATATCTATTGTTAACCTGTCAATGACCAAATACACAGTCTCATCAACACTAGATACCACTGTTTATATTAACCCAATCTGCATTGCAAACCACGTTTGAGAGATAACCTGGCTTAACCCAAATGCGGTGAGCAGTGCAGGAAGAGGCAGGCAGGCACCGGAGGCTTGAATGAGCAAATCAAACAGTTCTTTTAAGAAATGACCAAGTACATTTTTTAATGAAAAACTTTTTAAACTTTTCTATTTTAATAGAAAATGGAATTATTTCCTCCTTTCCTAATCATGTGAGGCCTTATGTGAAATAAGGTCACTCTCGCTCATCCCTGAGCAGAGGTGAAAAGGGAAGAGGAGGAACATAACTTTTTAGGACAGAACTGGAAGCATGAGAAGTCATCCCATAAAAATAGAAGCATCTATTTTTTTTTTTCCTTTTGCCTGCAAAGTTTACCTCTGGGAAATAATCACACATGAGCCAGGGAAAGAGACTGCCTTCCTGGTGCCTAACACCATGGGGCATTGGGAAAAGATGATTTTCCATGTGGAGTGCACCAGTGGCCACAGTCAAGAATCAAGTTGGTCACATTCTGGACAAATTGATGGAATGGAAACATAATTTTGGGGGGGCTTCTAAGACGGAATATGTGGAGGATGTGCCCAACTAGCGCCACAGAGAAATCACACAACACAGGGACTTGCTCAGGAATCATTCCTTAGAAGGCTGTGGCATCAGCTATGAGAGGTGGAAACTACTCTATTAGCTAAAAGGAACTGAGAGAAATGCCAGAGACTGAAGAAGAAATTTCGTTCAGGAAATCTCCAGTGTTCTTTCGCTCAAGCCCCTCAAAGTTGCCCAGTGGGAACTCACATGCATTTCAGGAGCACAGCGGCCCAGGAGATCTATAAGGGCTGAATAGAAAGACATAATTGCATTGCCCATGTGCACGATCTCTTCTTCATATTCACCGTCCTCCGTGCTGCGGAAAAAGAACCAACATGGGGAAGGTGTGAGGAAGCCTGGCAGGTGTGGCCATGTTATTGGACATGAACTGCAGGACAATGAAACCCTCTGCTCATCCTAAGGGTCACATATCCTTTCCCTTGGACACCCTCCCTCCCAACAACGTGGTTTTACTCAGTAAGCTCAAAGGACCCAAATGTTTGTCCACGGAATTCCTAGGTCCTCTGAACTTCAAGGCCTAAGTACTGACATGAGCTGATCCTGCAGACCCGTGGAGTGGAGCAGGATTTCCCAAAGTTCCCACCAACTCTTCATTCCATTTTCCACCCTGAACGTGCGTGGAAAGCATATTGGAGTAAGTCCATGCCCTGGCTCTGTTGGTAACAAGCTGTACGACCCTGGCCTCTGTTTCTTCTCATGCTACATGAGGAAGGTGGAGCAGCTGATGTTTTGGGTTTTTTCTAATTCTACCAGATCACCTACCAGAACAAATAATAAGCAAATGAACCCCAACTGCCTAGACAGGTACCCCTATGGGGTTATACCCACTCTCTAGATTCTGGGGTCTAATATAGAGGCTATAATAAAGGAAAGGGAACTGGTCAATACACAAGGACAAGACAGTCCACCAACCCACCAACTACATCCTGAACCCTTAAATACTGGGATTATTGATGCTGTGATTTTTCACATTCTACAGCTCTCTTTTTCTCTCTCTTTTTTAAAAATTTATGTATTTATTTTGAGAGAGTGAAGTGGGGGGAGGGACAGAGAGAGAGGAAGAGAGAATCCCAAACAGGTTTCCTGCTGTCAGCACAGAGCCTGACGCGGGGCTCGAATTCATGAACTGTGAGATTATGACCTGAGTCGACACCAAGAGTCGGACACTTAACTGACTGAGTCATGCCGGGGCCCCGTGCAGCTCTCTTTTTTTACCTGAGGAATCAAATCAAAACACTTTTGGGAGGGAAAGCGGAGAGTACTACCTCTCTGCAAAAGTGAGGTAAGGGATGAGGCACTGAGGTTTAAGCACTAAAGGGAATGGGCTGGAGGGAGACAGTGGCCGTAACCTTGGCCGGTCCAGCCCTTCGTCTCTGCAGCTTCCTCCTGTAGTGATGCCATAAGGGAGGCACAGTGGGGGCTGAAAGAGCTTTTAGATGGCTCGATCTGCCAGTTGGTGTAAGAGAGAGAATGGAAGAGGAGACATGCAAGGGGTGGGGGGAAGGTGATCCTGATCACTAGCCTTACTTGGGAGAGTCAAGATGGCAGTGTGCTTGACAAAGTGATTTAAAAGGTTTTAACTACAACTGTAAAGAACCTGTGCTTTCCCCACTAGGGAGAAGCTATGGACACTTCCTTAATAATCCATTTACTGACAATATTTGGGAGCTCACCAATTGTATCAGGCCCAGAAGGCAATTCCATTCACTTACACTTCTCTCTTATATCCCTGAGAGGGGAGGTCGAGAGCTGGGTTCTCAGAGATCTTAATGGCACCCTGCATGGCTGCCAATAGACCGTTTCCTCCTTCACCTCGCAAGGCTGGGCCGAAGCACTCTGGGCGTCTGATGAGCAGCTTGACCACGACGCTAGCATTTTCTTCCACACTTTCACCTAAGGAAAAGGGGCATTATTTCCTTTTCATTGGAAGGGACACCCCCAATTATTTCTAACTGATGAGGTGAGAAGAACAGTATTGGATTGAGTGTGTCACTTATTCTTAAAATTAGGAGGTAATACTGATGGAGAGAAAGGGGAGCTTTGATAAATTCGGTCAAAATCTGTTTTCTGAAGCATTAAGATTAACCATCATAGAACAGAATCTGAGTTTTAAGTTTTGGATTTTTGTACTGTGATTCTTTCACTACTATTTTGATCCTCAGAAAGCAAGTCTTCCACAGATTACTGATTCAGTCACAACTGACTTAGAGGACAAAGAACCTGACATGTTTACTACCTCCATGAGAAGCTGCTAAAACGTATCTCCTTCCTTCCTCCAGAAGAGGTAAAATGTTAACTTAAGCTGACATGCTTCAATTAACATCCAGGGAAATAACATGGTAGCCCATGAACTGTATTCTCACGGACTATTAACACGTACTTCAGAACAACCAAGTCTGTGTGGATGGACGACAGACCTTTCTGAAATTATTTATCCAGCTTTATCCAACTTGATAAAACGGTCTTGGTTGTTCCTAAGTACCTCTGTGGGAAGCTGCAGGTTGAAGAACTGTATTCTGCTGGCATTTCTCTTTGGAAGAACATGGACCACTGAGACAGGGTTAATTTCCTGAGGCAGTGATTAAGCAGGGGAAGTGGAAAACTTAAGGGAGGGGTCCAGCCAGCGCCCCTCAGAGAGAATACTTGGTACCAAAAGCGGTTTTTGCAGCTTGTTCCAACAGCTTCATGAAACACACTTCCGGTCTCAGATGAAATCTTAATTTGTGTTGAGAAATTCTCTTTGGGCTAAGGCTCTGAGCAAAGACTTTTTTGATGTTGTGTATTGGATGAAGGCTGACGAAAAATTTTTCCATGAGATCATCAGATATTCTCGGAGGACTGAGTTCTAGAACAGAGGTTGTCTCTTGATACACTGCTGTGTTAATTATTTATTCTCGCATCAAAGTACTTCAAATCCTAGCAGGCTAAGTCAATAACTATTTGCTACCACAAAGTTTCTGTAGATCAGGAGTTTGGGAGTGATTGAGCTAAGTGGTCCTGGCATGGGATCTCCCATGAGGATGCTACCAAAATGTCAGCCAGCACTGCAGTCCCGCGAAGGCTTGACTGGGCATGGAGTACTGGCTTCTGTGCGCGCGCACGCGCGCACACACACACACACACACACACACACACACACACACACAGCTGTTGGCAGGAGGCCTCAGCTCCTCACCATGTGACCTCTCTGTGGGGCTGCTTGAGTGTTCTCACCACATGCCAGCTGGCTTCCCACAGAGGAAATGATTGGAGAGAGTAAGGCAGAAGCCGCAATGCCTTTTACAACCTTGTCACATACTGTCACTTCTGCCATATCCTATTCATTGGAAGTGACTCACTGAGTCCAGCTCTCACTCAAAGGGAGAAACATCCATCTTTCGGAGGGAGATGCACTGAAGAATTTAGAGACATATTTTAAAACTATCACAGGAGTTCTGTTTAATGAAAACTTTTAAGAATCAACTTAGAGGCGTGTTGTAAGCAGAGCAGAGCATTAGAATGGGAACTCAGAAGCCCTGGCTTTCATTCCAGCTTTTTAGCAAATCAGTGTGCAAGTATGCATGGTGCACAATCTCCTTGGGTCTCACGTCCCTGTTGAGATACTCATGCAACTTCTAGTTTTTTGGAGTCAATCTATTAGTGTAACCTCATACAGAAATTTCTCCCTCATGTCCAGAGAATCAAAGGGGCTGAGCTTGCTGTCCCAGGGCTTCAGATTAGCTTGTACTCAGCTCTCACGTGAACTCACACCTGAACACACTTGATTTGACTCATGGCTCCAGAGAGCATACAGTACAACCCAGATGTGGTCCTGGCCTAGAGCTCAGCCTGCTGACATCCTCTTCTCATCCAACTGTCTAAAGTACAAGTAAAATTCAAGATTATAAATATACACCATGTAAGTTTTAGAACTGTGTAACTGGATTCAGAAAAGTTTCCATTACACTGAATTTAAATAGTCCGCTGGCATGCATTTACTGTTTTATAGCTCAATCCTTCACAAGACTAAAATTCTTATAAAGAGGCTTTCCTCTAGCCAGATTATGGAAAGGGACTAAATGTCCATCAACTGACGAATGGATAAAGATGTGGTTTATATATACAATGGAATACTACTTGGCAGTGAGAAAGAATGAAATCTGACCATTTGCAGCAATGTGGATGGAACTGGAGGGTATTATGCTAAGTGAAATAAGCCAGGCAGAGAAAGACAGATATCATATGTTTTCACTCATATGTGGATCTTGAGAAACCTAACTGAAGACCATGGGAGAGGGGAAGGGGAAAAAACAAAAGTTACAGAGAGGGAGGGAGGGAAACCATAAGAGACTCTTAAGGACTGAGAACAAACTAAGGGTAGATGGGGGGGGGAGGGGAAAGTGGGTGATGAGCACTGGGTGTTGTATGGAAACCAATTTAACAATAAATTATATTTTAAAAAAGAGGCTTTCCTCCAAGTTCCATCTAATATATAAAAAAGAATTTGATCTTATTAAAACAGAATCCATGTGAAGAAAATTCTTAGGAGATGGCAAAAGGGCACAATAATCACAGTAATGGTATGGTGGAAAGAATCATTGAAGGAGAGAAACCAAGGAGATGTTCAACAACGTTGAGCAACCTGTGGAAGATACAACAATGATGCCAAATCCTAAGGCCATGTTTTCCTATGAGTCAACTATGAGTCAAACCTAGCATTTATATTTGACACAGTTTAATACAGGATACAGGAGGGACACTTAAAGAAAAGCACCAGGAAAATCAACATATTTGAGAGCAAATAATCTTAGTTATAGATACAACTCACAGCTCACTACTTTCAAATGTTGTTGGCCTCTATAATTTACCAGGTGTCACTTATATCCACACTCCCAGTTGTCATTTTTCATTGTAAGAATAACGAAGCTAAAACTGTAAAATTTTAAGTGTCAAAAATGGCCAAAAACCTCCCATCCTGTTATTCAAACTTATTTAAATATCATACTCCGATTCTTTCAGTTCTCAGGGTGGAAACACTTGTGGATCAGCCATGATCTTTACCGGCATGCTGAAATCAACCTAGCTCTTCTTGCCACAGCGATCAGCATCATGGAGTTAGATGGAACATGGACCACCATGTGCAAGCAAATGTGAAAAACTAAGACCGTGGGTTCTATATTGAGCTTGCTATTGAAATTCATTCACCAAATTAACCTTATTTTATCTGAATCTCAGGGCTTCAAATCTAAGCTAATTGAGTGAGCTGCTACAACTGACCCAGAAAGCCATCTCTTGATTACTAAATCGTAGACGTCTGTGGGGGATGCAGAGAGCAACCTGCAAGAGGAAGGAACTGTAAGCAACCATTGTTGCTAATTGGAGAGAGGACCAAGGAAGAGAATTTCCAATGGCTTCAGAAGGTAGAGGAGATGGCATAATTAGGAGAGAGTACATTCTATTCCTAATTACCTGTAGCTCAGCAAACCAGACTGTCAAACAAATCCACTGTGGGGAAGCTGAATACTGACCTTGAGGGCATTTTTTTAAGGGAGCAAGAGATCTGAGGTAAACTAGTTTTGCCCAGGGGCTTAAACAATGTTTTTACTTGAGTTCCAAAATGAATAATGAGCTTAATAACTGTGTGAATGTTCTCAGTGCCTTTCTTCAAAGGCTCTCAACCTATCTTTACATTGCTACCTTCTTTTCAACATTCCTGAGAAGTCAGATGGAAATGGCTGTGATTCTCCCCCTATCTGACCCTGAAGCAGTCATTCTCACCACAGGGATGATTAGTATTAATGCAATGATTTTATCTACAGTCCATAGATTTTCTTACTCTCAATATTCTAACTACAGTCCTTGTTTCAAATTCCTTTGCCTGGAATGCCTTCTTCCTTCTCATTACCCTAACATAAACCCTTGACCTAGGTAGCTCCCATTCATCCTTGGAAGCCCTAGATGACCTGGTCTTCTCAAACACCCTGCCCTCTTCCTGTAATCATTGAACACAAGTATAATTAATAAATTGTTTGTATTAGTTTGTGTCTGTTTTTGTCACCAGATTGTCTATGTAATAAGAACAGAGCCTTATGTCTGCATTATCTAACCCTGTATGCTCAAGCATCTTGTTAACATCTGACACATAATAGGCATTCAAAAATATTTTTGAATAAATGAACAGACTCCATTGAGACTCAAGGCAGAGACTTGAAATGACTGGATGGAAAGTTTGACAGTCACTATCCATTACTATATTACTAGATCAACTGTCAGCCTTTGTTTACAAGCACCTGGGTTGTTCATTTCTTCAGATTTCAATTAGTCTTTTTTTTTTTTTTTTTAATTTTTTTTTTTTTTTAACGTTTATTTATTTTTGAGACAGAGAGAGACAGAGCATGAACAGGGGAGGGGCAGAGAGAGAGGGAGACACAGAATCTGAAACAGGCTCCAGGCTCTGAGCTGTCAGCACAGAGCCTGACGCGGGGCTCGAACTCACGGACTGTGAGATCATGACCTGAGCTGAAGTCGGACGCTTAACCGACCAAGCCACCCAGGCGCCCCAGATTTCAATTAGTCTTAAGAAAAAGAACATATCCTTCATCAAGTCATACTGTAGGAAGAACGAACACTGGAGGCCTAGCATGAATGCATCTAGAGTGTCTTAACTTATAGTATCACAAGGTAGGGGCGATGAGCAAGACCCAATACCTTTTAATTGTTAAGTGCCAACTTTAATACGGTTGTCGGCAATTTGCATGAACCAAGTCATTGCAAGTGTTTAAGATATACGATCTCCTCCTTAGGGCTTTCTAATCTGTGGAGGGAGGACCTAGGGATAGGTCAATAAACTACTATGGCAGCCAGAGAGCAAATGAGGAACTGTTTGCCCATTTGGTCATTAATTCAACCATTCAGTAAGCCCACATTACTTGCTAGTCACTGATCCAGGACCAGTGGACAAGTATTGTAGAAGATGGTCAAGCCTAGACCCTGGAATGAGATAAGTGGAACAGAGGAACTCTACCTGGTCTATATACCTGCAGCAGAGCTTCTCAAATATCTTGCAGATAGTGCAGCAGAGGCCAATTAATGCCTTTCTAAGAGTAGAAACCGGGAAATCAGTTTCTATGCAGCTGAAGTGGTCCAGGTGGAAGATAATGATAGCTTGAGGTAGGATGTGGCCAGTGAAGATGGAGAAAAATCAGTCGATGGCTTTCAGGTAACTTTTAGACATTGAATCTACAGAATTTTAAGTGGATTGAATGTGGGGATAAGGAAAAAGTCTGAAATAAAGATGCCACCTAAGAGTTTTGCAAAGTCAGTAGTGCTAGCTAGGGGGATGGGGAATCTAAGAGAACAAGTTTAGGGTAGATATACAAATTAATCCTTAAGATGTTCAAAATTTGAAATGCCTATTCATCCTTCAAGTAGAAACATCAAGTAGGCAGCAGGTTACACAAGTCCGGGGCTCAGGGAAGAGAAAAAAGGATGGGAATGTACATTGGGGGGATCACGAGCAAACATGTGGAATTTAAAGCCAAGGGACTGAATGAAAACCTTGCAGGGTGGACTGGTATAGTAGTCCAGAAATTTTAGAGACTGGTATTTAATGCTAGAATCATGCTAAAATGTTGCCCATGCATCTAGAGTTTGGATCCACATGGCTTTTTCATGAAATATGTTAAATAAAATTTGCCTAAGACTGAAACCTGGAGTCAGAATTGAGGTGTGTTCTAATAGGGTAGAGTCCACCTTTTAAATATGAGCATTCTCACTGAGTTAATGAAAATCAATTTGTGATGGGTAGGATCATTATACTGCCATTTTGTGGGAATAATGTTGATGAAGCAGCTTTAGCCTGGTTTTACTATTTCAGTTAAAATCTACATTATGTAGGTATCAAACTTCATTTACCATCGTTATTAAGAAAATGATTGATAAAGAATCCATATACCTATGGATTCAGGACATTTGGGCTCATGCCAAAATGCTCAGCCAGCACCACTGCTGGGATCCCACAAGCAGCAGTGGGGGAGAAATGCTGAATAATTTACTTAGCATGAAAATAACAAGGCCAAACAGCTTTTCACCCCAGTCAGATTTCCTCATTTTGGTGCTCTGGGCATTTGTTTGCCATTGGCTTCTTTATGTGAGTAATTTATTTTCTATTATTTGTGCTGTTTTGACCATCTATCTCTGGGCGTTTATAGTTTCACTTTGAGTTTCTATAGATGGAGCCACATTTCCTTGTCTTTGTCACTATGAGCCTGTCCTGACCCCAATGACCAGTTTCTTTCTTCTGAGGCACAGAGATTCAAGAAGGTCCATTGCGAGAATGAGGAAGGTGGGGTAGAAGAGATTCTACATGTCTTGTAATTGGATAGAAGCTATAACTCAGACGTTAAGTACCCAACCCCCAGTAGCCATATCTCATTTGTAACCCATATTGTATCTTCTCTCACCACAACAGCCTGAAGTGTCTCCTGAGTAGAACACTGTGATGTTGTTTATAATCGTCTTCAACTGTTATGTAAATCTTTTACTATTGGTCAGTTTTTCAAAAGTTTGCTGACTCTTTCCAACTGTATTATTTTTTTTTTTTAATTTTTTTTTTTAACGTTTATTTATTTTTGAGACAGAGACAGAGCATGAACGGGGGAGGGTCAGAGAGAGAGGGAGACACAGAATCGGAAGCAGGCTCCAGGCTCTGAGCCATCAGCCCAGAGCCCGACATGGGGCTCGAACTCACGGACCGTGAGATCGTGACCTGAGCTGAAGTCGGACGCTTAACCGACTGAGCCACCCAGGCGCCCCTCCAACTGTATTATAAATGTGAGCATAAGAACAATGTCTAACACATTTTAATCCTAATCATCCCTCGTGTTTAGTACCAATCACACCTAAGAGTGGTTATTACATCCTTTCTGACTCTAATAAATACATGGATGGAAATGAACCGGCTGATTTTTTAAAGCATCTTTATCTACTGTGCCCTTCAAAGGTACCATGCTACTTGGTGCTTTTGACTTTAAAATTTTTTTCCAGCTTGAGATAAAATTGATATATAATAAAAGATTAATGTTTCCTAGTTCAAGCCAATCAGTATGCTCTCACCACACTACTCTGTTATACTATGTCCATTTGTTTCTCCAAGATGTTGTTCAACACTTGCCTTTTTCCCCAGGTATTCGTAGATTCACTCTACCAGATTCCAATATGCACTGTCACTTTTGGCATGTCAGTAGACCCATGTGTCACTCTGTAGGCAGGTATGGTTGATTACAAGGTTTTTAGTAATTATTCCATGTACGTTTCCGATAATTCCACTTAGGTTTGCTCTGTTTCCTGCTTTATGACGTCAGGGCTTTTAGGTCATGTCTCTTATTACATCTCATAGCCCCCTCACATACGCTTCACGTGTCACATAATGGATCCCCAAGTTATGTCCACTGATGACAAATCTTCCTAGGGAAATATTCAGCAAAGCTAGGAATAGTGTGTCCCTCACAACTAAGTTTATAGCCTGGGGAAGATATCACTAAAATACTCCAAGGACTCAAAAAAAAAAGCACAAAATAACTGTCCCTTCTTCTTGTGGATTGGTAAGACATCTTCCTTCTTGGAATCTACATTAGGAAGGGATTAATCAGATACCTAGACAGAGCTGTGTCTAGACTGGTTATAAAGTTTACAACTGCTGGGTAAATATAAACCTCTCAACTTCATTACTCCCACAGTAAAACACAACTCAAGGCTTCTGAGCAACCTAATAAAAAAACGGAGAAAATTATAGCCTCAAGAAGTTCTTTTAAAGACAAATCTTGTTTAACAAGATTTAAATCAAACATTAAGAGAGACTAGGAAAATAATGCTAGAATTTTCCAATTCTATTATTTTGATATGGCAAGAGCTTTTGATTTGGCTTAATTTAAAAAAAAAACAAAACATTAGTGCCAAACAGTAATTAAATAATGCCACAATTTTTGAACATCTCAAAGGAGAAAACACTGTTTCTCCTTATTCATTCATTAGACTACACTACCAAGACAATACTGCACAATAGTTGAGTAATGTTTGGACTCTTGGGCCAAATTGTTCTATTTCAAATCCTACTTCAAATCCTGCTTTACATCCTACTAGCTGTGTGATTCTGGGCAAGGCACTTAATCCTTCTAAGCACCTGGGTCTTTCTCTATAAAATGAGGAAGATAACTATACCTAGGATTTCTGTATTATGTAAGTTAACACATCCCAATTTTTTAAAGTTATTTATTTTGAGAAACAGAGAGCAAGCATGCAAATATGGGGGAAGGGTGGGAGGGCAGAGAGAGAGGGGGACAGAGAATCGGAAGCAGGCTCTATGCTGACAGCAGACAGCCCAATGTGGGGCTCAGACTCCAGAACCATGAGATCATGACCTAAGCTGAAGTCAGACGCTTAACCAACTGAGCTACCTAGGTGCCCCCAATCCCAAAGCGTTTTGAACAGTGCCTGGCACATGGTAAATGCTCAGTAAATGTCAGCTGCTCTCATCACCACCATCATCCTCACTAACTCTATCATCACTCACTACCACTCACCACAGTAACCCCTACCCCCACTATGGCAATCCACCACCCAACCATCACATCCCATCATCACCCACTGTGACCACCCACCATCACTCATCACCCCCCACAACCATCACCGCACTTCTCATCACTAACCACCACCCACCTCAATCACCCCAAAACCTGCTATGACCACTACTCAACCCTCATCTCCCCCATCAATATTACCCCTCACCATCATCCAACATCACCACCTGTCACCACCCACCATTACCCATCATGACCACTCTTATCATCTACCATGATCACCTATAACACCTTTATCTTTCACTGCTGTGTAGATGCCACAAAAGGGCTGGGAAGTCCTTTCTAATCACCTTTTAGACATAAAAACTTACAGAGGGCTTTGAGACTCCCAAATAATCCATTTATGAAAGTCTTTCCATTTCAAATGCCCTAATACTCTTGTAAGGATCATAAACAACAATGACAACTAACATGACTGCAGGCTTACTATGTTTCTGGCACTGTGCTAAGTTTTCCACAGATTATTTCATTTAAGTCTTAAGACAGCTCTGTGAGGTATATACTACGGTTATCTCTACTTAACATACATAAAAAAACTGAGGCTAGGAAAGTTTTAGTAATGTGCCTAAATTTACAAAGCAGTAAGTGTTGTGCACTATATTTGCTCCTCAGACACTCCATTCTCGGGCCCAAAGTCTTCCATAACACTCAGCTGTTTTTAAAGCACTCTTGCTCCTTCTTTAAGGCTTCAATAAGATTCTAACTTTTTCCATCTCTCTGTTTTTCATGCTTTCCCCTGTGACAGTCTACTCCCACCGTTTCAACTACAGATCTGCAAGTCTATTCAGTCCCAATCTGGTCATATGAAACTAGCATACATCAGTGTTGGAATGTGGGCAATCTAGATAGGTGCATAGCCAGTGGATTCCTTTACCTTCATAACCTATGTAGACAATCCCTCTAAATGACTCATAAAGCTCTTGATCTTGAAAAGGTGGCCAAGATGAATAAACGAGTCCTGCCTTGATTTGGTTTGTGTCATATAGTCTACTGAGATAATTTAGGGAGACTTATGAATCCTTAAAATACACTTAAAAAATGTCCCTATTACCATAGTACCTCTGAATTATTTCTGGACACGTGGTCCAGAATCAGATAGATTTGGATAGAAAGTGGAAGAGATTATTAGAGGACACGCTGACACTGGCCTCAGAGAAAATAGAATTCAGCAATGATGGTGAGGAACAGTTAGGGACACTAAAGAGCACTCAGAGAGTGGCAGAAGACAGGTGATCAAGCATCTGACTGGATGAGACCCAGGGGGAGAAACCAGGACAATGGAAATCCTTCAAATATTAAGAGTGGAGTCTAGGAAGACAAGAAGTAGTGCGGGGATGAAGGGAGATGAGAAAAGCACACAGGAAATCAGTGATCACATTATGTCAATATATTCCGAGATAAACTCTTATACCTAGAACACTTGGCATGATTGCTTATTAGCTGTAATCCCTCTTTGCAATCGTGTAACTAGCCAAGCTGGATTTGTTAGCCTGGAACTCCAAACTTGGAGAAGGGAGAAGGATCACAATTCTGATGTGAATATACGCGAATTGATATTAGAACACAATCTTGGGAGACAGGGCACATTTTCAAGAAAGTAGCCCACTTAAATTTTACACAAGATTCAGTACATTTTACTTGGGCAACTAAAGAGGTTTTGTCCACTTGGAATTCATTATAAGTGGGAAGTGACTTGTATGAGAAGAATAGTATTTAGGGTTGCCACAGAAATATTTTTTCTCCTGGGAGTTGAGCTACCTTTTATAGTTACTCAGTTATTTTTAATTTTTATGCATGTATGCATCCATTCATCCAATAGTCTGAGGATCTGAGGGCACACCTGAGGTTAGCTTTGTGAATAAGTGAGATGAAGCTATTAACAATCCCCTGTTTTACTGATAGAAGAGGTACAAAGCAGTGAGAAGCTCTAGCCTTCGCCTTTATTTTCTTTCTGGATCTGGTGCGAGAGCTCAACACACTGTCCACCAGATGCTGCTCTTGGTCCTTGTCTGGCCTGAGATTGTCCTGTCCCCCACTACCTGTAGAATCTATCCTACTTACAGGTAGGAAGAAATGCAAAGGATCTCTCTTTCCTTGTATGTACCCAAGTTTATGCTATCCTAGGTCTGAAAGGCATGAAAATTTTGGGACTCACTGTTCACAAAGACGGCAAACCTCAGGAAGGACAGGTAGCGCTCCCCTTCGATGGGGTTCCAGCCGACGTCAGGGTACCCTTTGGCTAGAAGCATGGGGCAGCTCTGCAGGCCACAGCCTGCCAAATAGGTCACCACCTGCCAACAACAATACAAAAGTAAGTGTCTCAGTTTTTACGAGACAGCTGTGAGGCCTACAGAATTCTGGGAACAGAAGGGCTTTCGTTTGCCTAGAAGCTAGAGAGAGCCCCAAACTTTTAATAATTAAGTTTGAAATCAGAACTTCCAGTTCATTGTTTCCAAATAGCCAAGACAGATTGTCACTGTTATGTAGGAATATGCCATGAGCTCAGTTCCCTGGATTTTCCAGTTCTGGCAAGAGGGAACGGACATATTTTAAAAAAAGTTTTATGTATTTATTTTGAGAGAGAGAGAGAGAGAGAGAGAGAGAGAGAGAGAGAGGGAGAGAGAGGGAGGGAGGGAGGGGTAGAGAGAGAGGGAGAGAGAGAATCCCAAGCAGGCTCCACGCTCCTGGCACAGAACCCGACGTGGGGCTTGAACCCACAAACTGGGAGATCATGACCTGAGCCAAGATCAAGAGCTGGACACTCAACACACTGAGCCACCCAGGTGCCCCAAGAGGGGACTACTATTTAAACATAGGCCTAACTAGGGGGTCTCTGGGGAGATAATGGGTCCAGGTGGGCCATGTTCATTTGGCCATGGTATTTCAAGATCAAAATATTGAGTCACTGGTTGACTCTGCGTGGGCCCTTGACTAATTGGGGCTCCCTACTCAAGTTATGCATTAACAACTGTTGTCTCAAGTCACAAGCCAAATGTTAAGGTTGGGGTGGTGAGTGAGGGGCTGTGGCCAGTTAAGACCTGGGATTGGTAGTGTTCTCTTCACTTCCTGGGTCACTGGATATCAGCGCTGTGATCTTGTAGAGTGTTTTATGACTTGCCTACTTTTTAGAAGATGTCAGGCAAGAAAAAGTGCCTAGCAAATAGACCTTTGCTTGAAATGCAGTTGCTATTCTAATTTAGCCTTTATTATTTTATGTGTACAAGGAGAAGGGGAGAATCCACTGGGCTGTAAACTCCTCAGTCAGGAATTTGTATCTTTTTCATTTTATGATTCCCAGGGCTCAGCACATAGCAGATGGTCAATCAATGTTTTTCAAATGAATCATGTATTTGCTGAGGTCATATACTCCAAGTTGTTTTGTAAGAACAATGGATCTAAGTCAAAATTCAGTAAGAAACAATCATCACACCGTTTCCTTCTTAAACCAGTAAGGATACTATTCTGCTTGGAGCTTAGATTTGATTTGGCCTTTAAGATGTGAGAAAAACATCAATAAAGGCAAGAATTCGGCAGTGTTTTCAAGGTTACAGGTGCAGGACATTTCACTGGCCGCTGAAATAAGCACCCTTGCGTGTCTGTGTGCGCGCGTGCACGACGTGTGTTGGTGGCGGGGCTGTTGCTCAATCTTAAGGGACCTAATTTCTGTTGTGATCAATGGCAAGGAAGAACTGTGGCATTTACTTGTCCTTTCCCCTCTCTCCTAGGAACCACACTTGGGTGATTTCCTGACACGGGTCCCAACAAAGTCTGTGGCCCTGTGCTGAGCCACCGGGACCACCTGAAGAAGCCTCCCCCTCACAGATGTCCCTAGGTCCCCATTTCTTCCCTTTCCCAGCCTCCTGGGCTCTCCTTAGCCCATCTTCCACCTTCCAGGGGAGACTTAGGGTCTTTGTCAAGTGCTGTCATTTCCAAAGCTGAGCTACAGCTGAGGATGGGCACTGAGTCCCCATCAGTGTAAGGTGGCACTGTCCTAGTCTAAGAGAACCGTCAGCCACTTTCTTATCCAGGGTTCAGTTACCATCTCACCACCTCAAACGTGGAGTTCTTGACTGGTGTTGCAATGTATGCAGAGCAGAGTTTGACTAAAGTCTGTCTCACCAGAAGCAGACTAGGAATATTCGTGGCATTTGTGGAACAGCTATCACACAACGTACTGCTGGGTGGCAGAGCGTGAGTCCGGGTGTGTATGGGAGGGGGTGTGTCTTGTCTCTGTTCTCATCAGTTCTTCTTGCTAAAACCAAGATGTGCGTTCTAAAATACAAGTCATGTTGTGTCATTCCCTGTTTAAAGCCCTCTGATGGTTTCCGTTGCTCTTGGCTCTACAGAGAGGTCCTGTAATATGACAGCTGAGAGCACGGCCTCTGGAGCCAGACCCCTGTGGCTCCTGGCTCCGACACTTACAAACCCCATGACACTGAGCACATCAACTAGGCCTTAGTTTTCTCTCCTATAACTGGAGGCACTAACAAAAAGGCATGTTCTAAGGGTTATGTGAGTTAATTCAGAGTGGGACCTGGCCCACAGTGATCCTATAGGAGTATGAACTTCTATGGTAACCATTATGGTAGCATCAAGCCCAATTCCTGTCTCCCCTCACTGTTCACCACTCCCTCCACACACCCCATGATCCGTCACACCCGCCTTCCCGATTCCCAAGCATACCATGCTTTCCTCACTGAACCTCACACATTCTTGACACGCTTTTCCCGATGGTGAGGCTTCTGGCTTCCTACTCCCACCTCAGCTTGTCACTTTCCTGAGTGACCTTCCTGATCCCCTGGTCAGGATTAGGAACTCTTCTTCCATGCACTTCCAGACCCACTACTCAACGGATGACCTTTAACTTGTTCCCCTCCCCCCTCACCAGACCAGTCTTCGTACTGTAAATCTTGGCAGCCACTCAGTCAAGGAAATAGCCCCGAGATGGAATGGGGAAAAGATGGTAGGTGAATCAGCCTCCAGTTATCACCACCAGTGGGAGCACACTTCACAATCCCAATGTGGGGCAGCTCAGTTTTGCCTCATTTGTACAAGGATAGGACATGTGGGTGTTCCTTGTCCATATATGGATAATACAGTTTTCTGTCATGTTTCTTTCTTTAGTGTGTGAACTTAAAAATTCGATGACATAGAACTTTATTAGGATCTAGGTCTCTGGTAGTGTTCCATGGAGACCAATGAGGCTGGGCCTCCACATACAGACAGCACACATATCCAGATATCTATGTCTAAGAAGTTGACTATCCCTGCCCATGGGAGATTCTCTGCTCCTAATTATCATACTGCTGCTGGTTACTCACTTTCTACCACATTTTCATGGAGCATTGAGAGGTTCTGATGGAGACCCAGCCTTTGGTCTGCATTTCCTTGTCCTGGCTGTGCTATAAGGCAGGAGAGGGCAAGCACATTGCCTCCCCAGGGCCAGTTACCTTCTCAAGGTCTGGTTCCTCTAAGCCCAGGGCTAACTCGTTGTTGTCCATCACGGAGGAAGCTGCCACATCCAGCGGGGTAGATCCCCTCATCGAAGGGGAAGCTGAGGAAGGAACAGAGAAGGAGAGAGAAAAGGGACAGAGGCCGTCCAGCGCTGAGCTGAGGGTGCAGTGCACATTCATGGCCAGGAGAGGGCAGCAAGCACATTAAACTCCCATCACCATTCTGAGGGGGCTGCCTGCCCAAGAACAGAATTTGTTATCCCGGTCCCCATACTCATTATTAATTTTGACTATGGATTAAGTCAGAAAATCAGTGCATGTAATTAGCAGGGACCATGTATTTTCAAGTATTTTTCTAACATGATACTTCTTGGAGCTCTGCTGTGGTGATCAATCAAACGGTAGTGATGTCACTTAACCAACTAATCTCAAACGAGTTGGTCATTTCTAGAGCCACCAACCAGAGTTTGAGAATAGCCTCAAACAGCATTAGCTCATACAGTTACATCAGGTCACCAACGTTGTCTTTGATTTTCCTTTGGTTATTATGCTAGAATTCAGAAAAACTTTTTTATAAAAGGTTGGGAGTCCGAGGTTGCATCTGATAAATTGGAAACTCCAGCTTTCAGATTTCACATGCATGTATGAGTGGTTTTGTGTCTTTCACAAACTCATTTGGTTTACATCCAGGACAGTGAGTAAGGCATATGCACCGTGTTGCTTTTCTAGTGGTGGTGGTGATGGATTTACACTGTCCACAGTTGCTCTTGGCCAGTCCACCTCAAAGCTTAGGAGAGAGGGATGCAGCCTTCAGCCAGCCCTCCAAGAAGGGGTTGGGTCTCTGACCTTGGTCTCATTAGCACCTCCTTGGTCAGTGGAGTGGGCTGGGGGTGGGGGAGCGGTGTCCCCAGACTATATCTATAATTTCAGGCAGCATTTCATGAGCCATGGGCCGCCGGTCCCAAGGAAGACAAGGGAAAAACTGTGTGACTATGCCAACGCAAATCTGTCACCAGTTCTGGGTGGCAGCAACATCTCTACTTAGGTTGGACAGCAGAGGCATGGTATCATTATTTCATTTATTTTTAGATCAGGCAGCTTCCTTCTTCTATTTAAAAATACCTTAGCAGGTATGTCACTTCTTTCGCTTTACCTCCTAAGTGGCCAGGAGGAGTGTCACCTCCAAGCCCAAATGTGGAAGTGATAACATGACATACCTAGGCCAACACTGCTGTTCTCCAACAGGTAACTCAGATGCTCAAACATGGCCTTCTGATTTTGCCGGCTAATTCGACAGAAGTAGCAGAGGAAGCGGCAACAGCTAGCAACCATTTTTGGAAAGGCAATCTGTAGGGAGAAAAAGGAAATGTCAAGGAAAAGAATCTATCATGAGTCCTTTCTGAGAAGTCTGACTTCGAAGAGTCTTACGGTAGGCCATCCACTGACCCCCACCTGTCAATACGGGTGTATAAGCTATGAACAGTTTGCAAAATGCATTTCGTCCTTGCTTCTAGTTTTTTCTAAGACTTATTCACAGGAGGGACAGAGAGGGGACACACCTGAGAGGAGGCTTCCAAAAATATTGAGAGCTAATTATAGTTCCTGAAGTATCTTCCTTTCAAAGGAAAAAGAGGTCAAACAAGAAACCCAGACACCCTCCGATGTCACATGAAATTGCACAACCCTACATCACACTATTGTTTCCATCCGGGAAGGGAGCAGACAGAACTGTGATGAGCAGTTCCAGAAAGGGAGAGGAGCGATCATGATGAGAAGGTCCAGAAAGGGAGATGAGTGATCCTGACAAATAATGCCCAGCATTAAATCAAACCTGGGTCCTCTGGGTAAAGGCTGGTCCCCCCAGAGTTGTGGGAGCCTGATAAGCATTTCCCTCTCCGAATGTGAGCCTTCCCCAATTGCTTTTTTCTTCCCTAGTTACTTCTGTCCTTGACTACTGCTCTCCTACGGGCTCCCATAGCACTTGTAATCTGATTCATACAATTTAGCACTGAGATGCCATCTTATGTTACTGCTGATTGTACTTGGCTTCTCTCCTTAACAAAGTAATTAGCATCTCTAGAGCCTGGCCACATCTTAGTTTTGATCCAATAATGCTCAATAAATGGTGTCTACGTTTAACCTAGCTCTGGATCCTAGAAAGCCCTTGATTTCCCCTTTTAGAATCATGGGGGTGGGGTGCTCTCACAAGTAAGGGCCCAAAACCTATATGCTACCTGCTTGCTGAGGCATGCAGGCATTTTCTCAGGGCTCTTCTGGAGAGTCTGCTTTTCCAAGGGACCAGAAGGAAGTGAGTGAGAAGGAATGTGAGTTTGGCTTTTGTTCTTCCTTCATACCCCCAACTGTCCATACTGGTGGAACTGCTTTGGGAATCATTCATTCCTAGGACCCTGGCCCTCTGGAATTTCCAACATTTGAAAACATCCCCCATCTACTGTCTTAGGACCCTATCTCTGACGACCCCACATAAGCTAGAATAAATGTCCAGGGGGCTCCCCCTGACAGCAGGCTTGTTATGGGGGACTGGGAAGGAGAGCCGACATCCTCAGGAGCTTGGCACAGTGAGGAAACACACGCACCCCTGAGGGAACACTGCCAGGATTGTTATTAAGATCTTGTTCTCCTTTAGAACAGCATTCTCCTGACACAGCACAAAACATAGCAGGTTTCTAAGTGGAACCCACAGGAACTCCATGTTGGAAGGAGCAGGGCTGCAGAGTATGTACGGGAAGTAAACTTAGCAGGTGAGCAGCCTCGTAGAATGAGCGGGGAAAGCTCTAAGCTTCAGGAGCCAGAGCGCCTACACTGGCTGGATTCCATTCAGCAGCTCTGTCCCATCCCTTGGCTGTTTCCTGGCTTTATGCACATCCCTCCCTCTCCCTGGGAAGAGGAACTGAGACAATGGACACCAGCTATTTGTATGTGAACAAGTCACCACATGCACCTGCCCAAGTCAAGTTCTGGCCTAAGTTCTCCTGGTAGCATTACCTGAGACTTCTCTGTCCCCAACACGTTCACCATCACCTCCATCACTGTCTCGTGCATGCCAAGGACTCGCATGAGGTTGGGATGCTGGTAGAACACCTTGTTGTTCATAATGTCTCTAGGGTAAAGATTGGACAGTCTTCAGCACTTGCTTCTATCAGTGGTATGAAAATGCAGGCAGGAGAAAACACACATGCACAAACACACCGGGGGTGGAGTGATGCAAGCTGAAAGGTAGTAAGAAGGTACCAGCCAGGTGGAATAGAAGTAGAATTCCTTTTTTTTTTTTTTAGCTGATAGGAGTATATTGTACTCTTTTACTTCCATTAAGTACTTTATTTTGAAACATTTCCTTCTAATGACATTACACAGTTGTCCTTTTGTCTTTTTGCTTGTCATAGCTTCAGAGAGCCTGAATCACTGGATTTCTCTTCCTCCATGTGCTCAGTGTCTTTTTTCCCCCCTCTCGTCCTTATATCTATGTCTCTATGGACTTCAGTTTTTTTTTTAAATATGAAATTTATTGTCAAATTGGTTTCCATATAACACCCAGTGCTCATCCCAATAGATGCCCTCCTCAATACCCATCACCCACCCTCCTCTCCCTTCCACCCCCCATCAACCCTCAGTTTGTTCTCAGTTTTTAACAGTCTCTTAGGGTTTGGCTCCCTCCCTCTCTAACCTTTTTTTTTTTCCTTCCCCTCCCCCATGGTGTTCTGGTAAGTTTCTCAGGATCCACATAAGAGTGAAAACATATGGTATCTGTCTTTCTCTGTATGGCTTATTTCACTTAGCATCACACTCTCCAGTTCCATCCATGTTGCTACAAAAGGCCATATTTCATTCTTTCTCATTGCCATGTAGTACTCCATTGTGTCTATAAACCATAATTTCTTTATCCATTCATCAGTTGATGGACATTTAGGCTCTTTCCATAATTTGGGTATTGTTGAAAGTGCTGCTATAAACATTGGGGGGTACAAGTGCCCCTATGCCCATCCCCAAAGGCAAGGGAATTAAAAGCAAAAATGAACTATTGGGACCTCATGAAGATAACCAGCTTCTGCACTGCAAAGGAAACAACCAACAAAACTAAAGTGCAACCAATGGAATGAGAAAAGATATTTGCAAATGACATATCGGGCAAAGGGCTAGTATCCAAAATCTATAAAGAGCTCACCAAACTCCACACCCGAAAAACAAATAGTCCAGTGAAGAAATGGGCAGAAAAAATGAATAGACACTTCCTAAAGAAGACATCCAGATGGCCAACAGGCACATGAAAAGATGCTCAACATCACTCCTCATCAGGAAAATACAAATCAAAACCACACTGAGCTATCACCTCAAGCCAGCAAGAGTGGCTAAAATGAACAAATCAGGAGACTATATATGCTGGAGAGGATGTGGAGAAATGGGAACCCTCTTGCACTGTTGGTGAGAATGCAAACTGGTGCAGCTGCTCTGAAAAACAGTGTGGAGTTTCCTCAAAAAATTAAAAATAGATCTACCCTATGACCCAGCAATAGCACTGCTAGGAATTTACCCAAGGGATACCGGACTTCAGTTTTCTTAATGATAGGGCTGTACCCCTCTCTTAAAGGTAATTGTACGTTAGGTACCCATGACATTTCTGGACCGCAGTCTTCAAAAAAAAAAAAATGAAATTAACAATGAAATATAAAAAAATTTATGTTTAAATCGGTCACTATAAATTCACATAATAATGCTGCAGGCAAATCAAAATACATAGGCAGCCTGTGATGTGGCTGTGTAATCCCTTACGGGGTGGTTTCTCTCTGCCTGTACCCTTTCCCTTGAGTGTTGCAGCTGTCGAGAGGAGACACCACTAGGTTTTACTTGCTGCTATGTCTACTGCGAGAGTCAGGGGAGAAGCTAATTCTATGGTTTTCTTTTGCCATAAAATTCTCTTTGTTTCTATTACATGATTCAGCCTTGGAAAGGAATTTGAAGAATGCATGCATCCCACCCATGCCCCAACCCGGGGATCTTCAGTCTCTCTTCTGGGCCTCAGTGATGTTCCTTTAGTTTGCTGGCTCCAGGGTGGTGGAATGGAATATCAGGTTCTTGATTTCAAAAACATTTTTTTTAATTTTTTTTAACATTTATTTATTTTTGAGACAGAGAGAGACAGAGCATGAATGGCGGGAGGGTCAGAGAGAGAGGGAGACACAGAATCAGAAGCAGGCTCCAGGTTCTGAGCTGTCAGCACAGAGCCCGACGCGGGGCTCGAACTCACGGACCGCGAGATCACGACCCGAGCTGAAGTCGGACACTTAACTGACTGAGCCACCCAGGCGCCCCCTGAAATTTTTTTAATGTTTATTTTTGAAGGGGGGGAGGGGCAGAGAGAGAGGGAGACCCAGCATCTGAAGCAGGCTCCAGGCTCTGAACTGTCAGCACAGAGCTGGACCTGGGGCTCGAACTCACCAACAGTGCAATCATGACCTGGCCGAAGTCAGACACTCAACCGACTGAGCCACCCAGGTGCCCTAATGAGTTCTTGATTTTAATCAAGTAACATCATAGGCTGGTCAGGTAACTTTTTTGGGCTTTGGTTTTCTCATCCCCAAAATGGAACTACGCCATTGAATTAAATTAAAGGAGATCTTTTTGATGTCTAAAATGCTATCTTTTAGATAGCATAGCTTCTAAGAGCCACGAGCTACTGTTAGGGTGAAAGGTGTCTCATACAACTGACAAAACTGACTCCCTGGGTCAGTCCCAAGCAAAGGGAGGGATCCACCCGCAATACCTCAGAGGGAAGTCTCAGAAGAATTCCAGTCAAAAGCCCAGCTGCTCAAAACCTTTCTCTCTTGTTGATTTGAACGCTCTCCCTTCCGCTGAATTTTTTTTCACTGCCACCCTGGAGCGATTTTCTTCAGACACAAATGAAGTAACTGCCTTTCTCTAAGACTCCTCCCCACTGCTTCTGACAATGTCCCTTCACCTGGGGCACACAGTCAGATCTCTCAGGTTACCAAAGGGGACCGAGACACCGAGAATGGTTTTCCACGAGAAGTGAGATCAGGATGGCCGGTGGGGGGGGGGGGGGGGGGGGCGGGGGTGTTTATGCGGTTTGATTCCAGAACACCTGCAGAGCAAGGTAAACCAGCTTTTCCTCTTGAAGTTCTTTGGAAAGACTCGCACTGAACTATGAATGACCTACCCCAGCCCATTGATCATGAGCAGCTCCTCTTCCTTGCCCATCCTGACACTGAGGAGGCAGCGGATCTGGCCCAGGGCAGCCAGCAGGCTGATGGTGTCGCTCACGGAGGCCTGACTGATGGTGTAGGTCTTCCGCAGCGCCTGCAGCAGCTCCCCGATGCTGTCGTACTGCCTCCGGAGGAGGTTGAACATCATCCGGACCAACTCCGCATCCTGGATCTGGTCCTCCTGAGCCCAGCGGATCATGGTCTGTGAGATGAGCTCCTTCAAGGTCGCTAGAGGGACAACACAGAGGACCGGTACTGTGACTGTCACGGCTCCGGGAGAGCTGGGTAGCTCAGCCACTCCATTCAACACTAAGACAACATCAGGGGTCAAGGTTAAAACATTCTTTTTCTAAGGGTGGAACACGGCATGCAGAGAAATGAAATATATCATCAAAAAACATATATGTGAGCCATACTCCAAGAAAAAGGTATCTCCATTTTGAATTCAGGGTGCTAAATATTTTAATTAAATGAAGTTTGAATCGATATTGGAAATAAAAGACTCAGTAAGACACTGTCCTTGTTTTTAGAGTGCTCACAAATCAGCTCTTTACATTTTCATTTTGATTTTATGAAAAACAACTTTTACCTTTATTTTATAATGCAACGTAAGAAATACTACAATGTGCAAATGCCATGGGACAGAGCTGCGGGAGTGGGGGGGCAAAGGCATGAGAAGATGACACTGGTCACTGCATCTTTAGAGTCAAGTGATATTAAGCATTGGATTTTCTCTACCATGGATATTATTCTCCAAGCACTTTAAAAATACCACATACCACAAACTGAATAAACCATGCCGTTGATTCTAGACCTTGAGAAGATATTTTGGCTGACATACACATAGAGCTACGTTAGGAGATGCAAAGAAACAGATGAAGAGCGTTTGGTTACGTCTGAAGACTGCACTTGGATATATGACTATCACCTCCTTGTTGTGACTGTGTTGCCCTGGATCTTTGGCAGGGGGTCAGCTAACAAGGCATCGTGACTACTTTGGGAAGCATCAGGAGAAAGGCCAGTATGGCGTTGAGTTTAGAAGCTCACACTGGTTACAAAGAAAAACCACTGGCTTCACAGGTAAAGGAGAAGTCACTGAAGTGAGACTTGAACCAACTGTGGGACCTTCAGAGGTTGAAGTGAGTGGCTTCTGAAAAGTGCTGGCTGGCACTGTGAGGGAGCATAGTCAGCAGGGACATGTAGGGGTACCAGGGTGGCTCCGTCAGTTAAGCGTCTGACTCGTCATTTCAGCACAGGTCACAATCTAAAGGTTCGTGAGTTTGAGCCCCGCATCAGGCTCTGTGATGACATCACAGATCCTGTTTGGGATTCTCTCTTCTCCCTCCCTCTTTCTCAAAATAAATAAACTTAAAAAAAGGTAAGAAGGGAGAGGCAGATCTGAGGTGGAGGACAGGATGAAAGAGGGCCTGCCAGAATGGCTAGGAGGGCACTGCTGTCCCCTCACTGTGTCTCACACACATACACACTTCCAGAAAATGCCATGAGAGGAGTGAGAAATGCTGCTCTGAAATAACAATCGCCTCCAAGTCTGGCTCTGCCTATCACATTCCAGAAAGGTATAGATGGCATCAAGATCCTTCATTTGGACCTGGTGATAAAGGCAGAGCTCAGGGGACCATAAAGGTTACTCGGTCCATCAGTGGAGGCATTGGGAACAAGCTCAGAGGGCTGCCTTTGGTAGCCTGCACCACTTCTAATAGTCAAGGTTCTTACCTCCATGTCATTATATATGGCAGATGTCTGCTCTACATACAGTCTTGGCTCA
Source organism: Panthera leo (assembly GCF_018350215.1). Classification (NCBI taxonomy): domain Eukaryota; kingdom Metazoa; phylum Chordata; class Mammalia; order Carnivora; family Felidae; genus Panthera; species Panthera leo. The sequence goes on along the minus strand of NC_056684.1, from coordinate 68,856,507 downwards.
TCATAAGGATATAAAAATAGAACTTGGTTACCAAAGCTTCACAAGAGATGGAGATGTAAAGGATGAATTTAACTTACTGCTGGGTCTATCAACCCTGTGGGTGTTTCAGGTTCAGACGAGAGACAGGCTGAAAAACTTAAAAAAGGATACCCAGAGCAGGGAGAAGCAAAGTTAAAAGATGTTCCTAAGAGATCTCACTAGGCAGGGATTGCTGACTAATACCTGTTAGGTTAGGTAATATCTCTATCCTCTGGGGAAAAATAAGTTATTTATGGGCCTGGATGGGCTCGTGTCAGGAACTTGTTTCCTTGCTGGCCAAATGTAAGAGGTCCTGCTTCTTCTAGTTAATAGTCACAGTAAAAATCAAAGCATGACAAAACCATAGACACTTCAAGTTTTTCCAGTCCTGTAAGTCTAATTCCTCCTTAAGCCTACATTGTGATCATGGTTTTCTCTCCACTAATAACCAAATTCTCTGCTGGGATAATAATCACAGTCCCTGCCACACACGAAAAACAGCAACCAGAAACGTTAATCAGCTCAAGGACCATCCTCGTTTCAACAGGGAGGGTTACAGAGTCATAAGGAAACCAAGTAAGGATTAGCTTTCCCTTGACCTGGCTTTCAGATTCATTTCAGGATTCTGGTGAGTGCTTAGCCACACACTGATTTAATAATTCAAATCAACGTTTATACAGAATGGAACATTCATAGCCAAACACCTCTCTAGAGGGCAAATGAGAAAGGAGACAGCTGTTTACTTCAAAGAGTAGAGCAGAAAGCACCCCACGGGTTCTCTGTCCAGGTCAGCCTTCCAGTACGTATGAGAGAACGGGATAAGCCATTATGTGTGTGTGACCAAGCGGAAGCTCGGTTAAAATACAAAAACAAAACAAAACAAAAAGAGCCAACAAAAAACAACAACAAATAACAAAACAAAACGTGGCCCCAAGACCCTGAAAGAAAAAGCAAGACTCATGGTCATGTTTTGGATGGACAGATGTCATTTAGTGGAAGGCATGACATTGAAGACCATTCTTGTAGGACGGGGTTTCCAATTGTGAGACCGAGGTCCAGGAAGGGAGAGGAAGAGTAACTACAAGAAGAAAGAAAACTTGGGAGAGGTGGCGGGGGAGGAAATATCCCCACAAGAGCCCTGGAAGCATAGCATCTTTGGTGGCCTGACATATGCTAGAGACCCAGCAGCCACCAAGCAAACTTGGCTGAATTGAGGACTTTCTAGTCCTCTGAACACTTCTGGGCCTGAGAAAATGGAGTTGGCACCCCTGGCAGTGATGCTATTGAAAATTCCTCAGATTTTAATTAGCTCCCATGAACTAGCTGCAGAGTAGCACAAATGTACCAGGGTCCAGAGTTTAAAAAGAATACACTTTCTAGCATGTGGTATGCTCTCCATATACAGCTGAAGATTAAAATAACTAATGCGTATAACCATGTCTGGCACATACGTGAGCTTAATAAAGGTTAACTATTCTATCGATATCAGTCTTTGTAAAAGTGTGGGCCACAGACTCTTAGGGATCCCAAGGCCCTTTAGGTGGTTTGCAAGGCCAGATGGATTTTCATAATAACTCTAAGATGTTTTTTGCCTTTTTCACTGTGTTGACAGCTGCCCTGATGGTGGAGAAGCATGGTGGGTAAAAAGGGGTGGTGCCTTAGCGGGGATCTACGCAATAGCACCACACATCAACCTTTACCAACACATCCCCAGAAAGATGCTCAGTTTCACGTAAGAGTGTCCTATAGGGAATATAAAAAATTTATATTTCATTAATAACAATTTCGATGTACATCTTTCCAACCTCCTGCGGGACAAAAAGGGAAGTATGTGCACAGCACATCCCCAAATGAAAGGTCAGAGGATTTCGTGAGGAGAAGCACTTGTGTGGTGGCTTGAGTTATGAGCTAAACTGGCTGCTCATTTCGTGGAAGGCTATTTTTAATGAAAAGAACGGCAGACAAACTGGGCTGGTTAATCAGACTTGGGTGAAATGACAGACATGTCTTTACAAATGAAGGAAGTAAGCTCATCACTTCAAGGAAAACAACGGATGGTATCTTTTGCCAGTAATATAATCTGAGCTTTCAAGTAAAAACCAGAATTTTAGAAAACGTTTATCTGCACAGTGAGTGTGACAGCTTCCCAGTACTTAAAGGCCTTCTCATTACATCGTTGATGTTAACAAATATGATTTCTAAAATATTTTATAATGAAGTATGTCAACACTTGGAAGTTCTGCATAACTTGGTGAGGCAATAATTTCCCTATGACCAAACCATGACGTTACGAAAACATTCAGGGGTAAAAGATCCTTTCAAGATCAAAGACACACCACTGAGTTTTCATATAACCAAGTACAAACATTTCCTTAATGAGGTTGCAGGTTCTACATGGCAGTGAACTTTTGAGAACCTACTACTTGTTGAGTTTTGATGTAGTATCGAAGAAGACTATGCGCAATTATCTGAGAAGGTTATTAAAATACTCTCCCCCTTTCCAGCTATATATCTCTTTGAGGCCAGTTTTCTCCCTATTTTTTAACCAGGTATAAGAACCCAGCTCATCTTCTATTATTAATCTTCATTAGAGATTTACAAAAATGCACAATGTCACTCTTCTCCTTATTCTTGTTTTGAAAAATTAAATCATTTCTCACAGAAATATATTATTTACATAACATGTAATGGGTTGTTTAAAAACGTTTATTTTGAGAGAGAGAGAGAGCACGCACGCATGCATAGGGGAGGGGCAAAGAGAGAGAATCCCAAGTAGGCTCCACGCTATCAGTGCATAGACCAATGTGGGGCTCGAACTCACAAACAGTGACATCATGACCTGAGCTGAAGTCAGCTGCTTAACCCACTGAGCCACCCAGGCGCCTGTAGAGCAAAGCTTTCTGTAGGTAACAGCCTGGATTTCCAGTATTAGTGAGAGTAATGTCATTGCTGAAGGGTCAGCTAATGTGGGGCTAAGAATTAAATGCCTCCCTATCCTACAGCCCATTTCTCTATGTGCCCAACTGTCCTGGCTACAAGCAGGCCAACCAAGGCCCTGTGGCCTCGATGTGAAAGCCACCCACCCCGCTCCTTGCTCTGGAGATGACGGATCTTGAACCCAAATCGATATAAAGAGGGAAGCACCTAGAGCCCTTCAGGCTGGCAGGGAGCCCCTCGGTGATGGAGGAACAATGGCCAGAATCCTTCCTAACTGCCAAGATTCAAATGGTTCCTTAACCCTCATTTATTTCTCAGTATGAGGTGTCTCACTCACCTTATTCTCATATTTCATCTACCTCCCATCCAGAAATAAATATGGACGGCTTCCTAAGCTGTCGCTTTCCCAGTTCAGACCTGAGATATTTGATTACAATCACACAGCCTAACGGAACAGGGCTCCATCATAACTGGACAGAAAGCTTTGCTTTCTGATCATGGCCATCACCTCAACATAGACCCTTCTGTACAAATCAATGCTTTCCCAACTTTCTGGTCTCAAGACCCCTTTTACACTCTTTAAAAATCATCAAATCCCTCAAAAAACTTTAGTTTATGTGGAATATATCTACCAATGTTACTGAGTTACAATTTAAAACTGCTGTCAGCATGGAGTCTGCTTCAGATCCTGTCTCCCCACCTCTCTCCACCCTTCTCCTGCTCACTCACTCTCTCTCTCTCAAAAAAAAGAAAAAAAGAAAAAAGAAAAAAAAAGCTCTGCTCTGGAGTCACTGTGTACCTGGGCCTCAGGACATGGCTCATTTGCAAGTTCTTGCTGTCCTCATCTTAGCAGTGGAGTTAACTCCAATTGTATCAACTCCTAACGAGCTAACTAATTGAGCGCTGTTTTCTGTTAAGTGCCCAACACTAAGTAGTCTGTATGAAACTATTTTGAGACACAGGGATTACAGGAAGTCTCTTAGTTGGGGAAACTAAATACATGTGTGAGGCATTTAATGAGGAGTAACGAGCAAGATAATGGGTAAAACTGCATTGTCCAAGACATTTAGGAAACCAGACAATTCGTAGAAAGCCACAATTTCTCTAGTAATACAAAAACTCAAAAGAAATTAAAAACATGATCAGATCTTCCTCTCTTACTTTTTTCCCCAATGAATCCTTCATCTAAAGCTCTTCCCACTTCTTGAAGAGGTCACATTACACAACGACTAAAGAAGCAGGGAAGAAAGAGTTCTAACATAAAGAGGGCCCCTCCCAGGGATGCATGAAGTGATCTGATGGGAAAGACACCACCCTTGGCTATGGCTATTTTGGAATGCGGTCTTTCAAGAGCTGATCCATACAAGTAGTCCCTGTAGTAAATACTTGTATGTTTTTCTATCAGTGGTGGAATGCCAACAAATTTGGTAGGACCTTCAAACAGCAAAGGGAGTCAATGCTTGAGATATATTTAAACCTCTTTCATAACCACAAATATATTAACAGCAGTTGCAACTAAATACTGATTTCATTTCTGCTGCTTTTCTAAGCTCATCTTTGGAAATGCTGGCCTTTAATAACTAAAAAGACATTTCAGTATGCATAAGAAACATGACTCCTGAGGAGGAAAGACTCCAGGAGAAAGGTAAGGGTGAAGTGGGGAAGTTAACTCTACTGTTTGCTATTATGTACGGCCTCATTTTATTCCCTGACACATGCACACACCCCCAAGTACATGTGCCTCATAACTCTACTCAGAACCCCTACCACAGGGGTGTCTGGGTGGCTCAGTCAGTTAAGTGTCTTTTTTTTTTTTTTAATGTTCATTTATTTTTGAGAGAGAGAGAGAGACAGAGCATGAACAGGAGAGGGACAGAGAGGGAGACACAGAATCCGAAGCAGGCTCCAGGCTCTCAGCTGTCAGCCCAGAACCCGATGTGGGGCTCGAACTCACAAACCATGAGATCATGACCTGAGCCAAAGTCAGACACTTACCTGACTGAGCCACCCAGGCGCCCCTAAATGTCTGACTCTTCATCTCAGCTCAGGTCTTGATGTCAGGGTTGTGAGTTCAAGCCCTGTGTTGGACTCTGCACTGGGTGTGAAACCTACTTTAAAAAATAAAAAAAGAACCCCCGCCAGATGTAATAAAGTTGCTTCCACAGTCTTTGCTACCATTCTAGGATTTTTCATTCACTGACTTACCTGTTTCAAAAAGGCCTTGTCAAATGCACTAGATGGTTTAGCTTAGGAGGTTCTTTGTTCTTATTTCAGAGAGAGAGAGAGAGAGAGAGACAGAGCGCGAGAAAGCACGAGCGCACGAGAGAGAACAAGTGGTAGACAGGGGCAGAGGGAGGGAGGAAGAGAGAGAGAGGAGAAAGAGAACCTTAAGCAGGCTCCTAACATAGGGCATGATCCCATGACTCCGGGGTCATAATCTGAGCCAAAACGAAGAGTCAGACACTCAACCGACTGAGCCACTGAGACGCCCCAAGCTCATGAGGTTTTTAAACAGCTACAGTGTTCTTTTCAAAAAGAAAACACAAGTGTAACCAAACATTTGTTTTGTGATGAGATGTGAATCCTACCAAACAGAATGTCTTAATGAAGCTAGTCATGTACATATAGTTCCCTTGATAATTATAAATGGCTTCATTTAAGAAATTATTAACATTCTAACTTGCCCCACTTTTGTAATTAGTGTAATTAGGGATAGTCACAGTTAGGCAATTATATCAGATACACAATCTAGAAACTGCATTTTAAATAATTGTTTAGGCTAACTCAAAAATGAAATATTTCTAAGGTACTGTATTGTTTAGGGGAAACTTGATGCCTGAAAGACACTTTCAAAGAAAAATAGCTACTCTGCTACTTGATTTCTGGACTAGCCAGACATTACTTACAAGAAAAAAGGATTACAAGTGGCCTTAAATTAGAGCTAGTCTTAGTACATCAGTGCAGAGGCTCAGCTATGATTTATTGTTAGGTTGTTTACTGGTCTCCACTTGTCATTCTGTAACCTACTATTGATCCTCAAACCCCAAGCCTACGTTCTGTGATTCTTACAAGAAGGTTCCCCAGAGTTACCCACTATATTTGGCGAAACGCTTCTCTAAATGATCAAATTACCAGCTTCACAATTGCAATTCCAATTCCAATGAGAAAAAGATCATCTATTCTCATGGTACAGGTTTAAGTTTTTAGGCTACTGAGGTCTGGAAAGAATCTTTCCTTTTCATCTCTAAATTTAGATCACAGTCCAAGTGGCCATCGTGTCCTGAAATACATGCTTATTATCAAAGAGCAGATGTTGGCCACTGGCAAAGCAAATCCCTGAAGCTTACGGATCCCAAACCTAAGCTGGTGTTACATTTCTGTGAGTGTGTTTTTCCATCTGGGTCAGTTTGGAAGAAAAAATCTTCCAATTATGTTGACAAGAGGGAGCAAACACAATTGCACTGTACTTAGTTTCAACTTAGAAAGCAATTTATAATACTCGTGCTTACAATGGGAAAAGAAAAATAATTATGTGAATCTAAATTACGTGCACTTATTTTTAAATTCTAGGTGATTAAAAGTCAGCTTGTGCTATGCTGTAAATGCTCTGGAGGCATTAACAGGTGGTAGATCATTTCCAAGCATAAAGAATGCGTGTATTTTGACCTCTGCTTTCTTCCCCTGTGGTGGGCTGAAGAATGACCTCCCCAAAACGTTCACCTCCTAATTCTCAGAACCTGTGAATATATTACCTTAGATGGCAAAAGGCACTTTGCGTTTGTGATTAAATTAAGGGCCTTGAGATGGGGAGATTATCCTGAATTATTACTCAGGTGGGCTCAGGATAATCACAAGGGTTCTTCCAAGAAGGAGGCAGGAGGGTCAAATTCCTAGAAGGAGCTGTGATGACAGAAGAGATTGCACTGGTACCATTGCTGGAAAGAGCCACTAGTCAATGCAGGTAGCCTTTGCGATATGGCAAATTCAAGAAATGAATCTTCTCCTAGAGCATCCAGAAGGAATGCGATACTACTAACCCATTTTAGACTCGTGACCTCCGGAACTGCGTGATAATAAATTCGGATTGTGTGAAGCCATTAAGTTCACGGTAATTCATTGCCGTATATTAGAGAACTAATATACTCCCACTGGTACAAAGTCCTGGTTGAGAATACTTGAAGCTCTCCAGATCAGACTGGAGAGGCTCAGTGACCAAGCTGCTACAGAAGAGCTCACAGAAGCTGGGTCCTGAGAGAGATCCAGTTCTGTTTTTGCTGAGGGAACCAGAGTGACAGGGCTACCAACACCTTGAGGTCTGCCTGGGTCTTGCCCAGAGCTTGCGTCAAACCAGAACAACATTAAATGCAGAAAGCACCAGGGGCGCCTGGGTGGCTCAGTAGGTTGAGCGCCGACTTCGGCTCAGGTCACGATCTCGCGGTACGTGAGTTCGAGCCCCGCGTCGGGCCCCTGTGCTGACAGCTCAGAGCCCGGAGCCTGTTTCAGATTCTGTGTCTCCCTCTCTCTGACCCTCCCCCATTCATGCTCTGTCTCTCTCTGTCTCAAAAATAAATAAACGTTTAAAAAAAAATGCAGAAAGCACCAATTGCACAACTGCTATGGCCCATCAGATAATATACACAGAGTGCACAGGGCACGTTCCTTAGTTCCTGTAACACAGCTTTGTGGCCTCTACTCTCCCTCTGGACGTCAAGAGCTAGAACCACCTGCATTCCAGCACTAACCACTGAGTAATGGAAGATGACAGCCATCATAGCATCATGAATATTCCTAACCATGTATCAAGAATCCATTTGCTCCTTTCTTTAAAAAAAATTTTTTTTAACGTTTATTTTTAAAGAGAGACAGCACATGAGAGAGGGGCAGAGAGAGAGAGAGAGAGAGAGAGAGAGCGAGCGGGGGGGTAGGCAGAGAGAGAGAGGGAGACACAGAATCTGAAGCAGGCTCTAGGCTCCCAGCTGTCAGCACAGAGCCCGATGTGGGGCTGGAACCCATGAATCGTGAGATTATGACTTGAGCAGAAGTCGGATGCTTAACCGACTGAGCCACCCAGGCACCCCATCTCCTTCTTTCTTCTTAACAGAACTTGATTTTGCATAGCTATCTGCCTCTCCCTCTTAGGGCCCATGAACACTGACCCAATCCCACTCCACAGGTAGGCTCTGCTGACATCCATCATCCAGCACATTTTATTTTCTAGGTCATGCTCAATGGTTCGTAAGCTGGCCTGCGACCAAGTTCTCCAATCAAAGGTAATCTCAGAATCCTTGCTTCCAATACCTGGGCAGGAGAAATGGTCTTGCTTTGCCCTTGGACACTGAGGCACATGGATATGAGGCCGAGAGTTGCAGCCCCCACCCTGCTGCCAGCCCGAGGGCAGAGCTAAAACAGGAGCAGCTGTGGGAAGAAGGAGCAAAGCCACGGGTTTCACTCAACCCGCTGGCTGGCTCCATCTCTACCTTCCAGGTACACCAGTCCAGGAAGTCTTTTACCAGCTACTCTACCGGAGTTGGATTTTCTGTTCTGTTTTGCTGCAAACATCTGAAATAATAAATGTGGAGACCAAGTTCTTAGGACTCACACTTTGTATATCCGCTTCAGAAGCTGGGAGGCATACCAACCTCTAAGTACTGGAACATTACACTGAGCGGTATTTCACGGAATCCTTATCTCCCTGCCCCCATGAGGTAGGGACATCATTATTCTCATTTTGCAGACAAGGAAATGGAAACATATGGAGGTTTAGAAACTGGCCCAACATCACACTTAGTAAATGACAGAGCTGGGATCCAAACCTCGGCTGCTGGAATCTAAACTCATCTACTTTTCTGGCTGAGAGCTGCTTACTTTCTATAGCTTCACAAAATCCGGAAAAATACCTATCCTTATTACTGCTTTAAATTTATATTATACTGCCTAGATGCTCTTTTAAACAATGATGTGGATTCAGAAATAAATAAAATTATAAAGCTTTGGGTCTTTTTGTAGCTGATGCTGAGCTAGGAAGATTATTCACATTCCCAGAGCTTTGATCTCTTCACCAATAAAATCAAGTTAACAAAAGAAAGTTCATGCTGAAGGAAATGAACGGACAGCTGATGTAGTGACAAGAGTGCTGGCTTCTTTGTTCCGGCTCTGGCTGTGTTACCTTGGTCAAGTCACTTTACCTCTCTGCATCCCTATGCATTTCTACCAAGTCACAGGTGGCTTAATACTCTAGAACTCTATGTTTACCTGACCTGTTGAGCTATTGGAAAGGGTTGTACTAATTTATTAAAATGGCAAATTTTACCGGGTTCACTGGGTTAAAGCAATGAGCACCAAGAATTTTACCCCCATCTTCTTTTTTTTTATTTATTTTTATTTTTATTTATTTTTTTATTTTTTAATATATGAAATTTACTGTCAAATTGGTTTCCATACAACACCCAGTGCTCATCCCAAAAGGTGCCCTCCTCAATACCCATCACCCACCCTGCCCTCCCTCCCACCCTGCCCTCCCTCCCACCCCCCATCAACCCTCAGTTTGTTCTCAGTTTTTAACAGTCTCTAATGCTTTGGCTCTCTCCCACTCTAACCTCTTTTTTTTTTTTTTTTTCCTTCCCCTCCCCCATGGGTTTCTGTTATGTTTCTCAGGATCCACATAAGAGTGAAACCATATGGTATCTGTCTTTCTCTGTATGGCTTATTTCACTTAGCATCACACTCTCCAGTTCCATCCATGTTGCTACAAAAGGCCATATTTCATTTTTTCTCATTGCCACGTAGTATTCCATTGTGTATATAAACCACAATTTCTTTATCCATTCATCAGTTGATGGACATTTAGGCTCTTTCCATAATTTGGCTATTGTTGAGAGTGCCGCTATAAACATTGGGGTACAGGTGCCCCTATGCATCAGTACTCCTGTATCCCTTGGATAAATTCCTAGCAGTGCTATTGCTGTTACCCCCATCTTCTAGTGCCCACCTGTCATATCAGGATGTCACCCAGCTTGCTTTTATTAATAATAAAACTGGAGATCAAAGAAATAAAACAAAATCTTAAAATCCAGCGGTCACTGACCATAGCAAATGGCCAGGGGCCGAGGCATCACCGTATACCATGAATCACTCACATGGGGGAGATGAGCGGTGGGAGCTTGATGGCTCTTTTGACGGCTGTCTTGAATGCTGACAGAGAAAGCACCTTTCCCCCGTCAGGGCTCCGAGAGCACAGTAACACCCTCTTGATTTAGTGGGTAAGACTGAATATGAAGGTCTCATGCCCTCTGTGCTCTGTGCCCCAGAGCTTCCCTCTGGGCTGAAAGTCTGGTCTGCTTCACAAAGTGGCCAAACACCTACTATTTATTAGCAGCGAAGGTCAGGGAGAAAGTTAAACCCATGGACTCTGAGGAGACTTGGAAAATTCATCACGCTAATTTCTCTGTGCCTTCCTGGGGCCTCCCTGGCCCAGGAGGTACAGTCAGTGCCACTTTTGCTTAGTTTCACTGGAACGAGAGTATTACCGGGATCGTGGAGGACAAGACGACGAGGCTTTCTGGAAACCTGAAAGGGAGAAGCCTGTAAAGACAGTCTGGAGCACTGTTCTTGGAGCTGCTCCTTTCTCCATTTACTCATCAGGACACTACTGCCAGAGACCCAGCGAACGGCGTGCGATGGTCCAAGGCCAGCCCCAGACAACCCGTGAGGGCACCCAGCCTCCCTTCATCCGAGCTCTGTATTTAATTTTTGGATGTGTACACCTGTCTTCTCTATTGGCAGGGGAATAGGGTACAAGTTCAAGCTGCCTGCTAAAACATGTTCTTAGCACAGAAATTATAGCCAATGTTCACTAAGAGCTTCCTGTGCATCAGACCCTGTGCTAAATGCTGTACCTGAGTTATCATTTATTCCTTTTTGGTTAAGGTAGACATTTGGTTGATTGATTGATTGATTTGGCATGCATGAGCAGGGGAGGGACAGAGAGGGAGAGGGACAGAGGGAGAAAGAGAATCTCAAGCCTGACACCAGGCTCCATCCCACCACCCTGGGATCATGACCCGAGCTGAAATCAAGAGCCAGACACTCAATGAACTGAGCCACCCAGGCGCCCCGTCATTTATTCCTTACAACCACTGTGTAAGAGAAGACAGATGTGGCAGGGACCAAGTTTCCCCCACAGTGAGGGCCATGTTAGCCTGATCCTCACTCTATCCCTTCTTTAGGCAAAGAAGCAGTTCAATTCAAGAAACAAACCTGTAACTACTAGTTACAGGATTCCTGTAACTAGGGGGTCCGCCGAGGCGGCCATGGCAGGGCGTGCTGCACGGGACGAGCAGCACTGGAGATAGCGCCTCGTGCCTCTAGGCACAACTGGTGTGAACCCCACAATCCCCCCCAGTCAGGCTGGCCTGGCTGCCCTTGAACGTGGCTCTCAGGGAAGGCTGTGCGTGGATGGCCACATGGCTGATGTATATTTCTGCTAAACCCGTTTCTAAATTTCCCTCCTCAACGGTTTTCTGCCTTGGCCAGAGCCTCCCATCGGGGAGAGTGGAGACAAGCGTGGAAGCAAAGTGCTGCACCCCCAGGACCGTTTCCCCAGCCAGCCGGACATGCTGTCGGCACCCGAGGCCGCCCCGCCAGCCGCCAGCGCACTGGGCTTGAGCGGCGCGGCTGGCTGCTGCCACTCCATCTCTGCTGCCCCCTGGGGTCTCATCCATCATACGGAGATAATTAGCCTGTTGTTTTTGGAATCAGTCAACCAGTCTCATAATCACTTTCTCAAAAACATTCCAGAGATTAAATGACCAATGACGACGCCGGGGAGAAGAGCACAGAGAACAGCTGCGGCTGCTCACGTGTTTGGGAAGGAAATCCCTGACACGAAGATGGGGCGGAAACCGGACAGCGAAGGGCTCGGGGCCCTGAGGTCTCTGTCTTGACTCTTCTAGAAAAGCAATCGAATCATTTTTATTTCAGTTCCTGTGTGTATTCAGTCTGGAGAATAGACCGAGGATGAGGTGAGCTATAGACCACACGTCCTCAAGGTCTGTGCTCCCCACCCCTGTCCTGCCACCCCCACGGCCCCGTCCCAGGCACCCCTACACGGTGCTCTGAAAGAGTGTGGGCCCTGAGCATGGAACATGATCCCAGTCTGGGCCAGTTCTAACTTGGTGTAGAAACCTTGTCCAAATTATTTTGCTTCACTCTCCATTGCCTGACATGCAAAATGGGAACCTGGCTGTCACTGAGCCTAATTGTTTGCTGCAAGGGGTAAATCAGGTGAGCTAACGTGAAGTGTCTACCACAATGCCTTGTGATTATTTTAGGTCTACTTCAGTAATCCAGGAGATTTCTTCATTTTAAGGTCAGCTAATTAACAGCCTTAACTGTGTCTGCACCCTAAATTTTCCTTTACCATTTAATCCATAGGCTCCAGGAATTAGGACGGGGACATTGTTGGGGCCATTATCCTACCCACCACACCATCCTTAATTCAAGTCCTTGGAGCTTCTCATCTAGAGCACTGCAATGACATCTCATGGGCTCCATGCCTCCAGTGACCCTGCACTGCAATCCTTTAGATTCCTATCCTGCTAAAGCAGAATTAACTAGTATGTGATACAGTGCCTGAGAAATGGTAAGTGATTACCATTTTTTAAATTTATTTTTGAGAGAGAGAGAGGGAGCGTGTGCTAGTGAGCACAGAAGCAGGGGAGGGGCAGAGAGAGAGGGAGAGAGAGAGAATCCCAAGCAGGCTCTGTGTTGTAAGCACAGAGCCCGACGTGGGGCTTGATCTCACCAACTGTGAGATCATGACCCGAGCTGAAATCAAGAGTCAGACGCTTAACTGACCGGCCACCCAGGCATCCCCAAACGTTTTAATGCCAAATATAGTTAAAATTAAGTGCATACTCTATGCCGGTCACACTTAAAAATACTTTGAATTTTTAACTAATTTAATCTTCATGTCAACTAAGTAAGGTATTAGTGCCGTGTCCGTTTTACAGATGAGACAACTGAGGCACAGAGAGGCCATCACATGCTCAGTCTTATCGAGATTGTGTGGCAGAGCAAGAATTTAAGACCAGGTGGCCTAAGTCTAGAGCCCTATGCTCCTAAGTACCTCACTACTGTTGAGTAAATGAATAATTTAGTCCTCAAAGACCTTTCATAGCCACTGCCTGGTGGGGGGTCGGGGGGGGGGGCACAGGATATTATTATATAAATAATATGGATGGCAACTAGACTCAGGTGACAATGGTTTGAACTTTTATGCCACTACTGTGTGACCCTATAAAGTTGCTTAGGATTAAGGAATTTCAGTTTTAAGAAGATTAAGAAACTTCACTCTTCAGTTTCTTCAATTAGAAAATAGGAATAAAATCATCTACTTCAGCTACTGCCTATTGTGAGAATTACATGAGGTAACAGAGAACTGCTTCACCCAAGGCTCAGGACACAGCGGGTACCATGTAAATGTTAACCCCTCCCTCCCTGCAACTGGATACAAGTGATAGGTCACACTCTAAGGCTAACTGTAGTTGAGTGATTGGATTTTCAAGCCACTCTGTCCTAACACCACTCTACTACCCTCTACCCCATTCTTTTCCTTTTAGAATTCAACCAACCTCAACTGGTTGCTGCCCCTGGAATATGACCTGAACTTTTCTTGTGGGGACCTTCACTGAAGCTGATCTTTTCATCAAAGATGTCTGTCCCTTCTTGGGGCACCTGGGTGGCTCAGTCAGTTAAGCACTAGACTTCGGCTCAGGTCATAACCTCACGGTTCGTGGGTTCGAGCCCCGTGTCGGGCTCTGTGGTGACAGCTAGCGCCTGGAGCCTGCTTCGGAGTCTGTGTCTCCCTCATTCTCTCTGCCCTTTCTTGGTCCACACTCTCGTCTCTCTCTCTCAAAAACAAACAAAAATTTAAAAATTCTTTTAAAAAATGTCTGTCCCTGATCTTCTCTACTTATCTATGTTCTTTATGGACATTTTCCCAATTCCTCCTCTGGCCACCTCCTGTATTTTATCTGCACTTTTATTCTACCATAGCCACACTCATGATTACATTGAGTTTCCTGCCCACACCCATTTCCTCCTTCGTTCAGAAGGTCCTCATTTTCATCATCTTTACGAGCCTATGACTAACATATACTGGAGGTCGGAAAGGAAAGATTTGTGACAATGAATTAAATGTGGCACAAAGACCCGGTGAAGAAAACAAACAGGGACACAGACATTCCACGTAAGGCAGAAGGTCATACAGGCCCCGTGAGAAGTTCTATGGAATGGCTGGGGCAGAAGGACGGAGGATGAGGTTGAAAGAAAGACTTCACAGAGGAGGTGTCTGTGCATGTACATCATGGGGAGAGGCTTGTGGGACAGAATCTGAACAGGCTTACAAATATTACCTGAGTGCCACAGATGCATCTATCACTGAATTATCTCACTTTGCGTATTTGTGCTGGGCTCCAGGACTTATTTTTGTAGTGAACAGTAGGATTTTCCCTTCCTCAGCACTCAGTAAGGTGCAGCATTTAGGCAGGAGAGAATTTCGGTTTGGGTTCTTAGGCTGTTCGGTAATGGGGCAAGAGTGGACACAAGTAGCAGCTTTCTTTGTAGAGAGAAGATAATGGAAAAACCTCCATGCTTCGGGAAGGCATTCAGTGAATGAGAGAGAGAGGAACGCACCAACTTGGAGCAGGAAAGTGACAGGTGATCTTCATTTTGTTAATTTCAGAATTTAGCGGAAACAGCGGGTTGGTCTCTTCTGGAGGAGTAACTCAGTGGCAACACATTTATATTCAAGAAACCTTGCTTAAACTGTCATGTGTGAGAAGCCCTGGCTCAGAACAGGCAAAAGATTTTCTCGGGAATTTGCTGGATTAGGATATGCCAGAGAAATGTGACTTAGTATGGCAGGCTGCTACTGTTGGGTCTTTTTTACTTCTTCATTATCATATGATCTTTTAATAAAGATTGTAACAGCTTTCATCAACAATATGGCTTAGAGTTAGTTTAAGCAGATCCTTGGAACTCTGAGCCAGCTAGCAGGATTCTCATGAAGCTCAGGACCCTGTTGATTCCTCTTTTCTAGAAAAAGTGAGGTTTTCCTGCAGGTCAGTTGGCCAACACCAACCGCTCGTAGAGGAGGAAGAGTACCACCTACCCTGAACCCTCCGAGTGCAGATCTTTGGCTTGGTCAACTTGGGCATGTTAGAATTCTGACTTCTGCTAGGTCACAAGCATGAGTTACCTCAGAGGTGCAGTAACCAGATAAAAAGATGATGGCTTTAAAAAGCCATTGGGTATGCCATAGCTATGTCGGAGGCTTCACGGGACAATGGAAAGAGCACGGAACCGGAGCCAGAAAACGTGAAGCAAGCCACGGCTTTACTCAGCTCAGTTACCTTGTGCCAGTGACATTCAGTCACCTGGAAAGTTTTCTGGAACCAGGGAGTGGTGGCAAGAGTAAATGAATGAACAAGTATCCCTTCATTCTTCAGAGCCCTATTTTCATCAACTACACAATAGAAGAATGAAAAAAAAACTCCAGTAATAAACTAATAACATGTGAAGTACTTGAGGAATTGTCAATTCCCTATCCCCTGCTATTCTCTGTAATTTCAGGATTTTACCAAATGTAAGGGTAAGAACAGTCACGTAATAACGTGGACAAAGTTACTAATACTGGAAAGTATTTTGACCCTTTTATCGCAACTGGCTATGTATTCAGAAACACTGTCTCCAATTTCAGTGGTGTGGCAGTTAAACCATTCCCAAGATTTTCTCCTCATATGTCAGGCCTGTGTGAGAGGCTTTATGTCTCTGGAACATTTGGAAGAGGACCCACATGGTGACAACTAGACACGCTTGACCACCTTCATATCTATTTCTCGAAATCCAGGATAGGACACTTAGGACACAATATGCGAGCCCCTCACAACTCTCCTTCTGGAAGGGAAGCAGCATGAGGAGAAGGCGTGAACTCTCACACTGGAGCGACCTTGTTTGCACATTCTATCAGAACAGGCAGAATATGGTCTTCCAGCCTGAGTCCCGAGGTAGCAATCTGTGGAGCCTGGACACCATTCTTAGAGTTAGGGAGACTTCACACAGCCAAGTGATTTCATCTGACTGACTCCACTTACCTCACATGAAATGGTCACCTTGTGGGACCCCTAGTGGTGACACATTATATTAGAAGCATCCGCTTCCAAAATAGACTCACAGCAGGTAATATGGGTCAGCTCAGCCTATTTTTAGTTCTGCTTTGGCAGTAACCACAAAGGGAATCTAAACTCATTTTTGTGCTTTTAGAATCCTGCTGGCATGCCCTTATCAAAGTCCCACCCATAGAAATATGGTGATGGAGAGCACTGATTAAGGGTTGGCAGTATGACTGCCAAGTATCCTATACTCTTTTCCAGAGGTTTTAACACTTGTGCTGAAAAAATGGTGAGGATTCTTTCCCTTCAGAGATATTCTGACAAAGATGAAAGGTCAATAGAAAGGGCAATAAGATGTATGAACCCCAAAGTAGAGTTCTCAGATAAACCAATCACAGCTTGACAGTCTATTGCTCTAGTCTATGATTTGAAAGCATGTTTTAAAATGGTTAAGAATAGGGATGCCTGGGTGGCTCAGTCGGTTAAGCATCCAACTCTTGATTTTGGCTCAGGTCATGATCTCATGGTTCATGAGTTTGAGCCCTGGATTGGGCTCTACACTGACAGCACAGAGCCTGCTTGGAATTCTCTCTCTGCCCCTCCCCTGTGCTCTCTGTCCCCCTCAAAATAAATAAATAAACTTAAAATGGATAGGAATAGGAACAAGATAAAAGGCAATTATGTTAAACCTCAGAAGTTCCTTCTTCTTTAGACAAATGAAATATTTGCAGAATTTTGGATGGAAGAGCATATTGATTATATATAATACACAGTCTTCTTCTTAAAACGTTAATGGTTTATGGACAGTACACTTCCCTACAGAACAAATTATAATCTTGTTTCAACATGAGTCACAACGGTAGGAGTCACATCTACTCTAAGGCTTAGAGAAATGAATTTGGACAAGGTTTGGGATTGTTGAAAAATGGAAGGTCAAAGTCCTCTAGGATGCTACATTATGACAATCATTGCCAAAACCCCAAAAACAACCCCCAAAGCCCACATCCTATTTCCTTTACTCCCCTCATATTATTATTTTTCCTCACTGGGGCAATTTGCAATTCTAAGGAAACATTGCAAATGATTGAAACAACAATGATTGAAGGACAGAGACCATGGAAACCTAAAAGAAAGAACAGAAATCTGTTTATAGGCATTTTTAAGCAGACAGACAAGAGCAGAGCCAAAGTAACAGATCCCTCAGGTTTCAAAAGGCTCTGAAAGTAAGGTCTTTAAATTAGAAAAGCATAGCTCCAAATACACAGTAACCACCACCAATTATAAAAGAATGCCCAGATGTCTCCTTTGAAGCTTAGACAGTCCACCTCTTACACAGCATTTGTCAGAAAGCCAATTCTCTTCATTATGTCAAAGAAGAGCACTGTGTCAGGAGGATTGAAAGGCATGGTCACTTACTAGGGCATCTCTCTTCCTCCTCTGTTGGCTGTTCCTTCGCAGGCTTGGGAGGGCCTTTGATTTTATACACCAAGGCACGGAGTTTCCCAGCCCAGGATGTGTCTTCCTCCTCCTCTTCTTCCTCCTCCAGGGGAACACCTATCAAGTCACAGAACAGAGTGAAAATCTTGAACAGTACATAAAAATAACCACCATAAGATTGAAAGAACATAAATCTCTGCTTCCTACCCTTCTGGAACTTTCTCAAGATGCTATAGGCAGCCTCCCATAATTATTTACCTACAGGATGTCTTTTTGGAAAGTATTTTAAAAAGATAATTCCTTACATAGAAAAACACCAAGTAATTTCAAACCCTAAAATCAACTCTTTTTTTTTTTTTTGAAGTTTATTTATTTATTTTGAGAGAGAGAGAGAGAGAGAGAGAAGGAACAAGCTGGCTCTGTGCTGTCAGCACGGAGACTGATGCAGGGCTTAATCCCATGAACCATGAGTTTATGACCTGAGTCAAAACCAAGAGTTAGCTGGATGCTTTAATTGACTGAGCTACCCAGGTGCCCCTAAATTTAACTTATTCTAACCTGTACCCTAAAAGGGCTCTAAAGCATCTAGAAAGAGTTAACATTGAGTCATTTCCTATGCAAATACCACTTATTTTCCATATATTATTCAATCCATCCATGTACAAGCAGCACAAATGCTGAGAACAATTTAAAATCAGCAGTTACGTATCAAAGGAGGGACTGCAGGCTTACAATTGTTATTTAAAATAGTTATGTATTAAAGTAGGGACTGTGGTTTAGAATTGTTAAGGGCATACGTTATCATATTTATATCACTGCAAAAGATAAGAAGCAAAGGAGATCAGAATCTTGGTTCACCTGGGAGCAGAGTCCAACCATCTAAGTAAACTGGGTGAAGTTTACACAAGTTATCAGTTATTTTCCTTCTTCAGAGACCCTGTTCACTCTCTTCTATTTCAACAAAATTTCTTCTTGGTAGAAGGAGTTTCCACCATATATGGATATGGCATATATGCCAGAATTATTTTCTGTATCTTCTCTGACCCCAGTAGTCCAGGCAGAATCATTTCTTGAGCAGTTAGAATTGTACAGTTAACCCTCGAACAATGCAGGGGTTAGGGGCACCATTCACCCACACAGTAGAAAATCCACATATAACTCTGACCCTCTACAACTTAACTATGAATAGCATACTCCTGATGGGAAGCCTTACTGATAACATAAACAGTCAACTAACACGCATTTTTAAATGTGATATGTATCATATATTCTTATAATAAATTAAACCACAGAAAGAAAATATTATTAAGAAAATCATAAGGAAGAGAAAATACACTTCAAGTACTGCACTCTATTTATGGAAACAAAATCCCGCATTACAAATGGACTCACATAGCTCAAACCCCTATTACTCAACAATCAAAAAGAATGAAATCTTGCCATTTGCAACAACGCGGATGGAACTAGAGGGCATTATGCTAAGCAAAATTAGTCAGAGGAAGACAAACATCATATGACTTCACTCATATGTGGAATTTAAGATACAAAACAGATGAACATAAGGGAAGGGAAGCAAAAATAATATTAAAAAAGGGTCAACCGCACTTTTAAATACAAAACTGTCTTCCCAACCCCCACTAGCTTCTAATGAAGGAATAGGGAACAGACTTGTCTTTGATAAAGCTTTCATCTCAGAAGCTCACCACAGTGAATGAGAAGGTCCTCATGGAAGTCATATAGCTCCTCTCGGATCTCTTCTGGGCAGGGGCAATTCTCTCCCAGTTGAAAGTTAAGAAGCATGTTGATCTTTGAGGGACAAAGAAGAATGGGTAAGTGGTTCTCGGTGTTGGCCAAAGAACTCAGATCCTGCCTTAGACACCTAACATTCTTTGCAAATTTTATCTACCTCAAACTTTTTTGTAAAGATGACCATGTTTAAAAGTAGCTTTCACCTTTTCTCTGATTATAATGGTAATTTATTAACTGCACAAAATTTGGAAATACCTAAAGAAAACTTACTGTGATCCCACTACCCAAAGATAACCATATTTAATGATACTTAGTTCATAACTTCCAGGCTTTATGTATATAGACTGAGAGCATGCATACTCTAGATAAACATTTCTGAGGTCAGATTTCCCACTTAACAATTTATCTTGAGCATTTTCTTTTTTTATTGATTGTTAACAGGTACACTGCATTTCATCATAAGATGAATAGCAATTGGTGTAAAATTAATCACATGTTAAGAAATATTTAAATTGTTTCCATTTTTTTGTTCTTATAAATAAATAAATAAAGTTTGTTGGAATTTCCTTATAACTAATTTTTGTTCACATCTCTGATCTTTTTTTTTTTTTTTTTTTTTTTTAAGGATAAACTCCTAGAAGCAACATGACTGGATCAAAAGGTTTGCACATTTTAACGGCTTTCGATAGGAATTGCCAAATCACCCTCCAGAAGGCTTACAACAATTTGCATTTTAACCAAATTTATTCAAGAGTGTGTATTACTTTGCCATCTCCATTACAGTAATGAGAGTTAACACATTTTCAAATATTTTCCAATTTAATGGGTAAAAAATGTCACATCCCTGTTGCTTTAATTTGCATTTAATTGGTGAGGTTGAATTTTGTTTTTCCACACGTACGAACCATTTTCATTGCAGTATTTTATAAATTTCCCATTCATGTTCTTTCTCCCTTTTTCTGTTGGGTAATTTTCTTTTTAAAAATTAATCAGGAGGTGTCTGGGTGGCTTAGTCCGGTAAGCCGCTGACTTTGGCTCAGATCATGATCTCACGGTTTGTGAGTTTAAGCCCAGCGTCAGGCTCTGTGCTGACAGCTCAGATCCTGAAGCCTGCTTCAGATTCTGTATCTCCCTCTCTCTCTGCCCCTCCTGTGCTCACACTCTATCACTGTCCCTCAAAACTGAATAAACAATAAAAAATTAATCAGTATTTTGCACATCCCTAGACTATTAACTCTTTGTAACATGTTCTCTAAATATATTTCCCAGGTTTTAGTGAGCTTTTAACTTTACCTACAAAAAAAATTTTTTTTTTGACATGCAGGTTTTAAAAGGTAGTTAAACACTCATCTTTTCCTTTAGTTTTGTCTCAGGGAGTCTTAACTGTTTTAATGCCATGGACCACTCTGACGGTCTGTTAAAACCCACCTGATTACTGCTTAAATTAGTATTTTGAATACGTAACATAAAATATAGAAAATTACATACAGAAACCATTATATTGAAATTTAGTTATCAAAAACCATAAAAAAGAAATCTGTGATATAGTAACATGTACTTGTTTATTAACCTATTGGACAAAAAGATCTAGTGGCAGTCTCATATCCACTGTGATCTTGAAGTAGTGATGAAGTAAATGATATTTCAAGGTATGATACTCATTGTGACACAGTATGAGAAAATGTGCTATTTCTGTTGTTGCTGGCAAAGTCAGCATTAGTATGTGCTCGGCAGGATTAACAATTCAAAGAAATGCTATCAGAGATTAATGAAAAGTTGGTAAGGATGTGGTCATTCATTTCCTGGTCAGATTCCAGGATGTCTCAATTCTTTCCAAAGACCCACGACCCCAAGGCAGTGAATATTGGGAGGGACTGAAACAATAACTAGGGGTGATGTTCTCCACTTTGCTCGCCTCAGGCAGCGTAACCTGAACACCAGGTAAAGATACTTTCTCCTTCTGTTTAGAATTTCTACATTAAAAAACGTCACCATCTCTTTTATTAAACCACGGAAAAACCGTGTTTAATGTTGGTAGGAAGACGCTTATTTAAAGCTTCTACTGCAAACAGTTTTTTTGGAAGTTGGTGGAAGTGTTGCCTGTAATAAAATAATATCCATAAAATAGGTTAGGAAAGTAATTTTTGTGGTTGTTCCCCAATGTTAAATTATGGTAGTTACATCAACATAGATTGATAGGTTGTTTATGAAATAAAAACAAGATCTGAGGATCTAGTTTCAGAGTCAGAAAATTGAATTCTTTGCTGAAAGATCTTGCCGTAGGTGGAATACTTGGGAAGCACTGGCCCACCAGCCAGCAGGTCAGAAAACCAAAAGAGGAGTGGGGCACCTAGGTGGCTCAGTCAGTTTCCTGTCTGACTTTGGCTCAGGTCATGATCTCACTGTTCTGAGTTCGAGCCCCACATTGGGCTCTGTGTATACAGGTCAGACCCTGGAGCCTGCTTCAGATTCTGGATCTCCCTCTCTCTCTGCCCCTCCTCTGCTTACACTCTCTCTCTCAAAAATAAACATTAAAAAAAAAAGTGGAGTGAGCTGAACTTTCTGCTGCACAGGGCATACCCTTTAATGATGCCTTTTTTACCTACCTACTACTTGCCTGTTTATCTTTTAAGTTTACTCATTTTGAGAGAGAGGCAAGGAGGGGCAGAAGGGGAGAGGGAGGAGGGGAGAGAGAGAGGGAGGGAGGGAGAGAGAGACAGAGACAGAGAGAGAGACACAGAGACTCCCAAGCCCAAGCAGGTTCCATACTGTCAGTGCAAAGCCCAGTGTGGTGGGGCTCAAACTCAGGAACCACGAGACCATGACCTGAGGAAAAATCAAGAGTTGGTAGCCTAACCAAATGAGCTACCCAGGTACCCCAATGATGCCCTTTTTATTTTATTTATTTATTTATTTATTTATTTATTTATTTATTTATTTAACGTTTTATTTATTTTTGAGACAGGGAGAGACAGAGCATGAACAGGAGAGGGTCAGAGAGAGGGAGACACAGAATCTGAAACAGGCTCCAGGCTCTGAGCTGTCAGCACAGAGACCGACGCGGGGCTCGAACTCACGGACCACGAGATCATGACCTGAGCCGAAGTCGGCCACTCAACCGACTGAGCCACCCAGGCGCCCCAATGATGCCCTTTTTAAAGTCAAAGGCTTACTGACTGTGCCTGGCTAATATGCCAATGACCACTGGACTAATCTTAGTTTTACCTACTTTAGTACTTGGTTACATCCCCCAAGTATATGTTTTTTTCATATCTCTGATCTTATATAGATACAAGGCTGAAAACCTTTACTTTCTCCTCAAAGGTTACAGAAGGATGAGATAATCGTATCATTGTTTTAAAATTCTAATTCTTATACACCCAATTTTCCACGTGATTTTGCATTGCTATCCCCTGAAATTGATCTGAATCCTCCTTTGTCCATACTCAATTTCGAATTATTTAGAGAGCTCTATTGGTCGGTTCCTTCTAGAAATGAACATTCTGTGAGGGGTGGTAGGTGAGACAGCTGAATTTGATAGGAATTAGTGTCTTTTCTTTCATTTCATTCCTAGACCAACATCATCAGTATTACCTGGAAACTTGCTAAAAGTAAAAATTACTGGGCCTCACACTACAGCTACTGAATTAGAAGCCCCAGATCACCAGTCTGTTTTATTAAGCCTTTCTGGTGATTCTAATATCCGCTCAAGAATCATTTAGTCTAACACATTAGGGAAGAATTTCTCAAGTTCCATCTGAAACCAGTCTGAAATGATTGCCCAGAGGAGTACTGGGAGGGCTAAAGGAGGAAGTGATAGCAGGCCCTGGGGACAGCAGAAGAGAAGGTAAGGAGGTAGCAGGTGAGGTAGGAGCCAGCATGGCCCTTCCAGGAGCCAGGATAGGATCAGTAGCTGTGTCCATGAGGACAGTGTTAGATAAACAGTGCAGGTCTAGCTAGGTTAAGCAGATGTCTCAGAAAACATACATAAATTCTACTCACCAGGTCACTGGCAGAAGGCAAAAGAACCTTCCAACACTGAAACTAATGATTCCACTTACAGAATGTTTACCATATGACAGTATCCCACTAAGCAATCTAAAAAATTATCTCCTGGGGTCCTCCCTAGAAGGGAGGGAGGGACATACAAACATCCTCATTTTGCAGCTGAAGCAAGGGAGACACAGAAAGGCAATTGCCTAAGGCCACACAGCGAGAGAAGGGGGAGCCAGAAAAGGAGCCATGCATCACATTGTTCTTCCTGCCCATTATTCACAAATAGGAGTCAGCATCTGCCCAATGAATTGGGAAATGTTTGCACAGGTTGCCAGTCCAAAAGCAGCCTGACAACATTTGGAAAGCCTTTAAGAGTAATCCAGGCTCACTGCGCTTCCCTCAGTATGGTATGAATTACCTCCTCCCATCAATTCAAAGGGCCTTCTCAGTTTGCCTCCAGCAAAGCGATGATAAACTTTGCCTAGTCTTTACAAGGCCAGCATCATTCAAGTGAATCTTTTAAAAGCCAAGATATGTGGTTCACTTTTAAGTCAATATAAATATCTATGTTCTACCAAATAGGTTAGGAAAGTAATTGGACCAAGTTGTACCATTAATATCAAATGGTGGTAATTATACCTGACAACAGTTTATGGATAGACTGCTTATTAAATATAGAGAAGATGCAAAGATCTGGTTTCAGAGACAGAAAGCAAATTTCTTCACTGAAAGATTGTCTGTTTTGAACACTTAGGGAGCTGTGGCCAAGCTGCCTGCAGGATGTACATGGGAACAGGGGGACAAATGCCAACTATGTTCTGCAAGGTGTCCTGCCCCTATCTGCCAGTTACTCACCGGGATTTTGAGTCTTTTCAAAGAGTCTTCCCATATGGGCAAGGCTGACTGCAAGGTGGGGGTACTGTACAAAAAATGAAGACAATCCCTCACAGAAGGGACCTCACTTGCCCAGTCCTGTTTTCCTCACTTCTGGGGGCTGGGAGGCTTTGTGAGGGTCTTGGTCACAGGGTAAGGGGCTTCGGGCACTTAGCCAAGGAAGCCTGTGCACCTGCTCTTGTAAGTCAGGAAACGTCGACCATGCTCTCTTGATCTCTAATACAAAGGAGTGACTTCTGCAAGGAGTGGACAGACATTCTTCTAATGGTGGATCCTTGCTGGTGTGGAAGCTGGGTCGTGACAGTGATCTGGTCTTTGACTCAGTGACAGGGCACCGGTAGGAGCAAGCAAGGGAGGAGAGGAAGCCCCGCCCCATGTGCACTTCTGGATGGGTTATTTTCCCATCTGAGATGATTGGCAGATACTCCTCGCTGCCATTAGCATCAGACCAGGCCTGTCCCCTGGCACTGTGCTGGGTCACTGAATGGCCCACACCTCTCAAGGGTGCCCCAGGCACATAAAGGTTTCACGGGCCCTGCTCTGTAAGGTTCAAGTTCACCCCACTGGCATGGAGGCTCAGGAAGAGTTTCTCACCTGCTCCTGGGGGGGTGAGCGGAACTCCCTGGTTTTCCGGGCAGTCAGGGCTGCAGACATGTTCAAGGCCTGCATGAGCTCGTTGTAGCGGAACTTCTGATTTGCCTGGAGCTTAGAGACATAAATGTCGCCAAATGCCACAATGGCCTCTACTCGATGCTGCAGCTCACAGTCACAGAGATAGCTGAGGAGCTCACACATCTGCAACCAGAGCGTATATTTATGCTCATTTAACAACACTTCATAGACATTGGTGAAGCAGCTAGTATCCCCATTTTACAGAGGCTAACACTAAGACTTAGGCACTCTAAGTGACTTGCCCAATGTCACACAGTGACCACAGAGCCGTTACTTGGATCCAAGTCAGTTTGAACCCAGCCACCAGCCCTTTATCCTAAGGACAGGAGAACAACAGGAAAACGAGCTCCCCAAAGAGAATAAACCTGCCCGTGTGAGAACGGCATTCCTAAGAGAATTCTTCCCTGGCTCTAAGCTCCCCATGGAAACCAGCACTCAACTGCACGGGAGAGCTCTGGTTCCTTCCTGACATCTTCTGGCTCCAGATGATGGGAACCAGAGACTTCTGTTCCCCTCTCTTTCTTTCTTGTTTGTTTGTTGGAACTGCTTTGTCTGCCACCAGTTCTTTCGGACTGTTACTAGTCCTGATCTTATCACTACTTGCACTTTTCGCTAATAAGAAAAACAGCAGCCAGAACTTATTGAGCTCTAATCACCCGGCTCTGTGTTAGCCACTTGCCAGACCTGTTCCTTCAAACCTCAGTGTGTTCCCGATACTTGTATTCAGGCATAAGTTCTACGAACCCATCTCCACGTAACCCCTTGCATGACTAACAGACACTCTCCAGTCTGTCTGGGCAGAGACAATAATGCCCCTGGTGTGCTCTTACCTAGCAGGCTAGTCTCTGGCGTATCTGCAGGTGACCTAGGACCCAGAGCACATGCCCATCACACTTGTGATTACAGTTATCACATCTGATTAGAAGCTGTATGTGCCAATGAAATAGGAAAACTAAATTGAAAGACTAGGGAACATTCGCAAAAGGCTAGTTGTTTTTTTAAAAAAAATACTCAAAGTTGGGTGTGAGTTAGACAACTACAAAAAATTGGGGGAAAATCATTAAAATCTACAAGTGTTCTGCACTCAGGTTGCTTTCCAATTACCTCTAAATCCACAGTCTATCTTCAAGATACCCCCAAAACTGGCCATCAGGCACATCACACTGTATGTGACAGGTGTCATTTATGCAAAAGAAAGGACTCTACATGCCAAGCAGGGACTCACATGGAAGAAAAAGTCTCAGCTCCACATCCGAAGAGCACATTCATGTTTTAATAAAAATGTTTAAGGTATCTATGTAAAATTTGTTACGTATCTCCTCTACATACAACATTTTGATGAACTGACAGCTACCAATCCCACCACATTAGGTAAGAGAGCTTCATTTGGAGATTCTAACACGGTTTATGATAAAATATATTTCATACCGTATTTTAATGATAAAAGTGAATATTACGTTTTATTCAATTATCATCCACATTTTACATATTGTGAAGCGAAGGCTTTGGGAGGCTACTGACTTGGCAAGCCTGTAGAGCTGCTATGTGGTCGAGGGATGCCCGAGCCAGGCTGACTTTGTGGAACAGACTGTACTGCTCTGTCCACTTTCATTTCTCTTTTCTCAGTGCCCAGAAGACAATAGTTATCATCTTCAGCGTATCGCTGCTGCCAGCTTCCCTCTGGTAAGACTATGTCTTAGGAAACGTTGCGGCTTCCTAGGTGATGCCAAGGGGGCAGCTCGAAGCGAGCATGCCTCTTCTCCTCAGCTCAGACGGCAGTTTGTTTGCATGCCAGGACAGCACGTCTACACAGGCTTGGTGATCAGTACATGGCAACAAATGAGCCCAAGTGATGAGCATGGCCACCGTATGAACCAGTGTGGTCTTTTCCACAGCCAAAGGCTCTTCCTCCTCCTTTCCCGACAGGGGCTCACAGAGCAGCCATTTAGTCCCAAAGGGTAAGAGGTAAGATGAGGGCCAATCCATCACTAGTTCCGTAAAAACAATTCTAAGGCACGTGCCTTATTGATAAGGGTTAGCACTTTTCTCTTGACTTTGGGAGTACATTTCATGCCAGAGAAAATCATGAGCAGTGAATGCTCTCTATCTGTATTTCCACTACACTCCAGGTTTAGGCCAGCACCCTCAGTCCCAGCCTTAGCTCCAGGCTGCACTGTCACCCTCCCCCCGCACTTTGCAAAGACAGGATCTTTGCTGCCCTGAGTTACCTGCAGCTTGACGGACTCTGGCAGTCGGGTCTGCAGTAAGCCTTTGACTGGAGCCTCCTTGCCGGCCTTTTCTCCGGCCTCCACTGCCTTCTCTTCCACCTGGGTCACTTCCTCCTTCTCTGCTCTGTTCTCAGTCTCCCCACTGTGCTCCCCAAACACAGAGGGATCGATCAGGAGGAGGATCTGCCTGACGTCATCGTCATCAAACACCCCCATGACCAGCAGGGTCCCGATGAGTTTCAGCACAGGCACAAACTGGAACTCTACAGACCCACCGACAGGGTCCCGGATGTGAGCCCCGCTGTGCTGCACTGCCTCCGTCAGCATGCTCAGTGCCTTCGTCTTGAGAATCTCCAAGGGGATCTCAGGGCTCTGCTTCTGGTGCTCCTCACTGGTCACGACAAAGCAAGGGGTGGAGAACCTGAACCCTGGCTTGAGGCACGTTCTCAGGCCCACCCCAGGCAGCCCGTGCCTCTTGGACTCATCTGGATACAGGCGGATTTTTCTGGTGGTGCTGGTGATGGGGATGATGTACTCATTCTTCATCATTAGCTTCCTCTCCTTAGCATTGGCCAGATGGATGCTGATGAGCAGGTCATAGAAACCAGAACGAAGGAGGCCAGGGAGGTACTTGTTGTCAATGGCGTAGAACAGCTGGGAGAGATCCACGTGGCCGCATAGGGCGTAGGCCACGCGGCTGTTTCCCAGGGCACACACTGCACTGTAGAGTCGCAGCGTGTGGTAATGGAACTGCATCAGGTCCTCCTGCTCACAGAGCTCCAGGACATCCACACACCTGCGGATAGGACAAGCCATCAACCACTCCACGGTTGGAAAAGAATACGCCAGAGCTCAGCAGAGTTCTTCTCTTTGAATCCCCAGGGATTGCACCCAACTCAATGAGGGCAGAGGGCATAGAAGGATAAAGGAGCCTCTGCCCCCTCCTCCCGTACAGGTTATCATTCCTCTCTCAGTTCTGGTCCTTATCCCAGTTCCTGATAATCCTCCCTAACTCAACGAGTCTCAAAAGTCTGAAAGACTTAAAGACATGGATTCCCAAATATGAAAGTGCTCCTTATTAAGGAAAACCCTCCCAAATGGAAAACTGAAAAACATTCAGGTGTGTGACAGAGGTGACTTGGTCCTCTTATTTGTGGGTAGAAGGGGATCCTCTGCTCCCCAATACAAGAGCCTCAGGCATAGCTGAAGGGGCACCTGGGTGGCTCAGTTAGTTAAGCGTCTGACTTTGGCTCAGGTCATGATCTCACGGTTCATAAGTTTGAGCCCCTCGCTGGGCTCTGTGCTGACAGTTCAGAGCCTGGAGCCTGGTTTGGATTCTGTGTCTCCCTCTCTCTCTGTCCCACACCCGCTTGTGCTCTGTCTCTGTCTTTCAAGAATGAATAAACATTAAAAAAAATCAGAAAAAAAAAATGTAGCCGAAGCCCTCTGTCAATCCACCACCCACATCATCTGTAAAATCTCCAAATCTACCGTCATCCACAGGGCCTTCCCTCCCCTGAAAACAAACACACCTGCACTCTTGTCCTGAGAGAAAACACTTTCCAATTTGAGTTCAGTTGGCAAAATCAATTCACTTTCTCCTTCCTGACTTTAGAAGCCCATTTACAAGTCTGTCTTGCTCCCTCATTTTTTTGGGGGGGGGGGGTGGCTCAGGGCACAGCCTCTGATCCTTGCTTAGATTTTCTGTTTTGTCTTGCTCCTCACCATGGATCTGAGGATCCTTTGCAATTGGCATACTTGGCTGGACTCCTATTTGTTTCTTGCTCCTTCCCTATACCAGCCTGTCTTGCCGCTGTCCATGACCCAGCAGAATACCTAAATGGGAGCTGTGCAGCTATCAAATCCTTCCCCCTGCTCCCCCATTACTGTATGTTTTTAGTCCAACAGATCAAGGGGTGATAATAGGCTAACGATAAAATTTCTTTCTTTCTACATATAGAAACTATGCTAGTGTAGGGGCGCCTGGGTGGCTCAGTCGGTTAAGCGTCCGACTTCAGCTCAGGTCACAATCTCACGGTCCGTGAGTTCGAGCCCCACGTCGGGCTCTGGGCCGATGGCTCAGAGCCTGGAGCCTGCTTCCGATTCTGTGTCTCCCTCTCTCTCTGCCCCTCCCCCGTTCATGCTCTGTCTCTGTCTCAAAAATAAATAAATGTTAAAAAAAAAATTAAAAAAAAAAAAAAAGAAACTATGCCAGTGTAGATTCACCTACACAATTCCATTTATTTCTCCCTGCAGTCCTCTGGGCGGTCATGTATTTTATGTATCATGAGGAAACACAGGTAAGTTATAGGAGTCATTTACCCAAGGCCACAAGGCCAGAAAGTGATAGTGCTGGGATTAAACCCAGGCCATAATCCAGGAGTACTTCTTACCAAGAGGAGCCCAGGAGCCCATTCTTGGTTCTCTAGGCAAACTAGGCATGCCTCATTTTCTCCCTTCTTGTCATTAATGACATATATTTCAGGGTCACGTTACACCTTTTAATTAAAGGGATAGAAACACTCCTGACTTCGGACACTCAGAGAGAAGGCCCTGTGGGAGGCATATCGTAGTGGATATTCTGCTGTTTCTAAGTGAATAATGTAAGTGAGGAAGGAAAAGAGACACTGAGGTTTTTGGGAAGAGAGCAGGGCCCCTGGCCAAGGGGGATGCTGCTCCTCCCCTTCTCCTGCCTGCCTCCCAGGCCTGCCCCCTCCTCTGTGGGTCCCTCTACTACCTGTTCTCCTCAGGGATGTGGAGTGCCATCATCTGCAGGGGCTCCAGGCACTGCACCACCCAGCCATGGCGCTCGCTCACCCGTTCCGTCTCCACCTTCAGGAAGCTGCTGGGCATGCGGCTCCAGAGCACGGGCTGGATGGTTTGGACGTCCAGCCGAGGTGGACACTGCGGAACTGGGTTCTTCTCTTCACTCTTAAATATGGCCGCCGACAAGGGCATCGCATTCTGGGGCAAGGCAGAAAAGGCATTCAAAGGGAAAGACAGGTGTACTACAGAGATGCTCAGTTGCTGGATAATGCAACATGGCCCACGATAACCAATATGGTGAGTATGAACTAAAGAGAGACAAATCAATCCGGAGACCTTTAAGGCTTTGCCAGCCTTAATTAAAACCTTGCGTGATGGGTTATATTAACATTAAGTAATTCTTTCAGCACCCAGTACAGGGCCTGGGTGAGAACGGATTCCCTTGTTTTCTGGGGCTTAGAAAATTTTCCCCTAATGGTCAATGCTGCCTTCTTTTATCATAGCCATTGGATGAGGAGGCTGACCAATACCTTCAGCTTCCCAAGTTCAAACTGAAACAATGAAGTGCTCGTGGGCTGCAGGAAGACTGCTGGAAACACTTTGGTATTGGGCTCCACCTGGAAACCAAAACAAATGGAGGTTTGCTCAGAATTACAAAATCACAGATGGCTAAGTCATTGGGTGCATTCATCAACACCCTCATTCTAACCCTAGCTGAAACAGGACAACTCCCTGGCGGGTCATTCTCTACTCCTCAGAAATTCTGAGACCTGGTGCTTCTGGGAGTGCAGTCACTGCTCTCCACCTTATTCCTGCCCCCCGCCCCCCCTCCGCGCCCCCCCCCCCCCCCACCGCGACTTGGGGCTGAACAATCCCACAGTCTTTCATTTTCTCTCGCTGATAACAGTAGCCAAAATCTTCCTCCAGTACTCAGGACAGTCACACGTGGGGAGCTATTAACATACCACCAAGGGTAATGCCTGCTTTTATTCACGGAATGATGTGATTCCTGGCTCGTCATAGAGCAGGGAGACACCTGGCATGCAGGTGGCACCATCATTCGTCACTCCTGCCCTCAGGAAGTCATCACTGAGGGTGGTGCAAGGACTTCAGTGTTATTTCTGAAGGCAAAAAGGACTTTGGGGAGGCAAGCCCAAAGGGCGTCATAGGACAGGGCTTTTCAACCTTGGCACTACTGACTCTTTCGGCTGGGTGGGTAACTCTTTGTTGTAGGGCTGTCCTGTGTGTTGTAGGACAGATAGCAGCATCCCTGGCCTCCACCCACATGTCAGTACTACTCTCCACCCCCAGCATAGTCATGACAACTAAAAAAGTCTCTGTTGATTGCCAGATGTCCCATGAGGGAAAAGCACCCCCAGATGAGAACTGCTGTTTTATAGGCAAGGGCTTCCTTGAGATAACATAAAGAGGCTGCTTCCAGAACCTATCTCCTTTTCTTAGAACCTCTCCTTTTTCTTGGTTCCTCTGGACTTCTCTGTAACCCCCTTCTCTTTATGACTCTAGAGCTCACCTTAAATAGTGTAGGATTCACTGTCTTCCAGCTGCCACTTAGATGAAGTGTGTGAATTTATTTATGACAGTAGGGGCTCCACTTATCATCTGCCCATGTTGATGAGCTTTTTAAAAAATGTTTATTTGTTGAGAGAGAGAGAGAGAGAGAGAGAGAGAGAGAATCCCAAGCAGGCTCTACTCTCAGCATGGATCAATTTCACAACTGTGAGATCATGACCTGAGTAGAAATCAAGAGTAGGATGGTCAACCGACTGAGCCACCCAGACACCCCTGATGTAGGACCACTGATGAGACTTGGAGACCATGGAAACAGAAAGGTGACTTTAATTCTATCAACTAAAGTCCTTTGCCTTTAAGTAAATTCAGACATTAGGAAATTCTTGCAACTCTCTTGCAGTTAGGGAATGTTGAGTATCCTGGACACACTCTAAGGTGGCCCCCAGGGAGACACTCTCTCCTACAATCCCGTCCCCAGAACCTGTATCTTGTTTCTAACAAATAGAATATAGCAAAAGGGTGTAGAGATTGCTACTCCCTTGATTTGGTTACGTTTTGTAAGACTGTGTTTCGGTAGACTGGAGAGAAGGTTCTCTACCTGGTGTTGGAGAAAGAAGCTACCATGGTGTAACAGAGCCTGTGAAAGGCTACATGACAGGAGATTTCAGGGGGGTTCATGGGACTGGGAGTGCCCCTGGATGCAGCCATCAAGAAAGGGACCCTGAAACCTACAAACACAAGCACCTAAATTCTGCCAACAAGGATAGGACATGCCTTGTCGGCATTGAAGATGGAAGAGGCCACGTGAGAAGGAATATGGACACCTCTGGGAAGGAAGGGGAGGAAAGGAGAAAAGAAAGCAAAGAAGAACGGACCTCAGAACCTTGGCCTATAACCACAATGGATCCTGATGACAACCTGAATGAGCTTAGAGTGGATTCCTCCCACAGCCTCCAGACAGAGGCAGCTCAGCCCAGCTCATGCCTTGACTTTGGCCTTGTGAGAACCTGAGCAGAGAACCCAAACTTACAGAACTGGGAAATAATAAATGTATGTGGTTTTAAGCTATTAATTCTGCGGTCACTTGTTAAGAAGCAATTAAAAAACTGAAACAGTGGCTTCGCAGCCAAGTTGGTCGGTTTGATAACAAAAACTTAGCAAGCACTTACTAGGTGCCAGGTCCTATGTCAAGCACGGGGACAGCAACAGGCATGACAGATGGCCTCTGTCCTCTAGGAGGTGACATTCTGGATGGGGAGCTTCCATTTTTTTTTTAAATTTATTTTTGAGACAGAGAGAGACATAGCATGAGCAGGGGAGGGGCAGAGAGAGAGGAGACACAGAATCTGAAGCGGGCTCCAGGCTCTGAGCTGTCAGCACAGAGCCCGACGCAGGGCTCGAACCCACAGACCGTGAGATCATGATCTGAGCCGAAGTCGGACGCTTAACCGACTGAGCTACCCAGGCGCCCCAAGGGGAGCTTCCATTCTAATGTTAGGAGCAGTGAGCCCAGATTTGAGGCTGCCGTGGAGTGCCATGAACCTTTTTTCTATTTAAGGTACCTTTTATCTCTGGCTGATCTCTTTTATCCTTGCAATAATAGACATTTTATTTCTGATCACGTGTGAAGGTCAGGGCATAGGAACTGGCCTGAATTGAAAGCTAACCCCTCTCGTAAATCTGAGTCTTGTAGCTGACTCTGTTCTCAGAGCAGTGTGGCTGGGGTGGCAATAACCGAGTATCTCTTGAACATACATTTTATTTCTCATTTCTCCCATGATTACGTAAATTAAGTGCGGCAGAAAGAGATTTTCAAACTGCACAGCAGTATTTAATGGGGAAGTCTAGAAACATGGTCTGAGAGAATCCTCCTCTCATTATTTTGGTCACTGGTCCTTTCTGAATAGAAAGCCAGTATATAAATATTGCTGCCCTGTTCTTCTTGAGATAATTGAAAAATGAAAATGGCTATGGCTGCAGAATAATAATCATCCCACTGCCGGGAGACCAGATGCATGGCTGGACACGCTGGTGTCTTGTCTGGAATGAAAAAGGGGTTGGCCGGGTGTGAGACACCTGAGGGCTCCTGTGCTGAGCCCTGGCACCATCCCATTCACGACAACATGCCTCTGGGCGGGACGCAGGACTGGGGCCACTGAGCAGGGAAATCAGGATTCGTACGCACGGAGTGGAGGAAGGCATCTCAGGAGGTGGGTTGGTGCCAGCGCGCAGCTGGGAGAAGACAACGGACCAGCCCAAAGTGACCTAGGAACTACTGGGCAAGTCAGGATACCAACAGCCACGGCGTCCTGTTGTCTGTTGTGACATTTCCTCCTGCATTATGGGCTCTTCCCAGAGGCAGGCAAGTCACTGCTGCTGTGAAGGCCAGGGGCTGTTTATTTATTTATTTAGGGACCGCCGAAGCCCGACTAGCCTTCAGAGTTATTAGATGCTTTAGAGCTCTCTGCAGCTCAGGGAGGACCCTTCAGTCAAACTCATTTCAAAAGTTAATGGGAAAAAGCTAATGGATTCTGAAGGACGGCAGTAATGTATATAAGCATTTTCTCAGGGGGCTGGGGAGTGGGGAGTGGAATCATGAGAAAGCACCGGAAGAATAATAGGTTACTTTCTGCCTCAAAGCCTGGTTTTGCAAAGGCCTCTTGCTGGAAAGACAGGTCCCTCCGGCTGCCCAGCCAGGCTGTCGAGTGATGTTCTTACTTTTTCCCAGGAGGACAGGGAGGCACACAGACTGGCATGCATTGCAGGAGATGCAGAAGGGGAGGTGGCAGATCCCACCAAACCCAGAAAGGGTTTGGTCCATCCGTTCTTGGTCACCAAACAATTCAGACTTGGGGCTACTCCGTCTCTCCCCGCCAGATGCCATCTCTTCAAGCACAAGGCAGACAAATGGCTGCCAAGAGGCTTTCCAGCCTGGAGGCTATAACATGGGGCTGACTGTGGAATCTGGGGTTTTAGCCATTTACACAGTAGTGGGATGCTTTTCATCTGCTGTAGTTATTAGCTAAAGGTCCTTAAACACTGTGCATGTTACTGTTCTGGTCAGAAACCTTCAAAAGCTCCTCAATTCCTATCAATACCTCCCGGTTTTTCCAAATGAATTTCTCCCCCCCCCCCCCCAAAAAAAAAAAAAAAAAAAAGTAGCTCCAAATGAATTTCTCCCCAATAACCGCAGAGGCCCATACTATGGTGGCCATTGTTCCTAAAACGTACCTTATGATTCCCTATCTCCATAAGGATATCTCCTGTGCCATTCTTTAAATCAAGGTTTCTCTGAAACGAATATTTCTCTGACCACTCTCAATGGAGAGAAGCTCTTCCTTCTCTGAACTCAGATGACACTCTTTGTCCACACATCTCTATTCTACCTTGGAGTATCAAATAGGTTTAACAGAGAAATTTAACGCCTGAAGTTAGCCTTTTCCAGATATGCTTTGTAGAACTCCAGACTTCTAGAAAACTACTATGTATGTTAAAGTAAAACAAAACAAGCCAAAAATGCTTTTGGTTATGTAATATGAGAAATGCCTGGTTAGACAGGTTTCTTTCTGAAGTATTTTTTCAAGTTGTCCTGCACAAATGTTCATTGCCAATGTCAGAAGCAGGATATGATATGTGGCATTTCCCAAGCTTACCTGGCCATCAAGGATGAAGATCCTGCTTAAGAGAGATAGGGCTTCTTGT
Organism: Panthera leo; assembly: GCF_018350215.1. NCBI lineage: Eukaryota > Metazoa > Chordata > Mammalia > Carnivora > Felidae > Panthera > Panthera leo. The sequence goes on along the minus strand of NC_056684.1, from coordinate 68,821,406 downwards.
TAATGACAGGTAAATCTACTTGTGTGTAACTGAGGGTTTTCCCCATAGTTCTATCAGAGCTTACAGTCAATGAAGCAGAGAAACACATTACTCATATAAATGCAGTTTTAAAAGATCCTGTAAGGAATTCATAAGGAATGAGAATAGCCTTTTTGCAAAAGGAATACACCTTGGCAAACGAGTCTGTTTTTAGGAGTCTGTATTTTGAGCACAGAAGTTTCCTAAAGCAAGGAGTATCTCTGCTCCCCTTTCAGATTTTGCATCTTATAGAGCACAGGTAACATAAAAGTTGCACAAGAAATGTTCATGGAGGGGCGCCTGGGTGGCGCAGTCGGTTAAGCGTCCGACTTCAGCCAGGTCACGATCTCGCGGTCTGTGAGTTCGAGCCCCGCGTCAGGCTCTGGGCTGATGGCTCGGAGCCTGGAGCCTGTTTCCGATTCTGTGTCTCCCTCTCTCTCTGCCCCTCCCCCGTTCATGCTCTGTCTCTCTCTGTCCCAAAAATAAATAAAAAACGTTGAAAAAAAAAAAAAAAAAAAAAAAAAAAAAAAAAAAAAAAAAAAAGAAATGTTCATGGAATAGATGAATACCCTTTTAGAGACCATCACCAAAGAAAATCCTTCTTAGCTTGTAGAAAGATGACCAGGACATCTGATCAACCAATAAAGAACAATACTTTCCCCTATTTTCCCCTCTGTAGAAAACCAAGCCATTTTGTTCTTGTTTCTTTCCCTCGATGGCTTGTGAACCACGTGGGCTCCTCAACCCCATCTGCTGTGGTCGGGATGCTGATGGAGAAGAACGAGGAGCAGAGCCACAAGCACGCAGGCTGGGGATGCTGCTCTCTTGGCCACAGAGCCACCCTTACCTGATAGCAGGTACCGAGCTCTCTCCCATTGGCTGAGAAAGACAACATGCCCATCGCCAGATCCACGAGGCAGCCGATCTCCAGGTCCACGTTGCTCCGGCTTGATCTTTGCGAAGTGGCCACAATATCCCCGCCCCAGACCATGTAGCAGTTGCTGCGTTTCACGCTGGAAACCAGAGAGAGAGGAAAAAGCACAGAATCTGGACTGGGGCAGTGTGCAATCAAGGCTCAGGAACGAAATGCCCCAGAAACCTTCCAAAGAAGTTTTCCAGTCAGCACCCAGCAATTTTTTTTTTTCTTAAACACATTCATCCAGCTTCATCCTAATTTTCTCAGACATGACCACTCAATTTAAGGATGTGGCAACCTATCAGAATACTTTGGTCCAGAGAGCACGATGTTTTGGTAACTGTCTCCCGGCTCAACGTCAATTCACCTTTCTGAAATGGATCATGGGGATGGTAGTATTCCCAACTCAGAGATCGGAGATGGGGGCACAGGGAAGGTGACCACCACGGAAAGATTTATACAGGGATTTGGTATAAGAGGCACAAACAAAACTCTGCAGTGTCAGTGAAAAAGGCTGTAACGCACTTGAAAACTCAGGCCCGCATTCCTTAGGATGGCAGACCCAGGCTTGCTTGCAAACTAGGTCACAAGTGGTCTGATGCCCAACTACGTCCTTGACCTACACAACCTGGCCCTACCCTAGAGTTCTTCTCCCTGAACTCTTCACCAAATACCAGCTTGGATGCCTTTCTTAGCTGGCTGTCTACCTACCCCCACCGTGTAGACTCCATCATAGGCATTTACATTCAAAAGCCAATAGTAATAACCAAAGAAAGGCACTAAGGCTCCAAAGCCTGATTCCTTAATTAAGAGATTTCAAATCCTGGGTAGGCTTTGGAGAAATTAGTGGCAGAGGTGATTCTCAGAGCCCGTCAACGTGGCTGTGGGCAAGAGACAGATGATTTGGTCTCCTTCTACTAAGCCCAGCCCTGATGTACAATGCCTGAGGAATCAGTTGTTTGAAGTACCATAAAGTGCTTTTTCTCAGGCTAAACAAGAGCATGACTCTCTACCTGTTGCTTTAATGCAGTTCCTTTAAACACCTAGGGTCAACCTGATTTGACCCTGGGAAGTTAAAGCTTTGATTAGAATTCTCCAAGGTTCTTTCCAGCTCTAGAAGTATATAATTTCCTCCCCTGAGACCCTTTGTCAACATACGCTCACCTCCTCTCCTACTCCCTCTCCTTTGGGGGACCAGTGGGGACAGTTTCTCAGTGTGAATGACCCTCAGGCAGAGCCAGTGCAAACTGCCCCTTCCAACAAGTGACAGCCACAGCGAGATTTCCATACAGGTTAAACTTAAGCCATGCTATTACTGCCGTTCAGTGATTAGAGTCCCAAGTACATTGATGCTTACTGCAGAAGTCCATTGCTAACATACTGAAGTGGTGGGAACGTGAAGTGACATGCTTCGGTCATATTTTAAAGGGGCCAAATTTGAAATTCCTCAAAACATCAGACATTGTTCCTGTATTTACTTCTTATTGTGCAAGACAAAAAACTAAGAATTACTGAGCACCAACTATCTACTGGGTCTTGTTCCAGATGCTAACGAGTCACTTTTCAAAATAAATGTTGTCACTGAGGCTCAGATAAGTGAAGTCATCTGTCTGGTGTGGCACCATCAGCAAACTCGAGTAATAAACCCAGTTGGGATGGACACGTCAGCTTTTTGTTCTCCTGGCTCAAGAGCAAAGTCTTCTGACTTCAGTCAACTGCTTTCAAGTGCTTTCCTTACCAACCCAACAAGATATTGGATGCTGTTTGTAGCGTCTATTCTGGGTCTTGTAATGTATAAAGGACATTTAGTAATAGTAGTAATGTAATGTGTTTATTCAGTCCCTGGGTCAAGACATTGTTTTAGGCATTTTTCCAGTTATTTCTTCATTTAATCCTCCTATCACTCCATGAGACTGAAACTATTATCCTCATTTTATAGGTGAGGAAGTTGAGGCCCTGGAAGGCTAAATGGCCCAGGACGTCCTGGAACTCAGTTTAAAACCCAGGCAGTTTGCTTCCAGAGTCTGTGCTCTTAACCACCTACCCACAATGGTCCTGCACGATACAGTGATTATAAGTGAACTTTCTGGTCACCAGTGTTTGATGACCCGGTAGCATCTAAAGAACACTGCCTGCAAAATGTTCCTGACTTGGTAAGGATAAAGGTCAGCTTGCAAAACAACCTATTATATCTCTAAACATGTCTGTTTGGCAAAGACTCTATTAAGTCTCACTTGGGTGGAAGTAAGGCATGGTCTCCTGGGTCACCTCTGGGGCACTGCTGGCTGGAGATTCTTTCCCTGGTGGCAATCAACCCTCAACCCTCCTCTCCCCCCTCAATGGACCAGGGGAAGGCCTGAGTGTACCTAAAACCTGCTTTCCCAAAAGATCTTTACGTTATTGTTCGTGAACTTGCTGTATCTCTTTTATGTTCTTTATGTTTTCAGACACTTCACATTCTTAGGATGAGGAGTTCTGAGTCTATCAGTTGCTATGTGATGTGGTGCATCTTTGTATTTCTTCTGAATTGACTTCTTTCAAGCACCCAGAGGTTTTTCTCTGTCTTGTTCTGATGTTGCCGAAATTGGGGCTTGCCCAGAACGCACAGAAGAGAAGTGTTTGAGAGGGGGCACAGACTTCCAGCTGTCCATTTGTATCTCCTACTCCTGGGTCATTTTTTTTTTAAGTTTATTCATTTATTTTGAGGGAATGAGAGAAAGCAAGCAGGCGAGCATGTGCGAGTGAGGGAAGGGCAGAGAGAGAGAGAGAAGAGAGAGGGGAGGTTGAGAATCCCAAGCAGGCTTTGCACTGTCAGCGCAGATCCCAACACGGGGCTTGAACTCACCAACTATGAAATTGTGACCCGAGCCAGAATCAAGAGTCGGACGCTTAACCGACTGAGCCACGCAGGTGCCTCCATGGGTCATGTTTGATACCGTGATGGAATTATCCTCCATTTTCACTAATACACTTCTGCCATAGTATTGCCTATTTAGTGAAGGATTTTAAGCCTGTGCTTCACTTTTCCTTTTTCATAGATACTGGGATGTTTCCTTCTTTTGGGGTGTTGGGTGGAAGGGAAAAGAAGACAGCTGCAGGGAGAGAGTGAGGAGCCTGGTGGCTGACCCTGCCCGCTTGGAAGCCCCCTTACCTTTCATGGACCCGGCCTCTTTCATCCCCTAGAGTAACAGTCACTGTGCAGTTTTTACTCAGGTCAAACTTTTCGCTGTACAAGTGATAGTCCGGAGTGACCCATCCGACCCAGACGCAGGAGGGGTCCTGTCCAGCGAAGATGCGGATTGCATAGTAGCACTGCTGGGGAGAGACCACAGAGGGGAGTGAGTGGCCCCTGGTGGGGGGGCCAGACATGACAGAACAAATGCAGGAGCCCACGTGGCCCTCCTTCCTTAAAAGGCACACACTGCTCTAGAGCTGGACTGCACTACACTCCAGACTTACGACAGGCTAACTAGAGAATCTGCCTTCCCTATTTTTCCCTTTTGTGTGTGCTTTAGCATGGAGACAATCGAGCATTTAACCTATCAGGGGCAGCCGTTCAGAATGGCCAGCACAGAACCCTCACCCTCTCCTGGGCACTGCCCTTGCCCTCAGAAGAGAATAGTTGACAACTTCTGCTGCCCTTTCCACTTCCACAGGGACGTCCAAAGTATTTTTTGTGGTTGTTTTGAACGTCTTAAAAAAGATGCTGTAAAAGCAGCAGCTCACATGGTGGCCGAAGGCGCCCTGTGTGGCCATCAGGCTCAACGACAGGCAGTATTGAGAATTACAGCAGTTATTGGCTGGCATCGCTATCTGAAACACCACGCTATGACACTAGCTAAACCACGAGGTAAGTGACTGCTTCATCACGTGCCTTGTGAAATTGAACACATTTATTCTTAATGAAGTTACTTTTATTTGGAGCCTGTTGTATTTTTTTTTTTTTTTTTTTTTTGATTAGGAGACAAAAGGGTCAGCCAGTCAAACGGGGGCTTGAATCTCACCGCCAGCAGCTATTAACTGTGTGCCTTGGGCAAGCCATTTGTCCTCTATGTGTTTCAGAGTGCATAATATGGTCCCTCTTGTGGGGATGCCGTGGGAATTAAGTGGGAAGGTGACTCAATGCACACAGTGTAGTACCCTGCACTTCCCGTGACTTCCTGATGATAGTTAACCTACAAGCTTGTGGTTGCAGGATAAGTTTATAGAAGGGATGCCATGGGGGGTGCCTGGGTGGCTTAGTCGGCTAAGCATCCGACTTTGGCTCAGGTCATGATCTCGCAGTTTGTGAGTTTGAGACCCATGTTGGGATCTGTGCTGACAGCTCAGAGCTTGGAGCCTGCTTCACGTTCTGTGTCTCCCTCTCTCTGCCTCTCCCCCACTCACATTCTGTCTCTCTCTCCCCCCAAAATAAACAAACATTAAAAAAAGTTTTTAGAAGAGGTGACATGCATTTCTTGCAAAGAAACGTTTTTTGTCAGGTGCTAAAGAAGGATGAGAGAAAGAAAGACATTATCAAGTGTTGCTTTCTGACTACTGTCTAGCTATATAGAAAAGAGACCAACATCAGTTTCCATCATCTGGACCATTCCCTGCTCATACTTCTCACTTGATTGCTTTCAACATTATTGCTGGCACTGCTCAGAGACATGGGAGAGTTGATTCACAGAAGTTTACACACAAGAGCAAACAAGAGGATTAAATTAAGGAGCCCCCCCCCCCCTTTTTCATTTCAATCAGAAAGGCAGTACTGGTCCCTGGTGGCAACTGGACACAAGTACACCATGATGCACAATTAGAGCTCCAGGTGGAGCTTCTCCTTTGTACTAAACAACTGTCTTTCTTTTCCCCATTTGAGAAATGTTGGAGTTGTGTTCTGGAAGCATCAAGATGGATATTAAAAGGCACTGTAATTGGCAATTAAGGAGGATCTCTAGATAGATCTTTGCTGTAAGGGGCATATTCCCAGGCACAACAAAGAATCGAATCATGAAAACCATAATTGAGAACATTTACTTACTGTTGTTGTATGAGAGAGTATTTCTTGCATCTGTTTCCTGGGGTGGGGGCAGGGGGAGGAGATAATCCATGTTTTAGTTATTCAGCTGTACAGAGAATTCCACAATTCAGACAGGCAATTAATCTACCTTTAATGATGAAGGCAAGGTTAGAAAACTATTTTCTATACACGAGTGATCCCAACTGGTCTTGGGACTTGTGCATTTGTAATCTGCTACCATAAGCCAGGACTGTGACTTGTTACTCTTGTCTCTCAGCCCAGATGGTAAGTGAGAGCTAGGGAGCGGTTGAAGAGACTGAAATAACATAGGCAGGGATACCTCTCAATACCTTGTCCTGTTCTTTCAAGCAGCTGTACTTGTTTAAAGTTGGGTAGATACTGAAACCCTAGAGGCAACCCAGACAAGACAGCTCTAGATAGGCAGACATACATCGATGATTAGAAACAGACATTAAAGGAAAGAAATACAGCAAGGAACATATATATTCCTTATCAGGAGGGAAGAAGTCTTAGTACTCCTAAGTCACATAGCTGCTGGGCTGGACACTGGCCACAGTTATACAAAGACAGTAGTATTTGCCTTGAGAAGCTTTTAATTTCACAAAGGCAACAATTGCACCCTCTTATGCACCTTCTATTCCAAAAACATAGGATTTGTAGGCTGCAAGGAGGCTAAGGACCCAGAGGGCTCAGCAAGAGTGCAAACTTTTCCCCTCGATGTGACCCTGTTTAGCTTGACTGGTCCTCTAATTATGCACTGCACAAACACACACATGCATACCTGACTGAAAGTGGAGAGAACCCTACCCACGTGTTCCAGTTGTACCCGGGTGAAATAGGGGACACCTGAGAGGCTCAGCTGGTTAAGTGGCCAACTCTTGATTTCAGCTCAGGTTATGATTCTATGGCTGTGCGATCGAGCCTCACATTGGGCTCCACACTGACCATGGAGCCTGCTTGGAATTCTCTCTCCCTCTCTCTTTGCTCTCTCTCCTGCCCCTCCTCTCTCACTCTCTTGCAAAAATAAATAAGTAAACATTAAAAAAAAAAAAGAGGGCGCCTGGGTGGCTCAGTTGGTTAAGTACCCAATTTTGGCTCAGGTCGTGATCTCATGGTTCGTGAGTTTGAGCCCCGTATAGGGCTCTGACAGCTCAGAGCCTGGAGCCTACTTCAGATTCTATGTCTACCTCTCTTGGCCCCTCCCCTGTTCATGCCCTGTCTCTGTCTCCTTCAAAAATAAACATTAAAAAAAAAAAAAAAGAAAGAGAAGAAACAGAAAAATGGAAAGCCAACTTTACAGCACACACGATGAGCACCTCTGAGAGTGGGAGGACTTGCCCTCACCTTTTCTGGAATGCGTCACTGTCCAAGCAGGGGCTGTGGCTGAAGGAGGAGTGGCATTCGACGGGCATGCTCAGGCGTAGGTAGATCATGTTGGCATTGCTATTCTGTGTGCCGAATGTCTTGTGAGTCACCTTGAGGCATGGAGGGCTGTCCATAGTGCCATCTATCCTCACAACCTGGAAACACCATGGGTCCTTACCTGACACACCTGATGGCCCGACCTTGACCTTGTCCCTCCTTCCTTCATTGATATTTCATATGTCATGGCTTTCTGTGAACTATAAAAGTTGTCACCAGTGATAACCAAACCTTATTCTCACTGTTCCTCGGATCCTGCTCCATACAAAATAACAGATCTGCCTCTGGCTAGAGAAATTAAAGATTTAAAAACACGCTCATTGGGTTTTCTGCAAGATCAAGGGTGGCGAACAGGTATAACAGAGGTGGTGGTATCTGAATGATGCAGCATGGCATCTGCTGGGGATGACCTTTCAGGTCAGGGGGTAAGTAGCTCAAGAAGAAGATGCTTCCAAAGATTTCCTTTGTCAGTGGGCAAGTGGCTATTTAAGGAAAAAGCAGAAAGCCCAAAGCTTGACAAGACACATCACAGCTCCCTTGGAGGGGTTGTCTCCCACCCTGTGCATTTCTCAGCCCTGCCCCAATCACAGCCTAAGGGTTGAAGTGCCTGTAAATACTGGGGAAATTCCCAGGGTGCCTGGATGGCTGAGTCAGTTAAGCGTCTGACTTCAGCCTAGGTCATGATCTTGCAATTTCTGAGTTTGAGCCCCACGTCGGGCTCTGTGCTGACAGCTTGGAGCATGGAGCCTGCTTCAGATTCTGTGTCTCCCTCTCTCTCTGCTCTTTCCCTCCTCATGCTCTGTCTCTCAAAAATAAATAAATGTTAAAAACATTTTTTTAAGTGACAATAATAATTAAAAAAATACTGGGGAAATTCCCAGCACTGGGGCACAGCATCTCAAGGGGTGGGGTTGGAGGAGGAATGATCAAAACTGGGTTTTTTAAAATGTGTGATAGGGGGTGCAGAGGAAATAAACTAAGAAATAATAAAAATAACAACAACAACAACAACAATAACAATAATAGTAATAATATTTTTCTTATGGTCTAAGCATTCTAGAGAATAGTTCCTATCCTGGGGTGAGTGTGCTTACATATTTTCGTGTGGTTTGTAGATGGTTCTAATAGGGTCTCTAGACTCCATCCGTTTGTCAAACAGGTTCATTAGTTCCAAAAGTTTATGAGCCAGCTTTCTAAGGTGCTGATCATCAGGTAAGAATCAGAGAAATCAAAGTCTCTGCTATTTAAGACTATGGGGACAAGTAGAGGACTAAGTGTTGGTGCCTATTGGGTTTGCATTGGAAGGTCAGTTAGGAGAACTTACCGCCAGGTGGAAGCAAGCCACTGCATCTTGCCTCAATGGAGCTGATCTATCTGACTTTGCATCAGCCCCCTCACCCATCTCCTCACCCCCCATGAAAAAACCACTGTGGGCACAGGCAAACGGAGCCACGTAGATGTTCACCCAGCACCTTCATCAGGCTTCTTACAACCTCTGGCTCTTCCCTACTCCCTCCTACAAGATGGGGGCATCGTAATCAACTACTACATGTCGGTCTGAAATGCTGGAAGCAGAAACTATCTGGGTCTAAAAGACATTACATTAGGAGCAAGAATTCTGTCTAGGACATATCGTCTCGAGTATCAGTAACAAACGCTCTCAGGAAAACAACAATTAAGGTCTTTGGATACTGTATGGATTTTGCCACAGCAATGCAGGAACATCTGGAGGATACACAGTAGCCCAAAGGCTTGGGGACTGATCTGCAAGGATGGACGTGCGAGGTGGGCGCCATTTGTAAGGTGCCACTGGGCTGCCCCGGTGAAGGTGGCCACGATTACAGCCCTGAGCGCCAGCCGAGGAGGTGGCTGGGAGGCTGCCAGGGCATGGACTTAGGTAAGCAGCTGCCTGTTGACACAAGCATTAGCAGGAGCTTAGGGCCTTGGCCCACCTGCCCTGCCGGGGCCAGCCACAACGTGTAACATTACCTCTATGTGCGGATGATCCTTTGGCACGTTGACAAATGTCGGGAGGCGCTTGCTGAACCACATCGCCACGTCTCGGTTCATGTTGACAGCAAAAGGCTCAAAGCCCTCTTGGAGGCCGCACATGGTATAAAACTTGAAGGTACTGGCATCCATCCCAAGATTCATGCGGCCGATCTGAGACAGTCCCAGAGAGCAGATGGGCACGAAGCCTGCAGAATGGCGGGGGAGAGCCTGCTTCAGCCCACGGGACCAGCCCGGAAGCTGTGAGGGAGTCAGACCCTGGCTTCTTCAACAGCTCTGAGTCCCAGTAGGAAACAAGGGACACCATCCTTGGTCTTTCTTCCTGGCACACAGACTCCAACAACAGGAGGTCACACGGAGTCTGTGGCTGCTGCTGGTGTATGGGGAAGATACCTGAATTTGGTTCAAAATTATTTGGGTGGGGGGAACCATCATTCAGCCTAGATTATTCTTTTTTTTTTTTTTAAACTTTTTTTTTTAATGTTTATTATTTGAGAGAGAGAGAGACAGAGTCAGAGAGCAAGCAGGGGAGGGGCAGAGAGAGAGGGAGACAGAATTGGAAGCAGGCTCCAGGCTCTGAGCTTCTAGCAAAGAGCCAGACACAGGGCTGGAACCCACAGACTGCAAAATCATGACCTGAGCTGAAGTCGGCCGCTTAACCGACTGAGCCACACAGCCTTAAGATTATTCTTAAGGTGTTAATAAATATCAGCTGGAAAAGTAAAACCAGTAAGAGGATAAGTAAAATTCTTTACCTATGCTTTAGTTAAAAGTGAGATTAGGCCATGGGAAATTTTAAACACTGCCCCAAACAAAACAACACGAGAAGCCTCAAGAAGGACTTAGTACCCAGGGGTGCGTGGGTGGCTCTGTTGGTCGAGCGTCCGACTTGGGCTCAGGTCATAAGCTCGCAGTTCATGGGTTCGAGCCCTGCATTGGGCTCTGCTCAGAGCCTGGAGCCTGCTTCAGATGCTGTGTCTCCCTCTCTCTCTGCCCCTCCCTGCTCATATGCTGTCTCTCTCTTTCTCTCAGAAAAATAAAAACATTAAAAAAAAATTTTTTTTAAAGGACTTGGTGCAAATAGCCTAACGTCTCAGTGCCTTCCAGTGAAATGAGGAGTCTAACAGTTCTTCCCGTTTTGAGTCTGAGAAGTTTTACATGCTAACAAGGACTCTGTTGGTTTACAAAATACTATTTACAAACTGCCATACCCCCAGCCTGCTGTTGTGGCCCTCACCCGAGCAGGAGGTGACACTTCCAGCAGGAGCCATGGGAAGTTCCTTCCTCCCCTCCTATGGCTACGGTCTCTTTCCAAGCTCACTCCTGCATCCCATCATGTTAAAAAACTGCCATGCAGAATATTCCAAAGCAGAGGTTCAAACTGTTTGCTGTTCTTGTTTGTGGGCTATTTATAAATCATAATTGTGGACCAACAAATCAGCAGGGCTGGGAAAGCACTAATTATCCCTAGAGCACTCGGCAAGGGAGGAAGGGCTCTGAGGCCGGTGGCTAACACAGGGACTGGAGCCCCCACAAAGAAAACTGATGTCACTCCTAAGACAGGAGTGTTTATTTCAGGGGAAATTTAAAGGCCAACTTTGGGAGAATTTACATTCCACAATAAGAGGTTTTGTCCATAGACATCAAGGACAAAATTCACTCCTAGAGTCCATGCTTATGTATCATTACCTAAGTCACAAAGTGTCTATGTAGACGAGCCACATACGTGAAAAGTGAATCCTGCACAAGCTAAGAAACTACTAACTCATTTAGGACACTATTTGATACCATCTAATATCATTTCAAATAAAAGAGCTTTAACATAATGCTAGCAGAATAAGGGTGATGTTTATACAGAAAGCCTCTGCTCCAACACACGGAGGACTGAGAATACACCAGTGGCCTGGCCCCTAGGAAGGTAGATGGGCAGGTCAGATAAGCACCCACTCATGCAACCTCCACAACAGGTTCTATGCTTCTGGCATTTTTGCGACAGGAAACCATCTCCTTTCTGCAGACGGGGATGTCTATAATTAAGGAACCCTTGGAAATCTGATTCCAGTGTGGAATGAGCATTGCTTATTAGCAACATTTCTTGGGTCCCCACTGAGACAGAGGGCTCTGGTTTGCACTATGAGAAGATGTAAAGGAAGGAAACTATCCTGATCCCAAGGTGCGTATACAAACAGGACAAAACTGGACTAGAGAGCAGTGAATGTTCTGCTGTAAAACACCGCTGCTCCCATGACCGCACTTTGGTTTCTGCTAAAACGGGTAACATAACCCAGAAAACCATCACTATAGCGGTCTTGGAGCCATGATCATGAAGCAGCACAGCCCTGAGGTAAGCAGAGAAAGGGCATCTCAAGAAAACCTGTCTTCTCTACTGACTTGAGTGGTGGAACGTACGAGCAGTAGTCACACAAGCCTAAGTGGGAAGAAGCGGGGCTGAGTGAGTACTTCGGAATAACTCAAGTCACAGGAGTAACTTCCTAGTCACAGACCCACTGGCAACGGGAGATACATGCAGAAGGAAAACAGGTAATGTTTGCATGAGGCCTTTTTTTCTGTGGGGCTTGGGCTTCTCCCCATTCCTAAGCTACCAGCAAAGCAGACAGCACTTTACTGAGGACAGAACTGGAGACTTGAGGAGCTAATGGACATGACCAAGGTCATGAGAAGGGCAAGTGACAAAATGGGACAAGATCCCACACACTCTGACTCATAGGTCAGCTGCCAGTCAGTGTGCAAGAGAAGGGGGGGGGAATGTTCCAAGGGATGAGTGCCCCAGCTTTAAATAGCAGCCATATCCCAGGGCAGAGTCCCATCCCTCCAGGGCAACAGCCCTCTACACAGGGTCCAGCTAAACAGAGCACAAGAGAAGGCATGGCCACAGTGGTCATGGATGTGACAGCAGTGGGGAAAGACTGTTGGGCACCTTCATGGGACCAAGTGGGCATAGCCACGACAGCTCTGCAACACAGCAGAAAAGAAGCTAAGTCCAAGGTTTGGGTCAGAAAACAGAAAACCGAGAAAGGACCAAGAGCAAAGATAAATCCTCATAAGGTGCCAGCACTTTCTCCAGGGGAAGAATACTTGATATATTCAGCTGATAACTGAACCCAGTGAATCAGTTCCCTCCACCTGGCTGAGAGGCTCTAGCTGATGATCTTTCCATTCCTGAAAAGTCCTTTTCATGAGGCATTAAAATGTCATGTAACTTTCTAATTCTGCCTGGTAGATCACGGTGGGGGGCGGGGGGACGATGATAAACCACAACAGCTAATGTTTATCAAATACTTTCTAGGTGTTGGGCACTGGGCTTAGCGCTCTGCTGATTCGGCTCACTGTTATGCCCATTTTGCAGAACAGGAAACTGAGGCTTAGCGAACTGGGTAACTTGCTCGAGGTCTGTCACCTGGTAAGCATGCAGAGCCAGCATGTGAAAAAAGCTGCCAGAGAAGCGGTCCAGAGCAAGTAACTGGGACTGAGGCCAGGATGCCTGGCTTGCTAATTCTTATCTATAGTAACTTGCTTTGTGACTTTTTCTTTACTTTTCCTAAGTGTTAATTAGTTGAGCAGTTTGCCTCTAGATAAAGCAACTGCAGACCCACAACCACCAACCACTGTAGGCTCCTTACACGAAAAGGGCTACCTCTCAAGCAGCCACATGGCTTCCTGGAGTAAATCTGGATAACAAGGTCCATTTGGTAAGGCCACATGGCGTTCAAGTGAGCAATGACTCTCACAAACAGGGGTTTGTACTTTGCACACAAATCGGTTAACCCCTAGCTTCAAATGAGACTGGAGAAGTAAGTGGACAGAAAAATAAAGGGGAAAAGAAATGCCCCTCCACATATGCAGCATCATAGATGCAATGTGGTAACGTTTTTGAAAAGGTCGGAGGAGAAGACTTGCACATAGCCTTATCTTGAACCAGGATATGCATGGAGTTCTTGTTCCAGGAGAGGAATGCCAGAACACAGACATTTACATCCTGCCGAGGACTCCAGGTTCCAGTAAGTTTTGTATCACGAGGCCTCCTGACTAGTTCTGTGATTAAAAAGAGGGAGAGCCAGGGGGGCATGTTTCAATTATTCAGGACCCTGGAAAGAAACTGGTTCCCTAGAAAATCTAAACCATGGCCCCGGTGTCAATCCATTTTAAAGCTGTGGAAAGACACGAGAGCAGCTCACTAACAGTAAAGGAAAAACGAAATCGTGGAAAGAGCTGGTTAGATGAGTGCCCAGGCCCCTCCTTGGTGTTTCTGAGAGTCTCACCACAGTAGCATGTGTTTTACCCATTCGTTTTCATTTCTTGCTAAGCCTCCTAAAGATGGAGTCCAAGGACAGCCCGGAGGTAGTCACGAGACTTGCAGCAAATGCTGCATGTTCCCTGCTCCAACCACTTTCAGAACCATAGCACCCATCTGGAGAGAGAACGGCAGGGACCCCTTGGCACCAATGTGGCTTGCATGTGGATGGCAGTGACGCCTCCCGCAGGTAGGTTTCATCAGCCACCTACGGAAAGAGCTGCCAGCAGAGCTGGGGGATCTGTTAAATCCTGATGGGCCAATGGCAGGAACAGCCCGGGAGGCTGTCCCTGCAGACACCGAAGCTCTAATGGAGCAGTTTGTCCCTCAGGGGAGTGCCTGGCAGAGAGGCAGCACAGGGGACCGGCAGTAAAGCCTCATTCAGACGCCACATTCTGAGGTCTAACAGGATGCTCAGAATCGTATTTTCTTCTCCTCTAAATGGAATAAAAGAGAAGACTGATCGCAAAGGTTTCACCAGGGAAGCTTCTGAGCTTTCAGATGCTATTAGGTGACAATGCTGAAAGCTGTAATGGTCCAAGGCAGGGATCAGAGTAGGGAACAATGATGAGGACAATTCTAATGAGGCAGATAAGAGTATATCAACTCAGGATGCAGAAGAGGACAGAGGTAACAATTTATAAATAAGCCAGCGGAAAACAGCCATGAATTAGAATGCTTGTCCCCACTCTTTCACCAAAGGACTGGAAACTTCCCACCAGCACAACTCTCACTTCAGGAAGGGCCTGAATCAAGGCTGGGATGCTGGTGACCAGAATAGAAGCACATAGGGGATTTTGCTTTATGGAGAGATACTGTGTACAAAATGCTTTGTTTTCAACAGATGCTTTTCCTAACAGCTCCAGGCAAGAATCGCTGCCTCTTTCCCCTTTATGCAGAGAGCAGAGAGATGCTATAAGGGCTATTCTAGGCCTCTGGACTATTATTATCAAAGAATGGCATGGCGACTTCCTTTCAACTGTCCTTCTTCAGACTCCTGAGCCATCACAGAAGTGAAAGAGCCTTCCAATTAACCTTGTCTCTGTGTTATTAAAGTGCAATACAATATTACAGCATAATATGTGAATATGTACAATTCTATTATAAAATAGCTCGCTAATAATAGACTTTGTTATTCTGAAGGTCAGATCATGTCCCTGTACACAAAGGGTCCAGGAGGCATTTTTTTCAATACAACACAGATGATCTCTAAAAGCAAAGTTACCCTCAAACATCCCTCTTCTTTACAGTATTCCTCTGCTGAAAGCCTCCAACAGCTCCCATGCCCCAGAGAGTGAAGTCCAAGGGTGCTTGGCCCAGATTAGACAGCACAAATTTCTTGAATGTAAATACCAAGTCTTGGTATTTGAGACTGTCCTCTGTACCTTCTCTATCTTTCCAGTTTCGTCTTTTATAAATTCCAGACACAAATCTTCCAAACTCTCCCACCCTTTCCTGAAGTTTCCTGATCCCACACTATTACTCACACTACTCATACACTAGTATTATTACTGCAGTTATATTCCCAGAGGGGAACACCCTGGCTCCTTTGAGGTGGGCATCTGTCATATTCTTTATTTAACATCCAGTTTTAATACCGCATTTATGGAATTGCCATCTGTATTAGTCGTTTGCCATTTCTAACCTACTGCCTTGAATTATTACCTTTTCAGAGTTATGTGTTATTTATTGTTACAACTAGAAAATGAGCCCCTTATGGGGCGCCTGGGTGGCTCGGTCGGTTAAGCGTCCGACTTCGGCTCAGGTCATGATCTCACGGTCCGTGGGTTCGAGCCCCGCGTCGGGCTCTGTGCTGACAGCTCAGAGCCCGGAGCCTGTTTCAGATTCTGTGTCTCCCTCTCTCTGTGACCCTCCCCTGTTCATGCTCTCTCTCTGTCTCAAAAATAAATAAACGTTAAAAAAAAAATTAAAAAAAAAAAAAAAGAAAATGAGCCCCTTAACACTGCTATGGCTTGTATTTTTATATATTTTGGACCACTGCTTTTCATGCTTTCATTTGTATGCAAACCCCTGGGGTCTGTTGCCACCAGTTTCTGGTCCACTAGGTCTGGTATGGGACTTGAGATCCTGCATATCTAACAAGTGGGCCACACTTTGAGTGGCAAGGCTTTGAACTTCACGTCTAACTGCACAATACACAAGATTCTTATCCCTTCCTTATGTGGAGCCAAAGCCTCATAGGTAAGTCAACTCCCCTAGTTCGTACACAGTAGAGCCAGGACAAGTTTCCTCCTCCTTGGACTCTTTCTACCTTAGGGAGCTACTTTCCTAGGGGATGAGTCTCAATCTTCTAGTTCTTCCTTTTCCTCCTGGCCTCAAGAAGAGAGCACTGCATGTAGTGGGTACCAGGCAGGTATCTGTTTTCTAAGAACCATGTCAGAAGGCGGATCTTCTACGCTGCCCTCAGGTCCACGTCCCCATTTCCTCTGCTTTGCCTCTGAACCAGCACAGAAACATTTCTTTCTGCTGGTGACCTCTTTCCCAAATGTCTCCAAAACCACGAATCTTTAAGGCCTTGATTTTAAACCTTTTTGGCAGGCATTAAAATGTGACCCCACCTGGCTTTAGTCATCCTGTCTTTCTAGGAAAATACACTCAATTGCAAGCTTTCTGTTTCCCTAAATACTTGGCTCTTAGAAAAATCTTTGAAGTTCTCTTAGAGTACAGTTATATACAGAAAAGAGGTGTCCATAAAAATCATGAAAGTGACTTATAGAAACTCTGTTAGTAGAGAATTGTTTAAAAAAAACTCTTAGTAGAGATTGTTAAAAACTCTGCAAGTAGAGAATATTTATTTATTATATATATATACAGTGACACGTATTTCTGCTGCTCTCACCTATGTAGTTCTATTCTTTTTAGCTTTCTTGGTGGAAAAGGTTTCTTTTTGTATAGTGTTGGAAATTTAGAGCCAGCCAGAGCCCTCATCATTTAGAGAGAGAGAGATGAAGTTTAAGTCCACCCAAGATGTCCTAAGTGGAGAGCAGTAGAGACAGGAGGAGAGTGGCCTCCCACCTTCTCGACTACTCTGCCTCATCCCCATCTGTCATGAAGATGGCAGTGACACAGCGTCAAGCATAGGGATGTACGTACAGCGGGCACTAAGTCACTGCTGGAGAGTTTTATATCCAGGAAGGATGTTGGAACTTCTTACCGTCTATTTGTCTGGTATAGACGAAGGCAGCGAAGCCCAGAGACGTCAAGCCGAGACTCTCTGGGAGCCACAGCTTGTTAGGAGCGAGTCAGCTGACTCAGAGTCCAGTGCTCCTTCTCCTATATGCAGCCAACGTTTGCATATAACGTAGTGAAACAGACAGGAAGTAAGCGCCAATTGCTCCTTCATGTAGCTGGAAGCACCGTTCTGACTGACGTCTATTCAGGGCCTTTAATAAGTGCAACTGTGCTTGGGTTTCAGAGCATGTTTGAATTTCAGAATAAATTATATTTCATTCCAGGGAACAGCTACGCCCAACTTTTGTGTTTCAATGGTTCTCATCAAAGCATCAAGTTCAATTACACAAACATGCAGACTGACATTTCAAATCAGAATGAAAGGACAATTCTTTAATTCATTGTGTTTTCTATTCTGCCAGGGACATGAGTCCACACGCAATTAGCATTTCATTTGTAATGCTGGGAAACTTTAACATGCCATGCCGCAGGACAGGGAATCACAGGAGAGCTTCTTAGTTAATCTGGAAGTTCAGAACTGACATTTATACCAACTATTGCCATGCTCTTGACTCTTCAAAAATGACAGTAAATGGGTTAGTCTTCACCACCAGGGTTTTAAATATGTAAAGGATGGCCCACCCTAAATAAGGAGGCAGATGAGCTCACCCAGCTCTCCCTGGATTTTCCCTGAACTCATGGAGCTGGAACGAGGGGGCGGGGGGGATGGTAGACTTACCATTCTCAATCTCATAATCAGCGAAGGCAAGTTCAGAGCCTTTGTTGGTAATCAGCAGCTCCCCATTCAGTGTGAAGATCATTGAAGCATCATCAAGGTTAATCATACATCCAACCACATCTCCTGGCTGCCACGTACGTCCAAAATACCCACTGCCTTGATGCCAACGCTGGCCCTAGGAAATAAGACTCCAGAGCTTAGAGAACTGGAGGTCCTAAAAGCTCCCATGCAGCTAAAGAAATGCCTCCATGAGGAATTTCTCCTAACTGGTACCTGGTCTCTACAAAGTACTCACCTCTCTACCAGGGACAACTCACAGGGAGGAATGATCTGTCTTACAAATAAATGAAACTGAGTTACATAGGCTCATCAGAAAAGGTAGCCACAGTCTCCCAACACCCAATCAGCTATGACAGCAAACAGAACTCTCTTGAGGACAAAGTGGTAAGATTTCCTTACATACTAGCTGCAGTGTGTTCTGGGAACCTCCTTCAGAATGGAGGCAATGGGCTCAAGTTCAAGGGCAGGTATGGAAGTTACAGAAAGGACTTGGGTGTATAGTCTTCCCCTATACCAGAGCAAAAAGCAAAGTGACAATCACTAGGTAATGATCACTCAATGACCTAAATTAGCCAGTGACGGTGGTGACTCACTTGGAAGCCAGAGATTCAGACACTCAGAACTTCCAATTGCTATGGAAATGTTTGGAGAAGAAAAACTCTGGGGACATGTGGACACGACCCAGACTCACCCTGCTGCCTTCAAACACAAAGGCTTGATCATCGGCTCCCAGCTCAACGTCGGGCCGACAGCCCGGCCTGGCCCAGCCAACGCGCATGTCTCCTCCGGTCACCACCTCAAACTCAAAATACCACTTTCCAGATCTCACTGCGTAAGACCGCTCTACCCGGAAAAATCGAATTTTATCTATGCTGACTTTCTCCACAGCTGGGTCAGCTATTGTAAGAAGGAAAGGAGCAGAGGGGACAGGAAGTAAATAGAGAACACAGGCCTTTAATAATTAGGTAGCATTCCTTACAAGAATTGCACAACAACAAAGACTGACAGACCTCCTGCTACCCAACATGGCATTTTGTTCATAATACAATCATCACCATGATCATCATATCTTAATCAGAATACAAGGTACATTCACTGAGTGACTACTTTCTGGTAGATATTTTAGAAATGATATCCAGCAACAATTCTATGAGGTCAGTTAATACGGTCTTCATTCCACAGATGAAAAACTGAGGCTTAGAAAGGTTTACTTGTTCAAAGTCACAGAACCAATAAACGGAGGAAAGTAAGGATATGAACCCAGGTCTGTCTTACTCCAAACCCATCCTCTTCATTACTTATAATAGTGACCTAATTTGCCTCTAGTCCCTCATTGGGTTTGGGATGCCAATGACATGTTCATCAGTTGTGGGCTGGTGATTTTAATGAGTTGTAGAAGTCAATTTAGAGATGAGATGACCTGGCCCAAAAGTAAGCTGAGAGTCACATGTTTGGTAAATAAGAGAAATAAAGATTTCTCGGTTTTGTGACTAAATACCCCCAAAAGCTCAGCCATGCTGGAGGATCGCTTATTCCCTCTGGGACTGGGTCACAGAAGTGCTCACCATACAAACTCATCACACAGTTTAAACATGGTTCTTTCTCCTTCCTCCTCCCCTCTCTTGTTAAAATACACCATTCTGTTTAGTGCTCTTTGGTACCAATATCATTTCTAAGAGTACATGTTAGACTTGTTCAAAGTCAGCATATCTGCAGAAGTAACATTTCAGTCGTCTGGGACCAGAATGAACAATCTCAACTCGTTACCTAGTTCTTGGTCTGACGGCTCAATGTTATAGCCATAACCAACAAATGTGCGAACAGCTTCACGAAGGCTGTCCCTATTGGACTTCTTCGTACGCTCATCCAGTAATGCGTACGGCACCAGCCGGGGATTTCTTTTGTTCTTCAAATCCTACATGAAGCCAGACAAAAGAGGTTCTGAGAAAATACATTTCGTCTTTACCAAGAGCTTGTCCACCTTATATGTTCTGAGCCACCATCCCGGCTTCCTCATATCCATCCACCAGCCCTTCCCCCAGCACCTTGATATTTAGCAATATACTCATTTACTACTTCTCTTCAGGATTAAATGAATATAAATGGCAAGTGTCTGCTATTAAAAACACATTTTAATAATGCCAGCCTGTGAATAAAGTGAAGTATCCTGAAATTGGTTAGAAACCTCTACTCCCAAGGCAAGGCAGGTGGGGATTCACCTAGTTATTCCCCTGTGGAAGATCATGCCGTGATTCAAACCATTAGAGTCTCCTCACAACAGTCTCTTAACAGAGAAACAAGATAGATAAACACCTATGTTCACAGAGAAGCATCAGAAAAGGTGGCAGTGCCACAGTGGGTCCATTATAGAAGGCACACATTTGTATTGGAGACCTCCTCAGTTCCTTAGGGAGTACTAAGAACACAACGGCCAATGACTGCAGTGATAAGTCATCATCAACAAATATGCCTGCCATGCTGTTTTGAGTCTCCCTTACCCCATTCTGCCATGGTTTCCATAGTTGTTGTCTTCTTGGCTTCCAGACATGTGCAGAGTTGGAGACTCAGGCATAAATAAACAAGTGTACATACAACCACCCCTGACCTTCCCTGATGGTACCCTGGATATTTAAGGAAATGAAAGAACACTAAAGGAGAGTTGGTTTGTCTCTAAACTCCATCTAATTCCTTGCCAGGCCCTGGTTCTGGGGCTGTCTCCTGTGCAAGCCAAGGACTCTGCCCACAAATTGTGGGCAGAGGCTAAGGTAAGGGGCATAGGCTTCTTGGCAGGCTGGTTTGCCCCTCTCCTGAGCTGGGCTCCCCTCCTTTTCACTTTCAGTGGTAGATGCCTGGGACTGACCCAGAAACACTTCTGAGCTGTAATGCTGAATTGTGGAAAGCTTACCTTGGCCTTGGAGAGTGGCATAAAAGCTCAGCTCTCCACAATGCCAACAAAAAAGATAGGGAATGAGGCAAGATGCAGCCAGTGGGCACACACACAGGGAACATGATCGCAAGTGAGCCAGATTAACAAAGGAAAGGTAAGCCTATTCATTTCTACAAAATTGGAATTATGCCTGGAGTTAATGTCAGTGTGACCATTACAAATCCCATCCAGTCCCGTGATTCTATAAATAACGAATGCACTGAGGCATGACGGACAGAGTGCAAGGGCAACTTCCATCTTCCAATCTAATACCCACCAACGCAAAATGGCATTTTGATGGATGATCACATCCCCTAGTTTTTCCAGCAGGCTTACTTAGTACTTCTCACCTGTTGGATGCCATAGGTCCATCCTTGTTTTATTCTGTCTTTGGCCCAAACATTATGTGCATTTTCTGCAAGCTTATCCACCAAAATTTCTTGAGGAGGTAATAGCTTCACATCAGACAAATCCAAAGGGGCTGGCTTGTAGCCATTGGACATCATATAGCTATAAGTAAACAAAACAAAACATATACTTCTATATATACATACACATGTGTGTATATTCCAGATCTTAGACCCATACCAGATTTTAGACCAGCAACACATGGTAAGAATGCTATGAAAATAAGGCTACAGTCTCAGGTTCTACCCTTTGGTAGAATGAATTGTCCAGCTCTATTGCAAGTCCTTAGATGAAGCCCCTAATCCACCACCCTTTTTGCCAATGCACGTCACAGATGACACAAACTGCTGGGCAAAGTGGATCGTCAGTGCAAACCCAGCCTTATTTCTAAGAAAGCTACAAATGAGGGGCTACAAATGCCTGACAAATGAGGGGCACATTGAGTGTGCCGTGGTGTTACCGACAGCTCCTTCAACTCACTTCCAAAACAGAAAGGGTTACAACTGGATTGGCAAGGACAGGACCTTGAGCCAAATGGTTTCTTATAAATTAGTAGAGAATGATCATTCCATCTTAGAAAGCTAAACCTTTACTTTGGGAATTAAACAAAAAATCAGGACATCAGACAATGTGAGAGCTTGAGGTCACCTTCATGGTTTGCTCTTCGGTCCGGGAGCCACAGCCTCAATGGTCTGTAATTTGGTAGATAACGTGAAGATGGGAAAAAGTGGAGTATGAGGCCCGGTAGATGTGTGGCATGAATGGAGAGGACCAGGGTACACGATGGAGTGACTCTCAAGGAGAACAGCTGATCATAGCCACGTAGGAACGGGAGTCTGGAGGCACTGAAGGCCCCAGGGACACCGAATGCCCAGATCAAAGCCAGAACCTGAATGTGATGACTTCAAGACCAGGAACTCCCTCTACACAGTAACTGCTGAGCAGTGTGAGAGGCACGGTCTGCTACAGGCATTAAATACTGCCCCTCATCTACCTTCTTGGGATGCCCGATCTTGGGCAGAGTCAACATGTGCTGGCTGTTGAGCACTGACCCCAGCAGTCTGGTCGGCAGGCTCTGCACCTGGAGTTGCCTCTGAGAGGGAGGCTTGGCAGCTTGGGAGTTTCACAGGGAAGACGGGGAAGAGAAGCATTTGATTAAAGCTGGCATTGCCTTGGCTCCTAAGTAACTGGGACACCTGTGTGTGAATGCACACACACTCAAGGCTGGTGCACGTGAGGGTGAGCAAGCAGTTGAGCGCGAGAATGTGCCATGAGCGCGTATCTGAATGTGTGAGAACATGTGACTCTCCAGGAATGTATGGGTGAGAGAGAGCATAGGACATAGACAGATTTAGGGGCCGAGTTAAATCTTGGCAGAGACAACCGTTTCCACAAAGGAATTATCAGGCTGGCCCCATGCCAGAGGAGTGAGTCTTTTCTGTGGCTACCAACCATTTTTGAGCTCCTGTGCCAACTGCTATTCTTACAGACCAAAGGCTGGGTAACCTTCTGAGTGTCGCACCTCCCGGCTTAGAAGTAACAATAGTAGCGTAGGTCCCAGGTGAAGGAGCAAAAAGCGGGAAAGCTTGGAAACACTCATATTTCAGCAGACTTCTGTCTGGGTTTACAGTACAGTCGAAGTAACTGGGAGAACCGTGCCCTGCCAGTGCAGGCATGGATCTGGGGCCATCACCTGCCTTTGCCCACGGGCCTCCCATCCTCCCAGCTAAAAAATTCAGACTGAAGCATGAAAGTTTTCGATCATTAAAAAAATCACTTACTTTTTGGGCAACTTGACTTTCTTGAGATCCTCCCCAGCAGCTGGATTAACATGAGCAATGTGGCACCCCAGGGCCAGAAGGGTTCTGTGGTGTAGCAGAGGGAGAGGAGAAGGGTCAACTTGCTAAAAGACAGCAAGAACCCTAACCTGCATCTGAGGTGATCAACAACCATGGTGTATGTGTTATTTACTATGCTGAGTCCTTCAGTGGCATGAAGAATCACCATCTCCACTCATTTATCAGAATGCGTCATGTTTTCAAGGCAAGAGACATACCTTTACAGTGTAGTTATAAGGCATTAAATCACCCACTCACTGTTTAGTCCACATTCAATTCGATTCAGCACTCACTTTAAGGTTTCCGTTGACATTTGTAGGTTATAATTCTTCTCAGTTTCAGGCAGCTTTGAAAACTCCACAAGACAGGGGTGTTGTCTTTTATTGTCATCCCGTGTCTAGGTGACAACATAAGAAAAACATAATTTAAGTTTTGACAACAGGCGCTGCCCCGGAAAACAGAAAAGGACACACTTTGAAACATGGCCCAGGCAATCCATATAGGGCAAGACAAACACAGTTATTTGCTGATAGGCAAATAGACCATCTCTCTCTCTAGCAAATGACACACATCGTCCCCAAGTTGCCAGCGGCTTGTGCCCTGTGGATTGTTTCTACTCAAGTGTCTGTGTTCAGAACATACTCTCATAGAGAAACAATTTTACACGTGGTAGCCATGTTCCTGCCTACCCCAAATTCATGGAACCATAATGCCGCTGCAGGACAGCATTCTTTATAAGGGACTACACAATCTGTCCAGGAGACACCACTGCCCCAACAGAAATATAAAGTCAGCCACAAATGTGAACCACATTTATAATTTCAAGTTGTCTAGCAGCCACATGAAAAGAGCAAAAATAAACAGGTGAAATTAATCCTAATGATATATTTTAGGAGCACCTACGTGGCTCAATCAGTTAAATATCTGACCCTTGATTTTGGCTCAGGTCATGATCTCATGGGGTTGTGACTTCGAGCCTGCATTGGGCTCTTGCTGACAGCGCAGAGCCTGCTTGGGATTCTCTCTCTCCCTCTCTCTCTTCCCCTCACCTGCTAATGTGCACTTTCTCTCTCTCAAAATAAACAAACTTAGAAAAATATTTAACCCACGATAAAAAATATTACCATTTTAGCAAGCCATCAGTATAAGAAATCATTTCTGAGACAGTTTATAGGAGTTTCTCACAGCAAGTCTTCAAAATCCAGTGTATTTTATAACTACAACACATTTCAATTCAGACCAGTCGCATTTCAAGTGCTCAGTAGGCATTTGTGGCTCACGACTATAGTATTGGATAGAACAGATCCAGACATTAACTAATTAAGTCATCCAACAAACATTTGTCAAGTGTCTGCTATGTGGTAGGCACTGAGCTAGACCTTAGGAGTTCAGTGGTGAGCCAGGATAGCCCCAGGCCCATGAAGAATACAGTCTAACGGAGTAGAGAATAGTAATAAAATAACCATAATAATAAATGTAATATTGCAGCTGTGAGTAGTTCTCTAAAGGAGAGGTCTGTGGTGTTATAAAAGCACACAGCAGAGACGTAGTCATCTAGAAGGAGACTATTTTACGGTAGCTATATCGATACCAGTCAGTGTTAGAGTGCAGGGACCCTTTCAGTAACTAAGCTGGAATGTTCATAATTTGAGGGTGTCAGGGTCATAGGCAGCTTCAGAACTCACCTATCCTTATGCCTTCAGACATGACCTTACACAAATCACCCAACACAAAGTCAGTTTACATCCTCTTTGAAAAATGCTTCCTAGCACAAGAGATTCTGTAACCTGAGTGCCTATTAATCTTAGTGATATGTCTGAAAACAGTATTAAATAAATTCTTATTCAAAACAATGAATCAGCTTCTTTTCGCCACCCCCCCCTCCCCGATGAAGAGAGGACAGCTTTTTTCTGAAGAGGAAAAGGGGATGTGAGGGTTCTAAAGGAGGTACCTGACAGTGCCTGATATCCCCCGAATGAAGGAAGCCATTTTCAAGTAAGAAGGGAAGTGAACCCCCAGTTCTGTCTTCTCAGAGCTGGCCTCCCCCACACCCTTGACTGTGCTTAGATAACTGAGTAAAGCTTGGAGCAAAAGCTACACAGAAGGCGGTAAGAAGGAGCAAGTTTGGGCTCATGCAGTTCCCTTCCTCATTCGAGTCTTTCGAGAACCCTCCCCAGGTGACAAGGCAATCCAATCCTCCTCCCCAGCTTGGCCCCTGAAATGCATACCTTGCCAAAAGTCCAGCCAAGCTCTATTTTATTCATTCCCCAAAGTTCGTGGATGTTTTCAGCCAGTCTGTCTCGGATCTTCTCTAGGTGAGGTGGCAAAACCACCTAAAAGGAAAAGGAACAAGTGTGAAATCAGCAGTATACGAACCGGCTGTACTGAAATCTAACATAAAATCTACGTGGATGAGGTGCCGCAGTTGAATTCCCTACACGTCCCCCAGGAGAGGCTGCTTGCAGAGGCTCCTTCCCAAGAGAGGCTGTACGATTCCAAACCACTCTGCTTGACCCAGATGCTTCCAGAGATTCCTTCCTCTCTGGGCTTCCTTTGTCCATCCCTTCTCAGTCTTCTTTGGAGATATTTGTGTTGTGTGCTCTTGACATGTGAATGCTTCCCTGGGCCTCACCTCCCCTCTCTCTATGCTCTTTCCTTGGGAGATCACACCCAGCCACAGATGATCACTCTTAAGTGCGTATGTCTCCAGCCATGGTCTCTCCTGAAGTTCACACTTACAGTTCCAGCTGCCTGCAGGATTTTCCCACTAAGTAAACCCAATATACCATTCAAAACTGAAATCATTTCTTTCCTTCAAAACCTTTTCTCTTTCTGTTTTTCTCTTTTTGTTCAGTGGTCCACCATTGCTTCGAGTCTAGAAGTCATCCTAGTGTCTTCCCTCTGGGGTATTACTTGGACCCCCAGCCCCATTGGATCAATCACAAAATCAATCATGTTCATTTTTTTAAATGTAGTTTTCACACCCAGCATGGAGTCCAATGTAGGGTGTGAACTCATGACCCTGAAGATCAAGACCTGAGCTGAAATCAAGAGTAGGACGCTTAGCTGACTGAGCCACACAAATGCCTCTGATCGTGTTCATTTTTGAAGCATCTTTTTGAAAGCCTCCCACCTCTAATCACTCAACCTCATATTTTCTCTTTGGACCATTGCAAGACCCTCACAGTTGGTCCCCCCAACTCCTGACCAGTCTACCCTCCGCATTGTGACCAGAGTGAAGAGTCTACAACAATAAAATCACATCAAAACACTTCCTGGGTGTCTGCAAGTGTTCCTTGAACTCCTAAGACACAGACTAGATGTGTTAACCAAGTATTGAGTGTCCTCCTTCAGTTTTTCCACCATGTCCTCACAAACACATCCTTGCCAACCTTTGAAATTACTGCAAAAGATCACACTGTTTCACAGTTGTGTCTTTGCATATGCAGTCTTCACCTTTATCCATTTCCCCAATGATACACATAAAATGTGCACACACACACACACACACACACACACCCCTCTACACCACAGAGCAGATGACAAAGACATTCTCCTAGACCAGACTCCAGATGGGGGTCTCTGAGCCCTTTTTCCAGCTAGGCTCTATCCTTGGGCCTTGGTCTCAAGACCCCAGTTGGAGAAAGTATCCTGCTAAATCAGTTTGGTGAGAATCCACCACCCTTGATAATGGAACAGCCCTCCACCTACTTCCTTGTCTGATGGAATTTCCTTCTCCCTCACCATCCTCCAGGTGATATCAGATCACTCTGGCCTGCCTACAGACAGAATCCCGGGAGGTCAGTTTAATAAGAATCCATCCCAACCGCTGATGCTTCTCTTAGTAATTTCTCTTCCATTGGCTTTCACCACCTCCCCATCTTGCTCTCCTTGGCTCTAAAGCCCCAGTTGTTCTTGTATTCAGAACCGAGCCCAGATCTACACTGGAGATCCTCTTCCCCTATTTATGTAGCTCCTAACTAAAATCTGTTTTTACTGCTGTAACCGCTGTCCAGGTCTGGTTTTAATCCCCACACCCTCAATATCCATCCTTCTCAATTTAGCTCAAACGTCCCACCTTTGGGAAGTCTTCCCCAGTTACCTTCACGGAGAGTTTCTCCGTATTTTCCTGGCACTTTGCTCATATCTCTCCACAAAGGTCGTACAACTGGGGGCCCAAGTTTTTTCTCCTTTCCTTCCTCTTATGTTTTAAAATTTATTATTACTGCTTCTGCAACAATAACAATAATAGGTCTTATTCCCACGTTAATCCATTGACAACTTTTAAGCAATGGGAGATTTCATATAAAAATTCAGATATCTAGTTTGCTTGGAAGATCACAAACACTGGACCCACACTTTTGCCTGGTAACCATCAGCTGGAGCTGAGAAGCAGTTTCTGAGGGCTTGTGCACTTGACATACTTCACTTCTGTATCACCTGCCTGGCCCTTGCAATGCCCCCTCTATGACAATGGTTATTAGTATTTCCACTATTTACAAAAATCCTGATTTTTTTTTTTCTTTTGAGGCATGGTAGCTTCTGGATAAAAATTGCTTTTGGTAGGGGCGCCTGGGTGGCTCAGTCCGTTGAGCGTCCGACTTCAGCTCAGGTCACGATCTTGCGGTCTGTGAGTTCGAGCCCCGCGTCAGGCTCTGGTCTGATGGCCCAGAGCCTGGAGCCTGCTTCCGATTCTGTGTCTCCCTCTCTCTCTGCCCCTCCCCCGTTCATGCTCTGTCTCTCTCTGTCTCAAAAATAAATAAATGTTAAAAAAAAAAATTAAAAAAAAATTGCTTTTGGTAAAAAAAAAAAAAACGTGTATCAAGTAAGTGATGTATATGAGATCATGGAGGAAAATTGCAGGAACATATTTAAACTATGTGTTATAATCACTATTTGGCTTTCAACTAAAGCCATTAAAAAATCAACTTAATGCAATTATAAAAAGGGCAACATTAATAAGTGGCATGATGTTTCAATAAGGAACAAAATGGGGAAAATTATTAGCCAGCAAATTATAACTGTATTTGGGCTTTGTTGGTAAACCCAGAGAATCTGTTTAAACTAGGTTTTCCTTAGGAGATCATGGACTGCAAAGGGATTTCCATGTGGGAGGAACCAATGTGGGAGACAGTGTGGAACAAGGCCTCCACAAGTAACCCCAAATCATAGTTTCAGTGACCTCAATTGGTTACTACCTGGGGCAGAGTAATGCTGGCTTGCTAACTGCCTTAGGGTGTCTGGGGCTGGGCTGCCTGGAGTTGGTCTCCTTTTTGCCTGGGTTCAGCCAGGGGCTGGGATGCTTCAAGCCCTGGGTACTGTTAGTGCCTCAGGACAGGGCTCCAGTCAGCAATATTTGGTCTACAAACTGGTTACCATGCTCCAGGGAAAATGGAGTTGACTATCCATATATATGTTTAACTTCTCCTTTGATAATAATTTCATAGAATAGTAGGTTCTAAAAAATTAGAAGGTCTCCTTCGAGATAATAAATTGTACCTTTCCAAAGAGAACTTCCCTATTATTTGATTTCCTGGGAACAAGTCCCTAGTTCCAAGGTTCATACAAATTCAATTTTGGGTCCTGACATCAAAGGTTTTTCTGGCCTGTTGATTTGTCTGCGATCTTCAATTTTCAAATCTTCAGTTCTGCACGTTTAGACACTCTTTCCACTCTTTGGTCAAGCCCTCCTTCCCACCCTCATCAAAACACCCCCCCCCCTTTTTTTTGAGGCCCACTTCTTCCAGGAAGCCCTTCCTACCACACATTTCTGATTATTTAGTGAGGGGTGGCACAGACAAGTAGGTACCACGTTCATGCTCTTTCCTCACTTGGGCCCTAGTGGCCTTGCATCCATGCAAAAGCTAGTTTCGTTCTTTGGCCCTCAGGCTTTGTATCTAGATTACATAGGCACCAGAGGATCTGATTTCTAGGATCATCTCTGGCTCACAAACTCCTCCCCAGTTTCCCATCAACCTTCTCAACGCCAACTACTTTCAAGGTGCCGCACCAGGCTCTGTGAAGCAGGCAGAGAAATGCTGCTTTACAGTAATTTTTATGAGAATTCACACATGGGAATTTGCTGGAGTTAAGAAGCAAATTCACCAACATGTGCGCATAGCTGAATGTAATAGGGTCACATAATTATTATGGGAAAATAACATGCTGGAGACCTTCTACAGGTCAAAAGAGCTATATTTCCAAAAACTACTAACCCCTTGTGCCTCAGAGACAAGACCCCATTGCATTTATTTTTCCCTAACAATGAGAATAGTGATTTGAATAGCACCAGTGTGGAGGAAATACTCTAAGCTGTTGTTTATGCCCCGTGTCATAAGCTTGTGAGTGTGTCCCTCTCAAAAGAGGCCCTGGAAAGGCAAAGAAAATGTCCGTTTATCAGCACCTTCCCCTCATATATACCACCTCATTTCTTTCAGTTTTATCTCCAACTCTTCTCCTACACATTCCGCCTCCTCCAAGTATCCAGCCACAAGAGAATATTTATCACCACCTCTGTTGTTTTGAAGTTTAAATTCCAGTTAACAGCATAATATTAGTTTCAGGTGTACAATACAATGATTCAACACTTCCACACAACACCTGGTGCTCACCCCAAGTGTAAGCCTTAATCCCCATTACCTATTTAACCCATCCCGCACCCACCTCTCCTCTAGTGACCATCAGTTTGTTCTATGTAGTTAAGAATTTGGTTCTTGGTTTGCCTTTCTCTTTTTCCCCCTTCACTCATTTGTTTTCTTCATTTCCATGTATGAGTAAGATCATACGGTATTTGTCTTTCTCTGACTTATTTACCTTAGCATAATACTCTCTAGCTCCATCCAGCCGTCCAAATGGCAAGATTTCATTATTTTTATGGCTGAGTAATGTCCCATAATTTGGCTCTTATAGACAATGCTGCTATCAACATCAGGGTGCATGTACCCCTTTGAATTAGCATTTTGGCATCCTTTGGGTAAATATCTAGTAGTGCAATTGCTGGGTGGTAGGGTAGCTCTCCACCTGTCCCTACTTTGTGTTTCTACTTCTAGACCCTTACCCTATTCCTGTTACTTCAGCTCTGCATCCCTCCCCATTTAAGCTTAATAAAGGCCCTGGTTGAATTCTAGCCTCACTAACTAGACTTCTAGAAATATTCTAGCCTAACAGGTGTCTCTAGCACTTACTTGTGCATACTGTTCGTTTTGCATTTATTACATTCAGGCTTAAAAAATAGCACATTTGCTTTTTACCTCCTTAAGTGGGTTGTGAATTCCCAAAGAATACTGCATATTTGCACCTGTACCTCACAGGGCCTTGCATGTAGCAAGTGATCAACTTGTCTGGGAAATCCTGAAAGAGCTCAACGTATGCATATGGTGGAAACATGAAAAACAACAGTTGTTCACATCACATGATAATAAAACTGAATGCATGACAGGAATGGTTCAGAGGCAACAGAGAGAGAAGGATTTAGCCCTAGGATTTCATCTGCCTGGGTTGCCTGCTCAAACTTACCTGACTGGTGTCTATGGGGCATGGGATGAAAGAGGCTTGAGAGAGGAACTGGGTGGTACCCAACAGATCTCTAACTCCTTCAGCATCGCGTTTATATTCTTTGACGGGCTCCAATCTCATCTTTTCTTTTGGCAGTAAGGCTTCATAGCAAGGGGCATAGCCAGAGGGAGGCAGGAACTTAAATTCTCCATGACGTCCACCCATCAAAAAACGCACTCTGTACCATTTGGAAAGACCAGGAAGAGAGAGGTTAAAAAGAGAAATCCCAGCCTCGATAAGAGAACATTCAAGATGAACTACCCATCCCCCGCCCCCAGCAATTATTTTGTGGGAAAGTGCCTGAACTCCGATTCAGTACAACGAACATCCTGAAGTATGCAATAAAGCATTGGGGAAAACTCTCAGTCTATGATCCTCAGGTGACCCATGTCAGCTAAGTTCTTAAAAAAGTTAATTCATACATAAATATCACTAGACTTTAAAAATTACGTTTTTCCTGGAGTGCCTGAGTGGCTCAGTCGGTTAAGCATCCAACTCTTGATTTCAGCTCAGGTCACGATCTTGCAGTCATGGGTCTGAGCCCTACATCAGGCTCCAAACTGAGCTGAGCATGGAGTCTGCTGAAGATTCTCTTTCTCACTCTCTCTCTGCCCCTGCTCATGTACTCTTTAAAATAAATAATGTTTTTCTTTACCCTAGTAGACAAATCATCATTATAAATATTATTACTAGACTATTGAAAAGAGTAGCAGTGATGAGAAGGACATTATTCTCTGACAAGATCATGTTAAAACTACAGCATGAGGACTTCAAATCTTTTTACTTGAGGGACATTACTCACACATCAATTTTTAAGATGCAGGCAAAAGATGAATACCAGAATATTAAGCACAAATGGTATATATGCCAAGTGATACCCTGCAGAGGCTGCAGTTCCCCTAAACAGCCATACGAGGGCGACTCTGAAGAAGCAACAGCAGGCGGTCATAGCCATAGGCAGCCAAATAGGTATGAAGTGTTTGTGCACTAGGGTACCAGTGCCTTTCTCAGGGGCACCACCACCCTGCTGGCATCTAGGCCTGACACTCTAGTCCACTCCAGCAGTGCCTACAGAGACCTCCCAGAAGGGGGAGAGGCACTTGGGGGCTCACAGTGATGCAGGCACTAAATTTCCAGTATACTGAAGTCTTTCAATATGTTAATTCAGCATCTGGTTGCATTTCAGCCATATATATATATATATATATATATATATATATATATTCGGTTAGGGTTATAGGTACACCCCAAAGCTATCCCTGCAAAGAGGAGAGGGTGAAAGTGAACTATTTCAAAACGATACTTTATATTCTCCTCGGTTTGTAACAAGAAAGAGAGCTTTTGCAGATCAACTTTAACTTAATGAGAAAATATGACCACAGTTTTAAGTAATTAAAACATGATGGGGCGCCTGGGTGGCTCAGTCGGTTAAGCGGCCGACTTCGGCTCAGGTCATGATCCCGTGGTCTGTGAGTTCGAGCCCTGCATCAGGCTCTGTGCTGACAGCTCAGAGCCTGGAGCCTGTTTCAGATTCTGTGTCGCCCTCTCTCTGACCCTCCCCTGTTCATGCTCTGTCTCTCCCTGTCTCAAAAATAAATAAAAAGTTAAAAAAAATTAAAAAAAAAAAACCATGAAAAGATATGTAGCCCTGCAGGGTCAACACTAATATCACACAGGAAAAATCAGTATATACACATAGCCTCTGCATGCAACCCTCACACCCTCTTCCCTCCATTTAACAACGAGTGATCGAACCCATGTGACTTGCTGTTCTTTGCACTGGAGACTTGGCAACAAACAAAGACTACAGTGTCCCTGGTGTCACAGAACAGGGATCCAACTAGAAAAACAGTCATAATTACTGATTGGGAGATATCGAGGAAGGAATAAAGAGGGCGATGTGAAATAACTCAGGAAAGAGGGGAGGCTCCTAGACTGGAGTCAAGGAAGGCCTCTCTGAGGAAGAAACATGAGTTAACCCTGTGGACTAAAGAGGAGCTAAGGAGTTTAAAATCTGGAAGAGCATTCTAGGCAGAGGCATGACATGTGCCAAGGTCCTGAGGCAGGAAAGAGCTTGGGTGCAGAGCCCAAGGGGCATGAGGTGAGGTGGGAGGGTGCGGTGCTAGATCAGGTAGGGTCTGTGAGTCATGGCAAGAAGATGAGATTGTATTCCAGGCAGGAAACTTCTGAAAGACTTTAAGAAGAAATACAAGACTCTTCTAGCTGCTGTATGTGGACAGGTTAGCAGACCATTTAGCGAGTATTTGGAGGCACCAGACACCCAACTAGTCATGGTGGGAGGTGAGGATAATCGGTTGAGCCAATGTGATGATGGACAAAATGGAAAGCAAAAGCCAGATCCCATTTTTGCTTTGGAATGAGGACAGTTCGGGACTGCTGAGGGAGTGAGGGCATGTTTGCAGGGGACTGAGATATGTGGCGAAGGGTTATGACCTAGCAAAGCCCTCACAGCAAGACTCTCCACCAGGCCTCACTTTCTTTAACTAGAATGTTCTGGTAGGGCAGCCTTGCAAGAGAGTCTCAGTGTTGGCTGAGTAATCATGACTGTGGAAATAGCCTAATTATGAAACTGGAAAATAAAACTCTTTCCAAGTGGGAGACATTAAAGTTTTTTTTTCCTTCCCAATACAAACAAATTCTTTATCCAAATAGCATTTTAAACAATGCTGTTTTAAAATTAATTATAGAAATCATAGGACATCTCCCACTTTCCCATTTTCAAGTACTAAACAATGATATAGAATTAGAACCACAATTGTCCCTTGTGGATGTTCCTACATTAAACGTTACGTAACAGGGCATGCTATATGGGTATTAAGAATATGAACGATGACATTAAGACAAAATTGAGTCATTAGCCTGAAATGTTACTAATTTAGTGAACCTTCAGGAAATAATGACTAAGCCTTGAAATTATTGGTTGAGAACTTCCCGATTCAACTGAAACACAGCAGATTGTGTTACTGACATATTGAAACTGTGGGATAGAACTAGAGCTTTTTGAGCAAAAAAGAGAGTGTAGGACATTTTTTTTTTGCCTCCCTCTTCTCCTTGAGCATCCTTCCTGTGAGAAGCTGAATGCCCAGGAGCTTGTACAGCAAGGGTATGAGTATTCTTTGTTACTCACTAGTGAATAGATTCCAAGAACAAGTAAATGATCTCCTATGAGGTCTTCTGGCTGGACTTAATTATTCATGAGCTGTCTTGCCAGCTCTGTTTAGTGTTAAAATTTCTCTTACATTTTAAAATCTGCCATCATCTTCTGGATAGAGAGCAAATCAAGAAAGCACAGAGAACATAAGGAAAACCATCATTTCTGGTTTTATACTCCGTTATTAAAAAGAGAATAATTTGGTTATAAATCTTCATCTCATCTCCTCTGATGGCCACAAAAACAGTAAAAGGAAAAATGTACATAACCAGAAATTAGTGTGTACTGTTCACTGAAGCATTTGTCTCCAAACGTCATTTCCACTGTCATCAGTGGGTGGAAGGAGTGGTCCTGGGTTGCTTCCAAAGACCTGCCAGACAGAAGCCCTGCTCTCCAGCAGGGACTGGACAAGACCTGTGCCAGGTACACCCGCGGTCCATGGCTCCTTCCCTCACTACCCGCAGTGCCTGGGAAGGGCTCCAACAAACGAGCACTAACAGTGGTGGTCCTCCTCATACCTCTCTCCGCGAGATCCAGACTGACCACGTCAAAGGAAATACCCAGAGATAAAATGCAGGGTTGAAGGGGATAATCAAAAGAAATGCCTGCAACCCACTTTAATTATCTGAAGATATTAAAATGGGATTCCCCCTCTTAGAGTTTTAGCAGAGGTCCCAAAGGCAGATAAATCAGAGGATGCCAGTATTTTCACATCCTGAAGTGAGATGCTGGATCCACTACGAAGATCCATCCAAAAAGTTATGAAACAAATGCAGCTGTAGTCTACCAGGTGCCTGCACCCTGATAAGAAAGGTAAAGAATTCATTTGGAGAGAACTGTCAGGGAGAACAGGCAGGGAGTTCTCTCCTATCTGAAGTCAAATGAAGAGTGCTTTAAGAACTATTCAGAAGCTTTCAAGTGCCCCCCTGGAATCTAGTGAGGGACATGTTTGCCCGGTGACAGGCAGAGAGGGAGACAGAGAGTGAGAGAGAGCACGAGCGGGAGAGTGAGCGAGCAAGAGTTGACCTCAAGGGAAAGAGCTCCCTTCTGCTCAGGGCGGGGCCAAGGACTGTGTTCCTGGAAGGCCAGACTCCACAAATGAGTCAGCTGTCAGCCATCTCAAAAGGAAGTATGCCCCGAGAGGCAAATGACTGATCAGAGATCAGAAAGGAGGTGAGCAGGGGAGGTGGGAGGCCCCGTGTGCGGGGAGGGAAACGTATGTAGAATAGGGCTTGGGGTCAGCCAGAAGCAAGCAGCCAGCACAGGTGGTGAAGCCTGTGTAAAAAGAACTGCAGGGAGATGCTTCGAGATGCTCCAGGCTGAGGCTCCAAGGAGACCACAAAGGCCTCAAACATCAACTGCATACAAATCTGAGTTACCTTCTAGCCAAATAGATGGGATTTTCATATGGCCGAGAAGACTGTTCTTATTCTTAAAAGGGGCAATAAAGGTTACAGAACGGGCAGAAGGGCTTATCCAGGGCCAGAAGTCCAGAGCATGGATGTAGAGGGTAGCAAGAAAACAACAGAGTGACAAATAACTAGTCTATTTCTTTTCATAAATCTGGCATCTGGCGCTGAAGGTTTATCATTTAAATCCTTTTTCCAATTAGGATGTAAATCTCTCTTCTCTAGGTGTTATTCTTCCCTGCTTCTTGGGTTCCACGGAATCTCCCAGCCTCAGAAAATGTTAAATTTAAAAAAAAAAGGTAATTTGAGAATTGAGTTCATTCAGATTCATTCTTCTTGATCCTTGGATTTTTCTCTACATTAATGGATTTTCAAATCAACTTAATTAATCAATTTAATCTCTTTGACTAAAGCACCTGTTATCTTCTGGAATTCTTCCTAGAACTCAGGACATTCCATCAGCTCTTAAAGGCGGTTTTCCTCCTAAAGTGATTAGAGTAAGCGGGTCCTTAGATTCTTCTGCCTCCAACATGAGCAAAAGCTTCCATAAGAGTCTCCAGGGAGTACTGAGATTTTTGGGAGATGTGGGGGAATTTTTTATTTACTTGACTGATTTTGAAAACAGAGAAAATTGTATTGAAAAATCCCTGCTAGCATTTTCAATTCAGCCTTTTGAGATTTAGACATTGTGGCTTTCCCATTTGCAGAAGGGACCAGACTACCTATTACAAGTTCCCAGATTCGAAAGACGGATCCACAAATAAAAACAACACAGTAAAAATCAAGACACGGCTTTGTTATGCTCCAGAAGGATGACTAGGTTTCCTTATCCACGGCTTACTAGCAAACGTGTGACGTCACTTGAGTCTCTCTTCCTGAATATCTCATTACTCTCATCTGCTAGTGAAGCTCTCCCAGACAGCGGGGAAGGTGTTCCAAAGAAGAAAAGGATACAGGCTGTGGTTAAGAGGACAAAGAATTAATGAGCTTTGGCTGACCTGAATTCAACTCGTAAGTCGTGATTCATAACCGCATCCTCTCGCTAAGACGGGAAAACAATCTGAGTTATGTATGTTCCCACATTCATCTTTCCTTCTGGCCAGTGTTTGATGAAAGCCCAGGGCAATCATCATGTTCTCCACAGAAGTATATTTATCTCAGTAATAATTTCCACAGCATTGACCACAGCAAGCTGGAAATAGCTAAGCTGTTGGTTACCTGAATTTTAGCCAAGGCTGGTGGATACCAACAGAAAACAAACAGCAACCACAAATACCAACCACCTTTGGATATTGTTGCTTTTATAAATTAGCAAGGGCCGGTAACAGAGCTATGTCAGACCGTTAAAATAGATCTCTGGGAAGTTTAACTATGTCTATAAAACATATTCTACTACAGCGATGAACTCATCCATTTTCTGAGAAACAGAAAGTATCACCCAAATCACGATATCACTATATGTTTCACTATACGTCATGGCTTCCGCGTCATGTTGTCCACTTGCTTCACGCCATGACGCCATATTGCAGGGAGAGACTGCCTTTTAATGAGGGCTTCCTGGCATTTAAGTAAGTCAACCTTTTGGGTGGTCTGCAAGGTACACATGCCTCATCCTAAATTCTGTCCTATAACAAACTGTGTTGTCACACTAAGGGCCTACTGCATGGATAGTATCCACACACAAACCCCACGGAGAAGAAACCTAAGGAGGCACATTCATAATAGTTAGAAAAGAGAGCACATATTGATTTGTGGATTTTGTTAGTAATTACTCATGCTGCCTTTGACTTCACTGTGGATAAATCTAATTGAAAAAGATTTTTTGCTTTTCAGTGACTGCTTACAGGGACATCTTAATCAGGTATTATTAACAACATAGTTTGTAACTATACAAATAATTATGGGGTCACAAATTCATGACTGTGACCTCAGTAAAGACCAGTGAATAGGAGGAAATGGGGCTGTAAAAGAGAAATCGAATTTAGAAGCCACACCAAAGTTGAAAATAAACATGAGAGACAATTCTGAATGCTTCTATGACAGGAGAAGGACCTCTTTCTAGAATGGCATAATCTTGTACCCTGCTGGAAGAGACACAATACAACCAAGCAAGTATTCTACTTACTATATTGGTAAAATAGTAATTTCAATTTTCATAAATAAACACACACACACACACATATTTTATAGGAGAAACAAAGTTTTGTTCTTGTAGTTTTTGAATTTACATTGTGGGGAGTAGTATGATCCTTCAACATGTAGCACTGCTTTCAGTGGGTCTCAGCATTTCTGTTCTGCCTTCCTCACCTTGACCACTCACGATGGAACTTGGCACAGGACCGAGGACCAGAGGACTCAGTCGCCTAATCAACTGTGTTATTCAACATATTTAATTTCAGTGAGATACTTTAGTTAATTTGGAATTAACATCTTGGTTTCTCTCTCGCTTTCTGCACAGCCGAGTGAAAGTAGTATAGAGAGACTTCTGGGTTTCAGCACCAAATCCTAGTTTACCAGTTGATGTAAGAGTAAGTACTCGTATACTGATCCTCTTTGCTCACAAATAAAAATCAGTCCATTGGCTACTCTTCAACACAAGACCAGCACTGGGAATGACTGAAGACATCATATAAGGGGCTGAATGTACTTCAGTAAAATGTATTTCCCAAATGTGCAGGCAATTCCATCTCTCTTCAGATCATATTATGTTCTGAGAACCAAAGACAGGAATATATCAGAGGTGACATTTTCCTGAGAGAAAGGAGGCCTGAAAGACATCAAGTCCCAGTCATTAGCTTACCACTAATTCAGGTGCTTTAAGCAAGAGGCTTTCATAGCTAAGGTAACAACTTTTCAAATCAACACATCTGGACCCTTCAGTTTCTTAAATTCTCTTACCAGTTTTGTGCCTTATAAATGGGTTAGACAACTCATTTTTCCTACCCTGGAACTTTGCTTCTCTTTTTCCTGGGCACTCAGAAGGCTGCATGCCCTGCTGTCCCAGACAGGAGATGCTAGAACCATCTTCTACATGTGGATACGGTGGAGTCGCCCATTTCTTTACCTGCCAGCTGCAGTTCTTTGCCAAGAGATTTCAGTTTAAGTCCTCACCAAAAAAATAAATAAATAAATAAATTCACACACTTAACAATCCTATCTCATTTCTCTGAAGGAGACTGGATGGATGAGTTCATGATTAAAAATCATTAGGCAACATACAAGATTGGATGTACTGATCTCTAAACACAAACTACTTAGATACCATTAAGCCGGCACACTAAAAAAGGTCATTTTCTCCAGAGATCTGACTTCTAGCTAAGCCCTTGTCTCAGATGAGATGCTTGAGAAGTAGGTGTACTTGCCTTGAAAATAAGTAAAACCCAGCGAGTGGGATGTGGTCAAAACCAACAGAGAAGAGAAGGGAAGGGAAGGGCAGTGATGCTGGGTGACCAAGGCCATTAGCTACCTAGGCCAGTGTGGTCCTGAGAAGTGACTGTTCAGAGTGATCTTGTTTCTCTGAAGAAGGTACTGAGTCAACAGGTGGATGACCCAAACGCTGTTACATCATATGTAGATTTCTGCTCATTCTCTTTCTTCCTGGGCAATCAAGTGGGGAGGATGTACAGTGGAACATGTGCTGGTTCTCCCCCGACTGCCAGGGGTCTCTGTTCCAATCAGTTCTCTTTGGGCTTACAGTGTCTCTGTCTTTCAATAATGCTCCTGGTTTTCTAAATGCTTCTTATGGATATCAACGAAGAATGGGATGTTATGCCACGCTTAAAACGTGAGAACTGGAATGAAATTCTAATGGGTATGTCCTCAGCAGACAGAAACACAGATAAAGAACTCACAACTCTAGAATACAGTCCCTGGGGCAGACACAAGATTCGTTGGCTTGCAACAGTGCTGAGTAGATTTGCAGCCCTAGTAAGGTTTTACTATCATTGTTCTCCTTTTGTTAAAAGAATCTCAAACAATGGTAATGTTTAATTTAAATTTATTATATCCATCGACATCAACATGTTTATAAATATGTATATGTACTGAATACTGTATCACTATGTGTGCAAACATACATTAGCTTATGTGTATGTTGCATATCTATATATGTGTATACATACCATGTGTATTTGCATATCTGTGTCAAATTCCCAAGGTTCAATATCATTTCCAAAGGATAATTCTTTATTTCTAAATTATTTAACTGAAACAGAACTGAAATTTCATCCTCTATTAGAAAAATATATCAGCATGTCTTGCTTTATCCGTCTACCTGAGGTGCTGAGGACTATCACAGTGCTATCACTTTGGAAATCCATCCCTCAGATGCTCGCAGCTCTGAGATGGCATCTTTGTGGTCCAAGCTCGAAGTGTCTGCTCTCTACAACTCCCCTCCTTTTATGGCCCTTTCCAAGGGCTTCAATGGAAACCAGTTTGATTCTAACTGTGTTGATTCTAGTTTTCCACTCATTCTATTGTAATCTCTTTAATAAGCAGGGATCGAGAATGATTAAGAAAATCTTGGGGAAGAAGAGTCACAATGGGGTCTGTCTTGTCTTGACATTAAAATATATTGTCAGACTAAAATAATTAATACAGCATCCAACTGGTATAAGGAAAGGGGCAGAGCAACAAACACACTAGTTAGCCATAGTATGTAGAAAACAGCTTGTATAGTATAAATTCAATTTAGTGTAAAAATATTCGGATGTATGAATAAAAAGGTAATAGGGTTGTCTCCAGGTTGTGCAATTTTGGGTTCTTAGTTATTTCCTTGATTTACATTATTTTTGTAAAAGGGAAAAACAAAGAAACGACAGGAAAATAAAGCTAAGTGTGAAAATGTAAATCGTAAACTCGGAAAAAAGATTTGAAACGAATAAGGCAGTATTTTAAATAGTCTTAACACACAAAACATTGAAATTCATACCTGATAGGCAAAGAACATAAAAAATATTGGGTTGAAATACTATCTAAGAACCGTAAGCATTAAAAATGCTTAACCACACAAATAATCAAATAAATAGAAAATTAAAACTTTAAGTTACAATTTTCTCAAATTAGCAAAGATTAAAAATAACCCATAACAGTAAAAGTTAATGAGGACTCAATCAGTTGGGCTTTCCCATATGTTGCTTTAAATAATACTACAAGGCCCAAATCCTTTATCTGAAATCTGGAGTTGTGTTTCAGACTTCAGAATTCTTTAGATTTTAAAGAAAGTATACATATTATGTATTAAATACAACCTCTAGACAGGTGAGGGGCTGTACCCCTTAATCAAACACATTAATATTTCTAGAGTTAAGCTTGTAAATATTCAAAAGAAGAGGAATAAATGAAAGATTAAAAGCAATCTCATTTCTGTTGATGACAGTTTTGACAACAAAATGAGTTTAGGTCAGACTCTGTGGTGAAATGAGTTATGAAAAAATTCATGGGTTTCAGAACTGAGCCACCCAGGCACCCCTACAAATTTAGACTTTAAAAACTTCATAGCTTTTGACCTACTTCTAGGAAGAACTTAACAGATATGCAGACAAAAGAGTTATGCTCAAGGATGTCCATCATAATTTTATTTATAAAGATAAAAATGGAATTAGCACAAAAGTCTAACAATAAAGTAATGGCTATATTATGGGACAACCAAATAAAAGGATATCATATGGCTATAAAAATTGTTTTTGAGGAGGATCCTTAAGGAGTCAGGAAAAGGCTCATTATGTATGGCTGAATGGAAAATAATGAAGACATAAAACTTCATATTGAGTGTGATGTCAATTAACAAAGCCTCATGGGGTGCCTGGGTGACGCAGTCAGTTGAGCGTCCAGCTCTTGATTT
Organism: Panthera leo; assembly: GCF_018350215.1. NCBI lineage: Eukaryota > Metazoa > Chordata > Mammalia > Carnivora > Felidae > Panthera > Panthera leo. The sequence goes on along the minus strand of NC_056684.1, from coordinate 68,780,568 downwards.
TGGCTCAGGTAACAATCCCAAAGTTGTGGGATTGAGCCCCACGTTGGGCTCCGTGCTGAGCGTGTAGCATGCTTAAGATTCTCTCTCTGCCCCTCTCTCCTGCTCACGTTCTCTCTCAAAAAAAAAAAAAAAAAGAAAAAGAAAAAAAAAACTCCCAAAATGTGTAGAATAAAAGACTTGAAACTAATAGCAGAGATTATAGTTACACGTTGGGATTGTGACGTTGTTTTATTTAGAACTGTATCTTATAAATTTTTAATAATGAGGATGTCATTTTTAAAACAATTATTAAAACAAGCATCTACATAAGATTGATGTTATTCATCTTCTTATTTGAAGACATTACAAAACCCTTGGTGGTAGGTAGGTATTCAATGACTATCTACGGAGTCAGTGATTCTGGATTGCTCTCCTGCTTTCACCATCATTTTGGCGGGGGAGGGGGTGTGGGGGGCAGTCTGGCTTATGGTGTGGAAGTCGTAAGGGACACTCCCTTGCTCCCTGGCTCACACGAGTGGTGGGGAGGTGGGCTAACAGCCACTCCCCATGAAATCACAGCCATCACTTACTTGACACCTGCTGAGAAGCTCACCACAGGGAAGAAGAGCCCATCTGTGTTGAAGTTCTCAAACATCCCCTGCACAGGCTGCCCGTTGATGCGGAAAGAGATGCTGGGCACCCCGAGGTCGAGGCAACAGCTTACCACGTCGTCTGATCTCAGCAGGTGCTGGTTGATGGAGGCCACGGCTCTGGGTATGCGGCCTGGTGAGCAAAGAACAAGAAGGCGTTGTGGGACTCTAGAGAAGGCTCTCACAGTGGGAGGTGGGGAGGTATGATGGCACACAGGAGGTCTGGATATGCTTCTGCATTTGCAATTCAACTTGGCTTTCCCAGTGTGAGGGGAGCAGTGAGAAATGATTTCCGGAGCTTGTGAGTGGGCAGTCCAAAACGAGAGGAGTCTCAGAGGAAACTGAAACTGCCAGGAATGAGAACAAACATGAATTCAACCCCCTCAGTGTGTGTTCAGATTCTGGCCCGGTGTCTGAATTCACGAACAGATTGCTTTGCTGGTTGTGGGTCCTGCAGTGTGAGGGCGCGTGTGTGCGTGGGTTTACTCTCAGATGCCCAAAGATCTTGCCCTCTTCCATTTCCTGTAAAAGATATGGCCACTCTGGCACTGGACGCAGGAGCCATCAAAGTGAGTAACAGCAAGGTCATCCAGCCATTAAACTATGCAGCATAGTTTACTTGTTTTAAAGAATTCTATTAGTTCATATAAGCAGTGAAACAGAGGGTCAGTTGTACACTGTGTTGATGATTTTCGTCATTACTGTGTATCTCTTTAATAGGATGATTTATCATTGCCTGACCTAACTTACAGTCATGAGAAAATCACCTCTCGGGATTTTTGTGTCACACCATCTCATTCTGGAAGTTCTAAAAGCAAATTATCCTAACTCCCTCACCCATCTCCCTACCACGGTTACAATTCTATTGGCAAGAGAGCAATGAAGAGGCAGAATTTAGGTATTAAAATGGACTTTCAGGCAACAAAAATTATAAAAATGTATCTTATTTTTTGATGACAGAATACATATTCATTATAAATGTTCATTATATACAAAAATATAAACAAAGAAAAAAATGTAACTCAATAAAAAATGCTTCCACTTTCACACACACATACACACTTTTCATCCATACTAGGATTCTGTGGGTTTTGTGACTTTTCTCTACCTATTGTATTGTAAATATCTGATTGTATAATGGAATATTCACTAGAAACTGCATTTTAATGGCTTCATCATATGCCATAAGGTAATTAAAAACCCCCTTATGATGGGTACGTGAGTTGTTTATAAATTTTGTATGCACATCTATACTATATAATCTTTATAATCTCAGCTATGAATTATTTAATGTTTCCAGTGGTTAATGCTATTCTAGTAGGTTCTAAATTAAGTGGTGGATTTTAAAATAGCGAGGGGCACCTGGGTGGCTCAGTTGGTTAAGCAGCCGACTTTGGTTCAGGTCATGATCTCAGAGCTTTTGAGTTTGAGCCCCGCGTCGGGCCCTGTGCTGACAGCTCAGAGCCTGGAGCCTGTTTTGGATTCTGTCTGTCTCTCTCCCTCTCTCTCTCTCTCTCTCTCTCTCTCTGCCCCTCCCCAGCTGTCACTGTCTCTGTCTCTCTCAAAAATAAATAAACATTAAAAAAAATTTTTTTAAATAGTGAAACTACTACACTATCCTTAATAAAAAAATATATACTAAGTATCTCCTTCTGGTTACTGTGGGCAAGTGACAAAACCATATTGTATTTCCCCCCACCCTTGTACAAACGTGAACGAGGCTCTACGTGGTACCAGATACCAGGCTGGGGATCAAGGACTGAAGACCCAGTTCCTGCTCCTAATAAATCCATAATCTGGTGGGAAATAAACATTCAAATAAAGAATTACAATTCAGTCTAGTTAATGGAATGAAGGTGTACACAATGTGATGCTTCTAAGATACAGGAAGGTGCCAAATCAGCCCAGGAGCATGGGACAAGAGTCAAAGATCCACTATATAGAAAAGACTACTTCTTATAGAAGAATAGTTTATACAAAAGGATGGAGGAGACCTACCTGTGTGCGGCAGGTGTGGGGATGGATAGGAGCTTGGGGAGTAGGTGCAGAACACAGCCGGACTGGACACACAACTTGGACTGTTTGCACCACACCAGATGCAATGACACAAAATAACGTACGCAAGGCACATAAGCCTGAGACAGCCCCAGACTCGGTTTTTGTAACCTTGCTTCATTCCTGAGAATGAGGAACAGGTTCCTTTAAAACACAGCAATCTAAGCCAAATTCTAAGACTGCAGAGGTTTGACACCTTTCCAATTTCTCTGAGGATACCGAGGGCTCTTGGTTCCTTTTATGGAGTTGAGGTATCCCAGGTCCCAATTATCTTTTCTCCCTTATCATAATCAAGTCTGTTATGAAAGGAATCTATATTAAAACTCAGCCAATCTTGCTACAACGGTCTCATTCTCAGTATTTCTTATTTTCACATTAAAAACCAATATTTTCTGCTTCAGTTGTTTCTTTCTCCTTTAGTTTAACTTCTGGATAATATCACTGTAGTCATTTGAAAAAAAAATCCCGAGAGATTTCTGTGAATTTGGGAAAACCAAGAAGCCACTGAAATGCTCGGTTGGTCAACTAGCTTTATTTTTTTCAATGTTTATTTTTGAGAGACAGAGACAGAGCGTGAGTGGGGGAGGGTGCACAGAGAGAGAGAGACAGACAGACAGACAGACAGACAGACATGGAATCTGAAGCAGGATGCAGTCTCCGAGCTGACCGCACAGAGCCCGACACAGGGCTTGAACACATGAACCACGAGATCATGACCTGAGCCAAAGTTGGACGCCCAACCAACTGAGCCACCCAGGCGCCCCGGTCAACTAACTTTCAAGGTATTCAGATCCTTGCTGGCTAAAAATACAAATGAGAAGGTCCTTTACTGTTCTGAGACTCACATAAACTAGGACAAACTGACAGTGTTGAATTGTGATGCCAGCGCCCTCTCGTCCTAGCTGCTCAAAGTGCACTGTTGGCTTCCCTGTCGGCCAGAGCCTCGGCCAGTAAAGAAAGAGAGCAGCTTTCACGAGGGATACTCTTCATCTACAGCAGTGCTTTGATGCCATCGGAAGCTGAGTTCCAAGCTTTATTTAGCCCTTAAGATGCCATAGTTGCCAAGTGCCTTCCCGAAGAATGGCAGCCGAGAGCATTTCTCCTGTCTAGTTCCCTCCCTTGGTGGAAAACCACAACCAGGATGAGCAATTATACCCTTGTGGTAAACACCACTGCCTTTTACAAAACTCCTTTATTCTAAAAGAATGGGCACCGAGTAGAAGATCATCAGTAGGCCAAGTGAAATCATCGTTTGAGCCTATTTTTAAAACATATGCAGAATACAGAGTTGGGACTGATACTATCCAGAAACTAAAGGGAGACAGTGGATAATTACTGGATAGGAAGCATGTACTTAGTGATTACTTACCGCAATGGTTTGGGAAGTCTATTGGAACAAAAAAACCCCATTTCATACAATATTCATGTTATAAAATATCATCTGATAAGGTAATATTTAGTTTTAAAATGGGAGCAGTGTGAAGGTTCTCAAACTAGAAAACAAGGGAATTGTGCAATGGCTTTTACACACTGTTTTATAAATCTGTTCTCATCTACAAGAAGAAATCTCTAACCCCATGAGGGCTTTCAAGGCTCCAAATGATTCAGAAGGGTCCTGTACCCCACATTTAAACAACATACTTGTCCTTTAAATTGCTCTGTAGTGAGGTGGCATTGTGGCAGGGAGCAGAAGCGGATCACAGAGGGCTGAGTTCAATACCAAGTCTTTGTTACCTGAAGCTGGGCATGTAATTTTACCAGAAAATCAGATTCCACCTCTATAAAATGGGTACCGTGTTGCCCACACTATTGTTGTTAAGAGTTGTTTGTAAGGTACCGTAATTATTCCCAGGACTTCAATGAAACAAATGACTGATGTCCTGTATGCCACTCAAAAGGTTTAGCATGTAGCAATAACTGGGCATTTCTAGAACCAGACTCTCTGGGCTAGAGTCCTGGCTCTGTCACTTACTGTGTGACCTTGGGCAAATCACTTACCTTTGTCAACTCAAGTTTCTTCATCTGTCAAGTGAGAATAGCGTCATGAGGTTGTTTGAGTTTTGGATGAATTATTCCCTAAAGAGGGATTAGAAGCGTGCCTGACACATCATAACCCACACTAAGTACTATTATTGCTTTTGTTTCTGAAGCTCTAGAAACTTTAATTACTAGGCTAACAGTAGAGAAGAATGCCAGAATGCTGTAGGAATGTCTTTGGTATTATGATGAAAAAATAACACTATGGAGAATCATGGCATTGAGGGCTGAGTCCAGAAAGAGACTCGAAAAGTCACTGTATTGAGTTAATAAAAATGAGTAAGACCCTTTTGTGAAGAGAATGCTCAAAAATAGTCACTTTCAAGTATGTTTCACGTATGTGACCCTTTAGAACAACCAACAGAAGGGCTAGTCCATAGAAAGAAAAGCAAAGGAGTTACAAAGTCTGTCTCTATAATCCTAGCCACAGCCCACCCAAACAGGCTGGGAAGTCCTGTAGCCTCTCTTTGTCTGAATAAACTGCCCCTGGCTCAGAGGCCTGGGCCTACCTTAAGGTCCCGGGGAAGATCAGAAAGGCCATTCCAAAGCAGCATTGTAAGATAAAGGAAAATCTCACTTTATCATAGGCTGCACATCTTCAAATTGACCCAAGGACACATTCCTGCAGGATTTAGCCTCTTCTGATGAGTAATGTAGGCAACTCATCAGCATTTCCACTGCCCCAGGCACGGCAGAATTTGGCACTATCATGCAAACACAAACACTCTGGCATTCGGAAGGAGAAAGGATCCAAACACGTAGAAATGCTGGTGTTCTTTAGCCAATCCTTGGGTCCTCTTCACAGAGCAGCAGCAGGGCTGGAAGGGTCTGAGTCACAGTGGGGTGTGCCTCCACAGCTCAGGGCTGGGACTCATCTCAGGAGGGAGACAGGTAAAGACCCGCTCATACAAATGCGATTGTTGAGCTAAATGATTTAAATGTTTAAAAAGCCAGACATCATAATAAATCAGGAAACACAATTTTACCCCATTCATTTCCTGCATCACTTATCACTCGGGAAGGTAGATTCCTCTGCTTATTCCAACTGCACAAGGGGAAAAGGTATTAAAAGGGAAACGTAGACAGATTTCTTTCTGTGAAACTGTCCCCCCAGCCAGGAACATACTACAGGCAGCTCTGAGTCGAATTCATCCCAATGGCAGCCCCAAAAGGCTACATGAAGGCTATGTCAGTAGAGGGAAAGCAATGCCAGGACCAGAAAAGAACCCATCCTCGCAAAGGAAACTCCCAGTGGCTAAGCTGACTCAGGAGCCTGTTAGGAGGGTTAAGATGGGGGATACATCTACAGCTGATGCTTGAAAGTGGCCTCACAGACTTTGGTGGCTAAAAAGACCCATGAGGAGTGCTTTTTCCTTACATAGAGAAAAAGCTCATTCATCATCCCAGGAGGTCACCTGAAACTTCCCTTCCTGTGGTGCCTGGGTGACTCAGTTGGTTGAGCGTCCGACTTCGGCTCAGGTCGTGATCTTACGGTTTGTGAGCTCAAGCCCCACATCAGGCTCTGCGCTGACGGCTCGGAGCCTGGAGCCTGCTTTGGATTCCGTGTCTCCCTCACTCTCTCTCTGCACCCCCCACCCCCCCGTCCCCAATGTGCACTCTGTCTCTCAAAAATAGACATTAAAAATAAAAAAAAGAAACATCCTTTCCCATTCAGCATGGGACTCAGGTAGTTCCCCTGAGAATGGGCTGCTCTCCTGGTCTCCAGTGAGGTACCCACAACTCTGGACATGGTCTTTATGATTGCAGTGGACCTCACAGACAACGAGGGATGGGAAATTGTATTTACTGGGTAGCTAACGTGTCATGAACTTCATGTTCCTTACCTCATTTAAATTTCATAAGAGCCTATATATCTTCATTTTATCTGAGGAAACCAAGTCTCTGAGCCCAGAATCAAAAAACATCAGTAAACAGAAGTTCTGGGATTCAAACCCAGGCACAACTCCAAAGCCATGCTGTTTCTTCTTGACTCTTTCCAGCGACTACATGTTAGGGGCACTATAATTCCTACCAATAACGACAGTATCTACTGTGATTTATTTATTTATTTAAAAAAAAATTTTTTTAACGTTTATTTATTTTTGAGACAGAGAGAGACAGAGCATGAATGGGGGAGGGTCAGAGAGAGAGGGAGACACAGAATCTGAAACAGGCTCCAGGCTCTGAGCTGGCAGCACAGAGCCCGACACGGGGCTAGAACTCACGGACCGCGAGATCATGACCTGAGCCAAAGTCGGCTGCTTAACGGACTGAGCGACCCAGGCACCCCTCTACTGTGCTTTAATAAGTACATTAAAGATCAGTTTGAGGCAGTAGCTTAGTTCATACATACAGATGAGTTTAAAGTTAATGGACTTGGGCATTTATATCTCAAGGAAAAGGAGAAAACTTGTCAGGAGGAGTTCCCAGTAGGTCTCCCTAGCCACCCTCCCTTACATCCTGCAGTAAGTTGGAGTATTGTTTCCATTTCATTTCTTCATCCAACAATTATCAGATAGTCCAAGATACAGTGGTGTCCTGGTGGGAGTCATTAACAGAAACCTTATTTCTTCAACTGGAACACATGTTGGCATATTTACCCGCAGTGCCTTCTGCCAGATATATGTTCCCTGTGCGCTGGCTGGGGAATTCAGAATGATGCCAAACCCAAGGAAGCTTTGTGTTTTAATGAGCACGAGACGTGTCAATCTTGTTGACACTGGTCTCTCCACATCTCATCAGATGCTGAGGACTGAGGGGGTGAGGTTCTCTGAATGTACCTATACGGCATTGTATTACTAAGTGTGGGTCATGTTCAGAGAGCCACAATCAGCTCTTGAAACGCTGAGTCCCAAGTCCCTTTCCCCTGTCATCTATCACCAATCAGAAGGGCCACTGCTCGTGATGACTGGTGTGGGCTTGGCGCATCTGGCTTCCCAGTCTTCTGCTGAGAAAGGACAAGAGGGATGACGAGCATGGGGCATGCTCCAGGAACGGTACACAATTAGATGGATGTTCGAGTTCTGAAATGCAAATGGCAACCTTTCCCGGATGCCCTGGCTTCTCTGTCTTTTGACTCATCGATGTATTCATTCCACAAATTTTATGAAGGGATCCACTAAGTGCCCCACACAGTGCTACAAAATCTGGGAAGGACTGAGTAACACTTTTCCTCTGAGCACGGTTAGTTTCTCTTTGGAACAAGGGTCCAGTTTGCCTCATCCAACAGTCTAGGTGTCCTCCAGATTTCCTTAACCAGTCCCCAGGCAGAGTTCCCTTCAGGTGTAACCTGGGATGCAGTTGTAGCTTGGGTGATGGTGACGAGATGGCAGGAGAGGAGCAGCTATCAGCAGGCAGTAGGGGAATGATGTTGTCAAGCCAATCCCGCTCATGCCCCCTCACAGATTCCACCCTACCAAACTCAGGAGATGTAGATGTGGGTAAGCATAAGAACTCTTTCTTTTTCACTCACTTCCTCGGAGACAGCTTTCTGAGCACTTCATGACATGTGAGGCTAACCCACATCACAGCCACAGTCTGTACAGCCACAGACACAGTGGCTCCGTGACCCAAGAAGGGAAGATCCACGGTCACTCCCCATGAGGATGGCACTGGCGAAGGGAAGTTGGGAGGATAAGAGAACGACAAGACAGGGCTTTCACATCACTATCACCCATCATCCTGCCGTTTTTCACCTGCCTTTGTCTGCACCACACTGTCCCCTGGGACACACAAAACAGAGATTTTTTTTTTTTCTTCCCACAAATGATCCAGGATACATTTATCAATAAGTAAGTGGACACCATTCCTAAAAGTTTTTAAATGTTTATACTGAATATACAACAGCACAAAAAATTAAAAAACCAACCCATGCCGACCCGCTGAAAATACATACCAACTGTAAGATATGGAATCAGAGCCCCAGGTGACGGTTTTGGCCCGAAAGTGAAGGGAAAAAGGAAAATGTGATAGGTTACATAGTTCCCAGTTACAAAAGAAAATGTATAGGTTTGTGTTGTACAGACAAGCTTTTCCGTAGTACTGGATTTGGGGAAGAATGCGTGTCATCGTTTCTTACGTAAGAGACATGCTTACATAAGTGATTTCTATAAGGGACACAGTGACCCCAAATACAGTCTCACAAAAGATACAGGTACAATGTGCTGTGGACAACAGAAAGAACAGGTAAAGCTCTAGTTCTGAGGGAAAGCCTAAAAGTTAGCCTTGCATTTTCGTCTAGGCAGAAGCTAACCCATTCCTGCGGGCACAGGCCATGGATATGCTTGGGGAAAGCATAAGTGGAGTTTTAAAAAGGAAGTGGCACTCTTTTATTTTTTTTTAAGCGATTGGCATTTAGGGTGTGCCCAGCACCGATCCAGGCATTCTGTAAAGTGTATCATGAAGCAACATGTTGCACTGACATAATGATGGACTTGTAGTCAGATCTGGATCCCTCTCAGCATGACTGTAAATAAACTACTTAAACATCTTTGTGGTGGTTCCACATGCGTCACATGAGGCCAATATTATGAACACTGGGGCGCCTGGGTGGCTCAGTCGGTTAAGCATCCAACTTCAGCTCAGATCATGATCTCACGGTTCGTGAATTCGAGCCCCGCATCAGGCCCTGTGCTGACAGCTCAGAGCCTGGAGCCAGCTTTGGATTCTGTGTCTCCCTCTCTCTGTCCCTTCCCTGCTCGCTCGCTCTCTCTCAAAAATAAGTACACATTAAAAACAATATTATCTTGTTTTAATAATAATAATATTATTATATATGTTTAATAATAATATCTTATTATCATTAAGGGGTCATTATATAAATAAAGTGAGGGGAAAAATGTACAAAAGGTATGTAAGCTTCCTGTAAGGTCCAGTAAACAAAAGGTATGTAAGCTTTACTGTAAGGTCCAGTAAACAAACGCTGAGTCTCTTTCCCGGTTTGACTATATAACCCTTAACATCCTAGGCAATAGTGATGCTACAAATACAGTCACTGAGCTTGGGAACAGTTAACTGAGCCACACTAGATCACGCAGCTGCAAGTAAGTGCCAGAGTCATGGTGGCAAAGCAGGACAGTCTCATTTCAGATCTGATGTGCTTTCCACTTAACCCTCTAATTAGCTGAGACTTTTGAGTCTGCATCCTTTTGACAGAAAGTGACCACCGCAGCTTGAACAATTCAAGCCTCGATCATCTCCAGCAAGGGAAAAGGGGCCAGAGCTCTGGCAAGGTACTCACCTGACCAAAGGTGAAGGCCATCAAAGCCATAGGAATACAGGTCGTCTCCAACACCGTTGCCTCCCCATCCTTCTCCACCTCCAGGGTACGGAGCATAGCCTGAGGAAGAGGCCCAGCCCACCCGTAGGTGTGTGGGCTCAGCTGTTAGGAAGGGGTCCACTTGGTCTATGATCAGCTCAAAGTACCACTTCTTGTACTGTGCTGAGCCCTCAGCAACTCCCAGGAAGATGTTTGGCCGAATGCTGAAATTGAACACGGGACAGGTGGCAGCTACAGACTCGGAAGCACGGAGATAAACAACAGCAAGCAGGTTGAACTGGGCCACAGGATGCACTGTCAACTGAAGGCAAGAGCACTTTTGTGTTTTTCATAGGATTCTAAAATAGGAAACGCTTAGAGCTTCTAACACTTGATCGAGTTCTCAGTGGGAGGTGTCAGGACAATGTTAATTCTTTTTAAAAATATAAAGAACGTCTCCTTGTTCCATTCAAGGCAAGCAGTATTTACTGAGTGTCGACCATGGGTAAAAGATGCTGAAAACGTCATAGAAATGCATAACCATAAATCCTTGTGTCTTTCTGTAAGTGGAAGAAGGAACTTAATCAAGTTCCATCTCCTGGGAAATTGGTTCAAGCTCCCCCTATTCCCACAGTGGCAGCTTTGTCACCTAAGCATAACTAGTAACAGTGGCCTCTTGAAAGCATTAAGAAACCTCTATTTGAAATAAGCCAGACCAGGGGCACCTGCGTGGCGCAGTTGGCTGAACATCTAACTCTGGTTTTGGCTCAGGTCATGATCTCACGGTTTGTGGGATCAAGCCCTGCATCGGGCTCTGCGCTGAGCAAGGAGCCTACTTAAGATACTCTCCCTCTCTCTCTGCCCCTCCCCCACTCGTGTTCCTTTTCTTTCCCTCTCTAAAGAAAGCAAGCAAGACAAACAAAGAAAACGACATGGAACTACTTACAGGTGGAATCTAAAAAAAAAAAAAAAACAACGCAAAACTTCTCGAGAGCAGAAAAGCAGTTGCCAGGGGCAGAGGTAGGGGGTGGCAAAAACAGAGGTTAGAAAAAAAGTACAAACTTTCACTTATAAGATGCATATCGTAGGAGGATACAACGTGTAACATGGTAGCTACAGTTGGTAACACTGTATTGCATAATTGAAATGTGCCAAGAGAGAAGAACTTAAGGGCTCTCTCACACACAAAAAGGATAAATATGTGAGGTGACAGATGTGTTAATCTGATGGGGCAAATCCTTTCACAATGTACATCAAATCATCATATTCCATACTTTAAATATCCTTTAACTGTTTGTCCATTATACTTCAATGAATAAAGCTGAAAAAATTCAATTGAAGACAGCAGAAAAAGGGAGAAGGGAAGAGAAGCCACTCTTAGCCAACTTTGATAAGGGCTAGAGGACTTAATGTATCCAGAAAGATGGTTAAAAGCTTGGGACAAACGATTTAGAGTTTTCCTGGTTGGAGTGCTATTCTTAAATATCTACTGTTCCGGGCTGGAGCTGCATCCCATTTTGGGTGGGCCAGGAAAAACCAGGTTGGTACCAAAAGAAACTGTGTGGATGGCTCAGTTCTGTTCTACTCTCCACAGTTCTTTCCTCACCTTGTAGATTAGGGAGTGGGCCTGGGTAGAAGATAGCTCGATAACTTAGGCCTGCCTAATGTAAGTCCCATGAGTTCACATGACTCACATGTGGCTGCACGTGTCGATCAGCAGGCTAGGATTCTGTGTGAGCCCATGCTCTTCATCGTGGCCTTCACAGATAACCTCGAATGCCATGTGCCAGAGGATGCAAGAAACCATAGTATCAACATGGGGCATCCATTCTATTACAAGATTTTGAGGGGCACCTGGGTGACTCAGTCAGTTGCGCATCTGACTTGGGCTCAGGTTTGATCTTGTGATTTGTGAGCCCCACATCAGGTTCGCTGCTGTCAGCCTGTCAGGGCAGAGCGAGCCGGCTTCGGATCCTCTGTCCCCCTCTCTCTGCCCCTCCCCTGCTTGCACTCTCCCAAAAATAAACATAAAATTAAATAAAAGAAAGAAAATTAAAAAAAAATAAACGCAGGACCAACGCAATAGTGCTGGAAGTATCCAGGAGCTGAGCTAGGTTAAAAAAAAAAAAAAAAAAGATTAAAAAAAATAAAAGGTGGTATATTAAAATAAAAGTGAGGGGCGCCTGGGTGGCTCGGTCGGTTAAGCGTCCGACTTCGGCTGAGGTCATGATCTCACGGTCCGTGAGTTCGAGCCCCGCGTCGGGCTCTGTGCTGACTGCTCAGGGCCTGGAGCCTGTTTCAGATTCTGTGTCTCCTTCTCTCTCTGCTCCTCCCCTGTTCATGCTCTGTCTCTGTCTCAAAAATAAATAAACGTTAAAAAAAAATTAAAAGAAAAAAGGGAGTATGTTACGAAGAAGTTACAAGATCTGTACTTAACTGTAACATGAAACATGGTAGACCACTTTGGGTTAAATGCTCTGGCCCTCAGGTGGAACACATACTCTCCACTGTCAGCTACTTCAGGGGAAACGTTTAAAACCCTGTGAAAAGGGCTGGTGTACAGGGCCCTGAAAAAGCACACATCTGCCCAGTGTCATCTTATGTACCCACTTCGCCATGGAAACCGTCGGGATGCAGCCCTGGAGTTCAGATCAGCCCTCTTCCTTTCCTGTCTGGAAACAAGATGGACACTGTGGAATGATGAGAGTGGCCTCACCTTGTCACGTCGTTAATCAGCCGCGTCTGCAGGAGCAGGTTTCTCCGGGGCAGCAAGTTGTCACAAATCAGATTCTGGTTGGCTCTCACGGCGACCCCATTGCAGAGACAGAGGGAGCACAGCACATCCAGAACCTGCAGCAGGACACAACCCACAAAGCCTTAGGACCACCTGGAGGGCACAGTGGGCAGGACCTGATTGCCAAGACATAGGAAGGAAGCGGGCCTTGTGAAATGGCGAGGGGAGGCTGGTGGCAGGTGGGGGGACCTATTCAGAGTCAAGGCCACCACACCTTCCTCACCAAGAAAATCAGTGAGCAATGCTGGAGCCTGCTGCCCCTGGGGGACACGAAGCTGGGTTCCTTCTAGCCCCTCTGCCCTCACCTTAGGCCCCTTCCCTCTCAACTATGCATGTGACCTGTGATCACTGTTCTGTGAAAACAGGTGGGAGTATGGGCTGTGAAGACAGACTGTCTGGGTTAATATCCCAGCCATGGCAGGACTAGGGTCAGATGAGGCATCTGGAGCACAAAATCCAGGCCTGACACCCTCTTGGGAGTCGTGCATGAATGGGGCATGGACCCAGAAGGACCTGGAAGGTCCTTCATTGGCATCGAGGCTAAGTTTATGCTCCCGCCCAGCCTTGGAAACCCCCTGCACTATGATCAGTAGGGACTCATAGCTCTTCATGAAAGGTGCTGTTAAAGAGAAAGCCACAGGGGCGCCTGGTTGGCTCAGTCGGTTAAGCGGCCAACTTTGGCTCAGGTCATGATTTCACGGTCCGTGAGTTCGAGCCCCGTGTCAGGCTCTGTGCTGACAGCTCAGAGCCTGGAGCCTGTTTCGGATTCTGTGTCTCCCTCTCTCTCTGACCCTCCTCTGTTCATGCTCTGTCTCTCTCTGTCTCAAAAATAAATAAACGTTAAAAAAAAAAATTTATTAAAAAAAGAGAAAGCCACAGGCCCCAAATGGCATCACTTGGGTTAAGGTCCCAAGTCAGTAAGCCAAGACTTAATACCTAATCTAATTGTAGTTTCAAACCCCTAGGAATGTAACCTTTAACCAGTCAGTATGGGGATTTCCCGGTCAGCAATAGGAAATTGACTGATAGATCCCTTCTGTTCCCAACAGGAGGATGACCTTGCCTAAAACAATGGATTCTTTGCTAGTAATTTCCTTTTCCCCCCACCTCCTCTCTTCCTTTCAAAGACTTTCCTTTCCTGCAGCCCTTTGGAGCTCCCCTCTACTGCTAGATGGGTTGCTGCCCGATTCATGAATCGATTAACAAAGCTAATCAGGTCTTTAAAATCTCCTTGAATTTTTGTTATCTAACAGCACTCAGCTTTCCATTTGACCAAGGTCCCTCACAGGCAGCAGGCTTGCGGAACCTCACATAGGTCAGTAGAGAACACAGTAGGGCAGATTCCAGTTCCTGGGTCTCCTGCTGTGATATCCTCAAAGTTCGTTAAGAGACACTTCTATTCCTACTAATGGTATTCAACAACCTTTCACCCGCTCTCCTTCTCTCCTAGAGTGAGAGCAAACCTTCCAGAGCCCAAGTGTTCCCTGAACCTATGAGACCAGCCACCAAGCCACCTCTGCACCTCTTCATTTTCCAGCTGCGTGGGAAGTGGGAACCCAGCCCCTGGCTTCCTAGCCACAGTCTCCTTGTGCCGCATCCTCTCTCATTCAGATTTTGTGTGCCTAGATCGACAGAGGAAACTGTTCTGGGCCAGGCACTGCTCTCCCCTGTCTCCCCTACAGGGAGGTGTGTGCAAACGGCAGTTGATAAATAATAACCGACAAGATTGTGGCAGCCACATTTCAGTCTTTCAAAGTGGCCACTAAGACTCGATGCTTAGTGGGGTTGGATGAATTCAGGTTGTTGGCATTAGTATCCATAATTCTCACAAACCAATTTTCTACCTGACTCCCTGAATGTCAATTTCGTTCCAGATAAATACAAAGCACATTTATGGGACAAGCAGAAAAGAATCCCAAAGGCAGTTTAATGGAGAACTCTTACCATTCCCACTCTGTGAAACATATCGACTGTGGAACTAGAAATCCAGAGGATAATTTCTCATTCTAAGGAAAGAGCCACAGATGGCCAAGAAATTAAATACTTATCATCCAGCCTATCAGACATTTTCATCGGTTTTGCCTTTGAGTGACGGCTGCGGGAGCCTTGCAGTCATAGCTAGAGGGACAGCAGAGCTTAATTCCCATCCAGCAGGAAGAGCAAGGAGAAAAAAGGCTCTGTGAGAAGGACCTGCCTAATATAATGTCTCACTTATAAATAAACAATGCCAGAAAGCAACGGGGCTGACTTGTTTAGGCTTTGTTTTAGCAGGCCTTTCTTGGGGTAAAACAGGGCAACGTGGCCAGACTGCCTATCTGAAAAGGTTTAAGTGGGTTCCTGTCAAGGTGACGGGAACGTAGACAAGGCCAGCCCACCACAGGGGACCCACAAGCATTGTGCCTGGGGGTCATCTGTACTTAGGGAGAGGGAGTATCTTCGTGGCCTCTGAGAAATGTGGCTAGATGTGGCAGGCACGAACGAGCATTCACCAAGCTCCAATTCCTTCTACTCCACAGCCCACAGAGGCCCCACTTCCCAGCCTACCCGGCAGTTTGTGGGGTCATGTGACTGAGTTGTGGGCAATGGAAAGCGGATGGACATGACCTACATGGCTTTCAGGCCTGGTCCCTAAAAATCTTCTACACAGTCCTCTGCGCACTCACACTCTCCTCCCAGCCAGAAGTAGGGGTCCCGGGGAAGATGACAAGGACATCACCTAGCAACTTGCCAGAAATGCAGGTGTTTAGGACCACTTCCTCTGCTCCCCTCCACTGCTCCCCACACCAGACTCACCAGCTGAGAGTCTTCATTTGAACACAAGGAGTAAAGCACACTGCCTTCTGCAAAGCCTTGAGATGGAAGGAACTCGTGTCTCCCCTGAGTGGCCACACAGCCTGAAGCCCTCCCACTGACTGGCCTAGGGTGGTGATGGGAGCAAAGATACATCTTCCTAGTAAGAATCTGGGCTGTCATAGGAGTTAGGCTTCTCTAATCTATACACTGGCCCAACTAGAGACTGTCCCTGGCTCGTGTTGTGGAGGTCATTGGCTTCTGGCTGTCCTCCTTTTCAGACCCCACATTTCATTCAAGATCCTCTCTGTCTGCTTTTTATTTCCACTAGTCTCTACCCCCAAACAGAGGCTTATGTGGAAATTCTCCTTCAAAAATAAACACCTATCGTATATCCATGGAAACATCAGTTGGCTGTTGCATTTTGCCCTTCAGCTTATATCTATAAAAACAGCTCCATGCTAAAATGTAATTATTCTGTATAAAAGCTGTAAAAATGCTAATGGTACTTATTCTGTGATTCTTCTTATTGAGCCCTGTATTTGAAAAATGAAGATTTTTGAAGCCCCTGAGGAACAGATTTTTTTTTTTTCTTGCTGCAGAGGCGAACTGGGTTTCTAGAAAGGCTTCTCTATTGCCTTGGCTGCCCGGGGGCTCAGAGATAATTTCATGGAGCTACTATAGCAACTACGTGGGAGTTAATGGTATGCTTCCCTGTGTTCTGTCTTCCCCGTAACCCAGGCCAAACCTCCAATTCTGGTGTCTACTTTTTTGGGACCAAAGTTGTTACATTTTACCATATATTTTTCTCATTGGGGGCTCGAAATCCTCATAAAAATAAAACATATTTGTGACTACTGAGGAGGTTTGGAGTAAGATAGGCTTGGGGGCAAGTAAAAAGGGCAGATTTTATTTTTATTATTAGATGGGAAAATTAGAGGGCGACTTAAAATGTTCCAATTGTTCTTTTCACCAAACAAGAAAACCAGTGCTACTGACATAGTGTGTTTCTTAGCTCTGATAAGCCAGCCATCTGTTGGATGAGACAAGGCCCGTCCATATGGGTGAGCTTCCATCCAAGGTGAGATGGGAATGTATTCTGGCTCCATTCATTGCTTTTATTCATTTAGGACACCCTCAACAAACACGTATTAAGTGCCTGCTATGTGTAATGTATGAGCTTGGCACTGTGAGGAATGAAAAGTTGGTCCCTGCCCTGAAGGAATGTAGAGTCTGTGAGAGCAATCTATGTGCAAACATGACTACAGTGATAGGTGAAGCAGAACCACCAAGGAATGGAGGGCTAGTGGTAGGATGGAGGAGAGGAGATCACATCCAACTGGTATCAGAGAAAGTTTCCTCGGGGCACCTGAGTGGCTCAGATGGTGGAACGTCAGGCTCTCGATTCCGGCTCCGGTCACGATCTCACGGTTTGTGGGTTTGAGCACCACGTCGGGCTCTGCACTGACAGTGTGGAGTCTGCTTGGGATTCTCTCTCTCTTTCCCTCTCTCTCTCCCCTCGTCTCTCTGCCCCTCCCCTGCTCACATTCTCTCACTTGCTCTCTCTCTAGACATTAAAAAAAAAAAAAAGAAAACTTCATGGAGGAGTGGCATTTGAATAAGTTTTGAAGGGCAGACAGAATTTTTCATGGGTGCTGGAAAACCAAGAAGTGAGGAGATGTGGAGATTTCAGCACGAGTCAAGGCACTGAGAGGTCGAGGGGCAGAGAGCATTCGGAGAATGGTCTTTTCACTCCAGAGATTGTGTTCTTTCCCTCGAACTTTCTGACCTCCATTGGATCATGCTTTAGATGAGTGGCAATGCTTTCCACGTCAGGGAGAGAGCTAACAAGTGAAAAATCTTAGAGGCTGCATTAATTACTGCCACCACTGTATCTACTCCCGTACTAAACCTGTGATTAGAGCTGGAACAGTACAAAAAGGGGTTCATCAAACCCATGAGATGTACAAACCTTTTTTTTTTTTTAAAGAAAAATGTCACGACCCTGAAGACCACAGATGGGCCCACGGGGGAGTGCAAACTCCAGTCTCAGAAACCTTTACTGGTCTAAAAATGCCTTCTAATTATGAATTCTTCACTGTGCAGTTTTGTTTTTAGAGAACTATAAAAATAAGAACGTGCAATTAAAAATATTCTCCCGGAACACGTGGACCCCAAAGAACATGTTCACAGACGGCAGTTTGAGAAACACTGGAAAGAATATTAAATGCTGAGGGGGGAGACTCAAAGTCTGGTCCTGGGCTGTCGTGAACGAGTTGTGTGGCCTCTGGCACGTGACTTAACATGTCAGGGCCCACGTCTCAGCCTTGTTTCTGCCACCGACAAGTGGAAATAACAATGCTACGTCATGGGGTCATACTGAGGACAAAGAAAATGCACGGGAATGTGGAGGACAGCACCTTGCATTTGTCAAATGCACAAATGTTAGCTATTGTCGTCGTCATAATTGCTGTTGCTATTATTGGGAGAGCTGCGAGGTGCTTTGTGCTTCTAAAATTCTATGTATTTTCTCGAGTACTTGGGTGGCTCAGTCAGTTAAGTGTCCATCTTTGGCTCGGGCCATGATCTCGCGGTTCATGGGTTTGGGTCCCGCATCGCGCTCTGTGCTGACAGCTCAGAGCCTGGACCCTGCTTTGGGTTCTGTGTCTCCCTCTCTCTCTGCCCCTCCCCTGCTCACATGGTCTCTCTCAAAAATAAATAAACATTAAAACATTTTTTTTTACTTCTATGTATTTTCAGCCACTATCTTCACGGAAAACTAAGTGAATAGATCAGAGACATGTGAAAACCCACGACTGGAGAAAAAAGAGCAGCATGGAGAGCAAAACATTACCTTGACATTTTCCAAGCAAAAAGAAAACGTCACAGCAGAAGTCTGGCCTTCACTCTGCACATTCTTTATAAAGCTACCACAAATAGCTCTATTTGTGATAGCTTTATTGATGATTTGAGACAGATTTCTCTTTGGAAATAAAAGTTATCCAGATAATTTCTAAGGGAAGGCCTGAATTCATGGCAAACCAACGTTCATCCAAAAATCTATCGAGAGACAAAAAAAGGGATATCCTTGAGGAGGCTTTTATGTACCGGTAACATACTGCCTGAACTTTTCCAACATTGCCGGAATTTCTCAGTGCCTTGGCTCCCAAAGATTAAAGACCGCCCTGCTACTACACTCAGGTAACCTATCAGAGCAGGTAGTGATTTGTAGCAAAGTCCTTCAGCTTACTGGCCTCAGATTTCTCAACTGTGGAATGGGCAGCATAGTCATCAACTCGCCACCAAGCGACATCCATTAAATGCTCTGTAGCTCTTGGCTGAAAGAAGCCATAACAAAGCTGGTTATTCGTGAAGTTTGTTATGTGGTCTGACCATAAAGATGACCCAGGAGCAACGAAACAACAGCAGCTTTTCTCTAGCCAAAGGGCTCTTCCTGACATCTGCATGTAGCTCATGGCCCAGACCATGTGTTTCCTGGGTGCTTATCAATTACTCTTATTATGCTTTGCTGACAGGAGAGAACATGTCGGAGCATACAGACGCTGGTCTGATGCTGGAGCCTCATGCCTGCTTTTCATTTACCCCATTTGGGAAAGCAATTCCAGGCCCCACATATTTCTTTCTCTTCTTTGCCAAGCAATTTCACAGATGCTAAGGACCATGGCTTTTCTGCTTCCTAAGGAAGGCACAGCTAAGCAATGCTGCAGAGGCTTATTCTCCTGGACACCCTGAAACGTGTCTCAAATAAGCAGCGCCCCCCAATGATGGGGAACACAGAGGGCCAGTGACCAAGCTGAGTTTTCGTCGCTGCAGGAGCACAACCGCGGCAGCTCATGTCATCTGCTCTTGAAATACACCCTCTCGGCCTTGGGGTACCTGCCTGCTCACTAATTAGGGCAGGAGCTCCCCAACCACGGGGCTGATGTTGAAGAGTCGGGAAAAAACATATTTTAATAGACTTTCCCTGCAAATCGGTGTCTTCAACACATGATTCCGTAAAAACAGAGATGACAGAACTTTAAGACCCCTAAAAAACTGATGGAGCTTTCTACCTTAGCAAATGAGGTAGCACTGTCTCCATTGCGCAGATGATATAAACGAGGCCCCAAAGCACACAGCTGTTTTGTATCTGTGCTCTTGCTTGCTCATGAGCAAAAAAGTAGATTCACTTCCTTCGCTTGGTGCGACTCAGGGTAAATCTGATTTCAGTTAATAACAAGCCAGTTGCCAAGACTTTCTATGCTATTTTGATCTGATTTTTGTGTATCTTCTTTCTACAGCTTGGTATTAGCTGTTCCACTACTAAGTTCCTAGACCCCAGGGTAGGTCTTGCACTCACCCCAGCCCAGCACCTTATGCAGTCGGCTCCATGTTCAGGGCTGAAGGTGATGGATGAGCTGGGCTTGTGAAGCTGGTGGAAAGAGAGAGAGGACCTCTAAAACCCAGTGTGACAGTTTGTCTTGGAGTGTGCTCCTAGGGCAGGAAGTGTCTTTCAGAACCTCCGTTTCCCAAGGTGTTTTTCTTTTCCCTACCCTCAAATCAGAGCCAAGAAAGAGACTAGTTAACATGCTCTCAGTAACACACACTGGTGATTAAGCAGCAGGAGAAGTCCATCCCTGTTTGGGTTCTTCTTTCTGACACCCACCTTGTGATTCCGCCCATGCTTATCCAACAGGGAGATGATAGACTTGATGTGACCCTCTGCTATCAGATTTAAGGCTTCTGGGCTTTCAGTCAAGATGCAGTGCAAAACTTCCAAGATACCTGTATAAATGCCACAAAAATCATGTGGATGTTAAAAAACCTGCAGAACCGACCGTACTTCGGAAACCTGAATTATAAGTGAAAGGACCATCCTGAGGGGACAGAATATTATCAGCTCCTTGAATGTATTAAATATTTCCAGCCAGAAGAAAGACTGCAGCCATCTCTGGTAGACTTCAGGAGCCTCTGGGGCCTAAGAAGTCTGTGATTTAGAGAGGATATTTCCTTAGGCACTAACCTCACCTTCCTCTTTCTTAGACAAAGACATGATCCTTCTACGTCAAGACATAGAGAAGCAGCAAGTACGTCAGAGAACGACAAATACTATATGATTGCACCCATGTGTGGAATTTAAGAAATGAAACAAAGAAAACAAGAGACAGAACAGACTCAAATACAGAGAACAAACTGGTGGTTACCAGAGGGGAGGTGGGTGGGGGATGGGTGAAATCAGGTCAAGGGGATTAAGAGCACACTTATGATGAACACTGGGTAATTTACAGAATTGCTGAATCACTATATTGTACACCTGAAACTAACAGAATACTGTATGTTGGTTACACTTCAGTTAAAAAAAGAAAAAATTGTAGAGGAGCAGCAGTAAAATGGAATTCTTCACTTGGTCAGACCAAGCAATACTTAATTAAAATGGCGGATGCCCAGTTTAGTATCAATTCTAGAGGTCCTTCAAGTAATTTAGAAAATATTGTGAAACCAACAAAACTAAAAGGCAACCAACGGAATGGGAAAAGATATTTGCAAATGACGTATCGGACAAAGGGCTAGTACCCAAAATCTATAAAGAGCTCGCCAAACTCCACACCCGAAAAACAAATAACCCAGTGAAGAAATGGGCAGAAAACATGAATAGACACTTCTCTAAAGAAGACATCCGGATGGCCAACAGGCACATGAAAAGATGTTCAACGTCGCTCCATATCAGGGAAATACAAATCAAAACCACACTCAGATATCACCCCACGTCAGTCAGAGTGGCCAAAATGAACAAATCAGGAGACTATAGATGCTGGAGAGGATGTGGAGAAACGGGAACCCTCTTGCACTGTTGGTGGGAATGCAAATTGGTGCAGCCGCTCTGGAAAGCAGTGTGGAGGTTCCTCAGAAAATTAAAAATAGACCTACCCTATGACCCAGCAATAGCACTGCTAGGAATTTATCCAAGGGATACAGGAGTACTGATGCATAGGGGCACTTGTAACTCAATGTTTGTGGCAGCACTCTCAACAATAGCCAAATTATGGAAAGAGCCTAAATGTCCATCAACTGATGAATGGATAAAGAAATTGTGGTTTATAGACACAATGGAGTACTATGTGGCAATGAGAAAGAATGAAATATGGCCTTTTGTAGCAACGTGGATGGAACTGGAGAGTGTGATGCTAAGTGAAATAAGCCATACAGAGAAAGACAGATACCATATGGTTTCACTCTTATGTGGATCCTGAGAAACTTAACAGAAACCCATGGGGCAGGGGAAGGAAAAAAAAAAAAAGAGGTTAGAGTGGGAGAGAGCCAAAGCATAAGAGACTCTTAAAAACTGAGAACAAACTGAGGGTTGATGGGGGGTGGGAGGGAGGGGAGGGTGGGTGATGGGTATTGAGGAGGGCACCTTTTGGGATGAGCACTGGGTGTTGTATGGAAACCAATTTGACAATAAATTTCATATATTAAATAAATAAATAAATAAATAAATAAATAAATAAATGAAAGAAAGAAAATATTGTGAGTGTTCCTCGCCTAAGAGTTTTTCTAGGAACCACCCCAGAAAGTATTTTCATTTTAGATGTACTGGTGTATCAAGCAAACTATAAACTCACTAAATAAAGTTTATCTTTGCCTCTTTACTCAGCACACTGGATGGTTTTCTCTGTGAAGGGAAGGCTTAAGAAACACTGACTGGTGCCCCTGCAACCTGGCACCTACAAGGGTAACACACCATGATGAAAATATAAGGGAAGTAGTTGGCCAGTATCTTTATTGGTTTTATTGAAAACACTCCCCTTGGTTCCGGTTTTCTCAAGGTTTTCATAAATTATTATGAAATGTAACATGGCCCATGGAGGAGGCACTGAAGAAAAAACAGGGGCTTGAGAATACATAGGTGTAGGTGGATAGACCTTAGGGGAGCCTTCCTTTGGCCTGTCCAAGTTCAGGCCACCTCTGGACAATGAAAACAGCTTCAAAACCTTTTAGCTTTTCAGAGAGGGGTCTGCAGCTGTCATGTTCTCTCATCGCTGAGGAAGCCAATGGTTGAGCTTCACAGCCCAGTTACTTAACTTACCAACAACAACCATTCTCTTGGCTCAAATTCTCTGTGAGTCATCAGGAAGCATTATAGATAGATGTCAAGGGTGACTTAGCGGGACAGAGGACCATCATTTCCTCCTATCCCATGTCATCCTTCAGTCTGCTTCTAACCACAACAGGATAAGCATGTTCAGAGAGGGTGTAGAAACCCAAGGAAAAAGAACTGCATGCAGCAGGTAGGAGACCACTGCCTGGGTGGGGGGCAATGAAAGGATCCAGGGGATGGAGATAAACACACAAAGTGAAAAGTGAAACAGAAAAGGAAATCACTGAAGTCTGGATTAGAGTGGTTAAATAAAGTCACAGCAACACCAGGAAGATTCAGGACCTTCTCTTTGTCGAAGTAATCACTTGAGGATTGCTTACACCTCAGTGGGAAAACAGAATTATTCAAAGATACAACTTTTATTTATTTATTTTTTTTCCAGAAAGAAAAAACCCCACCTTCTTCAGTGGTTTCCTGTGAACACTTACCTGAGGAAGATTCTAGTCTATCCAATTTGCTGATTAGCCAATCGAGGTTATTAGAGAATTGAGCACAGTTGTTTCTGTTTCCACGAATGAGAGCAGCTGCAAACAAGGACACATTGGAACATGTAGGTTAAAGGGCAGGAGGATGGGCATAAGAACTTGGGAAACTGTTAAGCACAGCATCTGCTTAGCAACTGAAAGGAACTGTGTGTAACCATCTTCCCCTTCCAAGCCCTTTGATACAGTTGTTCCTATACTTAGCAAAGTGAAAATCTACCATTCACTCAACTATTCCAGAGAATCTATGTACCAAGCACCTGTCTACTTGCTGGGAACAGAGCGGTGGGAACACAGCAGCAGATACCTGGTTGGTTACTGGTTTAAGAACTCCATTCTTTGCACTGTCTTCTTAAACCCAGCTACAGAGTTGCTATTTTTCAATGCTAAAGGGAGGCATCCCAGTGAAACAGCTGGAAAGGTAGGTGAAACTAACATGCAAGGGTGCCTGGGTGGCTCAGTCCGTTGAGTGTCCGACTTCAGCTCAGGTCATGATCTCACCGTTGGTGAGTTTGAGCCCCGCCTTGGGCACTGTGCTGACAGCTCAGAGCCTGGAGCCTGCTTCGGATTTTGTGTCTCCCTCTCTCTCTGCCCCTCCCCTGCTCACTCTCTCTCTCAAAAAATAAACATTAAAAAAATATTTTAAAAACAAACGAACAGGCCAATAACTGCAAAACAGGAAACTCTAAAATACCTAAAACACATCAGCATATGACGAGGGTTCCCAAAGTATGGTCTGTGGAGGCCAGAATGCTTCACCTGAGAACTTGTTAGAAATGCAAATTCTCTGGCCTTATCCCAGATCTAAGGATTCAGAAACTCTGGGGATGAGACTGTTTTAACCAGCCCTCCAGCTGATTCTGATGCCTGCTCCAACTTGAGAACCACTGGTAGAGAACATTGGTAAGGGTGGGAGAGAATATGCTGCCAGGAGATTTTCACCAAACTAGACCAAGCAACCTTCCCTCCACAGGCCTCTGCAATGAATCCACCTAAACCACTGGTCCCATGCTCTTCATGCTGTTGGTTTTCAAAGACAGGTTTCACAGATGCTTCAAAGATACCTGGATGAAGGAAAAGTCTTCCTGAGGACCTCTGCTTTGTACCTCCACAGTCAGAGGAGGGCTGGATTGAGTCTGACCCCCCAAACCACTTTCAGGTCTGCAGCAGCAAAGGGGTTAAGCACAGGGTGCTGGAGTCAGGCGGCCTCACACCGTAATTCCTTCCCATACTACATGTATGACCTTGGGTACGTTACGACTTTGTGAGCATCAGTTTCTTCGGATTCATGACTAAACGGTTAACAGTGCCTATCCCTGAAGGTGTTGTTGGGCAGATCAAAAAGATATTCTACTGTTTGGCAGAAAAGCTCAATAACTGCTTGTTTTTGTATAATTGCTGTTGAGTTTGAGCATACCGGTACAAAGTATGAGAGTTGGAAGGGACTTCACAACGTCACACAGAATGGTGGTAGTCCAATCAGCCTGACCCTCGACATCGAGAATGGGTCCAATCTGACGTTGCTGGTTCCCCTCTGGCCCGCTCAACTTTCTATGGACTTTCTCTAATGGGACATACACTTCTGAGCAAACCCCCAAATGCTGCCTTGTCACCATCTCCAAGCAACTACCGGTGGCTACCTTCCCATTCGGGCAGATACTGTCTTCCACTGCCTTCCTCCTGTAGCTTGCTGGCTGGGCCCTGTGGTGGCACTGGTTAGAGCAGGCCCCAGGACATCACCCCCACTGGTGTTGTGACAGGAAAGGCTGGGCACCGAACCTCCTTACTCCCCGCCTTTGTCTCCCCTCCCCCCCACTCACCCAAATGAAATAATGAACAGGCCAAAGTGGCAGGAATCACGACCAACCAACAAGAGGCCAGGGACAGGTCAGGGAGCTGAAAAGAGTGACTGTCCTTCAAGTGCAAGTGCCCGAGTCTAAAAGTGGAATGCACTGCAAACATATTCTAGTCTTGTTCCCTCATTTTATTTAAAAAAATTTTTTTAGGGGCCCCTGGGTGGGTCAGTCGGTTAAGCGGCCACCTTCAGCTCAAGTCATGACCTCGCGGTCTGTGAGTTCGAGCCCCGCGTCGGGCTCTGTGCTGTCAGCTTGGAGCCCGGGGCCTGCTTCAGATTCTGTGTCTCCCTCTCTCTGGCCCTCCCCTGTTCATGCTCTGTCTCTCTCGGTCTCAAAAATAAATAAAATGTTAAAAAAAAATTTTTAAATGTTTATTTACTTTTGAAGGAGAGAGAGACAGAGTGTGAGTGGGGAAGAGGCAGAAAGAGAGAGGGACACACAGAATCTGAAGCAGGCTCCAGGCTCTGAGCTGTCAGCACAGAGCCCGATGCAGGGCCTGAACTCACAAACCACAAGATCATGACCTGAGCTGAAGTCAGACACTTAACCGACTGAGCCACATAGATGCAACCCCTCATTTTAAAGAGGAAGGACTGGGGGCACCCGGGTGGCTCAGTCGGTTAAGTGTCTCTTGGTTTCTGGCTCACATCATGATCTCACAGTTCCTAGGATTGAGCCCCAGGTCAGGTTCTGCACTGACAGCAAGCAGCCTGCTTGGGATTTTCTCCCTCCCTCTCTCCCTCCCATGTGCCTGTGTGCACATGTGTGTTCTCTCTCTCTGCCCCTCCCGTGCATGCGTGCTCTCTAAATAAATAAATAAACTATTAAAAAAAATAAAGAGGAGGGACTGAGGTTCGGAGAGAGTAATGACCGTCAAAGGTTGTACAGGTAGTTTAGGCTGGGCTGATCACAATCCCCTTCCACTCGCTGCTGCCTTCTTGCTCTAAGTGTGGAAAGTACACTAAGTTGCTGGCGAACAGAATGAACAGTGCTGGGCTGGAATCAGCCGGTTAACAAAAGGTGTCCAAGGAGTGAGGCCGGATCGGCGATCTTGCACAGACACCCTTGGAAATCCTCCCAGGGAGAGGCTCCAGGGGTGTGCTTACCCAGCAGTTTGTATAGCAGGCGCAGGATCTCTTTCCAAGCCATGCCACTCTCCTCCCTTGCAATTCCTGCAAAGTGCGCCACGCTGTTGTAGATGTTTAAGCGATCGATGCAGTTTAACACAAGGGCCAACATTCCCTGCGAAGGAGAGTGGGGGAAAGAGTGAAAGCCCCTGAGAAAGCAGGAGCCTTTTGTTCTTTTCCCTCCCACGTCATTCACCTTTTAAAGCTCGTAATGCTAATGTGCTAACAGACCTTCACGATCTTTCTTTCCCCCTAAAAACACAATGTACACATTCTTATGCCTCTGAGACACATGCGGCATCCATTTGGAGCATGAGTTAGCGGTTTCCTCATGGCGGGTTTGCCCCCGTGTGATTATCTCAATCTAAGGACCTATCACAAGAGGGAGCGTGAATGACTCTCACAAAAGCTTGCTCTGTGTCTGGTGGGAAATGGTTCTGACTCACCCAGAAACAGCCCTACATATAGTTCTTATTTTCCTGTCAAATGTCAAGTGAGTTCAGGAAGTTCCATTCAGATGCACAAAGAAAACCAAGCTTGCTTCCTCCCTCTCCCCCTGGCAAAAGGGTAGGATTAAGAGACAATAAAATCAAAGTGGATTTTTAACTACTTTTCTTCTACATTACAATACTACGCCACCCAGTGAAAACATCTGTGCCTAGTTGTTCTTAAAGACATACAGTTTCAGTAGCCTTTCAGGCGTAATGTCCCCAAAGCCAGTCTGCTTCGATCAGAAGACTGAGCAGGGCCAGTCTTATATTCCAGGCCAATGACTTTGGAAATGCCCAAGGGATAAGCCCTGTCCCCAGGAATGGTGGCCCTTCAGGGGGGCGACCATGACCTCTTACTGTCAAATCATCACGTCAGTGTTCAAAGAAGGCATGTGACCTAAGGTCCCGCCTAACCAAGGACAGAGGCAGAACCCAAGCCAGAGCCCCCGCCAAGTCCCAGGTTTGTTTTTCCTTGC
The DNA here is from genome assembly GCF_018350215.1 of Panthera leo. NCBI lineage: Eukaryota > Metazoa > Chordata > Mammalia > Carnivora > Felidae > Panthera > Panthera leo. Next base: position 68,753,415 of record NC_056684.1, on the reverse strand, counting down.
ATCCAGGTCCCATCTCTGGTGACTCAGATGCTCAGGTTCTAAGTCAGACCTGGCTCTTTACTTGTTACCTTTCAAACCAGCTCTTCAGTCATTTCCAAAGTGGCAGAACCTGGCCATGTGTATTTTTTCAAACAGGTTTTCTAGGTAATTCTGACATCTTCCAAAATTTGGGAATCACAGCCAATGGCATGCTCTAATAGTTGAGATTTAGTAACAATAGATTTGGGATACACACATGCACTGTGGCAACAAAGCTCTCAAATACAGTTTGGTTTGAGTGTGCCAATGTGCACGGTTACAACGTACATTGGTAGTGTAACCCGGTGGGGTGTACAGGGAAGGTTGGCTTCTATTTAATCCTTTTCTTCCCAGCTTCCTTCCTTTCTTGTTCTTTCATAACTACGTGCATGCATGCACACAAGGCTCAAGTGCAATCACAGGGATGTTTTAGCGGCGGACGCAAAGAGAATCGCGATGTTCAATTTTCTAGACTTACTTCTTCCTTGAAAAGATTCTGTCTGTTCTTAAGTGAGCGGAGCTTGTTCTGTTTGTCTTCGTGTTGCATCTCCTCCTCCGGGGGCTGGAAGTAGGCGATCAGGTCCTGTAAGGTCTGCAGGACCTCTTCTATCGGCAGGGTGATGGGGGCCGCCGTACGATTGTTTCCACTAAAGAACACAAGACGGACACGGACATGGACGTGGCTCAGACACGGGCCTTCAGGCAGCGTCCCTGACAAGCACCCGCCAGATCCTGGCTCTTACCTGCCCCACATGGGGCGCAGCGCACGGCTTCCTGCAGCAGTCACTCAGGGAATGACCACAAACTGGCGGTTGCCAACCAACAGACAACGGAAGAAAACACCTGCTTCGATTTTCAGGCCATTTCATAAATAAAGGGAAATGACCTGTGGCCGTCTGCCACACTTTTTCATTTTTAAAAGTAAAAACAGATTTAAAAATCATAAACTTATTCACTCATGGTTGTTTGGAACTATCACAGATTCTTCTTGGAATAGGTTAAACATAGGGGCGGAAGGGCTTCTATCACTGGGTCTCTCCCTCCATCTGTATTTTTGTCTTCTCTCTCCATGTATCTCTCTTTCTGCACATTTTTCATGACTCTGCATGTGTTTTTCTCTTATAGGTTTTATGCATGTGCACTCACACACCAGCTCCCCCTTCCTCATTTGTTATCTCCTTCGGACTTCCTCTGTGTGCGCTCTGTCCTCATTCTCAACAACCCCGCCCCCATCTTGTGACATCCTTCTCTCCTTCTGTCTTCATGTCCCTCTCCCTCCTCAGTGTTACCCTCCCCACCATCGCTCTTTCTCTGTTGTGATCCTTCTATCCTGAATCTGTGTTTCTGACTCTGTCATAATTTTTCAAAAAGTCTTGTTATTAAATCCTGTCAATGCAGAGAGACCACAAACCTCCACAGATGGCAAAATAAGCCCTCATTTTCCCATGTCCTTGGCAGGTACACTGGCGAGCCTTCTGGAAGGTAAAGGCTAAAAAAGAGGAAGGGGGAAATGGAGCCAGCCCCCGTGTAAATGCATCATGGCCCCAGGGGACTGAGAATTGGTGGAATGTATAAATAACGTCATGGCTTTTCCTTGGGTCAATTTCTAAGGACTTCTCCTTGAATTTACAGTGAACTTAGTTATATATTAACCTGGACACATGCTAAGAAAAGGCTGTTATCTAGGCCTGAAGCAAAGGCTTAATAAGCCCTAAGAGCCCTCAGCTTATGAAGTGACAATTCCAATTTTGTACATAAAAATGACAAGTGTTGGGGCGCCTGGGTGTCTCAGTGGGCTAAGCATCTGACTTCAGCTCAGGTCATGATCTCATGGTTCATGGGTTCAAGCCCCACACTGGGCTCTACACTGACATCATGGAGCTTGGTTGGGATATTCTCTCTCTCTAGCTCTCTCTCTCTCTCTCTCTTCCCCGTCCCCCCCCCCCCCCCGCCTGCCACCCCCTGTCTCAAAACAAACAAACATAAAAAAAAATGACAAATGCATGCAGTAAGGACAGAACACCAGTGGATTACAGGCAGGGAGATCCTTCTCATGAGTGTGTGCTCTGGACCGTGGAGGTGCTCAAGGAATGCTAATGACTATCTGAGATATTATAGTATACCTGCTGTGAGGACATGAGGTGAAGGTTTGAGACTACAAAACCTAATTGGGAATGACTTCCCAGTTCTAGATTCAGAGAAAAATGAACATAGTCTCCCCAGTATGTTTGGTCCAGTTGCAGAGTCCCCTAGCCCCACCTGCCCCCCTTTATAAAAACATTTTAATTCTACTAGAAACAATGACACCAGTTCAGTAAAAAGTGTGTGATTAAAATAAAGATGAAAACATACAAGAGGTTTGCTGGCATTTTGTAGTTTGAAAGGGCAACTTACAGGGGTTGGGAAACCCAAGTTATAGTCAATGCCATGAACATGTGCTATCTGGAGTGCCTGCTTTTAAGCCTCTTGGGCTTCACTTTCCCCCTGGAAAATAGGAAAGGTACAATCTACTATTGCCAGGGTCCTTCTGGGTCTAATTTTTTTGGTGGGTTCTCAACGTTCGATTGCTTTATCTTGTCCTTTCGAGACACCTCAATATAATAGTCTTCCGCTGGACTAAGGCAGATCCCTCCCTTCCCTCAAAACAGAGCACATACCACATGCCTGGCAGTGGGGAAACAGACATGACCTCTGAATGGCTTCAGGGCGCTCATGTTCTACTCCAGAACCTTAGGGAGGAGGCCCAGATGTACCAAGAAGGGACATAGGGACAAGATGATGTCTCAATTCAGAACTAACTACAATGGTACCTACTTTATCCCAGCCATCTTTCACTTCCTACTTCAGCCACTGCCCCACTACCTTCTCAGATCTTTCCAAGGACTTCTTTTGTTTAATTCAAGTACAATCCCAGGGATTCTGAATATTTACCATACTATTACCATAACACAACTATTTATGTATTGTTTCGATCATAAGGTTAAACTCAGGACAGCTGGGCAATATCTTCTCGTCAGCAGGATTTCTGAGACTCCCTCACCCCTCACGTTGTTCATCTGTCCTATTGGACAGCTCCCAGCAACTGACCAGAGGATGATGAGACAGCACAAGCCAACGCCAACCTTTCTTCCTCATTGTTCTTTCTTCTTCCTTCCCTATTAATTTAACTTTAATGTGTTTTTCCCAGAAGGCCACCCCCTGTCCTTCTGGCTTCCACTGTACACAGCATGTTCTGTTGGTTTCTCAAAAGAGACAGGAGAGGAGAAACTTACTCACAAATGATTTTTTATCCTTCATTTTCCAGCTCTTGAAAATTTCAAGTGCTATGGCTTTTGCAGCCCCCTTCGCTGCTGCATGGGTTTTTCAGTAGTCCTCCTTTCTTCCAAAAAAAAAAAAAAAAATCTTAGGGCTTGGAGAATCCAGAATGTCCCGCATTGAAGGGGAAACATCCAGAACAGCTGAGTGAGGAGCTCAGGAAATCCTCTCTCCCACAAAATAATGATAAACTTGGGGTAAATCATCTCAAACAATTGTTTTAGGACTCTGGAAATTGACCAAAGCCATACAATAAATTGAGACTGATCGACTGATTGACTGATTTATTAAATAATGAGCCTCAGTAAGAACAGTAGGAGTCTATGGTGTTTCAGTCTGAGGCTGTTTCCATGCTTTCTTCCAGCTTCAGACCAAAGAAGTTCTAACAAGGTGGGGTAGACAATGAGCAAGGCCACACATGTGCTCAGGAGGTACTGGAGAGGGACCTAGTTATCTACTCATCTCTGGCCGAATATGAGGTTTTGTACAAGCAGAAAGCAAAATCCAGGACAGACCTAAAACTGCCTGAACTCTGAATGTGTCATCTAGCCCACAAGCAGTTCCATCAGCAAATACTTGTAAGAAATATTTACAAGACAACCAGGCTTGCCTTCTAAGAAAGACTAAGGGAAGCCCTTCAGGCTGAAATAAAATGACACCAGACAGTTAGCAGAATCCACATCTAGGAATAAAGAGCACTGGTAAAGGTAATTGTGCAGGTAGATATAAAATATGGTATAAACATATTCATTTCTCTTTTGTTCTTATATTTTAAAAAACACAAATGGATAAGAAAATAATGATAAAACTGGGCTTATAACATATGGAGATGTAATATACATGATAATATTATCACAAGGAGGAGGAAAGTAATACTGGAGCAAAGTTGCTTTATTTTACTTAAGTTAGTATTAATCCGAGGTGGAGTGTTAGAAGCCCAAAACAGAGTGAGTTTCCTAGAGCAACCACTAGGAATATAACTCAAAAAAGTAGCCAAATAAAAACAAACAAACCAAAAAACCTTAAAGAAATTAAAATGGTAAACTAGAAAATATCTATGTAACACAAAAGAAGGCAATGAGAGGAAGAGAGGAAAAAACACGAGATCTATAAAAATCAGCAAAATGGCAGGCATAAATCCAACAATTTGAATAACTACATTATCTATAAATGGATTACACACACCAATAAAAGGAGGACACTTGTCAGAGCACATAAAAATAAAAATTCAGTGTATGCTCTCTATAAGACCACTTTATAGATTCAAAGATACAGGCTGCAAGTAAGAGGACTGAAGAACTTACACCATGCAAACAGTAACCATAATCTGCATATGAGGCATCTGGTGTGGCTCTACAAAACAGACTTGAAGATAAAAGATGTTCACAGAAAAAAAAGGGAAATGTTCTGTAACTATGGAAGAGTCAATTTATCAGGAAGATATACCTATTATAAACATATAACCACGTAACAACAGAGACCACAATGTATGAAGCAAAAGTTGAGAGAATTGAGGGAGAAACAGACAAGTCAACTTACCAGTGAGAAATTAAACACCCTATTCTCAGTTAATGTAACATCTTCTAATGGAACTGTATTAATGAAGGGCAAAAACCATATGATCATCTCAATAGACAAAGAAAAAAAGATTGTCAAAATCTAACTCATTCAAGATGAAAGAAACCTCTCAACAAACTAGGAATAAAAAGAGAACTTCCTCATCCCAATAAAGGGAATTTATAAAAACCCTACAGTTAACTTCATATTTAATAATCAAAGACTGAATGTTCTCCTGCTAAGATCAGGAACAAAACAAGGATGTCTGTTCCTTCCACTTTGATTTCACATCATAGTGGATGTTCTAGTCAGTGCAGTCATGAGGTGGTGGTGGGGGTGGATGGGAAGAAAGGGCATCCATATTGGAAAGAAAAAAATAAAACTTTCTTCATTCACAGATGATATGACCCTTTATGTAGATAAAGCATGCGTGTGCACACACACACACATCCACCAGAATAATAAATTTCAATTAAGTCACAGGATATATGATGGATATTTTAAAAACTCAATTTCTATATGCCAGTATTATTTATGCAGTGAAAAATCTGAAAAGAAATTAAGAAAATAATTCCATTTGTAGTAGCATCAGAAATAAATACTTAGGGGGCACCTGGGTGGCTCAGTTGGTTAGGTGTCTGAGTACAGCTCATGTCATGATCTCATAGTTACGGAGTTCAAGCCCCACGTGGGGCTCTGCGCTGACAGTTCAGAGTCAGAAACCTGCTTTGGATTCTGTCTCCCTCTCTCTCTGCCCCTCCCCCACTCACACTCTGTGCCTCTCTGTCTCAAAAATAAATAAACATTAAAAAAAAATACTTAGGAACAAATTTTACAAAAGCAGCCCAAGACTTAAACACTGAAAACTGCAATACCTTGCTGAAAGGAATTCAAGAAAAATAAATGGAGAGACATTCTATGTTTATGAATCAAAAGCCTCAGGATAATTAAGATAAAAGTTCTCCCAAAATTGGTCTAAAGGTTCAAAGCATTCTCTATAAAAATACTGGCAGGCTGTTTTGCAAAAACTGACACCTTTACCCTAAAATTTATATGGGAATTCAAAGGATTCAGAAGAGCCAATAGAATTTTGCAAAAAAGGTACAAAACTGGAGGATTCACTGTATCTGATTTCAATACTTACTACAAAGCTATGTTCATCATTTTGGCCAAATCACAGGTATGAAAGCCAGTGGAATAGAACTGAGGGTCCAAAAATAAACCCTTATATTTACGGTCACTTGACTTTTGACAAAGGTGCCAAGGCAATGTGATGGGGAAAGGATGGGTCTTGTCAGCAAATTGTACAGGGACAACGAGGTATCTACAGGATCCACTTAAAAAAATAAATTTCAATTCGTATTACCTCAGACCGTGTATAAAAATTGATCCAACATGCAACCTCGGCCTAAATATAAGAGCTAAAATTATATAACTTTCAGAAGAAAACACAGGAGAAAGTCTTGGTGACTGGGGACACCCAAAAGCACAGTCCAGAAAAAAAGTTATGTCATGTAGGACTTCACCAAAATTAAACCTTTTGTGCTTCAAAAGACATCATTAAGAAAATGAGAAGAAAAGCCACAAACTAAGAGAAAATAGTTGCAAATCATGAATCAATAAAAAACATGCATCCGGAAGATACAAAAAACTGTCAAATGTCAGCATGAGGACAAACCACCCAACTAAAAAAATAGGCAAAAGCCCTGATTACATTTTACTAAAGAAGAGATAGGAATAAGCACATGAAAAGATGTTAAAAATCATTAGTCATTTTGGAAATGCAAATTAAAACCATAATGGGATACCACTTCATATCCACTAGAATATATACAATCAAAAGTCAGACAATAAGGATGTGGAGAAACTGGAACTTTATATATTTCTGTGTGGAGTGTCTAATGGTGTGTCTACTTTGGAAGGCAGGTTTTCAGTTTCTTAAAAAATTGAACATACCTACATGTCCACTGATGGATGAATGGATAAACCAAATGTAGTATTTGCATACAACGTAATATTATTCAACCTTAAAAAGGAAAGAAATTCTAACATGCTACAATATGAGTGAATCTTGAAGACTTTGTTAAGTGAAATAAGCAAGGCATAAAAAGATAAATATTGTAGGATTCTAATTAAGTCAGTCAAATTCACAGGAAGGTTGAATAATGGTTACCAGGAGCTGGAGTGGGGGGGGGGGGGGCTACGGAGGGGGGAGGGGAAGGGAGGAAATGGGGAGGTTTTTTTCATGTTTATTCATTGTTGAGAGAGACAGAAACAGAGAGGGAGGGAGATCATGCACACAGGTTGGGGAAGGGCAGAAAGAGATGGAGACCCAGAATCCTAAGCAGGCTCCAGACTCAGAACTGTCAGCACTGAGCCTAATGTGGGGCTCGAACTCCCGAACTGCGAGATCACGATCTGAGCCAAAGTTGGATGCTTAACCAACTGATCCACGCAAGCGCCCCAGGGAGGTATTACTTAATGCATATGGAATTTCTGTTTGAAATGATGTAAAATTTCTGGAGACGGATGGCGGTAACTGTTGCACAACTATTTGAATTTAGTTAACATCACTAAATGGTATACTTAAAAATGGTTACAAAAGTAAATTCTATGCTTTGTATATTTTATCATAAAAATATTAAAATGTTTAAATGAGTTACATATGACTTTGCAATTCCATTTCCTGATATTTAAAATATATATCAAAAGACTTTTACACAAACATCCATGGAACCATTACTGATCATAAGCAAAAATAGAAAAAAATCCACTGTTCCTCAAAGGGTACACAGAAAGTGAGGTGCATCTGTACCTGTCTGTTCATCTCTCCCTATAGATAGATCTCTCTATACACACGTGTATGTATATACACAATCATACATACACATACGCAGACATTTATATGTGGATGTGTATTATGAGATACACATACACAGGAACACTCTTCAGCAATAAGAAGGAACAGAACACCCTTATGTACTACAATAGGGATGAACTTCAAAAATGTAATGCTAAGGGAAAATCTGGATCCAAGGACTACATATCGTATACATTAACTTATAAATGTGTTAAATTGAGACCCAAACCAGATGACTGGTTGCCTAAGGCTGGGGGTGGGAACTGATATACACTGCAATGGGCATAAGCAATCTTTTGGGGGGACTGGAATGTTTTAAAAGTGAATTATGGTGATGGTTGCACAGCTCTGTAAACTTATTAAAATTCACTGAGTTGCATACTTAAAAGGATGAATTTTATGATATGTAAATTATAGCCCAATAAAGCTGCTTAAAAATAATTTTCCCACTGTCAGGTATGTAACTCCCACTGACTTTTTAAAGTAATAGCTTTATTAAAATATAATTCACATATTATACAATCATCTATTTAAAGGGTGTAACTCAGTGGTTTAACGGTTTTTAGTGTATTTATAGAGTTTTGCAACCATGGCCTCAATCAATTGTAGAACTTTTTTCATCAGCTTTGACCAAAACTCCACACCCGTCAGCAGCACTCCCCTTGACCCTTACAACCAACTTAGCTCTAGGCAACCACTGATCTACTTTGTCTCCACAGAACTGCCTATTCTGGACATTTCGTATAAATGGACTCATACCACAAATAGCATGTATCAGTCCTTCATTCCTTTTTACGGACCAATAATATTCCATTGTACGGATATGCATAAGGCACATTTTATTTATCCATTCAGCAGTTCGTCATTTGGGTTGTTTCCCCTTTTTGGCTATAATGAATAATGCTGTTTTGAACATCTGTGTCCAAGTTTTTCAGTAGACGTGCTTCATATATCTTAGGTATATACCCAGGAGTGAAACTGTTGGGTCACATGGTAACTCTATGTTTAACCTTTTAAGGAATTTTCAGACAGCATTCCAAAATGGCTTTAACATTTTACATTCCCACCAACAGTGTATGAAGGTTCCGATTTCTCTACATCCTGTCTCACACTTCTTATTAAGACTTTTTAATTATAGTCATCCTTGTGAGAGCAAACTGTTCTCTCACTGTGGTTTTGATTTGCATTTTCCTCCTGGCTAATGGCTCTGGCCATCTTTTCATATGCTTATTGGCCATTTGTGTATCTTCCTTGCAGAAATGTCTATTCAGATCTTTGCCCATTTGTAAATTGGCCCAATTGTCTTTTCAAGGTTGAGTTGTAAGAGTTCTTTATTCTAGATACAAATCCTTTATCAGATGTATGATTTGAAATATTCTTCCCCATTATGTAGGCTTTTTCCCCCCACTTTCTAGATGGTGCCCTTTGTAGTAAACAAGTTTTTCATTTTGATAAAGTTTACATACTTTTTGTATGTATTGTTGCTTCGTATTTTGTATTTTGTTGCTTTTGTTTTTGGTGTCATATTGAAGAAACCACTGCCTAATCTAAGGTCATAAAAATTCAAGCCTTTGTTTTCTTCTCCCGGTATTTATGGTTTTAGGTCTTACAGTTAGGTCTTTGATTCATTCTGAATTAATTTTTGCATATCTATGAGGCCGGCCAGGGACTTTTAAGACAGACACAGGGGCAGGGTTTGAGAGAACCAAGAACCAAATAAAGCCATCCAACCTCTAGGGTCATGGTTCTGGTGACAGTCCAGACTACACAAAAAACTCTTGTTTGCACACAGCTATGTTTTCCTGCCTATACCAAGCTATTCATTCATATTATACCCTTTCTATGAAGAAGGGGAGGTGACACAGCATGGCACAGAAGGGAGGAACCACTTTGCTCAGGGATCACAGGAAACCAGTGGCAGGGCCACAAGCAGACAGAATGGCTGACTTGAAGGCCTCAGCTCCCTTCGGCGGTAGGAGTACCTAACTGTCTTCCTTCCTTTGTCTGCTTTAGTCACAGGACCCCCTGAGTGGTACTGGGAACATGGCCAACCAACCAGAGGTTCTATTTCTCAGCCTCCCTGCAGCAAGGTGTGGTCACATGACTAGTTTTAACTAGTAGAGTTCAAGAAAATGTGATCTATTTCTGGGTCCTATATTAAAAAAAAACCTCTTGCCCTCCACCACTTCCAATTTCTTCCCCCACACCCTCCATTCTTTTGGGGTTTTTTTGGCAGTATGCAACCTGAGAAATGGTGCCAGCAAGCTTTTTTTTGATCATGTAGATGAAGAAAATATAGCAGGACAGTTGGTCTCAATGGTGTTGAATATTAGAATCACCTGGGGAGCTTTAGGCAAAGCTAGAGGTGGAATCCAACCACAGAGATTCTAATCCAATTGGTATGAGATGCCACCTTGGCATCAGGGTGGTAAAAGCTCTCCAGAGAAATCTAGTATGTGGCCAAGGGTAAGACCTCTATTCCAGGGCAGTGGTTTGTAAACTTTATTATGCTTCAGCATCAACTAGAGGGCCTATCAAAACATGATTTTCTGGGGGTACCGCTTCCCAGGTGTCTGATTCAATACGTCTGGGGTGGAACCTGAGAATGTGCATTTTTAACAAGTCCCAGGTGATGCTGCTGTGCTGGGTCAGGGACGCACTTTAAGAACCTGTAAATCTCAGGGCAGCAAGATAGAAGGAACCTGAGCCCCTGGAGCCAGACCTTGCCTAACCTATACTATTACTTAAAAGAGAAATAAGTGTGTATCTTGAATTACAACGGCAGCTTAGCCTATATCCTAACTGACACATTGCTTGGATCACATTATTCCAACAGGAAAAGTAAAGGCATAAAATTTTTTTCTTATTTCATGCAAATTCACACACACAATTTAAGCCCCCCTGGCTTTAGAGATATTCTCCTACAAAAAAAGGACAGTTTGGAACACTGCACTGTTTACAAAAGAATCCATTTCTCATGGTAATTGGTGAACACAATCCACAGCGTTCTGCATTGGCAGCATTGTTTCGGCATCCAGGGGATTATGATCCAAGCAGGCAGTTCAGTTACTTTTCCCATTTAGGTCTCAGCCATAGGTGGGTAACACAAGGCTTTCAATGCAAATCTACTTGGATCAAAAACCATAGCAACGATTCTGAATGATGTAGAAAGCTTTTCTCAATAGCACGGGAGGGTGTGGATCTGTTTCTCCCCTCTTCACACACTAATACCGAAGGGATTTAAAGTGCTTTGGCAGTCTTCACTTAATTTTCTGGAGGAGACCTTGGGCATTCATGACACCAACCTCAGTAACCAATGGGGCTCAAGCATCTGTTGGGCAGAGGGCGAAGGTGGTAGGAGGTCATTTGCTGGGAAATAAGATTCGGTCCCAAGCTCTCTGTGGTAAAACTCTTTGCTGGTGTTTAATAATTTCCTGAAAACTTCAAGTATTGAAAAGGGAGTAGGGGTAGGTAGGACTGGATGGCCACAGAGTAGAAACTCTCAGATAAAGGGAAGGAGCTTATGTACCTTACAAACTGGCTGAATAAGGCTGTCGTGTTCCGGATGATCCGAGCAGCCTGGGACTCCTCGCACTGGCATCTCTGCAGTGTTAGCCCGTCATCCATGTGGCCTTCCTGATGGAGTATGACCTACCCGCAGAGCAAAAGAACCAGGGCCGTTTATACGTGACTCCATAGCTGGACAGTCAACTTTTCTTGCAGTATTTATTTACCTCATCCCTTGTATTCCTTCCCCCCAACCAGGTTCCTCTGGGTCCATTTGAAAATGGGACATTAACAAAGTTATTTTGCCCATACTCCCTATTACTGACCTATGAATCATTCCTGAGACACAGTGCTTTGAGGAAAATAAAATTTTATGTGCTACTATGGTATGAGTTACAGTAAATTCCTTAGGACGGCCAATTTGAAAAGGTGAAAACATATTTTATAATAGATTTTTCTCTTGAAATCAACACAAAAACTTACCCTTGGAAACGGGAAAAGTCACTTTGTTCAGAGTCTTTTTGTCCAGAGATAAATTGAGGAAGAATAACAAGTTAGACAGAAAACTCTACTGGGTTAACAGATCCTCTACTGGGATCAGGCTCAGATTCCCCTCCTGAAGGATAGCTACAGTTGACTGTACAAATGGGGATGCAGCTCAAGGTCTTAGTTTGCTTCTCATGGAGGCTAAGGAGGGGGTTTGAAAGCATAGGCTCTGGTATTAGTTGATGTGAGTTCCAGTCCTACTCTGCTACTTCCCAGCTGTGTGACCTTAAGCAAGTCACTTAACTTCTCTTTGCTTCAACTTCACCATCAAATGGACTTATAGGGTTGTTTTGAGGACTAAATGATTTACATGCAAATCACGTAGCATGTTTCCTAGAATCTAAGAGGTACTCAATGAATACTTGTTATAAAGGGCAGTGTATTACTGATTTCAAATCAGTTATCTAAAAGCTAAATATACATATTGATCACCAGTGACATCAGGATACAATTCTGGGGCAGGACTAGCAGCTTTAAAGATGGAAGTCAGTGGCATTTTCCCTTGAAAGGATCAAGTGTATGCAGATATTAACTGGGGTGGTTTGAGTCTGAGTCAAGTCAGAGTTAAATCCTAATTAAACTTCCTGACATGGTTTCCTCTTGATGTGAGTGAAGAGAGACCATTTATAAGGTTTTAGGGTGTGGGGCAGAGTTAAATCCTAATTCAACTTCCTGACATGGTTTCCTCTTGATGTAAGTGAAGGGAGACCATTTGTAGGTCCTGGGGTGTGGGGTGGGGTCAATTAAATAGAACATGTAGCTCTATAAAATATCTTTAGTAAAAGCATTTTGGTCTCATTTTTATTATTTTCTTAAGTTTATTTATTTATTTTGAGAGAGAAAGAAAGAGCAGGAGAGGTGGGGAGGGGCAGAGAGAGAGAGGGACAGAAGAGAATCCCAAGCAGGCTCTGCACCGTCAGCACTGAGTCCAACATGGGGCTCAAATTCACGAACCATGAGATCATGACCTGTGAGCCAAAATCAAGAGTCGGACACTTAACCAACTGAGCCACCCTGGCATCCCTGTCTTTCTCACTGTTAGCTCAAAGCAACTTCTTTTCCTTTCCACGTGAAAATCTCTCATTATTTGTCCTTCTGAAATTGTGTCCTACCTAATAGAATGAATTCACACAGGAAGTAGAATACTGGCTTACAAAAGTTTATGTTCAGTTTTGACACAAGACTTAGCACCGCATCTAGCTTAAGTGTTAGCAAAGGATACTCTTAGTATTGGATTCACCAACTGTTTCAGAACTACCCTGTCAGAGCTTCCCAGCAACTGTTTAAGCATTTCGATTCGGCAATATATTGCCACTAGGTTTACTCTGGCCTCAGTCCCAGTATTCGGGTCTCTAAAGACCAAAATCCTTAGATTTTGCTTGTTCAGATACCACATCCAAAACGGCCAGCCAAACAAGAAAGTAATGAGAAATGGGGGGGATGCAGCTGTTAGAACACTCTTACTATGTGCCCTTTTGATCACCGCAGCCCAGTTTCTCCCGGAGGAATCCCATGACCCAAGAACAGACAGCAGAAGCCCAAGATGGGAATAGGAAGGAGGTGGCTTCCTTTAAGGTGAGTTGCCATTCTCTAGGTTTTTTTTTTTTACTGTCTCTGTTTCCCACTGGTTTTTCTAGGTTCCCGATTTGTTTTATGAAATACTTAACACAGATTTGAATATCCTTTGTATTTTTGGAAAGAAATGTAACCTGCTCTTCACAAAATAGAGCAGGGCAGCCCTGCCTGAGGCCGAACATTAGGACATCATTTTAGAGAGTTTCTGAAGGGACCTCCCAAATTCACATGCACACTGCAGCAGTTCAATAAATATACAGACTATGGTCCTGGAAGAGAAATGCAAGGAGAGGCACGATAAGTCACCAACTCAAGGTGGGATCTCTCCTGGTTAGCAGGGTCCTTTGAGTATGTCTCCTCCCATCCAGAGCTATTGCCAAGATCCACAAATTCCACCCTCTTTAAATGCCATCATTTCCTTAGTAGGAGTGAAAAATTGTGGAGACTCTAGATAATATTATTGTACTCTGCAGAGGATTTAATTTTCTTCTGATAGGCTGGTAGGATAGATAGGTTTTTGGCATCTGTCTTCAAGGTGCCCTTCCTCCAAGGGTAGTTTCATACTCCTGAGGTGGAGCCCTTTTGGGATTTAACTGAAAGCCTACTGTATTTTCAAGGGCTGGTCCAATCTGAGGGATCCTGAACCCCAACCTTGGCCTCCCTAGTCCTGTCATTCTGTTGACATCTCTGCTGTTCTCTTGTCCATCATAGCTGCAGACTTCTATTACTGTCCTGGCTTCACAGCCCATCCATGGTCAGCTTCAGGGGAAACTGCACATAGAATTTCAGGTTCATGTTTCTAGAGTTCCCTCCATCCTAGAACACTGGCCTCTTAAGTCCCAGAGACCCTGGCTGACCTCCTCTCTCATCTGTCTTCTCCAGCCCAATGAGGCCAACACAAGCCCCCACCTCCTTGGTGCCGCAACTCAGAAAATACGCTGAGGGGCAAGTAGAGACAAAGGTGTGGCTCACTTGGCATAGCCACATTCCATCTGGGACCTTTAGCACTCATGCCCTGGATGCTGAGGCCTTCAAATGGTTTTGTTGTTGTTGTTGTTGGGCTATACAACCTAGTCAGTATAACCTACTCAGTGTGGCTGGTTATTTTTTAATTTTCTCTCTCTTCTTCATAATTTTAGTTTCACATTTCTGGATATCTTCTTGGTATGTTTTACTTTACACCAAAGTAAGTTATTGCCTTAAGGTTTGCTTCCAACCTCCCCTCTTACAACAACCTGCATTCTGGGAAGCTTTGCATTACCTGCACTTTTGGCTGATAAACCCAAGCTACAGTGGACAATGGCTCCTAGAACCCCATTCTAGGGTTCCTTGACTACCCAAACGGGTGTTTGGTAAAGAGTTTTTTCCAAGAAAACTCATGCCCTTGGCATCTATTCTCTGGTTCCTATCAAAAGAAAACTATTACAACAACTTTTTGGGACAAAGATGTGGTGCGTATCCAAGCCAGTTTCCCAATGCAGCCGGCTGTGATGGGCCACTCCAATCTGAGTGCTCTCTGTGGATACCCTATCAGTGCACACGATCTCTTCTTTCTGCATGTTGGTTCCTGTGGGCTTGTTATCATGCAATCTGCATTTTCTCTGTAGCAATTCTATTTAGTCTCTATATCATGAAAATCACACAGAAACTCAATTATCCACTTAAATGAAGAGAGCAATGGTGTGAGTAATCCCCAAACAGCATATCACCAAGAGTTACTTAGTTCAGGTTTTTTAGAGAGCATTGAACAAACTCTCCCCCTTCATCACAGATTTGCCATGTATTTAACTTTTTTTTCCCCTTGCACTGAATATGGGGTCAAAATAACCAATTAGGAAGTACAATCTGTCACAGAATAACTCTTCAGAATAGCAAAAACAGTGTGAAGTAAACAAACATCATGTTCGCCTGATTCTCCTGATCGCTGCTCTTGCCTACTTGCTTCCAGTTCAGTGGAAAATAATTCTGGACAGCCTTCGTGAGCCTCACCTTTCTTTTCAGAGGTCCAAGGCGGGAGGTCTTGGCATCTTGTGCTTTGTAGGTCACCCACAGACCACTGGCTATGTGCTGGACAAAGCAGACGGAATCTCCGTATTTGATTTCTGGAACTCCCATGCCTTCTATATCCCGCTTGTGACTAGAATCCAATTTCTCCTTGATTTCCTATTTCACAGAAAATGAAACAAAGGCATGTCTGATTAAATAGAAATGCAATATATGAAACACATCACCTATGCAGAATTTGTCAGCTAGGGAACCCATTACCAAGATCATCATGATGTGCCTGTCCAAGCCAGGATTTCGGAAAGGCTTGCTTCCCTTAGCTGCTGTTAACTGTAAAGTCAACGGATTTCAAGTTTCAGCCACTTTAGTAATTACTTAAATCCATGGGGAAAGGAGGCAGCTGGTAGGGTCTCTCTTTGGTTTTGATTTTATAGAATTCTCCACTATTATTTTCTACTTTTCTTATCCTGACTTAGACACCTTAATAGTAATCAACACTTTACAGGCCAATTAACTTATTTTCAGCAAGTTGTATCCTCTGTAGTTTCAATAGTCACCTGATATAAATTCCCAAAGTCAGGGCTTTAAATGTATCTGTTAACAACATATAAAAGTCTTTTCTAAAGATCAGCAGAGAAAGCAGATTCGTGGATTAGGTAGTGGCTACTATGCTGTCCTTGTAATCTTGTAACCAGTATTATCTGTCTCTTATGGCCTCCTCAGTAGTGTGTTGCAGGCAATGGGTTTCATTCTTCAATTACCTCTGTTTCACTACAGTCTTTTCTCCAGTATGGAAAAAGGAGTTGCTGCACATCAGTTATCTGTCTGGTGACAAGCTGAGGTGCCTGTCAAAGACGGAGTCAGGAAGCAGACCTGGGGTGCATGGTAACTCTGTCCCCTCCTCATTAATCAAGGCCTCTTGATGGTTCTACCCGACTTCTATTTCTCCTCTACATCTTGCGTTAAATTGCTCATTTGTAAAAGCCATTAGCTAGACAGCATTTTGGATTTTTTTACAAAATAAAAAATGCAGCATGCCGTTCCCTCTGCTTGTGACAATTTTACTCTTTCTTAACGAAGGGACAAATAGCACACAAGTACAGAGCTCTTACCAAGTGCAAGGCAGTGTTCTAAGTTCTTTACATGTATGAATTCTTGCCAACAGCTTTGGATGTAGCTACAAATACTATCCCAGTTTTTCAGAGGAAAAAACGAAGATACAGAGAGCTGAATAATTTTCCCAAGGTCACTCAAGAATTAGTCAAAGAGCCAAGATTTTTTTTTAATGTTTTATTTATTTTTG
This sequence comes from Panthera leo, assembly GCF_018350215.1. Classification (NCBI taxonomy): domain Eukaryota; kingdom Metazoa; phylum Chordata; class Mammalia; order Carnivora; family Felidae; genus Panthera; species Panthera leo. The sequence continues at coordinate 68,736,730 of NC_056684.1, read as the reverse complement.
AGAGACAGAGAGAGACAGGGCATGAGCAGTGGAAGAGCAGAGAGAGAAGGAGACACAGAATCCGAAACAGGCTCCAGGCTCTGAGCCTTCAGCACAGAGCCCGACGTGGAGCCTGAACTAATGAACTGCGAGACCATGACCTGAGCCAGTCAGATGCTTAACCAACTGAGCCACTCAGGTACCCTGAAAACAGCCAAGATTTAACCCACGAGGTTCAGTTCCAGAGGCTCCGTTCTTCCCCACTGTTCTAAACTCCTACTCATCCTTCAACACCCTGTTCAGATGCCACCTTCTCTGTGAGGGTCAGGTAGTTTCTCCTGCTGTATTTCCCCCAGCACAGCCTCATTTCTTTACTGAGCACTTAAGCCCATCACAGTGTAAATATGCTTGTTTATATGACACTTTACTTTTGCCAGGCTACAAAACAATCAAGGGCATGGCCAGATTTCAATTACTTTTGGATTCCCAATACAGAGAATCCAGCACCCATCAATTAATTAATATATATTAAAGAAATATAGGGGCGCCTGGGTGGCTCAGTCGGTTAAGCGTCCGACTTCAGCTCAGGTCACGATGTCACGGTCCGTGAGTTCGAGCCCCGCGTCGGGCTCTGGGCTGATGGCTCAGAGCCTGGAGCCTGCTTCCGATTCTGTGTCTCCCTCTCTCTCTGCCCCTCCCCCGTTCATGCTCTGTCTCTCTCTGTCTCAAAAATAAATAAACGTTAAAAAAAAAATTAAAAAAAAAAAAATATATACATACACACACATACACACACACACACACACACACACACATACGTATATATATTGCTAAGTCATTTTTCGTTCAAATATATTTTTTCATTTTGGTCTGATTTCTCTTCCTTCAAACCTTCCTAACAGCAAAATTAACTATTTTGTATACCTTTACAGGATCATCTTCAGCAATGTTAATACTTTACAAGGAAACTCTTATTTTAAAGGTACGTTGAAACTCTGGCTGGATTTTTAAATATGACATTTCTCAAAATGAACATTTCTAAAGGAACTTATCTTTGATTTTATAACAAAAGACAATGGGAAAACAGAATCTGATATATTAAGACTTCTTTATGGGCAGGGGGTCAAGAATTCATTTATTTTACAAAACAGTGGATACTTTATTTTCATTCCAGAAATATTCCTAATTCTGATGCAAAGTTCTCCTCTCTGGTCTGTTCCCTAAAGCATAGATAATTTGGATAAAATATAATAAAATAATATATATAAATAAAATAAAATAAAATATAATAAAATAATATACACTACAACTGTTAAATATGAGTAATTATGCTGACTGCCAAGAGCTCACAGTTAAAATAGTGCATGTTCCCAAACTATCAATGACTATGGTCACTTCATTCATTTTCTCACTTTTTGTTTATTTAAATATGACTTTGTCAAAAGAAGAGCAATACTGGGATCTAATTTTTCTAGAGCCTGAAATCAATGGATCATTACTATTTATAGAATAGGGTATCTCTCTGCATCTTTGGTTTTACAAAACAGCATCTACTTCCAGAGTTCTATGGTGGTCACTGTAGTGGCCACTACTAAATTAGAAGAAAAACCAGAGAAACAACAAGAAAAACTAAGACATGGAGACAAGCCAACAATAAAGAAAACCTAGGGGCACCTGGGTGGCTCAGCTGGTTGAGCGTCCGACTTCAGCTCAGGTCATGATCTCATGGTTTGTGAGTTCGAGCCCTGCGTCGGGCTCTGTGTTGACAGCTCAGAGCCCGGAGCCTGCTTCTGAATCTGTCTCCTTCTCTCTCTGCCCCTCTGTACTTGTGCTCTGTCTCTCAAAAATAAATAAATGTAAAAGCCAACCTAAGCCAAACATAAATGCCACTGAGGATATAATAAAGAAAGGAGAGTGATCCATGGTAGAGACGCCTGAGTCAGCTGAGAGCAGGTTCCTGATCTTCTGATGTGAGCATGCACAAATGCTCCCCTCTGTTTTCACTGGAATATGGCCCCATATGCACTTAATCTACTGCTGCAAATGGACTCTTCCTAAATGACAGGGCTAATCCAATTACTCCTTTGCATTAATTCCCTAATTCCTATAAGATACAATTTTCATTTCTAAAGTTCATATATACCATATACTTTAATCAAATTGGACTATGTTCCTTTGATACATTAAGATTCCCTTCCTCTGGGTCTTTACGGACATTACACTTTCTGCTTGGCAACCCCGTTTCATCTCTGCATCTTTACATCTCATCCATCAAGCCTTTCCCAGATCCACCTTTGCATTTTCTCTGACCTCATGGCACTTTTTCTCCCCTGTCAAGGCTCTTTACAATATTCTGTGAATCCTTTGCTGGCATGCTTCCTGTCCCCTACCAGACTGAAAACTCTCCAAGGGCAAGACTTGGATTTGCTTGTCTTTGTATTCCATACTATGCTGTGCTTAAAATAGGTTGCAAATAATTTCCTTTTGTTTTATTGGTCTGTGGACATCAATTTGCTGATCTCCATCAACCTTCCCGGTGTTAGATGATGAGCTGATTCTAAGAAGGAATAGGTTACTTGGCTTGAGAGGTGTTGATGGATCATCATCTTCTCCTGTCTCCACTGAGAACTTCTTAATGAAATGGTCATGACCACGTCACAAGTGTTGAATAAATACCTGGTTTAAATGATTAAGTTGCTGCTCTCCAGAATGATTTAAGATTGCTAGAAGGACAAGGAAGGGAATTGCAACTAGAGTTTGTCTAGCACCTACTTAGAGCGAAGTATTTTGCTAAGTACCCTACAATGGCAATGCCATCATGTGAATTTACCAAGGATCTACACAGTGATACGTATTATCCATGACACTTTAAAAACATTTTCTCTAAACCTTTCAGCCGTCCTTTGGTTTTCCTTTTTCCTACTCTATAGATGATAAAACTGAAGCTTACAGAATTTGAGCAATTTGGTCAAAGTCCTATAGCTAGTAAGTAATAGAAAAGAATCTAAAATCAAGTATAATTCCAAAGCCGATTTTTCATTTGCACATTAGTTTTTGAATGGTTACCATTAACACAGCTAAGTATTAATTGTATTACTGTTTCATTTGTTTAAAGGTAATTATAATGAAAAGGTTGAAAGGTTGAAAATATATGCATTTATTTTGTGAAAAAGTGGCTCTGGGCTCATATACAACTTAGAAGTCATACATACAAACCAATAATGATAGCAAGAGGATATGGTCTATAGTGAAGGTGCAATTGGAGTTTTGGAGAGAGAACAATCCATTCTGCCTGAGAGTTAGGGACGATTTTATGTAAGAATGACACTTGAAGTGAGCTTGGCTAGGAGTGAGAAGCGAGAAAGAAAATAAGGGGACTGGATTCTAATAAAATGGGTGTAGTGTGGCAAGGAGTGTGGCTGAAGTTCAGGAAGGGACTTGAACAACAAGGACTCTGAACGTTGTTATCATAGGTACATGTTTCTCAAACTCACAAAATTAACAGACTTTCTCTAGGAAGAGAGGACTTTGGATAAGCTCTAATTCTTACACCAGGAGTCAAAGGGAACATTAGTGCTTGCATAATATGGACTGTTAAGAGTCTTACAGTAAAAAGCAAACAACAGAAAAATCTGTTGAACTCTGTGTAATGCAGCCAAACTGCTTTTCAAAAAAAAATTCATAAAATTATTGTTTGGAACACCTCTTGGGAAAAGCTAGTGTTGGCAATGGAAAGCCACTGAGAATTTTAAGCGGGGGGATAACACAGGGTTGCATCTTAGAATAACTGTTCCAGCAGCAGTGTGAATTATAGATTGAAAAGAAACAAGGCTAGAGACAGGTGATTTTTAAGCTATGACATCAGTATTTAGCATATCTGGAACAGAGAAGGTCCTAATTCATGTTTTTTAATTAGAGTGAAATTTGTTATTTGACATAATTAAACTGCCTGGGTCCACAGACAACAAGAAAGTACCTTTCCAACAGACTGTAATCACCCAAAAATGTTTCAGAGGAAAAGCAAATGTGGGAAGGGGAGACCCATCCATGGATACTGGGGTATATCATCAAAAAAGTCCTGGCTAGCCTGGCTCCTTCCTAGGCGTCTCTGGAGAAACTTTGAGAAACAGCCTTTGGGTTCACTTGTCCACAAACAGAGTCCTTTTCTCAATTTCTAATCTAAAATATAAGGTCTTAGAATGGCTTTAAAGAAATCACACACTTTCAGACACCGCTTGGAACCTGGCTGGGTGGGAGGACTTCACTCCCACTTTACAGTGTGCTGGGTGGGGGTGGAGGGCGGACCAGACTCGTCTGCTGCATTAGGGAAGGTGCGTTTCTCCTGGGGGCTCTTCCCTGTCTTTCTCCTTTAATTCCTACACCACCACCAGGAGGGAGTCAATACTACCGCCATTTCGTGGATAAGGAAACACTCCCAGGCCACTTTCCTTGTCTCACTGAATCCGCACAACAACCGTTTGAACCACACTTCCTCACCCCCATTTTCTAGACAAAAGACATTAAGGATGAACAGCAAACGGGAGAGCCAGGATTCACACTCAGGTTTTTTACACCCACTGTTTTCCTTGACTGCTTCTCTACTTGGTCCACTTTGAACAATAAAGACTTGAGAAATCATTGGTTTAAATTTTAAAAATACATGTGTAGTTTATTTGAAATGAAATACAACTGTTGTCTCTAGATATTTGAATCTTAAGGTAGATGTTTTCTCCTAGCCCTTTTCTCTCTTTCCCCTACTGATAACTCAGTGAGGAAGGAGATCAAGCAAAGGGGCTGGAATAATCAGAGTCAATGTTTTCCTAAGGGATGTGCCATGAGCCCAGCTGCCATCTTGATTCAGGCCGCCAAGGTTAAAGGGCACATGAGGCTAGTCTACAGAGATGCTTTCCATACACATCAGAGAGAACAGTGTACAGTTTTTAAAAGACAGGGATTTTTTAGAGCCCGGGTGACTCAGTCGGTTAAGCATCCGACTTTGGCTCAGGTCATAATCTCCCAGTTCGTGGGCTCTGTGCTGACAGCTCAGAGCCTGGAGCCTGCTTTGGATTCTGTGTTTCCCTCTCTCTCTGCCCCTCCCCTGCTTGTGCTCTGTTTTTCTCTCTCAAAAATAAACAAACATTAAAAAATTAAAAGAAAAATAAAAGACAGGGAAGTTTGGCCAAGAACACAGTGCTTAGGAGATATTTGATCATTGCTGACTAAACTGAATTTAGTGTTTAATACACTGAGGAAAAATTTCCTCCAATCGGGGACAATTGTAGTTTTGTTTCCTTATGCAATAAAATAGGCAAACTCTGAGATTCTATCTCGACCATTCAAGACTTACAGTACAATCATTAAAAATAACTCTAAAATAAATGGCTACATGTGATAAGCCTTGCTTTAACATTACTAATTCCTTCTTCCCCAAGAGGAATAAAGTGTTGTAAACTGATGTGCAGACATGACAGCTAAATAGACAGTATTGCTATGCCAGACAAAATATTAAATCACATTATCTGGCAATCCTTGGGGAATGGCTTTGCAATGTCAAGACAATGGGGAAATGATGTGAAATCAAGTTCACAGAAATTTGACTTAGATGTTCCAAATAATGAATCTGTCTGCTTGAATGTTTATAGGGAGAGTATTCTGATCCAAAATGATTACACAGTGATGGCAGGATAATTCTATGAAGATGAGGAGGGTTAAAATGAAATGGATTTTAGCCTATCTTAGCGTGTGACCACATTCATGTATGCCTTCAGGAAGCAATCTCCACACTTACCACATGCTACACACTGTGCCAGGTGCTGGGGTGCAAAAAGGGGGGCATATGTGGTCCTTGTCATCTAGGGGCTCCCGGTCCAGGGACTGATGGCTGTTACAGAAGCATGAACAGGGCCCTACTGGAGGACAACGGAACAGCCCTCCTTCTGTAAAAGGCATGGGACACTGGTCTGGAAGGGTGAGAAGGAGTTCATGAGCGGGGGTGTGTAGGAGGAGTAGAAGGCATTCTAGGTCCAGGTTTAGCAGTGAGAAAAAGTAACATGTTCAAGGACTGGTAAATATTTAGCATGCCAGCGCTCAAGGCAACTGTGAGCCAAGTGATGTAGATAAGATGGAAGGGCAGGGATTGGATCTTAACCCTTTGTGACAGACCTCAAATGAGGGGCAACCAGAGTAAGACCGTGTCAAAGATCACACAGAGAGCAGATGGGAGTCAAGGCCAGATCTCGGTGACCTGGAAGCCATCCTCCATCTTACACCACTTCCACATTAAAGAAGTAAGTTGTTGGGGCGCCTGGGTGGCTCAGTCGGTTAAGCGTCCGACTTCGGCTCAGGTCATGATCTCACGGTCCATGGGTTCAAGCCCCGTGTCGGGCTCTGTGCTGACAGCTCAGAGCCTGGAGCCTGTTTCAGATTCTGTGTCTCCCTCTTTCTCTGACCCTCCCCTGTTCATGCTGTCTCAAAAATAAATAAATGTTAAAAAATAAATAAATGTTAAAAAAAAAAAGTAAGTTGTGATGCTGCAGTTCAGGGGCAACAATACATCCCCGACCTCCAGGTTGATTTGGATCACGCTGCTGAAGGAGAGGGAGAGAAACTGACCAAGATCACATGCTGCTCATTATTCTCCATGCCTCAAAGGGCTTGCTCGAAGGCCTCGGTTTGATTTCATCTGAGCCAATGACTGCAGCAGGTGTTAGTTTTGAGCACCTTCCACGAAGGCTCAGTCACACCCCTGTCCTATCCATGTGTACAAGATGCACAGGGTACCTGCCACTTCCTCCTAAGGGCAGCCTGCTAAGGATTTTAACATGCACCTGCAGCTGTTCCATGGTCCCCAATTTAGGAGTCATAGCTGTCACAGGCTAATGAAGCCAGACAGGAACACGGGGTGGGAAGCCCATCAGTGCCAAATGACTCACAGCTCAGCTAACCCAGTGCTTCCCTGAACACATGAGCCCAGAGTGTCCCTCCTGGGAATCTCTTTTTCTGTTTCCTAGATTCTCCAACATACAGAGGGGATCAGATGATTACCCTCTTAATCCTATTCACAAAGGCACAAAGGACACAGAATCTCCACCTCTCAGCCTTTCCACTTAGTTCCCCCAACCCCTGTGCCACCACCCAGATCCTGAAATGGTATCTGAGACTACTATCTGCCATCTGTTCCATCACATAGCACCTATAGCAGGCAAGAGCTGGCAAGATGGCTCAATGGCTCTCACACCATTCAGAAACAGAGCCAAAAGTCTCTTTCTGCGGGGAGCCTCACTACTCCCCAGTGAGGGCAAGCACACTGGAGCGTGCATTGAAGGGAGAAGAGCCTGCACCAGGCAAGGTAAAACCACGTTTACTAGGGAGGAATTGAGCCTCCAGAGCAATCAAGGGATTTCTAGTGTTCTTCTCCCAAGAGTTCTTTACATTGTGTATGGCAGAGCCATGTGTGCTCCATACATTCCTGCTTATGGTGTAGCTTCACATTCTAAGATGCCAGATGCTCTGCCCACACAATGTCCTCAGGAAGCCCCGATCTGGAGGAGCACAGCTGTATCTTGGCCTGCCATGGAGCGTAGGTCATTTTAATTCCAGCTCCTTCCATGTTAAAATGAACATAGCTGGGCCAAATACTGCTGCACTGGGAGTTATTTAAAACCTTTAACATAGTGACTCCACCAAAATGTAACAACATTGCCAAGTGCATAGGACAATGTGACTCATGGGTGACTTTTACATCCAGCTCTGCTAGGCTGGCTGTCCCCATGGTACCTCGATGACTTTCAGCCATAAGCTGCTTGCCTCCACGTGCAGAGAAATGGAGGGACTTGGGGAGATAAGAAATGGGCCTTTTGAGGATAAATGTGCTCACAGGCCAGAAGTGGTGCCAAGTGGAAGGAGTCTCTATGGTGCTCTGAGTTTTTCTGGCTCTCCCCAGAGACCATGGAAAGCACCAAGCCATCCTATACAAGGTTGAGCCTAGAAAGGAATGGAATGCAAGAGTCCCCTTGGAACAGGATTCTGCCAGCTGCCTGGAAGGCCACCTGAATGTCTGCTATAGTAAGAAAAGCCCCTTCTGAAACAGTAAAGACCTCAGTGTCACAGATCCATCCAGCTCAGCCTATCTAGAATGGGCGGAGGGGATCACGGTAGAGCACTCAAGGAGAGAAAAAGCCAAGCTGGCATTCTTAGAAAGGCATTTACTTGGTCATCCGCTATAATGAATCATTTTTCCCCCAGATTTTTTTTTTTTAACTTCCCACATCTGCTGTTGCCCCCTACACCCCATGTCCAAGTTGTGTCTTAGGGAAGAATATGATCTCGCTTGTCTCTATTCTTCGGACTTTTTTTGTTGCTTTGTTTCACTGAGTTTTTAGCAAGTTACACCGCCATAAACAACTTCCTGGAGCCTGAAATGTTTTGCTACATAGATATATGTTTATATTTAAAATCTTTCTTTTGCTGGCAACCCTAAAAAACTTAAATAAAGGTAACATAAAGGAGATATGGTCAGAAAACCAGAATGAAGTTCAAGGAGCCAACACAACATTTAAGGAGAAGCAGATGGAAGGTGATATCTGAGAAAAATTTAGGGTAAGAAGTTTATATATTTTAATGTTTGAAATAAAGGTGTGGAAATAGCCTAACTCTGATACATGGCCATTTGGGGAGAAAAACCTATATACCAAAGAGGTTCTCTGCCTATATAGACTCTGGGACCATAAAAAAGAAGGAAAAAACGAGTCTGAGCCCCCTGCTTCAAAGAAGGGCAATGGTGGAAGACTGTCTTCCTTTGATTCATTGAGAAGTTGAGCTGCCCATGGAAAATTCGTCTGTCAGCTTCACACCGAGTCCTACATGAACAGAATCATCAACCACCCCTTCCTGGAATCATGTTGGGAACACAAATCAAGATCTATTTCTGGAAAAGAGCAAAGAACAAAACTAGAGATGAAACCCCCAAAAGAGATGTTGAACTGTCTCATTAGGAGGTGTAGGCTCCCTGATAACTAGGCATGCATCTGTGCACAGCCTTTCTGATGCTTGCGTGATCTTTCCAGAACAATCGTAAAGTGACAGAGCATCCAACTCTCTGTCAGAAGTTAGCTCAGCATGCAATTCTGACCATCCAACTGGATCCAGCTCTGAGTTATGCAGAGTTAAAACCTAGCTAGACGTTAAGGATAGAAAGAAGTCTTTAAAAAACAGATGCCTATATACACATCAGAAGGCAAAGCTACATGTTGCAGTTAACCTAACTACCAGAGGGTCTGCTTTTAATGGAGGTTGGGGATGGACGGGTGAGAGCTGAGAGAAGAGACAACCTAGGAAAAAGATGAAGAAGGTACTGGTGACTTTGTATAATACAAATAACTGCAAGAAGAGGTCATGTTCAGAATTATGTCTTCTCTGCATCTTTCTGAAAGAGATTGCCGCCTTGCTTTAAACAAATATAGCATTAAAACTTATGCTTCCATGTTCTTATTGCCTTATAGGACTGAAGCATATGTTTCCAAGTATTAAAAACAACTTAGAACATATTAAACAACATTTTTCATTAGCCTCTGAGCAATAGTGCCCATTCCTGTGATCCTTCCCCTATACACTCAATTCAAAAGATGGAAGAAGAAAGTGTTTACCAGAAGGCTGAATTTCTTGTTCCAGCCCACTTTCTTTTCAGCCATAGTGCTTTCTGGAAGTTTCAGAGCTTTCACTCTTAAATGATGTCAAAGTCGACTTCATCACACCTTACCTTGGAAGCCCGGAAAGAGAAGGCTGTGGACTTGGTGTCTGACTTTGCCCGGTCCTGCAGTATAAGGCCTTGGTCTTCTGTCAAGGCCAGGTAGTGGCCTGTGGTGAGATGCCGGAGGCGGAAAGCCTGGCCCCATCTGATGTTACTGCCACTCCAACTGGGCAGATGAAACAGACAAGAAACTGCATTTACACAAAACTATGTCTATTTCAATATTTCTCCTGTGCTTTCTTCCACATGCTAGCAGACTTCTAAACCCTCTTCCTTAAGGGACAAAGCACTCGTCTCCTGGCTTGCTTTAGGATTTCAGGTCTGCTGACAACTCAGCATGGTACTTCTCTTGTGGCCTCTCTTAACACCAATGAGGAGGCATCCTTGTGCACCGTTGGTGGGAATGCAAACTGGTACAACCACTGTGGAAAACAGTATGGAGTTTCCTCAGAAAATTAAAAGTAGAACTACCCAATGATCCAGTAATCACACTACTGGGTACTTAGAACACAAAAGTACTAGAACACAAAGAGCACAAAAATACTAATTCAAAAAGATACATGCACCCCTATGTTTATTGCAGTATTTACAACAGCCAAGACATGAAAGCAATCCAAGTATCCATCCACAGATGAATAAGTATGTGTACTTATAATCATACATATATACACACACCATACCTTTTTAATAACACACACACACACACACACACACACACACACACACACACACACAAGATGGAGTATTATTTAGCTATATAAAATGAGGTCTTGCCATATGCAACAACATGGATGGATCCAGAGGGTGCAACGCTAAGTGAAATAAGCCAAAGACAAATACCTTATGATTTCACTCATATGTGACATTGAAGAAACAAATGAACAACAACAAAGAGACAAAAATAGACTCTCAAATCCAGAACAAACTGGTAGTTCCTAGAGAGGAGGTGGGTGTGGGTATGGGTAAAATACATCAAGGGGATTAAGCATACACTTACCTTAATGAGCATCCAGTAACGTATAAAATTGTTGAATCATATTGTACATCTGAAGCTAATATAACATTGTATGGTAATTATACTTCAATAAAAATAAGGGAAAAAAAGGAAAAAAAAAGAACACCAACAATGATGATGATCTTGGGACAAGACAACAATTTAATGCAACTGGAAGTCTGAGGCTTCCAATTTTTCCTTCACTCCTCTGAAGTTTCTTGATATATAAAAACACGTGAAAAGAATACCTTATAAGGAAAGCTCATTTCTGGGAAAACAAAGTCATCTCTGATGTGCTATCTCAACTCAAACATTCTACTACCACAAAGAATCCCATCTTTAAGAGAAATAGTAAAAATATTTGTGCAGTTTACACTTGCCAGGGAGAGGCAGAGAATAAAGAAGCGTGCGTGCGTGTGTGTGTGTGTGTGTGTGTATGTATTTGTGTTAGAAGGGGATACATTTTGTGGAAAAAAATAAAGCAAGGTTAGATGATTAAGGTAAGAGAGACCTCGTGTTTGAGTGGAAACCTTTCGATGGACCTACATCAAAATGTTGGCATTCAACAAAAGTCACCGTAAGTATTTGGGGAGCACTTATCTACTGAACAACTGAGCTCATTATCTTTTAAGTTAGAATAAAATCTCATGGTTATACCTCTGGGGAAATAAACAACCTTAACTGAAACTATATATACATACCTATTTTGACATTTTAAAGAAGTCCATTAAGCAAGAACCAAGGCTTAATTAATATCCTGAGAATGTGAGTATGTTATTGCAAGCATCTTAACAGGGCTGGGAGAGAATACAAATGCCCTGAACCAGCTAACAAGTGGGTGATCCTTAGAACCAGTATTCTTTAAACCAGAAACTTCCAAAGAGTTGTTCTCAGTAAAAAATTTAAATGTATCTGTGTGCATAAGTTCTAATATTTTCTTCTGATTTCTACGGATTAGCTTGAAGACTACCTTGGAGGCATATACCCTCACAAGAGAGACTTTCACAATGAATATATATTCAGGGAGAGACTGAGCAGGGAGCCAGTGGGAAAGGCTGACAAGGAAAACCAAACACCTTTCCCTCCTCTGTTATCCCAAGCAGTTCATCTCTAGCCTAACTTGCAATCCCTCTCAGCAAAATAACAGCCCAGAGATTACTGGATGCTGCTTTGTACTTTGATGTTTGGAGACCACATGTTTTTACTCAGGCACCCAGCTCAAGTGTCAGCCTCCTGTTTTTTCCACCCCAGGTACAAAATTGTTTCTGACAAGTCAGGTAAATACGGTTTTCCTCACTGCTACATTTGCAGTGATGCTTTAGTCTTCTCTACCTCCTGCCATCACAACCACTATTTCTGTCATTTAAAGCTAATGTTCCACTGGAGCCAACCATACTACTGAGAAGAGAAACACTAGCTGGGTTTCAGAGAATCTGTTCAAGAAAGCAAATGGGAGAAATACTTTGATGACTTTCAGCAGACATATCCAAGCTCACCTTTTATAAACCGGTCACTGCAAGGGCAGTAAGACCTGGGGGCTGGGTTCAGGGCAGCGAAGTCCTCTGGCTTCAGAGTGTGTGTGTGTGTGTGTGTGTGTGTGTGTGTGTTACTGTTGTTTGAAAACAAACTCAGGAAAATTTCAAAACTTAGCTCTGGGCCAAGGAACTTTTGAGAGTTTGCCAGGTGATGTGGAACAAATGAAGTATTTAAGAAAATGGAGAGTACAGGAAAAGAAAATAATCACGAAAAGAGCACCACCCAAACCCTCCATTACCTTATCCGAAGGGGTTCCACTCTCCACAGAGATCTGGCTCGTGTCCCAGCTCCCCCAGCTTCATAGAATATCCTCCTGTGAGCAGAGTTGGAGATTAGCTCCTCTGAGCTTGACACTGATCAGCACCCGGGGAGGGGACAGCTCCGGCAGAGATTTTTCAAACCCTGCCGCTTTTCTAAGCCCTCGTAGAGTCAGCAAAACTAAAAGCTGAGTCAAAGAGAAGAACAATTTCCCAGTCTCAACCTCTTAGGAGGGAAAAAAGGTGCTATGGGGGAGGGAACTGCTCACCACAGCAGATAATGGACACTCATGGACCGTCAGGGGTATGATGAAAAGGAACGTCTCCATTTGCACAGTCAAAATAGCCTAATCACTCACATAACCATCAGAACAGATACCAAATGCTCCAATTCTTTTAGGTTAAGCTCTTTGATGTAGTTTTCCATCTCTTAAAAAATGTATTTGTACTTTTAAAACATATATACAGTACAGTATGAATTCACTTCCATTATTCTAGGAAGTCCAGAACAAAGCTTTATGCTCAATTGCTATAGTGTCCATAATTTTATCACTGTGCTGTTGTCTCCTTTTCTCTATTAAAGATAATCTTTTGATGTATTTTTAAATAAAGTTTTTTATTTTGGAGCAATTTTAGGTTTACAAAAGTTGCAAAGACAGTAGAAAGAGGTGTATAGTTTCACTGTCTCCTAATGTTATCTATACTACACATAAATGTATATGCTACATTTGTAAAAACTAACAAACCAACATTGCTATGTCATCGCTAGCTAATCAAGGCTTGCCTTGGATTTCAGCAGTTTTTCCATTAATATTTATTTTCCCGTTCCAGGATCCAATCCAGGAATACCACAATGCATTTAGCTGTCCTGTCTCCCTTGTTTCCTCTGGCCTGTTCTTAGTCCCTCCTTATTTTCCATGACTTTGACAATTTTGAGGAGTAGTGGTCAGGTATTCTGCAAAATGTCCCTTGATTTGGGTTTGCTTGATATTTATCTGATGATCAGTAAACTCTATTTTTCAAGCCATACAATAGGGACCAACCTATCCATTTAAGTTAACTATCCTTGTTGAAGAGTATGTCTCATGAATAGTGGTCCCAGATTACCTGGTATACTGAATCCAGGCTCTTTTTGAGAATCTTGTGACCTTAGATCAAGACTGGTCGTTTAATTGCATTTAACTGCACTAATTTAAAATCCCACCTCCACCACAGAAGGTTTCTCTATACTACAACTGAATCACTCAAGCTCCCCGAGGATCTTGATCTAGATTTTGAGACAATAGGTAATCAGTAGAGATGAGGAGAAAATGGGCAATTATTATTTTTTTATCTGAATAAGTAACATCATTATGAGTTGGTTGAAAATAGTGGCTTGGGAGTTGGGCAGACCTCCGTCTGACTCTCTTAGGTGTGTGACCTTGTCAAGTCCCTTCACAGCTCTGTACGGAGCTTTGTTATCTATAAAATGAGCCTGATTCAGGACTTTAGTCACAGAAAGGTTGTGAAAAGGTAATGTGTTTTTTAAAGTAAAGGACATGCACAAAAATATTCATAGATGAATTTATCCAAAATTAAAAAAAAATTATTTATTTTTGAGAGAGACATAGAGCATGAGGGGGAGAGGGAAAGAGAGAGAGAGAGAGAGACAGAGACAGAGACAGAGACAGAGAATCTGAAGCAGGCTCCAGGCTCTGAGCTGTCAGCACAGAGCCCAACATGGGGCTTGAACTCACGAACCGTGAGATCACGACCTAAGCTGAAGTTGTACGCTTAACCGACTGAGCCACCCAGGCGGCCCCATCCAAATTTTGTTTAAATACAGATGTTATACGGGTGTCTGGGTGGCTCAGTCGGTTAAGCATCCAAGTCTTGATTTCGGTTCAGGTCATGATCTCATGACTCGTGAGTTCGAACCCCACCTCGGGCTCTGCACTTTCAGTGCAGAGCCTGCTTGGAATTCTCTTTTTCCCTCTCTCTCCATTCCTCCCTCACTTGTGTACTCTCTCTTCAAATAAACTTAAAAAAATTTTTTAAATACAGATATTTATGTCAAATATAGAATAACACATTACATGGCACAGAAACACTGAAATGTTATGTTAATAGTGGTTGCCTCTGGGTGGTGGGATTATAGAACACATTCTAAACCTTGTCCAAATGTATATGGAATCAGGAAACACACAGTAAATATTAAGAAAGAAATCCTGTGTGACTTGAGAGCTCTAACTGCCCAGGTGTCTCTGTGCCAAGCCTAGAATGGTAATGGCATTGCGCTGACCTCCTACTCACCCACACTTGCTGAGGTTTTCATTTATGTGTCTCCCCACTCAGGACTGGAAGTGTCTCTCGGGTGAAGAGGGTGGGAGCAGCTCACCCCAGGTCACAGGGTTACAGAATTCTCTCCCTCTGACATCTGAAGAATTCTGGAAGGTTAGTCCCTCCCACCTGGGAAACTTGAGGGCAGCCTGCTCCATTTAATCTTGTAAGGTTACAGAGGTTGAAACAACCTGTTCTTGTTCTATAAGACAATTACCCAAGGAGAAGTGTAGAGTGGGTGGTGAGCTGAGGCACTTTGAAAGCTTGGCTGACAGCTTAGCCTCAGCTTTAACAGGTTAAGTGACTTACCCCAGGGTGCTTGACAAGCCAGAGGCACAGCCAAAGACCAGATCTCAGAATGCTAGATTGTTACTCTACCCGGCCTGGTGCTTTCAGGCTTTAGAAGGAATAGAAATGATTTCCTCTCTAAAGTCAGCACCCTCACTCTGGAATCACCTGCACGCCTTCATGGCTGCTGGTGTCTTTTAGTGAATTCTTGATTCCCTATTCCTTTGTTGTCTCCCAGATTTCAGTATTCCTGGCCATCCTGGCCAGTTCTGAGGATTTTCCTGACACCACAAGACAATGACGAGGTTGCATCCTCTTTTGATTGAGACCCGCTGACACAGAATCTCAGGTTGTAGTATAATGAATAGCTGCTTACTCACCCCTTCATGCTTCCTTATGAAGGAAAGGGATAAGGCTATTTTACCTGTAAAATCTCCCCCCCCCCCCCAAATACGTATTAGATCCTGTAGAATCCTCAACCAAGGGAAGGTCACCTTTGTCTTATTTCAATGATGGCATGCATGCCTGCTTCAGGATGCCATTTGGGAAATTCCTCTCCATCTGTTTCACTCTTCCCAGCACCTCCTTTCAAATATTTGTACAGTCTTTCCTTTTCATCAGGCTCTTGTTAAAGTACTCGCCAGGAATGGCCACCAAAAGGTGGGCTTCTCCAAGCAGAGTTTCTGCCCAGGCTGCTACTAATTTGGTTCAAATTTAATGTGTGTGTGTTGGGGGTTGGTGGGCGGGGGGGAGGGCAGGTCAAGGGTCATGCACAAGGTTATCATTTCTTTTTTTCCAAATTCCCTTTCAAGAAGAACTGGAATAGGAAGAAAGAATGAGTTCAGATGTATTCCACCTTAGAGGTAGCTGACTGCAAAATTCCTAAAATTTCAGGTCTTTACCCACCTGCAAATCTTCCCTTTAGTGCAGAATATTTAAAAGATAGTACCTGGGCTATTGCATCATTTTACCATTTAAAATCAAGAAAAAGAAAATCACCATTGCATAGAATCACATGACATTATTTAGGGTAGGGAATCCTTAATTCTAAGGAAATTAGGTCAGCCTAACACCGTATCTCAGAGATAACTGTCAGTTAACTGGACCAATGCCAGGGAGGAAGTCAGTGAATTAATTAGCCACTTGCCACAGGTCTGTACTTTATGCGTCCTAGACAGTGTTCTGGGTCACATCTGGTTCCCATGGAGAGCTATTCAGAGGACAGAGCAAGTAGGAAGGGATTCAGCACAATAGGGATACATACTGCCAATGCATGGTTTCTAAGACACACATTAACATGTTTGAGCACACTGCTCTGCTCCTGAAGGTCCTTTTATAGTTCATCGGATCAGGAACAAGCACTGGTGGGAGTGTCAGCAGCCTGGCTTCTAAGCTGCCACCTGAAAGCAGCCGGTAAGTGACCTTTGGCAGGAGCCTGAGCTAGAGGATCTCTTAGTTGTGAGGACTTGATCCCATGTGTCAAATGAAGTAAAAGAAATGCAGTTAACAAGGTTCCCACAGGCAATTCACAAAAACATAGAATGTATTACCACTGGGAGATCACCCACTGCTGTCACAAATTCCACCTAATTTGGATCCAATTTTATTTTTTAATTATTTACCACGTTTCTATAGTTACAGGGGTCAAGCTTTTTGGACTCTGTTCCTTTGGTGATCAACAGGCTACCAAGGGACACTGCAGAATGAATTTAAGACCTGGATTAGTATCGTCTATCTCCTGGTTTTGAATTTTTGAAAAGAATTTGTTGAGGAGTTAAGCAGAGGATCACAGAAAGCATCACCCTCAGAAGTGTCATCTACATGTGTCCCTTGGCACCATCCCTGCTAAATCTAGCTCCTGTTGGATACTGTTATTTGGTTTCTCCAATCCTATTTAGTAATAAGCAAAATGAAATCACCAAACTCCACCTCAATTACTTAGCACCTGAGAGGGGAAAAAGAGAGATGATCTGCCTTTGAAGCGCCCAGTGAATGAGTTAAGCGCACAAACTCACTAGAAAGATTAGTGGGTGCTTCAATCTACAACGAATGCTACCAGAAACTCCTCAGAGAAGCACTTAAAGAAAATGAAGGCACTGGGAAGCATTACAGAACTGCTTGCCTAAGAAGCAACAGGTGTGGCCAGGTACTCCTGTGCTTGAGCTCCAGGGCACTGCCATTCCTGTTTTACAATACCACGTCTGGGTACAGTTGATGTCCACTGACCAAGGCTTACAGAATTCATCTGTGGATTAGTCTGAGTCACCCGAGACTGAAACACCTAGGAAAAGGATGATGCTATCGGCTTACCTGTGCTGGGAGTCATTCTGGTCTGTAGATGGTATCGTCAAACACTCATCATGACCATGGAAGAGACGTACTACATGCCCACCAAGTAGGTAACCTGTGAGAGAATTATATTCTACTATGAGCTGACGGGAAATTTAATAATGAGAACACCAGGTTTAAAAAGGATAAATTCACACAGCATTGAGTCAGTTATAGAAAACACCAAGAAAGAAGCATTTGGAAAATGGCAGATTCCATGAATTCTGGCCTCAGGAAGGAAAGACAACAAAGTCAAAATTCTTTGTTTTATTTGAGAGAGAGAGAGAGACAGAGAGAGAGACACAGACAGACACAGAGAGAGAGAGAGAGAGAGAGAGAGAGAGAGAGACAGAGACAGAGACTCCCAAATAGGCTCCACACACAGCACAGAACCCCATGTGGGGCTCGATCCCACAACCCTGGCATGATGACCCAAGCCAAAATCAAGAGAGTCGGAGGCTCAACCAACTGAGCCACCCAGGCGCCCCAAGAAAGTCAAAACAATTCTAACATCAAAAGTTAAATAGAATTTCAGAGATGAGCAAGTCCAACATCAAAATGTAGGGTGAAAAGTGTCGATTCACATCATTACAAGGAAAATTATGTTGCTAGTATTAGGAAGGGAAGGATTTTCTAGTTGCTTAGGATGAAAATACATCCAACACAAAATTCCTGGATAAGCTCTTACAATCTTGATGTGTCCGTTTTGTGGCAAAATCCCAATCAAATTGCAGCCATGGGGAATAAAGAGGAAGCTGGGAAGGAGATCAGCAAACTGTTACTAAGAGCTGTCGTCTTCTCTAAAGAAGACATCCAGATGGCCAACAGGCACATGAAAAGATGCTCAACATCGCTCCTCATCAGGGAAATACAAATCAAAACCACACTCAGATAGCACCTCACACCAGTCAGAGTGGCCAAAATGAAGAAATCAGGAGACTATAGATGCTGGAGAGGATGTGGAGAAACGGGAACCCTCTTGCACTGTTGGTGGGAATGCAAACTGGTGCAGCCGCTTTGGAAAACAGTGTGGAGGTTCCTCAGAAAATTAAAAATAGACCTACCCTATGACCCAGCAGTAGCACTGCTAGGAATTTACCCAAGCGATACAGGAATACTGATGCATAGGAGCACTTGTACCAAATATTTATAGCAGCACTCTCAACAATAGCCAAATTGTGGAAAGAGCCTAAATGTCCATCAACTGATGAATGGATAAAGAAATTGTGGTTTATATACACAATGGAGTACTACGTGGCAATGAGAAAGAATGAAATATGGCCCTTTGTAGCAACGTGGATGGAACTGGAGAGTGTGATGCTAAGTGAAATAAGCCATACAGAGAAAGACAGATACCATATGGTTTCACTCTTATGTGGATCCTGAGAAACTTAACAGAAACCCATGGGGGAGGGGAAGGAAAAAAAAAAAAGGTTAGAGTGGGAGAGAGCCAAAGCATAAGAGACTCTTAAAAACTGAGAACAAACTGAGGGTTGATGGGGGGGGGGGGGGGTGGGAGGGAGGGGAGGGTAGGTGATGGGTATTGAAGAGGGCATCGTTTGGGATGAGCACTGGGTGTTGTATGGAAACCAATTTGACAATAAATTTCATATATTAAAAAAAACATATATATAAAAAAAGAGCTGTCTTAGGGGAAGCTGGCTTTCGAATGCATTTGACAGACACAGATAAAATCTGGATGCCCATCCCACAGCACCAAGGGGTGGCAAAATGACATTCCAGTATCCCACAGTGGGTGAGCCACTACCGATAAGCACTTAGCTTTCAGCATAAGGAATCTCAATAGCCACAGAGTTCCAAGATGTATGGGAAACAATGAGCTTCAAGTGCATGATGACCCATTAGTGTTCAAATAAATTCTGAGCCTTAATTCAAAAAACATACTAGGAGCAGGACTCTAGTCTGAGGTCTACTTGTACGAAGAAAGCAAAATTTGTAAGTTTGTTATCACTTTGGGTAAAAAAAATTCTCTAGGCCAGTCTGATCTCAGGAGACATATGGACTTAATATATGTTCAATGTCTGCATCAGGACTTACAAAAAAAAAAATCACACAGCTATATCATCTAGGGACTACCGAAGTATTCTGGGTGTTGAATTAACAGTAAGAAAGAGAAACATGCCAAAGGAGAAAGGGCTGTTTATCAACGTATTTTGTACAGGGACAGTGTGATATTCCATTGTTAACTTTTTTTTAACCAGGCGTGGCAAGTTCTTCTTAAACTTTCCTTGAATATTCACAAATCCTTCCCCAATTTTCCTCTACCTTACTATACTAAGAGTTTTACTTGTACAACCTCTTTTGCATTAAAATGATTCATGATATACTGTAGGGTAAATCTTAACAGCCAATTTATTTCAAAAAATTAAAATCTTCCATGATCATGCTCTTGATTAACCTCTCGGTCATCTCATGATGGTGAGGCCACGCCCCATTTGGATCTATCCTTTGCAGTCCTCAGGCTCCTCCAATCAATATTCTATTCACACAGAAAATCGCCAAGTGCTGGTGCATTATGGCTCTTCCTAATTGAAATCTATGAGGGCAATATTCAGGAAAGAAGGGTCATGAGGAGGATCACTTATGCTCTCAGGGCTGAAGTGGGCTTCTCACCAGGGGATGCTGAGAGGGCATTTTCTGCAGGGCCAGATGACTCAGGTGATGAGCTTTCCAGGCTAAATTACAAGGGCACTCAAAACTTCGATAAGGACCTTTATTATGTGATTTGCAAACACTCCTTAATTAATCTCCACAAGTTGTCTGTTGGGACCGGGAAATAATTTTATTCCTCCAGTGAAAACAAAAAATATGGAGAAGAGTCAGTCAAGACTCTTCCTTCAAGAAGACTGAACCCCAGTTTCTTGATTTCTTACAGAAAGGCATTAACAACAGACTCAGGGTGGTGAGTTAGTTTCGTTGTAAAAGAAGAGGGCTAAGCATAGCCTGCCTTTTTAAAGCCTTCCACGAGTTGCGGACAGAGTTAAAAATCTGTCATTTCCTGACTATTCGGCTACAACACGATGCCTTCTAAAACTGGAGCATTGCCTTGACACCCTTAGGTTTCCCTCTATTTTCAAACATGTCATCATAGAAGGGCATTCCCAGTTTGAAACTACTGGGCTCAAGATTAAAAATCGGATTAAAGCCACGGTAGGAGTATCTCTTTAAAATTCTGATCTTGCTGTAAGGTGCCAAAATGTAATATGATAACCTACAGGGTCACTGGCATTTGATTATTCTGCTCAGCTGCAATACTACCCATGGATAAGGTAAGGCCAGTATATTAATTCTGTAACTTGAAAGGTGCATTGACTTTGCCGGCTCCAAGAAATAGGATATGTTGAACAAACTTTGAGGATCTTACTTCCAAGGGAAGAATAAAACACTGAGAACATTTTGTTATTGTGAAATGGCCCTGCAAAAACACAAGTAGAAACAAATGACCAAACACACTTTTATTATAGAGAAAGTCCTTCTTCCACCTGTCTGGAGAGATAGTAACAGTATCACCTTCTTGGCAAATAATCTCTTCCAAGACTGAAGTGGCTGGGACCTATACACTGATAACTAGTAACCATAAATGAAAATGAGAAGTCAGCAGGAGAGGAAAAGTACATATCCAAATCCTGCATGCATAAGTACTAAAACAATGGTGGGCTCTAAAGGATTAAAAGATGTTGTCAGGAATGTCCATGTAATCAGAAATCAGGACAGAAAATAATCCACACCCACATCAGAGAAAGACATTCAGGTGGACTAAAATAATGCTAGCTGTGCAGCAAGGCATTAGGTAGGAGCTGGGAAGCAGCAGAAAATGTCAATATATACAGCTCAAGACAGACTGGAAGCTGAGGGCTGAATGCATATTAAAAAAAGCACACCTTCTTCGATGCTACTTCCTGAGCACGTGGGATGTACATTCCAGAGTGTTTGCATAAAAGAGGCATCCACTTGTATGTTCCCATTTGATACGGAGAGATGCTGCAGCAGAAACAGAAATGAGACATCCTTTAAATAACCGGCCTGGTCCTGGCAGAAGCAGCTCACCTAAAACCGCAAGGATTGAGTTAAAGAATCTCACTGTCATCAGGCTCTTTCTGCATAGCCTGTGGGAGACTGCTACACCCAATCCAGAAGCATGCTTCAAAGGGGGACACTTCCTTCAGGGAAGAGGAAGTTTTCTGCCACAGAGGAGGCAGACAAGTGTTGACTTCATCCCCTCAGCTGGATCCCCGATTCAACAGGAAGTCATACAATGTCTGTTCTTGCTGGGAGAAGAGAATTCACAAATGGGAACAATTACTCCAGCATTTGTTCTAGGCAAAGTAAAATCTGCTGGCAAGACGGGTGCTGAGAAGCTTAAAAACTTATCTCTAGACACTTCTCTGATATTCAGACACCCGAGGGAGCCTAACACTCATCCCCAGGTGCAAAATCTCACCGTCATCTTTCAACCACTGTGACATCCCATTTGCCGAAAGCATTTTAAATTCTCCATTCCTCCAACATAAGCTTATTTTCCTAGATCCTATTCTTTTTGGCTGGTTCACTGGACAAGAACTAAACCATGTGAGAAATTCAGAGTAATAGTAGCTCACGTTGGTTTTCTCAGAAAGTGCTCAGGGCATTTTGGCAGAGTTCGATGGGCCCAGTATCTTACTCTGAAAGGATAACTAACAGTTAAATTCCAGGCCCCATGAGAATGTGACAAAGGAGAGAATCCAACCACCTCTCCAGTACACCACGTACAAGTTTAACCTACCCATCCTATTGTGGCTCAGTTCGCCTTGGCCATTACTTCCTAAAGGAAAATATTCTAGAAATGAAAAGATGCCTGGTAGGAAGTACTTACAAGGTATCTTTCAGAGGACACGCTGACGAGGATGAGGTCATCACCAATTCGAACTTTCTCTCCCTCGGATCTCTGTTTGGAAGCAGGATGTATGGTCCACCAACAGGCTTCTCCTACATAAATGCTCCTTGAGTTAGTCATTGCTTCATGGAAACCAGTGTCCCTAAGTCAGTCCCTCATTCTCCTTTCTCCTGAGAACAATCCCTCAAGCACACATGTGCAAACTCCAGACCTCAGTTTCTATTTAGCCCCATACCTGCTCGACTGTCTTATCATTTTCATTTTTTCCAGTGACAGGAAAACAGAGTTTGGGAGAGAGTATTGGAATCCAGAAACTACAGAAGCTTTTGAGTATTTTTTTTTTTTTTAATTTTTTTTTCAACGTTTTTTATTTATTTTTGGGACAGAGAGAGACAGAGCATGAACGGGGGAGGGGCAGAGAGAGAGGGAGACACAGAATCGGAAACAGGCTCCAGGCTCCGAGCCATCAGCCCAGAGCCTGACGCGGGGCTCGAACTCACGGACCGCGAGATCGTGACCTGGCTGAAGTCGGACGCTTAACCGACTGCGCCACCCAGGCGCCCCGCTTTTGAGTATTTTTAATACATATAGAAAAATGTTTTCATCATAGGTACTTACAAATCTTTAAGAACTGACTTCATGGGTCTACTGGCTACTTACACACTTTTATTTTTTGCCATACTCTCCCTGAAATTCTACTGAAACGTGAGTAATTCTACTTAAAACATCAGAGATTTTCAAAAGGCCTGAATCTACAAAGACTCAGACAATAGGTGAGAAGTTCATAGCAAAGAAGGAAAATGGACAATTTGGCAAAAGGAAAGCAGACAGATGCTTTCAGCATAGACAAGCTAACACCCAAGTCCTTAAGTAAGAAAAGGGAGAAGTTGATCTCAAGAAATAAGGTCATCCCTACTTTGAATTTCTCAGGAAGTCTCTGGAATGGGAGATAAGTTACTTGCGAAGGTAGCAACAGAAGATGGGCTTGAAAGCAGGAGAATTGGCTAAAAGCTATAAAGGAACTTTTATCACCTGGCATCCTTCTCTATACCCAGCACAGCCAGATGACCCCTCCTTCTCTACCCTACAGAAGATTAAGAGTTAAATCCATGCAATGACCAACCATCAAAGTTACGGTTTTGTAATATCAAGCACTGTCAAACAAGAAAGTAAAAACTATTGCTAAAAATAGAGAATCGTTAACATTTTATGCCCTGATTAGTAAAGCCCCAGCTCCTTTCCCTGGGCCTCTATTCCTCATACACCAGCTGTGATCCTAAGTCTTCTCCTCACCTCAAATCCAAGGATTCCTCTTTAGGGAAGCCCAACCACCCAAGATAAAAAATACTATTGTCTGGGCATCTCCAGTGAAATGCGTAATCCTTGACCAATTACCCAAAAGTAAGGCTTAACAGATGGCAAGCCACAGCCACACATTCAGGGCTTCCGGTCAGCTTTACTGCCTTGACCTAAACATGAAAGGACACCAAGGATCACCTGACATCTGAGCCAAGTCACTAACATGAATGAGAAGAACAAAATAAACACTGGGCAAAGGGACTTGGAGAAAACAAAGATTATGGAGAGTCAAAGAAAACTTTTAAAAATTCATATAATTAATCATATCAGATAAGAAAAAGTGTCATTCATGAAATGGCAATGAAAGTGTCCAGGAATGATCCCTTTGGAGAAAAACCCTTGTATCTTGAAAGAGAGAGAAAGAAACAAGAGACTTTTAGGATAAAGTTGAAAAACTCTCCCAAAAATAATGAAGAGAGGGGCACCTGGGTGGCTCAGTCAGTTAAGCATCCGACTTTGGCTCAGGTCATGATCTCGTGGTTCACGAGTTTGGGCCCCGTGTTGGGCTCTGTGCTGACTGCTCAGAGTCTGGAGCCTGCTTCAGATTCTGTGTCTCCCCCTCTCTACCCCTCCCCTGTGCATGCTCTGTCTCTGTCTCTCAATAATAAATGTTTGAACGTTTTTAAAAAAAAGAATGAAGAGAAACATTAGAAATAGGAGTAAAGAGATAATCAGAAAACCAATCTACCAGATTTTCAGAAAGCAGGAACAGAGAAAACAAAGTGAGGAATTAATGAAGAAATAGTATTAAACATTCCCCAAAGCTGGAAGGCAAGCATTCAGACTGAAAAAGCCCACAGAGTCCCTACCACAGTGAAGAGAGACTCACAAAAGGGTCCATTCTTGTGAGACTTGGAACAAAAAGGATCCATGCCCAAACACATCACTGTGGAATTTTAGACAGAAGGGCAAAAGAGAAGATTTAAGTAGCGCTCAGAAAATATAAACAGGTCATACACAAAGGATTGAGAATCTGAATGTAGGTATCTCAGTAGCCAGGCCTTAAGCTAGAAGAAAATGAAGAAAGCCTTCAAGATGCAGAGGAAAAATTTATTTCCAATGTAGAATACTATGAATTACTTGTGAAGCATGATTTAAACTTCTTAGTTGATGATTTACCTCCCATGGATCTTTTCTGTAAAAGCTACTGGATAATGGGCTCCACCAAAGTGACGTGGTAAACCAATGAGGGAGAAAAACATGAGATCCAGGAAACATGGAATCTAGGAGAGAGGCCAAGGACATCTCCTAGATGACGGTGGATGTTTCTATAAGAGGACACTGATAGAACAGCCAATATGATTGAATCCCATGAGGGGAAAGTTTCAGTTCTATAGAACAGTTTGAAATGAATGAGCGATTGGGTCACAGAAAATAAAGCAAACGATTCTCTCAAAAAGCCTAAAGTTATTCTACCACTGTCAGCAGAATGAACGTATAGGACTTTTCCCATTACATGCTCTAAGACTGACAGCTGGTTTATATATAGTGGCCAACTTACAATCAGTGAGTGTGGCATTTCACTGATTTTGTAATTATCAGCAAAGGTGGACAATACCTTAGAGGAAATTATATTTTAAGAATAACACTTTAGCTGAAAACAAAGCAACCTCAAATCAAATGCAAGTATAATCTCATTTTAAGAGAAAAAGCATCATGGAGCCCACTCTTGTGCTTTGTACAAAAATGAGAAGAAGTGGAGAGGCAGGGCTTCTCCTCAGGAATTCTCAGATATCCCTGAGCACAATGCAGAGATGGCAGGCACACATCGTTAAAACTTCATTTTTTTCCCCCTAGATCTGTAAAATCAGACAATCTGGATCATTCCCTTATGAACTGACACAATTTTGGAACAACATGTAATTTTGCCCTTTGGCTACCCAACAATGGAACTTCCTGTCATGGTATGAAAGATTGTATTCAAATTAGACTCTTCCTGCAGTGTGACCTAGGATGTTTTCTCTTCTCTGGCCTTTGTTCCTATCCTTTTTCCAGGCCTGGGGTTTCTGCTTTAGAGCAGGTTCTACCCAACCTTCTTCCAGCAAATTCTCATTCAGTTTGAGCTAACCTGAAGTAATTTCTGCCATTTGCAACCAAGAATCCTGATTGATACATAGCCCAACCTGTAAGTGGAGCAGATATTCCATATACATTGTCCTTGAAGGATGGTCATATTACCTATGAATATCTCCAGCCACACTGAGCACCCTACATCCCAGGGCCAGCTGCTATGTTGCTGGATAATTGCAGATATGGCAAAGTAGTTTTTTTCATTGAGGTGAAATGTGTTTCCTTTCAACTTCTATCCCACTGCTCCACTGGTCTATGGAATAACCCACAGCAAGTCAGACCCTTCTGTGACACCGTAACTATTAAGTATGTATAGTTATGTTGGTCCTCTCTTCTTCATTTCTGGTTTCCAGGGAGAATCTGCATCATGGTCACCACCTTTCTTAGCATCCACCTCCTGACTGTCAGCATTTTTGACTGACCTCAAAACACAACAAAACACAAGCCAATGTTTCCCAAAGTATGTGACTGTGGCGAAAGCATTATGTTGTCCTTCATTCTTAGTTACTATGTCTCCATCACACGTTGTTTCTTTCTTATTCCCCTAAATTTTATCAGACCTATTTCTTGACCCCACTGGTTGCTTGGTTTGGAATCCCCAATGAAGAACTTATTATTCAGTATCCTTCTCAAAAGCCCTTAGCCCAAGACCCAAGTGAACAGGAGATCTGGGAACGTTGACTTACCTGTGGCATGTTCCCGTAGACCTACATCAAAGGCAAGTTTATCTGTCTGGGATCTTGATGTGGTCAAACATGTTAGATACTGTGAAACAAGAGCAGATGCTAGTGAAGTCATACTCTTCTATCAGGTCTTGGCATCTCACCACTAGTTGGCTTCCAGTTGTCAATTTCAATACTGAACTACTGTATAAAGGGCTCATTTACTGTATTCAATGGTATAACACATTTGAGATATACTTTTAATAGTATATTTAAAATCTCAAAGATGTTCTTCTCTGGTGACCCAGTGATTTAACTTATAGGACTATATGCAACAGATATAAGTTTGAAATTAATATTTCAAACATATTTAATATGCTTTAGTTCAAAGATACTGAGAAACTTTTAAATTGGAGACAATATAAATGGAACGTCTACAACCAACAATAACGGAAAAGTTAATAAACTTTGGTCCTTCATTTTATGAAATATGTTACCATTAAGAGTATTTATCCAGAGTGTGTAATAGCATGGAACATATGCAAAACAGCACAAGTAACAGGTACACAAAACTTAAATGTCTGGCAACCAGGCTAAAAGGAATTACACCAAAATGATATCTGAAGTTCTCTTTGGACAGTGAGATGGACCATGATGATTCTCCTACTTCTATTTATTTTGGTTTTCAAACTTTCTATGAGCTTCAGAACTTCTCAATCTGTATGGGATCCCCCCCTGCCCCGAACCCCTGCCACCGATTATAAAAATGCATGTGCATGTAAAACTTAACATTGATATTTAAAATAACTTAATAATGGAAAAAAGCCATGGCCTGTTCCTTGCCCCTTTACTGGCAGGCACAGTGGCTGATCTTAGAATCAAACTGGTTGGCAGATATGCACTTGAAATGTGGTTTCTGAGTTCTACTTCTACTTCTCTGCAACAGATAAATGGAGAATCATTGCATTGTCCAAAATCCTCTGTCACAGGCTTCATTCTCAGAGCTACTCCTAAAAAGAACTAGCTAGTAGAGAGTTTATGTTAACTGTGAATCCAAATTTTTCTGGGCCTGGGGGACAGTAAATATAATAATAAATCACATAATCCTTCACATCTCTACCATGCTTTTAGCCCAAGTTGTCAAAGCCATGAGAGGCGTGCTGTTTGAGGTTTTGTTTAGTCTGTTCAGGTAGGAAAAGAGAGGTATTAAGGTTTTATTTACCCTATGGATAAGCACCAGATTCTGAAAGATACATGATCCCATCTCAGTTCTAGACATCATCAGGATACAAAGTTTCCCCACCCTCTAAATGTCCCCATCTCCTGCTCCTATAACCTTCCATTTGGTCACTTTTGTTCTCTGTCCTCTGCCATGAAAGACTACAACAGAAGAATGTTCAGGCTGAAAAGGTCAACTTCTTACCGCTCCTCAGGAAGAAAAAAAAAAAAGCCGCCATAAATAAATTATTTAAGAGCCAGCTGCAGCTCCTGCTGCCAATCTGACAGTTCAAGCTTTGAGATGAACTGTGAGCATACTGCAGGTGTAAATGTGTGAAAACGAAGTCTTGAATTAATGTAACATTTTCCACTTGGGCCAGAGAAAGAAGACGAGCCTCCCTTACACTGATACAAGTGACGATGAGCAATACAGGGATGGAAGCAAACAGGATTAGAGCTGGCACGTGTTACATTCGACTGAGATCACCATAGTCTCCTTAACGTGCCCTGCAAAAGTTCTACAGTATCCAGATTTTTCTAATTATATTTACTTAAAACTTGAACACTTTTTCTCATGTTACACTGAGTTAGCACCATTTTGGTTAGTTCCGGTCCCAGACCCCTAATTAGTTACAGCTCAATGAGCTTTCTGTGACGGCTTTGCTCCTTATCTTCCTACAGCCTCTGGATTAACATAATACCTTCCAATTATTCCAGGACTGAAGGCAATGGATACCATCCCATTTCCGTTAGCTAGCAGAAGTGTAGAAATTTCATAAAAATCTAATTTGATTTTTCTTCTCTGTTGGTTACCCTTATATGCTTAACGAATTATTTCATGGTTTATTTCTTCATCAGTTGAACAAATATTTATTGAGCATCTAGTATGAGGCACTGTCCTTGATAGGGTTAGGTTTAGTTAAATTAAAAAAAGAAAAGACAAGGTCCTTTTTCTTCCCAGAGTGGGGAGGAGAGTGGTTAGACATTAGGCAAATACCTAATTGCAAAATGAGTAAGTTATATGAAGAAAATGCAAAACAATAGTGTGCTCTAATTATTTACATTCCAAATTACTTGTGTGTTAACATAATCTAGATGCTTGTTGGTTTCCTATACTTCCTCCCCTCTTCATCTTTTTCCTCCTCCTCGAATGGTGAAAGCGGACATCCAGATGTGCTTACCATTCCGCTGAAGGAGTGCCGCAGGAGAATCGCGTGGCCATATAGCAGGGTCCTGTGGCCACCCCCTTGTGCTGCCTGTGGGGAAGGACAAGGAAAAATGTCGGCACGGGCCGCTTGTGGCCCCCTCTAGAGCAAAGCAGGACAAGAATTCTGAAAGACAGACTACAAAGAAAGACCCACTGCAAAGCTCCCCAAGAATTCATTCTAGAAGCGAGTGGCCAGCCTATGGGCGAGGGGGAGACTGGTGACCACAGCCATGCAACATCCTTGGGAGAGGGTGTGTAGGGCCAAATCTGTTCTTAGAAAAGTCCCCTGCCCAGGATGAGCAGAAACCCGAGCTGTTCTACCAGAGAAGCGTGTAAATGAGATAGGTACTGCTTACCTTCCTTTGAAACTTCTCAGAAGCATTCGAGAGTGAGAGAGAGAAACAAATGTAACTATAGCCTAGCGACAGAAAGGCAGCTTGGGGGACAGGCATATGGTCACATTCTGTGCCCTGTGGTCTTTTCCCTTCAAGGCATGTGGCCTTCTGCCCAATCATTTAAAGGGGTCCTATTTACCCAGATCTCACCATTGCAGACAGCTCTGAAATGCAGGACTTTCAAAGGGCAACCAGCAGTGCAGAAATGGACCCATCAGCTGCAGGACCATCTCGGTACCTTCTCTGCCACCCCAGGTAGCTCCACTTTGGCTGTTCACTCAGTGGCAACCCACCCAGTGGGAGAGGCACAAGCAAAGAGACAACTCAACATAAAGCTGCTGTGTCTGCTTCTTTTTCCCTTCATCTGTCTGATTCACCCACCACGGTCTGAACCCAACAGTACATGATAGGAGACAAAACTATTATTTATTGTCGTTATTCCTGAGTTGGTAACATGACAACATTGAAATCCACAAAGAAGTCCTAGAATTTGTTGGTATCCGCTTTTTCGACCTTTTGCCTAAATCCCTTCCCCATCCTATTACCCTGCCCTGAGACACAGTCAAATAATTTTGATCACACATACCCCTTAGGAAAAGATGTTTCAGCATAGGACCCCATCCCTAAATATGCACAAAAAACATCCAAAGCCTGAGATGAAAGTTAATCATAACGAGAAATTCTAACATTTTCCTTCTATATGCCAAGAGCACCTCTTAGGCACCGAATATTATTTAGACCTGCACACCAGCAACCACAGGGGCTAGTGTGAGGTGTGGTCATCTCCTGTGCCTACCCTCCCTCAGAGCAATGAGCAAAGAAGGCAAAAGCCGGTGGTATGGAGAGAAGGCACAGGTCTGAATAATAAGGTCTGGAGTAATTTTATTTCAACTCTATTTGGATTAAAAGAATTGCTCTGTTGAAGAGATAACTTTTCATGTCATACCAGGAGCCTAAAGAAAAGAAAAATGATAGACGGGGTATCATGTTTTTTAAAAAGCTGATAAGTATATAAAAAGGTGGCTGCACTTTCCTCACAACTGCAGAGATATTTAAGGGCTCCCCAGACCTTAATATGGTGGAGCAACGAAATGTTCTTTGTACTATTTCCGAATTGCTCAAAATCATTCAAACTAACTTTAGTTGCTGTATTTCCAAATGCGTCAACAGCTACGTTAAAAGGAGTCACACCCAATCATTTCCACAGCCTGTCCGTCTGCTATTTTCCCTATTTTCCCTCCTGAACCAGTCCGATGTCTCAAACCGAACTACTGATGAAATGACATGTCCTGGTGTTAACTGTGGGTCACACCTTTGTCTTTGTTCCCATCGACTCAGTGAAGCATCTTAAAAGGAGCCCAGCGTCGCTGACCACAAAAAGTGGCACCCAAGAGCGTGTGTTCCCCCTCTTCTCTGGCACTGCTGCAAACATCTCCTGGCCCTCATAGCCTTTATTATGGAACCAACAGAAAAGCAGAGAGATGAAGCACAAGTGTCCCACTGGGACTGAATGGGGCAGCACCATGAAGAACACAGGAGGCTTTGCATCCCGATGCCTCCCTCTGCCACGGCAGTGCCTCGTTACACTGGTGGGCATCATCGATGGGTTACAGCAGAAGCTGCTGGACACTATTCCTCTGTGCTCGCTCTACCAGGCCTGGGGTGGAACCCGGGAACTGGTGCTTCTAACAAGCTCCAGGGGACAGGACCCTCATGTTGCTGGTCTGAGGATGACATTTTGAGGGCCACTGCTTAAGGAATGATCAAGCTTCAGTGCTTGCCAGAGTAGAGGCAGAGGCTTTGTCAATCATCATCCCGGTGAGAGCTCCTATGGGTACACACCATGGGTAGGTGCTTTCCAGAACATCGTGGCTTATCATCAGGATTTTTCCAGGGAGGAATGATTGCCCCCACTGACAATGTGAGGAGTTTGACCATATATCCTACGGCTGGATGTGGATGGTGGTGGTAGCGGTGGGAAGTGACCTCACGGTCAATTCAAGAACATGAGCCTGTTTTGCTCTAGTTTTTATAATATATTAATTTGCCTACCGTATACAAAACCAGTGTAAAAAGCAACCAGGAAAGCAGGAGAGAAAGATACTTCCTTAGCTCTTAAAGGAAGGTGAATTGATACAGCAGGGATTTAAGGAGCCCTGAGCATACAGCAGGCACAGAACTATGCAAGGTGTTATACGTGAACTATCTCATTTTAGACTTGCAATTAGTGCTGTGGAGTAACTGTAGTCATTATCTCCATTTTTCAGCAATGCAAACTCAGGCTTTAAAAGGTGAAGTAGGGGCGCCTGGTTGGCGCAGTCGGTTAAGCGTCCGACTTCAGCCAGGTCACGATCTCACGGTCCGTGAGTTCGAGCCCCGCGTCAGGCTCTGGGCTGATGGCTCGGAGCCTGGAGCCTGTTTCCGATTCTGTGTCTCCCTCTCTCTCTGCCCCTCCCCCGTTCATGCTCTGTCTCTCTCTCTGTCCCAAAAATAAATAAAAAAAGTTGAAAAAAAAATTAAAAAAAAAAAAAAAAAAAAAAAAAAGGTGAAGTAACGTGCTCCAAGTCATACAGGTTCCAAATACAGAGTTGGGATTTCACCGTACGCCATGTTGTCTCCATCTTGGTAGTCTGGTCTAGAAAGACTCGTGTAAAAAAAAAAACCAGAAAACAAAACCATGTTGCAAATAGGAAACAAGCTGCCTGTTTAAAGAGGTGAAGACAAGGCGCATTGGAATAGACTCGAAGGGTAAGAAGGGTGTTGAGGGATAGCATTATTGAAAAGGGAGACCCTAACAGGTCAGAGTGTTGACAACCAGTGAGGCTAAGAACGAGGCACACACACGAGCAGAGGCCTGTTGGTGGAAAGTATGAAGTACACACGGGGACCAACAGATGATTCACTGATTCGTTTTGGGGTCAGGTGAAATGAAAGGGAACACCTGGAAAAAAATGAGGGCATAAGTACAGGGCAGTCAGATTATGGACAGCCATGATTGTTCCACTGCTAACGGGACGCTAGTGTAGTTTTTCGTTTTTGTTTTTCTTTTTTTAACTGGTGTAGGTTTTTAAAAGCAGAGGGTCACTGTCAAAAGCATACCTTAGGAAGGTAACCCTGATTGCACAGTGGTGGAAGAGCTGGAGGCGTCAAACCCTGGGACAGAAAAGATCATTCATTCATTCATTCA
Organism: Panthera leo; assembly: GCF_018350215.1. Lineage (NCBI taxonomy): Eukaryota > Metazoa > Chordata > Mammalia > Carnivora > Felidae > Panthera > Panthera leo. Next base: position 68,704,289 of record NC_056684.1, on the reverse strand, counting down.
TTCAGTTCCTTTGACAACAGTAGAGTGTGGAACCAAACATCTGGGCGTCACCCTTTACTCACTTCTCCCTCTCATACTCCACAGTCAAGCCACCTCTGGTGCCATCTCTGAAATACATTCTACACCCAAGTTCTATACCCTGCTGCCAACACCAAGGACGCAGTATCCACCTCCTGCCAGGCTGCCTGGTACACACCAGGACGGTAATAATGGTGCCCTAACTATGTTTCCTGCTGCAGCCACACCCCCTCCCCCTTTTATAGTCTGAGCCAACATGGCAGCCGGAGCCATCCTTTTAAAACTCTGTTACATCATGTTACTTTCTCGCTCAACTTTCCCACAGGCACTCCCTCCCATCCACTGTGGCTCCTTTTCACACCTACAAGTGCAATGTCCTCACCATGGTCTCCAAGACCCTGCATCAGGACTTGGCAAATCTTCCCTATAAAAGACCAGACAGGGGGCACCTGGGTGGCTCAGTCGGTTAAGCGTCCATCTTCAGCTCAGGTCAGGATCTTGCTGTGTGTGGGTTCCAATCCCTCATGGGGTTCTCTGCACTAAGTTCAGAGCCCACTTTGGATCTTCTATCCCCCTCCCTCCTCTGCCTGCCAACCCCCTCTCTGTGTCAAAAATAAACATTTTTTTTAAAGAAAAAAAAAGACAAGACAGTAAATATTTTAGGCTTTTCCAGGACACACATGGTCTCTGTCATATAGTCCTTTTTAATTTCAACCAACTTTTTCAAAACCGAAACCATTCTTACCTAGAGGGCTACCCATAAACAAGCCACAGCCTGGATATGGCTGCTGGCCTTGGTTGCTGATCCCTGCCGTCCTTGATCTGGATCCTTTGTACCTCTCTGACATCACGAGCGTGCTCTCCATCACTCCCTCTGCTCTAACCACACAGGCCCCCGCTCTGTCCTTCAGACAAGTATGCTGCTCCCTCCTACCACAGGGCCTTGGCACATGTGTTCCCCTCTGCCTAGAATGCTCTCCCTCTAATATTCCTGTGGCTCATTCCCAGGCTTCATTCAGTTCGGCGCTCACATTTCTCATTTGGAGAATCCTTCTCTGATCACCCTTCCTAAAGGAAAAATCACCCTTATTCTGTCATAGTTTGCTATCTTATTTCTTGAGGCATGTTTTATTAGCTGATATGAATTCATGTTATTTCTGATATGTATCTATCCTCCTCTACTCCCCAGGATATAAGCTTCATGAGTCTGTTGTATTCTCTGCCACAACAGCACTTTTATCAGTGCCGGGCAAACAGTAGGCACTCGTTCATATTTCCTGAAGAAATAAATAATAATTACATCAAGTGGTCCTTTTGTCTCCCTTTTATGGATGGGAAAAGATAAACTTTCCCATTACTGGCTTGTAAGAGGTGAGTGGGGATTTGAACTTGGATCAAACTACAAACTCTACTAACTCTTTCCACAGTCTGACTCTACTTTTGGACTAACATTCCAGGAAGGATGTATTACGGTACACTGAAGACTGCATGAACCTGCTCACAGGGGATTCAGACCGCAAGACTCTGAGGCAGCATTGGGATGGCAGTCCTGTCCCTCCATGAGTGGCCTTAGCTGTCCCCAAACGGCAGGAGGAGATTATGTGGTACCACCTCACAGCACGGGGGTGGGGCAGGGTAAACCTGGGAAAGGGCCCTGATGCCACATCCAGAGGAAAAATATTCCACTGGATCATTAATTCAATTGTCTTGCTTGTATTTTATTTCTTTTAAGTTTGTTGATTTGTTCTGAGAGAGACAGACACAGTGCAAGTCGAGGGGCGGGGGGAGGGGGCTGAAAGAGAGGGAGAGAGAGAATCCCGACCAGGCTCCACACTACCAGTGCAGAGCCCGATGCGGGGCTCAAACCCACGAAGCTGTGAGGTCATGACTGTGCCCAAACTAAGAGTTGGATGCTCAAGCAACTGAACCCCCCAGGTGCCCCTCTTGCTTATAATTTTAAACTTAACTACATTACTGACATTTCTTTTGGTGGACACCAGAAAACACTGCCTCCCACTAAGATAAACCTGTTATGGCCACAGAGGGGGAACAGTGATTCTCTCTAGCCACACGTAAGTATTTCAAGATATTTTAAGCAATCTTCTTTTCCAATCTGGAACCCCAAGTTCCTCTTTGGGGACCCCAGGCTCTGGGAAGGCTCCTTGGTGAATGTCACAGAACACATGAAGGCTTCAGTTGCCACCTTCCTAGGAAGTTTGTAGGGCATGAGATCATCTGTTGGATGTGCCTGTGCACGCTTTCATTTTCCTTTTCTTCTCTATCCCACTCTGTTCTACTTTTAGGCTATCAAATAAAGAAAGAAGCCTTTCTAGAAGGTCACAGAGCAATAGTTTCCGGATAGGCTGGAGCCCCTCCACAGTGCCCAGGACGATTACATTTCCTCAGATACAACTGACAACTAATAATGATGCCATATAAGTAAAAACAAACCAACCGAACACCCCATTAACCTAACAGTACCCCTAACAGTACAAACAAAAGCAGGTAACTCAGTACTTTCAGTAAGAAAACCGTTAAAGATTCTATTCATAACTGATAAAAAAAAAAAAAGTAATAAATTTTTCAGGAATTTACTTAGAGGAGTTAAACCTTTAGAATGAAACCACAAACCTTTATTCTATAAAATGTAATTTGATTTGGTGAAATATTAAGGTGTACAATGAGAATACCAATATTGGTAAATGCCTGTTCTTCTAAACTTAATTTACGGATTTAATGCAGTTTTAATAATTCTAATGGAATATTTTGGAATTCAGCAGAGTTGCTAAAAATTCACCAGGAAATAGAAGCAGTAAGAAATTTTTATTCTCGGGCACCTGGGTGGCTCAGTCAGTTAAGCAGCCAACTTCAGCCCGGGTCATAGTCTCATGGTCTGTGGGCTTGAGCCCTGAGTCAGGCTCTTTGCTGACAGCTCAGAGCCTGGAGCCTGTCTCAGATTCTGTCTCCCTCTCTCTCTGCCCCTCCCCCACTCACACTCTGTCTCTCAAAAATGAATATTAAAAAAAATTTTTTATTCTGAAAAGGAGCTAAGTTTTAGCAAATGTGTGAAGTAAAATTAATTCATTCTGGTATGGTTCAAAAAGAAGAATGTAGCACAATCTAGGCAGTCCATAAACAAGTATCAAGTATAGCATGTGATAAGACAGATTTTTAGTACAATGGGCAGGGGGAGGCATGATTATTAAACAAATTTCTCGGTGATATGTGACCAGCAAATCAGAAAAGCATTCAGTAAGATCCACAGGAAATATAAAAGATTCTGGATGGATAACAGAATTAAATATTTTATTTTAAAATTAAATTCTAGAACTAGCACATAATAGAATAGTCCAGCATTCCTTTACAGAGCTAACACTTATGTATGTTTGAAGTAACAGATGCGCTCAAAGGCAACAAAAACCAGATAAGATTGTACAAAGATCACTGGACTTCAGAACACTGCAAACACTGAATAGATTTCAGAATACTTTGCATCACTGTGACAAATGGGTTAACATCTTGTTGAAATGTAAGAAAAAAACTAAGCCTCAAGTAAAGAAAAAGGCAAAGGAGATGAATAAATGATTCATATCAGGAATAAAGTTAAAATATATGGAAGGGACTTTATCTCTTCTAGTAATGAAAGGAGTGACAATTAAAGAAAGCATTTTTTAGACATCATTTTATATCAACTAAATTTGCGAAACTGGGGAAAACACAATGCTGTCTGAGCTGCAGTTTAGCTGGTGTGATCCCGTACGAGGGGACACTGGAGCACAACTCTTGCATGGCAATGTGGTAATACATAAAAGAGCCATAAAGAGGTCTGTAGCCTTTGCTGTAGTCATTCCACTTCTGGGAGTAATTCAAGACGAGCAAAGAAGTATGCACCCTGTTGTGATAAGAGCATTATAATGGAGGCAAACCAAACACCTGGAAAGAGCCTAAATATCCAAAACAAAAATTGTGTCTCGAAGTCATGGGCTTCTTTAGGAAGTTCTATCCATAGCCATTAAAGAAGACAATCACAGAGGCTCCCAGAAACAGAAAAATGTGTGCAACATGCCGCCCGTGAAAAAGGCATAATGCAAAATGCCTTCGACTGTTATGCATCTGCAAGAACGATAAAGAATCTAAAAAAAATGAACTAGTCATTTGGTTGGCTGCGGAACCATTTGAACTTTTCCAAATTTTTCACCCTACTAGCCTGACATTTTAATAAAAAAACGCATTTGTGTTGGGGGCAAAAACCGTTGCATGTGTTTAAAGACGTGGAATGCTACAAAAGTGCTTTGTCTCCTCATGACAACTTAAGTTGCTCAAGGATGTCATTAGCTTGCCAGAACTTTCCCTGCCTGAAGGGCTGATGGCAACACACAGCAGGGGGCCTTCTTTTTGGCACTAAACCAGAGACTAGCTGTTCCCTGGTGTTAAGTGGAAACACCAGGGAGGAAGTCTTTAGCCAAGACCCCTCTGACTCCCTCCTCATTCCTTCAGGCCCAGGTCCAGACTCCAGAGGAAAAAAAATCTCTCACTGCAGAAAGTCACTTCTGCTGGGATCCCAAACACACTCGTTCTTCTGACTGCTCTTTGAGGAACCTTCACCTTGGATTCCATCCTGATTCCTGGAGACTCGCTTCCTACACTCTTCCATGCTTCCAAGGCTGCCTCCTCCCCTGCATCAGATTCCAGGCCCACCTTCCCCTATTGTCATAGGCCAGCCCATTACCCACCTCTGACCAAACTCTCAAGTCCTCACTTTTCTAAAAGGGGTGGGGAGAGAGGACTGGGCAATACTTCCAGAGCTCAAAGGACAACAAAGGAACTGATGGGCATTTTCCAAACAGGTCTGAGATTGTAAACTGCTGGTAACAGGGACAACTTTTGTTCTTTAACAAGTTAAGTAGCCCATTAAAATTTAAAAAGTGTCACCCGGGGATGGGAGGCCACATGCACAGATTAGTTTGACTTATGTTTTAAAGTCAGAGTTGGAGGGGGGCACCTGGGTGGCTCAGTTGGTTAAGTGTCCGACTTCAGCTCAGGTCATGATCACACAGTTCATGAGTTCGAGGCCTGTATTGGGCTCTGTGCTGACAACTCACAGCCTGGAGCCTGCTGCAGATTCTGTGTCTCCCTCTCTCTCTGCCCCTCCCCTGTTCATGCTCTGTCTCTCTCTGTCTCAAAAATAGATAAAAACATTAAAAAAAAAATTTTTTTTAAAAAAGAAAAACCAACATTGGTACATGTTTTTGCTGACCAAAAGAAATATAAAGGGGATTTTATATTTCTCACACACATCTACATAGGTTATCACAAACTGTGAGATTATGACCTGAGCTGAAATGAAGAGTCAAGAGTAGGAGGCGTAACCGACCGAGCCACCCAGGCACCCCAAGGGATCATTCTTTTATTTTGACAACTTGATTTTCTATTTATAATGGGATGGTGCATATGCACCCGAAACTCCTAGTCAGAGGAGGCTGAACCACTGGCTACAGAAGGCCACACCTTCAGGAAAGAATCACCCTAAGGGGTTTCCCCCATAAGAAATCCTTCAAGTGAGTCTGGGGCAACTCAACCAAGACAGCACAGGCCTTTAAGGTAAATGTACTTGAAAAGAAGCCATACTCTTGGCATTGCTCGTGGGCCTCTCGGGACACCGTTAAAAACTGAAATAATGCAACAATTTTAATGAAGTATAGAAAAGAGGAGGAGGGTGTGGCATCTGACAGCCGTACTTCCCCACGTTCAGTGATCATGGCAGTCTCGCCAGTTGCCTTTCCAAAAACACAGGCCCACATGTCAGAGGCTGTGAGGCACAACAGGACCCCCAGAGAAAAGGCTGACTCCGGTTGGCTGAAAGCCTACGGGAGTCACTGCTCCTTCTGCTAATGCTCTTGCAGCAAGGTAAGCAGGGGGACGGGATTTCAGGGAGCTCCGCCTCCCACACCCTCACTGCTTCCCCCTCCCATCACCACGTGTGACAGGACTGAAGAGTGCAATGTCCCAAAAGCTTTGTATAAAATCAGGCTATCGTCCTTTCCTTCACTCTTCAAGTAGGGAGAACACAATCCATCCCCAGCCATGTACCATGAATGCCAAATTTACCATTCCCACAGTTTATAATTCACTCAATTCAGCCAAGCCCTCCTCTTAGCAGCACACAGAATTATTTTTCTTGGGTAAGAAGATTCTGGAAATCTCATTTTTGTTCAGGTCATTAATTTCCCAGCCACATGGAAGTGTTTCAGGACATAAAGATGAAGGGCCACAGCCTGATTTGAGAACGTTCTGGGTCAGGAGCGCCCTCTCCAGCAATAACCTGTACAGCAGGGAGCTATTCTGTTTCAGCAAAAAGCCCCTCCAACACAGATCTGGCCCAAATCTTGCACATAGTTTGGTAAGTGAAGTCTGAGAGATGGCTCACATGACCCACGGGCTGTGGTGGGGCTTCTGTGGTGACCCGGAGTTCATGAGTTCCTACGAGAATTTTTAAACTTCTAAGAAAGAAGAGTCCCTGCATGGTGTACACGTAATCCCTGAACACACGGCTGAAAAGACCTGAGAAATCTCCTGTTAAGTCTCTAAAAATAAGTTTTTGATCCATGAGAACCTATGTAGATGTGTATAACCATTTCCCTCACTCCCTCCCAATCTGAGGAGTTTGGGAAACAAACCAAATTACTCTGTGAGGTTCCCACCAGGGCTAGGATTTTACAAACACTGATTGTGCAACAGAAAGATAACCATTCTCCACGGAGGAGAAAGAGCCTGTTGTTGGGATGCCTCCAATTCAGCACAGGGTCATTCTAGATACACCCGTGCTTTCCTTTGAACATAGATGTCCAGGGAAACCAGACAGCCAGAATGGCAGCTCTAACACGTGTTTATTTTTATGGTGTCTTTTAAGAGAGCAAATTGACAGGAGGTATCTGTCAGGGTATTACTGACATTTAGATTGATGGCAAGTATACTTTGGAACGAGGTGAAGCAATTATTTTTTTCTCTGAATTAATGTTTCCCCCTCTATCCCACAGCTGACTAACACAGTTCTAAGAATCTGACATTGCCAAGCTCATTCTTTACATAAAAGATCCCCAGCAGTTGGATTTGTTTTCCAGTAACTGCTCTGGTTTTTTATTTCAACCACCTACACATCATTCATCAGGCCTCTGATGAAATGGCAGACCAGCGGCCACATAGGGTCAAGACTAAGCACTCTGTCCAATCATTGCCTTTCATCCAAGGTAACATATACTGAGTATTTTCCACCAAGAGTTTAACATCTGAAAGGTCAGATTACCTTGGCATGAAAAATTGAATATGTCTCTAATCTACTATTTCTCTAGGGAAAAAATAGGAATAAGTTTTTTTCACAAAGCCACTGTTGAGTCCTACTGTGTGCAAACACTTCTACCCATGAGGGCTATGAGACAGAAGATGAAATCAATTCTATTTTGCTCTTTGATCCTCCTCCCTTTCTCCTGCACTCCTCAACCTATTTCTTTTCCTCTCTCGGATGCCCTTTCACATATTCCTCATATTGGCCTCATATCTGATCTTGCTGGACAGAGATCAAATCCATCCTGCTCTCTATATCCATACAGCAAGCCCAGGGCCATATATCCAAGCAAAACAAACACACAGCCTGATCTGTTCTTGAAGTATATGAAGTGGCCTTGGATGGAGAAGCCAATTCCTAAGAGTTCTGTGTATGTGTGGACCTGTGTGAAGATAGGAAACTAGCTGCCCCTAATACTATCTGCCCACAGACCATATTCTGCTCTGAGAACCACAGCACAATTCTTCTCAACATCTTACAGACTGATGCTAGACAAGTAGTTCTCAGTCCCACCTATCAATCAGAACCACGGGTAGAGCATTAAAAATGAAATCAAAGCAAGCCAAACAAACCAAAACCCTACAGCATAAAAGTTTGGGCCATCCCCTAAGATTCTCATTCGGTAGGTCTGTGATGGCCTGGGCTCTCAGGTGGCTCTGATGCATGGCCAGCCTGGAGAGTCACCCTTCTGGGGTTTCTCAGTCACACTGGAGACTTCTCCTGAGTCATCTGTATGGTATTTACAGTCAGCAAGTACTTCCCTGTTCTCTGAATTGTCTTTCTGGACGAGGGACTGATTTGCCTGTTAGATTTCTCTAGAACCCCACGGAAGCAAAGAACAAATATCGTTGTTACCCCTTGTCCTTGATAGCTTTAATCAAACTAAAAATTGCCTCTCTGCCTCTTAGCTCTGCTGCCATATATGTGGCAGATGGAAAGACAAAAATCTCTACTATAACATCTCTCTGGGGAGTCCCACTATCATCACCCCCAGATCCACCCATCTTCACCATGTTGCAGGTCAGCTAGATTCTTCCTGATATGCCTCACTCACATTCTGGACCTCCTTCCCCACCAGCCTGGACTCTACTGGGCCTGGAAAAAGATCAAGTTCATGGCAAAGGACAGGTTAGGGGGAAGTTCTTTTACTTTTCTGCTGTTACCACTGGGTCACTCCTCTCCCTAGTCAGTCATCTCTGCTGTGTTTTTACTCTGGCTTCTGTGCTTCATCGGTCCCCTGCCCTTAAGAGTGCACAGCATCCCGCATCCTTATTTACAACATGCTACTTTTCTGTGTCTGCAAGGTTAGAGTCTCTTCGAGGTGTTCTGACTCATGTAACACTTGAGCAGTACTATTCACATGGCTGCTGTCAAAAGCCCACTTTTCAGAGGTCTAAGTGTTCCTGCCCCCAAGTAGCTCTCTGTCAAGGAGAACAAAAAGAAGTCTTCTCCGCTGATCTGTGAATGAAAGCTAGAAATTGGATGGCACAAGCACCACTGGATCTATTTTTCTCCCTATTGTGCAGAGAGTAAATTCATCACACTGACACTGGAAGGATAACCTACGAAGACTGACAAGTAAAACCCAACTTCCCTTGAGCTGCAAGAGAAACTCTATGGGCAAGGGAAAGGAGAGATATTAAAATTAGCAGCAGCCATTTGTCGGAGGAGGGGAGCAGCTCAGAAACATGGAATATGGTTCACAATTTGAAAAATATAACCAAAAAACAAAACTCCAACTTCAGTTGTGCTGACCTTTGCCTCCTTTGATGGCTGGAGAAAAATCCATCAATCAATCATTTCCCAATGGGTTTGGTAGTTACCCTAATGTGCTGGCTTGGTACTCAAAATAACATGACAAGCAACAAACAATAAAGCAAATAAAGAAAAAATAAAAAGATCTCATTTTCAATAGCATCAAAAACAATAAAATATTTAGGGTTACGTTTAACCAAGGAGGTGAAAGTTACTTACAGTGAGAAGCATATGACATTGATGAAAGAAACCAAAAAAGACACAAACCAGATGTAAAGATGATACCCTGTATTCATGGGTTGGAATAATCCATGTTAAAATGTCTACACTACCCAAAGTTATCTATAGATTCAATGAAATCACTACTGAGGTTCCAATGACATTTTTCACAAAAGTAGAAAAAACAACTTAAAATTTATATAGACCCACAAAAGACCCCAAATAGCTAAAGCAATACTGGGAGAGAAAAACAAAGCAGTAGGCAACACACTTCATGATTTCAAGCTTTATTATAAAGATAAAGTAATCACAACAGTATAGTACTGGCATAAAAACAAATACGTAAACCAATGGAACAGAATGGAGAGCTCAAAAACAAACCTACGCATATACAGTCAACTAATATTTGTCAAGGGAGCCAAGAATACTTGATGGAGAAAACACAGCCTGTTCAATAAATGATGCTGGAAAAACTGGATATTTAAATGTAAAAGAACAGAACTAGACCCCTGTCTTAAACCACTCACAAAAATTAACTTGAAATGGATTAAAGACTTAAATGTAAGACCTGAAACCATAAAACTCCTAGAAGAAAACAGAGAAAAGCTCCTTGATATAGATCTTGTCAATGATTTTTTGATAGGACACCTAAAACACACGCAACAAAATGAAAAAATAAGCAGGACTACATCAAAAAATTGCACAGCAAAATAACCAACAAAGTGAAAAGGCAACCTACAGAATGGGAGAAAATACTAACAACTCATGCATCTGATAAGGAGTTAATGTTCAAAATGAATAAGGAACTCAAACTCAGTAGCAGAAAACCCTAAATAATCCAACTAAAAATAAGCAAGGGACACAGTTATCTTTCCAAAGAAGAGATGAAAATGGCCAAGAGATACATGGAAAGGTGTTCAACATCATTCATCATCAAGGAAATGAAAATCAAAACCACAGTAAGATGTCATCTTACACCTGTTGAAATGTCTATCATCACCCCGTACCCCCTGCGCACCCCCAAAAAAAGATCAAATGTTGGCGAGGAGGCAGAGAAAATCAGTACCCTTCATGTACTGTTGGTAGGAATGCAAATTAGTGCAATCACAATGGAAAACAGTATGGAGGTTCCCCAAAAAATTAAAAATAGAACTACCATATGATCCATCAGTGCCATATCAGGGTATCTATCCAAAATAAACGAAATTACTATGTTGAAGAGTTACCTGCACTGCCATGTTCACTGCAATGTTATTTATAACAGTCAAGACATAAAAACAACCTAAGTGTCCACTGACAGTTAAAAAAGTTGTGGTGTCTATATACAATGGAATACTATTCAGTCACAAAATAAAGGAAAATCCTGCCATTTGTGACAACATAGATGGACCCTGAGAGCATTATGCTAAGTGAAATAAAACAGAGAAAGACAAAACTATATAATGGAATCTAACAAGAGGCAAACTCCTAGAGAAAGAGATGAGATTTATGGTTACCAGAGTGGGGGTTGGGGAACGGGGAATTAGGTAAAGGTGGTCAAAAGGGACCAACTTCAGTTAGAAGTCAGTATTGAGGATGTAATGTGTAATATGACTATAGGTAATCCTGCTATATGGCATATTTGAAAGTTGCTGTGAGAGTAAATCCTAAAAGTTTTCATCACAAGGAAACAACAATTTTTAATTTATATGAGACAGTAGATATTAACTAAATTTACCATGGTAATAATGTTACAATATATGTATGTCAAGTCATTATCCTGTATACCTTAAGTTTATACAGTGTTGTATGCCCATTTTATCTCAATAAAACTTAAAAAGAATATTGCAGCTGATCTCTGCTTATTACTCTTACATCTTACAGACTGGGAGAGACTGTAGCTAATGTTCCTCAGAAATCAGAAGAAGCAAACAGATAGTTATCTAAGAAAGTCAAGTCCAAAGTGAGAGGCAGAGTCTGAGAGACAGATTGACTGACTTGAACCGAGGCAGCTATAAAAATTCCTGGTGACCTCTCCCTGCCTGTTAATCAATATGCATCTATAACTGTTTCTGCAGCTTGAAGAATCAAGGAAGTTCTTCTTTAATATCCTAGACAACAATGCCATGAAACCAGAAGACAGAAAAGGAATATACTAGGTACTCCGTCAGTGTTTTTTAAATATAGAAAGCACAGTGCAGTCAATATAGGTACAGGCGATAGGAAATCTGTTACCTTAAAGGGGAAAAAAACCAGTTTAATAAGAGCTCACGTAAGGCAGGAAAAATTGAGAGGCTGGAATTACATAGGAGATACCATTGTGACCCTTATGGTCTTCAAAAACAGGAAGTACCATTAAGATGCTTGAAGTAATCTCTCTTTTGGTATCACGCTAATATCTCCTCCAGTAGCCATGGCAGAGGCTATGAAGTATGCCTCCCCAACACCAGAGTTTGGTCTCTGACTTATTCCCCATGAAATGGAACCACAGTTGTCCAAATTCATGTGTGTGACAAAAGAATTAAGATGGGTCTGGGCCACCTTGTTGCCATGTGGGAGCAAGGATATTCTCAAAAACATCAGCTGTAATATTCCAAAGGCTAACGTGTGCGGCCTCTGACCAAGCAGAAGGGATCTGGGCATCACAGAGAAAATGACGACTGTATTTTGGAATATGCAGGGTATTTGGAGAGAGACGTGGAAAATAAGATGATACTAAAACAAGGACAGCCATGATACATTGTGAGGAAAGGTCACTGTAATGTACAGTTGAGTTTCCAACAGTCTTCAAGTCTTCTCAGTTCAAATTATGATAGTCCTATATTGATGTTATTTTTCAATGACTAGATTATAAAACAAGGACACAAATTAGAAAGACTGTTTAGGTGGTAGGAGAACTCTGGATAACGTGTTTGGCCCTTGCCACTGATTTGTTAACATGGTGACCCCCGCTGTCCCTTACTGATGAACTACCATGGCGATTACCTTTAAAAAAAATCCATTCTGAAAAACTGTAGGGGCTCCATCTGGGACAGAATGCTGTGCAAGGTCTCATGGACTATAAGCTGGACTTTCAGGAGCCGGGTGGCCCTAGCATCAGAGAGGTTGGGGACACTGGGGGTAGGGTGTCATCTCAGCCTGCCCCTGCTCTGGATGGGCAGGGGATGTGTGAGGAAAAGGTGGATTCAGCCCAAGACTCCTTTCCCAGATCAAGTGACTACATTTAGAGTAGATCTTATAAACACTTAAGTCTCTTGGAGGGATAGACACATGCACGTTTGATAAAAACTGGATTATTTGGGACTGGATATACCTGTGTTTGTGCTACAACCTGAAGATAAATTACAAGTAGCTCTTATTGGATGAAACATAGGTAAATGTCAAGGATGGAAAGGTCTTGATTACTTTGGCACATTTCTCAGGACACTGCAACTGCGATATCACTCTTCAAAAGAAGAGACTGGAAAAATTTAATACAAGAAATGAAAATAAAGTCTGTTTTTCTTCTGTTGGAATTACATTTTAGTAGATTACTACAGGGGAAAATAAATCAAGAAGGGCAGATACATAGATTCTTCTCATACAGAGGATAAGTTTGGAAAGACCAGTGCAAGTTGGGGAAATGCTGAGTGATGTCAGCAAAAAGAAAAATACCAAGGTTCATTAACAGAATTAAAATTAAGTTTAATATATATTTCTAGAAGTGTACAAGTCCATGAGTGCTGAGGGACAGACAGACAAATGAGGGAAAGGGACCAGCAGGGCTGAGGAGTATTTTGCATTCCTGTGAGCACAAAAAATTAGGTGAAAGGAGTAATCAGTTGGAACTGGACCTCTCAGAACCAGGATTCAGCAGAGTGAAGTCACCATTCCTGGTTGCCATAGGAACAGCTCAATCTAAAAAAGTCTAATAAAAAATTACAAATGAAGTAAATAATGTTAGAGGTGAAGCAACCATGGCCTACGTAGCACCACTTGGGAGAGATACAGCAAGGAGTTTATGAGGGATCTGGGCCATAGGTAAAGATTGGGGTTATAAGACTAGGAAATGAAGTTCATTATCAACAGGTCAACCTGAGACTGCCTTCTTAAGAGGGCTTGGAAATACTGCCATCCTACTGTTTCTCCTACCAACTTCGACAAAAATCATGGATTTGTAGATCTCTATCTCTTTACCCTCCATACATCCAAGTGGCTGCCAGCAAGGAGTAATAAACAGGGAAATAGCAGTTGTTCATCCTCCTGGTGACCCAGGTCAATCACCTGAGGTCAGAGAAGTGTGGCTCCTCCTACTGAGACTTGCCCCCAGGCCCTTTGCATCACCCTGGGGGCCAGGCCTGCCTGGGTGGGGTGTGGGAGGAGAACAGGCAATCAACACCACCACAAAATTTACAACTTGGAGGAGAGCAAGAGATTCTGAAATGCATCTTGCTAAGTATTCACCCTCCATTCTCACCATTATTGGAAATCTCTAGAAACACACGAATGGATCCATTTCAAGGCTGAGAGAAAGAATAGGAGTATGAGATAGTATACCATGCCAGGTCATCATTTCCCAAATTTGTACGAATCCTAAAACTGGATAAGGGTTTGCAACAATGTCCCTTTCTCAAGCTGCTATGGGAAAACCCCATGAGGGCAGGTCATAAAGTTGCCAGGGTCATATCATGGGCAGACAGTTTTATAGACTACTGGGGCAAAATACCTGCTTCTCTCCCCTCTGTCACTGGGCAAGAATGGCAAGTAGAGAGTGCTACATTAACTTTGAGAGAGTCAGTGCCACCGCGTTCTCAGCTTGATTAAAGGTGCATCAGTAATTGCACTTCAGTACCTGCACCCATTGGTAAGATAAAATTTGAAGATTTCTGGACCCCAGCAATAAATCACAAATTCCTAATACCAAGTCATAAACTTACAAAAAAATAAACTATTTAAATATATACACAGAAGTTTTTTTTAAAGTACTGCATTCAACTTAGTTTTCTAAAATCTCACCAAGAGCCATGGAAACAGGTATTTTCAGGAACAGTCCTCCCATGAGTTCCCATCATTGGTCCCAGACCACCCCGACAGCAGGATTCAGGGGAAGAAGGCAGAGGAGGCACCTTCTTATGCCAACTCCAAAAGGCAGTTCTTCAGCAAAAACCTGTTGGGTGCTGGCCACACGGACATGGGAATGGCCCTTAATTCATTCTTTAGAACAACATCTCCATTCTTCTGCCTGCCACCCTCCACCTCATCAAAGTAGATAAGCAGCAGAAAAATGGGGGCAGAGAACCCAGCCTCCAGCCACACATCATTAATGACAAGGGAGCAGGCCACTCCTATTAACCCGCCTCTTCCACCTTTCTCTCCATAACAAACACAAAGGATGCACATAACCAGTGTCTAGAAACTCAGAAAATCCCTCCCCCACCCCCACCCCCTTGCAACAGAGGTGAGACCTGGAGTTATCTATCCACCAAGAAAGAGAACTACAACCAGCAAGGGCACCAACCCTCTCGGTTTCATCAGAACAGAAGTTTTGTAAAGCCAAGAGCTTTCAAGCCAAAAAGGTGTCTGGTGTTTGAGTAAAACTACTTAGAACCTGGAGTTCATAAGAAGAGGTCTTATGGGTTAAAAAAGTTCAAAAGCTGCTATGATTTCAACATCAGGAGCAAAAGTGATAATAAACATAGTGGCTAGTTTTACATTTTGCCCAGTAAGGGCACTTTTTTTTTTTTTTTAAAGAAGAAAGCTATCACCTACATGATCACTATAATTTCAACAAAATGAATGAATCGATGAATCAACAAATCAATAAATAAACCCACTTGATAACCATCATCACAAAGACATAATCACAGAAAATAAAAAAGGTAGACTTTTCCATTCATAAAGTAACCTTAATGAGACAATCCCTACATTGTTATTTTCTTGCTGACTTGCAAATCATTTTTCCTAGGCAGACATGGGTCCTGGCACAGTGCCCTATGATGTTTAAGAGCCACTACTGAAGGGGCGGGTGCCTGGGGTGAATCAGTCAATAAAGTGTCTACTCTTGATTTTGGCTCAGGTTGTGATCCCCCGAATCAAGCCCTGGGTAGGGCTCAGCACTGACAGCGCAGAGCCTGCTTGGGATTATCTCTCTCCACCCTTCCCTCTCCCCATCCCTCTCAAAATAAATTAATAAACTTTTTTTTTTTAAAGAGCCACTCATGTAGCTTTGAGGCCACATTTTGCTGACAGATGGACAGAGCACCAGCAGAGAGAGGCAGTGCACAGGCCAGAACTCCCAGCTCGTGCTGGCTGGGCACTTTTCCCTCTCCCACCAGCCTGGGTATTGGCACAGCAAGCACCAGCAAAACCAGAAGCATCCTGCCATTCCTGCCCTCTGCAGAGCAGGGGCCTTTTTATCCCAAGGGCCCCCTACATCTTGTAGTTCTTATTCTTGCTTTCCATCGGTTCCACTTGATCAAAATGCCAGGTTCTTCCATTCTAAAACCACACCGTTGTAATGGTAGGGTGGGGGTGCTAGCAACAGGGTTTTTTACTCCACTGAGGACTGGAATGCCAGTTGAGATCTCTGGAACCAAGACAATTTTTCTTCACCAGAATATCTACATAGGTGCTTTCATTAAACTTTCATGAAAGGGAAATAAGCTGGAGGCTTTTCTAGTTCATTCGGTTCCCCCTACAAATATATAATTTAAACGCTGGTAGCTGTTAAAAAGTAAATTACATGATCAAAGGAAAAGTCTAATAAATAAACTGAGAGGTTTCTATTCTCCCAGGATTTCTTGAATTTCAAATGTGCTTCATTTTTAAGAGGTAAGCAAGGGTTTTAACCCAAAACATTTCCCCTAAATTCAAATATCATTAAAAAAAAATTTTTTTTATGTTTATTCATTTTGAAAGACAGCACAAGCAAGGGTGGGGCAGAGAGAAAGGGGGACACAGAATCTGAAGCAGGCTCCAGGCTCTGACCTGTCAGCAAGAGGCCGACGCAGGGCTTGAACTCACGAACGGCAAGATAATGACCTGAGCCGAAGTCGGACGCTCAACTGACTGAGCCACCCAGGCGCCCCAATTCAAATGTCATTTGGAATTAAAACACGTTTCTAAAAATGCAGCTGAAATCCATTTTTACAACCCATCTCTACCCCTGCCCCCCAACTAAACAGTTATTTTTTAAAACCTTCAACAAAATCTTTCATCAACACCCCCCACGAGAATGCAACTATACACTTAACAGTATGGGCTAGAGAAAGCTTAGATGCCCCAATCCCTCCTCACTCCTCTAAGAAACTTTAATAAAAATGTTTAATTTTTTATTGCAAATTAAAATGTAAGAAAACACAACACGGCACGAGAAATGACCTTTGGTTCAGCCATGGAGAAAAAGCTCAAGCTTTCTAAGATGACTGAGGTCATTACGACAAGACTAGACTAACAGAGCGTCAAATGTCAACAGCAAGAATGGCAAGAACTCCAGGGTTTGTGTGACATTAGCAAGGCTGAATGTTATCACATTTGCAAAACACCACCAGGATCGCACAGCCATATCGATTTTAAATATGAGGCACCCGACTCAGAGTGAAAACATTTCCCCCAAGAAAAGGCAATTCCACTAAAGCTGAAGCACTATATTCGGGAAAGAGGAGGAGGATTTGATCCTCTGGAACTTTAAAAATTCATTCTATGGGTTCTTTCACTTGAAAATGCTTCTATTCAGGATATGAAGAAACGTAAAAAGCTAGTTAACCTTAATGGTTGTTCCTAATTGTTGAAATTAACATTTCATTCTTCTGCTGGTTCATTTTGGGGATTGGATGAAAAAGGGAGAGACCATTCGACTAGCTTTTTCCATTTTTACGATGAATTCCAGCCCTACGGAAAAGCAGAACTAGAATCGCATCATGGCACCAGAAGAGAGCGGAAGCACCGAGAAGCTGGCATTGAGGTAAGGCTGCACACTTCTGTCACTTCACCAAGTTCAAGCCTATGGCCACAGGCTATCCAGACCACATGCAGAATAAAAAAGGAGACTTGGAAAACTTTTCAACGTCTTAAAGGAGGTAAATGACTCCGCAGGCGACCCATTCTCCTAATTGCAGAGTGGCAGTTTAACAAGCTGCTTGACAATTAATTTTTAAGTATGCAGCCACGTCTAATTCCACAAGATTGAAGTGTGTGGTGCACAGGGTGGTTTTTTTTTTTTGTTGGTTGGTTTTAATTGCAGAGGCACAAATAATGGAGATTGCTCTGAACACTCACACGGTGAGAAGCTCAGTTCATTACAAATAAGCTGGCGTCGGTTGTCCATTCAAAGTACACGTATATTAAAAGAGTGAAGGGGCGCCTGGGTGGCTCAGTCGGTTAAGCGTCCGACTTCAGCTCAGGTCACGATCTCACGGTCCGTGAGTTCGAGCCCTGTGTCGGGCTCTGTGCTGACAGCTCAGAGCCTGGAGCCTGCTTCCGATTCTGTGCCTCCCTCTCTCTCTGCCCCTCCCCCGTTCATGCTCTGTCTCTGTCTCAAAAATAAATAAACGTTAAAAAAAAAAAAAATTTAAAGGAGTGAATAACATACCCATTCCGATAGGTCACTGAGCTAGAAAAATCAAAAACAAAACAGTAAATGGATATTTTAGTGTATGAAATTCTTGCAAAAGCTTTCAAGCAATTTGAGGAGTCAACAGATGTTTACTGTAGGAAAAAGAAAAAAAAAAACAGTGAGAATAAAGGGGGTGGATTTCCCGCCTAGTGAGTATGTGGTTATTTGAGCTAGAAGTTAAGCAGTGGCATCAGATGTAGAAGTTTGTGTTCACTTCTTCCCCCTGGTACAGTGCTGGTGTCTTCAAGAAACTAGCAAGCAGCATGCTACAGCCAAACTTTGTGGGCAGCACTTTTTCATAATTACATTTATATAAGAAAATCCAGGGGCACCTGGGTGGCTCAGTTAAGCATACGACTTCAGCTCAGGTGATGATCTCATGGTCTGTGGGTTCAAGCCCTGTGTTGGGCTCTGTGCCAACAGCTCAGAGCTTGGAGCCTGCTTCAGAGTCTGTGTTTCCCTCTCTCTCTCTGCCCCTCCCCTGTTCATGCTCTGTCTCCATCTCTCAAAAATGAATGTTAAAAGAAAAAAAGAAAAAATCCACCCAAACAAAAGGGTCAGTACCCACATCAGACAAATTTCAAACTTCTTTTTCTTTGAAATACTGCAAACAAGCATTTGGACTTTCTTTTAAAACCAAAGAGGTACTTTCTTGCCATCAACTAAGGTCTTGTAGATGGCATATTTTAACTGGATACCATGTTATCAAAAGGCCAGTTCAAAAATGAATTATGAGTTGTCTGCATACTTTTTCATAACCATCAGCTTATCAGAGAAGCATTAACATCCATTATATTAGCATAAAATCCTAAAATCATAGCGTAACATGTGAGAGAATTGTAAGAAGAGGAGAAAAGGAGCAAGAATGGTGATATACGTTTCGTGACAATTTGGTCTGTGAAAAAACATATTCAAAACCTTAGTTTGAAGGCCTCTCGTTATTATTTAATTTCTGAAAAGAGCATCTGGCTCCTTGAAGAAAGACACTGTGTCAAAACTACAGACTACATCCCATATCCGTCCAAAAGAAAATTTATAGGAGATTCAAAAAAAAAAAGATTAAAATTATAGAGTCATCACTTTATGCTTTAGGGGTGCTGTCTTAGGCAGAGTTTCGAACATCCTTTGTTCACATGAAGGTAGAAAGAGAATGAGCACATGGATTCAAATCTACCTAAAATTATGGGAGCCGGGTCTCAAAAGCAGTGGCTAACACAAACAGGTTAATATTTCCACAGCTCATCAGTGATGGGCTACATATAGTCACTAGGACACTCCAGATGAAGTGAGTGGCAACGCTTTTCCTTGGTGCAGGGCAACCTCCGTAGGCAAGGGACAGGTCTCTTGCATCCAGGTGGTGTCAAATAGTTAAGAGCTGGTGAAACCAAAGCCCAGAGGAGGTAGGAGATTTACCATAGTCAGACTTCCGGTTGGTTAGCAGAGCCAGGATGATGCCTAAACTTCCTGCCTCCCAGGTTCCTCCCCTAAACAGGCTGCCTCTAGGGAGCAAATCTGAATGAACTCTAATGCCGGACAGATTTGAAAGAGTAGTTTTTTGGTTTTTATTTTTAATATATGAAGTTTATTGTCAAATTGGTTTCCATACAACACCCAGTGCTCATCCCAAAAGGTGCCCTCCTCAATACCCATCACCCACCCTCCCCTCCCTCCCACCCCCCATCAACCCTCAGTTTGTTCTGTTTTTAAGAGTTGGAAGAGTAGTTTTGACATATAACCTCCCCCGGGCTTTTGCATGTAAGCGTTATTCTGCCCAGTAGAGGTAGTTATGTTTTTAAATACAAAAATATTATTTTTGTAGAAGGTATGGACAACCAGCTGTAAGGGAAAACAGAAAGGGAAGCATCCAAAATCAGAATGTTATTTTTTCTTCACTTCCAAAGAAAAAGCAGGGGCAAGCCAAGTAAAAATGTAATACCGTGGCATCCTGTTCTCACTAATGAGGCAGTAGACAGGGGTAACATTCCCAAGATGAAACAGACAGGCACTGGCACTGGGGTGGGGGTGGGGTCAGAGTCCCGAGGGTGGGCACCGAGGAGGTCCCTGGGGACCCTGAAGTAGTGGCTTTTACCAAATCGTGCAAAGGAAGGTCATACTTGAATACCTAATGGGGCTGTTTTGGTGTATCCTCGCTCCCCTGACTTTATGGCATATGAGGGCAGATCCTACGACTTACCGGATAATACACGCAGAAGTGACTGTAGTTTTTGTCCAAAGGAAAGCTTATGCACTATTGCAAAGGTGCAATTAATGCCTCTTGTTAGATTTGATTCATGAAATGATTTCTCTCTTTTAAAAAATGTAGTCTTTAAAGAAAGGTCAATGGGGATGAGGTTTAGTTAGAACTGGGTACATCATTCCTCCGTCTTGTTCCCTCTCCATACATATACCAAAATACATTCTCATTCTGGCTCTTTTCTGACAAGTATGAAAGGAAGGCAACAATCTCAGACTGAGAGGCTAAATCTCGATGACGGGGTATCCCTTCCCTTCTATAACACAGAAATGGTGTGAACTCATGGCCCCAGGAATAAAGGGGTAAGGATCCTACTAGCCTTCTTCATTCTGGATGAGTTCAAGATTTCTAACTCTGGGCACAGCTTGAGTTCAAACTTTACTCAAGGGGCTCCTAACTCCTCTCATCAGCACCTGGACTGAAAACAGATGTGAAAACACATCTACCAGATTCTAAAGACTGACTTGTTCTCACTGCAAATTTCTGAGGGATGGTGGGATTGAGGGCTCAGAGGGAGATGGTAACATCTCTTTTAGTGCCATGTCCTGCTGAAAGTGGCTGGGTATTTCATATACTGTAGGTCCAATCAATCAATCAAAAATGTTAAAGCATTTTAATATTTGTATGCAGGGATTCTATCTCAAACTCCAGTCATTTAGTTGGCCACAGGGCCAACATGTGTCTCTTGGTAATTTTCTCCTGAATAAAATCAGATAGGATTTAATCACAGTCAAATTGACCCATAGATGAATTTAGCTAGGGTGGACTCTGGGGGCACCAAACATTCTCTGCCTCCAAATCCTCATCATTTATTCTCCTTTTCAACATAAAGCTGGGTCCCACATGCTACTTGCTATAGCTACAGACACTTCAATAACAAACTCTATTGTTAAACAAAGCTGGACACCTTTGTTTTCTTTATTAGCAAGGGGAATTGCTGCAGAATTATAAATCCTTGCAAAAAGACTTCTGTACGCTCATCATGTGAATAAACAAACAACCAAAGTCATTTTTAAACATGTTCAGTTGCTGCACACCAGTGAACAGACACACCACACAAGGACCAATTTATGGCTAGAAGGAAAAATTACACTCTTCAAAGCATCCCATTTGGTGGCAGTCATGATCATTAGTGAAAGTAATATCTATTTAAAAGCAGTAAATGCCTATTTCCAAACAGAATGGACTGGCATACAAAGGAAGCGTCATCCCACTCAAGCATCCCCAGGCTTCCTAGAGAATCATTATGGTCTGTCATGTTAACTCACTTCCTTTTTTTTTTCCCTCTCCTCTTTTTCTTTTTTTTCCCCTGCTGAGTATCATCATCTAAAATCAAATTAAGTACTAATAGTAAATGTGCACAGAAATCACTTCAGGAAAGCAAAACAATCAGACTCAAGAGGTTATATAAAAATACTCTTTCTCATGGTAAAGATCAAGAGCCCAGATGGAATTGTGACAACATTCCAAGAGGGTTACAGTAGCTGAGCTGAAGCTGTTATCCAGGTGACTAATTAAAAGAACCACCAACAAATAATAACGTCTTAATAATTTCAAGAGTACCATCTCCCATCTATCTGTACTCCAGCTCCCCTTTCAAGTCCCTTCCTTCCAGCTCTAAAATTGCTAGTCAAGGATGATGGTGAGGATAATAATAAATGTGTCAAGATGACAAAAAACTATTATAGTCTCTGTTTGGTAAAACAGCACAAAAAGGTGACATGACACACAGGAAATTTCAGAGTCTGACCCAACATGGGGATCAACGAATATTTAGTAATAAATACTGTGTATCATTTATTTTGGACTCAAGTTTTCAAAGAGAATGAATCACCCAGTAAGATTTAAGGTACTGGTTTTTGAATATAGTAAATTAAAGATGGCCCCTGAAATATATAATTCTATTGAGTAAACTTCTCCTACAACATGGCTGGTCTTTAAGGTAGGTCTTATTTGTATGCTCCAAAACTAAGTAGTCACTGTTATCAAGAGTCTTCACATTCTCTTCGGAAAATGAATTGCTATGTATGCTTCTTTAAGACAGACCAAGTTAAGACTGTAACTTAGGTGCACGGCAATAAAGAAGAGGAAGGATTATAACCAGAACTTCTGAATGTACTTTGTCATGCTAAATCAAAGAGTCCTTTCAAATACACTTTTTGACCAAATCTGGATAAAAGAATGCCCAAGAGATAATTCTCCAGTTAACATAGCATCTATCTTCCCAGTTTCTATCCTTGGGCCACAAGTAGGCAGAGTCTAGCTGATCTTGGTTGAAACTCAAAGTGGTACTACTCCAAATCAACCAGCTCCTCCTCACCAAAGAGGTCTGTAAATGATGAGTTGTTAGTTTTGGAAAAAGAATGAGGAATTAAAAATTGATTTGTTCCACTGAGCTGAAGGGCATATGTCTATGGAGGAAAGCATGGGTACTAAGGTCAATGAGAGGGGGAAGTAAACACAGACTTCAGTGAACATCCAAAGAACAAAAACTCACCTGTGTTAATGCTCTACAGTACAAAACAAAGCTATTCTCGGGTGGCTGACAAAAGCATCTTATTTTAAACCACAAGAGTGAAGAATCACAAACACTGGTGTTAAGGACCCTAAGAAACAAATTAAACATTCTAATTTTATAGGTGACAACACTATGGCTCCAAGAGATGATAAGACTTGTGTAAGATCACATTAAATGCTGGAAGATGACCCACATGTAAATACTGATTCCATTGAGTCTATGATCATCATCTCTTTTACCATAAAGGACACATTTCCTTATTATGTATGAGTTCATTTGAGTCAAGTGAGAATAAACTGTGCTAGGTACTACAAATTGTTCCTATCTACATGCAGTTTACTCCCCAGTACAGGATGCAGAAAATTGGACTTGCAGTTACAGTACAGAATAAGAACTATTTACTCCCTGTTGCTCAAGCAAGGGCACCCATCCCAGACTTCTGGGGTCAATAAAGGCTTCTCAATAGATCTAATATTCAAACTGGTTCCTTGAAGGCAAAGTAGAGATTTTACAGGGGCAGAGAAACAGGAGGAGGAAGCTGTTCTAACAGGAGGGGGTAGCAGACACACAGGATCAGAGGCAAAAGAGTGCTGCTATGTTAGACGAAGTGAAAGGAATTCAATATGGCTGGAACACTGAGTGCCTGGGGGGAAGTGGTGAGGGACAGGGCAGGAAAGGTGAGCAGGGTGAACAAATCCAGAAAGCCTTTTTGCCTAGTTAAGGAATTTAGACTTTTTCTCAAGATAATGGGAAGACAAAGAGTTTTAAAACAGGGAAGTAAAATGATTAGATCTGCATTTTGGAAAGAACATTAGGATAGCTCAATGAAATAGAATGGCAGCACGGGGGTGCATGTGTGGTTAAGTATAAAAGAAACCAAAGCAGTTAGTAAGCTGTTGGTGTAGTCTGGAAGACAGGATAGTCATCTAGTGCAATATCTGAGGGGGATGGAAATAGATATTTGTATTTGAGATATTCAGGCCACAGAATTAAAATACCCGATGATAAATAGATACAAATTGATGTGGGTCATTTGGGAAAGAATCAAAATTATTCTGAAGTCTGTGGTCAAAGACCTTCTGACACGGGAGCTATGGAGTACAGTCCCTCAGTTTTATAGTCAGGGACCATTCTTCTAACAATAGAAAGTCAAGACAGCTCTATATTTTTTCATCATGAATGAAACTGTGGAGTCCCGGAAGGCAAAGACTGAATTCTACAGGATACTTCATTGGGGCAGTCATAAACCTCTGATGAGACTTTCCCAAGAAAAAAGAACTGCCCAACAAGCACCCTCCATCTCAACGCCCTTCTCACATTTTCTGGCGGATCATGGGTTAGGAAAAAGGAGTAGGTTCAATGTCCTATGGCCTGCATATGCAGCGTAAATGGTGATATCTTCCATTTTCTGGTGGACGTTGGTTAATCCAAAGGAAGCAGGATTAGGGGTGATCAATAAAAGAAATCAAACACAGAAAGATTTATGTGGATCAGCTCAAGGTCCTAAGGTTTTCCAGTTCAAAACTGGAGGAATGAAATGAAGTATGTACTTTTGGGCTACGGTGTGTCCCAATCCCCATTTAGGATGTAAATCAGGTACTCACCCCTTCGCCGCCATTTTCACCTGTATTGGCAAGCATTTCCTGCAGAGCTCTCACAGAGAGGGACTGTTCCAGCACAAAATTGCAGACGCAGAGATCTGGAGGAACATACTGTGGGAATAAAACCAGAATGAGGATACCTACTCATATCAGTAGGGGACCAATCACACAATAACATCTCAAGGGCAAAAAGCCTATGAATCAAAGTGACAGGTGGGTGGGTGGGTGGGTGGATGGATGAATAGGAATATAAAAGGTAGCCTTCTCTTATTCAAGTTAAGATGGGTTTCAAGCTGAATTCTAAAGGATGAGGAGAAGAAAATGTCTAAGTCTCAAGGAAACAGTGACCAAGATGTCAGGAGCAACTTCAGTGAGGCTGGTAGTACAAATAGAAGAACACACATACAGCCTTGCCGAAGAAGGCAAAGTAAAGATATACTGATCTATACTGATGCCTGAGTAGGACCAAAGGAAGAGGGCCACTGAGATATCATTCACAATAATTTGTAAGAGGACAGTGGACACACCACAGTGTGGCTCTAGACAGTAGTGACACGATAGGTAATCTATTTACTTGTTAAGAAAACCTGGATACTGGGGTGCCTGGGTGCCTCAGCGGGTTGAGTGTCTGACTCTTGGTTTCATCTTGGGTCATGGTCCCACAGTTTGTGGGTTTTAGCCCTGCATCAGGCTGTGCACTGGCAGTGCAGAGCCTGCATGGGGTTCTCTCTCTCTCCACCCTTCCCCTGCTCTCTCTCTCTCTCTCTCTCAACATAAATAAAAGAAAAAGAAAAAAGAAAACCTGGATGCTGCACTATAAAAAGGGGCATTAGGGGGATTAAGAGCTATATAAATATAATTCTGAACAAGAAATGTCCAGAACTAAAAGAACTGATGGCCCCTACAACAATCATTCTAATTTATTATGTGCTCCAGTGATATTAATATTTGTACTTGTTCTGGAACATTTCTCAACAATAGTTAAAGACAGCCTTTGCTGCATACTGACTAGTAATAGCTAATGCTCACGGACTATTTTCTCTGTGCCAGGCCCTGTTTTAGGTGCTTTGAATATATTAGCCCATTTAATCCTTACAACCACCCTGTATGATAGGAATTATTCACATTCCAGTTTACAGCCAAGGAAACTAAGGAACAGAGAAGTTAGGTCACATGCCTAAGGTCATGGCTTCTATTTGGCAAAGTTGGATTCAAATCCAGGCAGTCTGTCCCCAAAGTCTATATACTTAACTCTACACGATTCTTGCCACTGATGGAAATATTAAAGACATTTTTCACCACTAGGATGTTTTCAATCAGCAAATATTTAAGTATTACATTTATATAAAACACAGTACAGGGTATTGAGAAGGATACAAAGACATTGCTCTGTAGGAGCTTACAATCCAGTTTCATGATATACCATCTTCCTTAGGAATATAGCTTATAATCACTTTGCACGCCAAGCCTTTGTTTCCTACGGGATACTGGAGAACACTGACACTAGGAGAGGATAACAGGAATGAGGAATGAGGGCCAGAAGTCACCAACAGCTTATGTCTAACAGTCAGACAGGTAGAGCTGTTTCCATGGAGCTCCAATTTAAAAGATCAAGCCAGCCTGCTACTAAAGCACAGATAACCTCTCTGACTTCAACATTTTCTTTTTTAAAATAATGAAATGGTAATCTCTAAGTTTCCTTTAATTGGAGGCATTTTGTATACTCTTCAGCCCTCTTCCCAAACTCAATGTCCTCAAATAAAATGATGTTCTACTTGGGCCTATTATCTCCCTTCATTAAAGTTTGCAGACCCCCAGGCCAAGAATGTGTAACCCTATCCCATTTTGAGGACTTTTCCACTAAGTACGTTTCTCCTCAGGGTCCCCATATTCTGAAATCTTAAAAACCTAGTCTTCCTAGAATTATGGTATTACACAAAATTGCCCAATTCTTTTTATGAAAGTTATGATAGGAGAAACTACCAGGACACTACAGCTTTTATATATATATAATATATTCCTCGCTTTGTTTTCAAATATATATATATATATATATATATATATATATATATATATATATATATATTCCTCGCTTTGTTTTCAAAGTCTGTTCTTGCCGCAGGTAATTAACTCATCTGTATGGGACTTGAGCAAGCAAGCAACTGTTAATGCAGGGCTTTTTATGTTAATGCATAAAAAGTTAATGCATAACTTTTTATGAAAGTTATGATAGGAGAAACTACCAGGACACTACAGCTTTTATATATATATATATATATATATATATATATATATATACATATATATATATGTATATATAATATATATATATTCCTCGCTTTGTTTTCAAAGTCTGTTCTTGCCGCAGGTAATTAACTCATCTGTATGGGACTTGAGCAAGCAAGCAACTGTTAATGCAGGGCAGAGCGTCATGTCCACAAAGGGCTTCCGGAGCACAGAGAGCAACATTTTAAGCAGCATACAGTATGATAAAGCATTTCCCTAAAGGCCTTACACCATAAACATATCGCTCAGCTCAGTTTCCCCAAATATGGTGCCATCGCAGAGAATTTTACAGAGATTTTTTTTTTTTCCACCACTTTGTCTACCCGGATCTCAAGTCACCAGAATAGGAAGCAAAAGGAGTTTAAGTGTTTATTCCTCTTCACTAAAGCATGTGGTTTGGAGATTTTCTATTAAGGAAGGTCTGCAGTTACGGTTGGTACTTTAAAGGGCACTTTTTGGCTAATTCAACATTCACTCTCACTTTTACAACCACCATATCTAGCCCACTCTCCTTTGACAAAAACTTTCACAGTCCTCAGAGCTAGAGATCCCGCCCTGACAGGAGACCAGGGGATTCGAAGTCCCCCTTCTTTCTCTCCTGCGTCCGGTCCACAGGAGCACTCCCCCAGCACTGCCATCATCTATTCTGATGGAGGACCACCAATAATACGGAGACTAGACATGCCAATTATGATTTTCTTTTCCTTCCAGATATTAAAAGCCCTAAGGTGGTCATGACTTAACTGCTGGTACAGATGGGCACACTGAAATGCGACAGAGAGGGCACAGGGAGAAAGCACCTCAAATGAGAGCACTGTACCTGCACTGGCTTACACAGTTTCCTTACAGTTCAGTGTCTCTACCACTCAAGTGTGGCCCCTTCCTGGAGCCTACGCTTGGGGATAAGTTCACCCTGGTCTAACAGCACACAGAGCAACACGTGGGCAGTGGCAAGGGAGAAGACGGGGCAACAGGAGTATCTGGAGGAAAACAAAATGCAAGTAGTAACTTGTAACATAAACGGAGTCCAGAGCACAGAACCATCTGACCTGCTACCTCAGCTGCCATCCTTAATTAAACTCCACACAGGCCTCAGGTCCCACCTCCACGTTCTTTAAGAATGAGCAAAGGCCACTCGTCCATCAAAGCTAATTTGTTTGCAGCGAGCAAGTCTCCTAGGAGGTCAGCTCATTGTCTCTGTGCTCTGGAGCCTGTGCCTCAGTCACTCTGCCTGGCAGGCATGCGGCATGTGTTTACAGATTCTCAGCACGGACAGAAGGGCTCTGTTGACATCTGTTCTGAAATAGCTCTTCATCTCTCTTCCCAGCCCTGTCCTTTGCCTGGAGACGCACTCCATTCTCAAATGTCCTACAGAAAACCTTGAGATTCCAGGGCGCAGAGAAAGCCAGGAACTAGGTATTAATTTAGCTCTGCTATGGAAAGTCAAAGAAGGGAAGGCCTACGGACTTCCCATTTTCCATAAATCTATGTAACATCTTCCTCACTGCACTCAACATGTTTTTTTCTGGGGCTCACTAAAACCAAGATGGTGGCAATCTGATAAGCTCATTGTTAAGTTCACATAGCATTTTTCTACCTAGCACCTCACAACATGCTCTCAGCACCGTGCTAGCTTGTTCTAGCCAAGCTCTGGGGGATATGAAGAAGGGAGTCAGTTACAAGGAGGGCTGTCACCCCTCTACTACACTGTTAACCACACTCTGTTCCGGTTACAGGATTCTTTATGCAGTACGGTCTATTTCATTAGATTGTGGGAATCTTGAAAAATCTGTGTCTTTTTCTATTTTTGGTATCCCCAGTACAAAAAAGAGCAAGTACTCAACTTCAGTCTTCTTGAATTGAGTGTGTCCTAGAAGACTACCTGAGAGTATGTGGCTCATGGTGGCTGTGGGTTCATACAAACTGTACTGAGCACTCACCTGCCTGGCTGGACCCTTTCCCCAACTGTTTCATTATCTCGGCTCTTGTTCAACTTCTCTGTTTATCCAGTTCTCACACGGTCGTGCCTTAATGATACCCCCTAGAAATGTTATCAATAGCTCTGAATTAAAATACAGGTCCTATTAGTTAATAGTGAATACTCTAGCATAGGAATGCCTGAGGTCCTGTAACTGTTCAACTGCTTATTGGTTTAATGAGGATAAGCAGGTACCTTAGTTTCTCTGTGCCTCAGTTTCCTTATCTATAAAATAGAGACATTATAGTAACCACTTCTCAGAATGACACTTTTTGTTTAAAGAACTTCAAATAGGGTCTGCTACATAGAAATAATAAATGTCAGGGGTGCCTGGGTGGCTCAGTCAGTGAAGTGTCCAACTCTTGATCTCAGCTCAGGTCATGATCTCACAGTTCGTGGGTTCAAGCCCTGTGTCAGGCTCTGCACTGACACCATGAAGCCTTCCTGGGATTCTCTTTCCCTCTCTTGGCCCAGCCCCTGCTGTCTTCCTTGCACTTGCTCAAAATAAACTTAAATAACGTCAGATATTATCCATCACAGAGCAGTGAAATCAAAACATCAATAACTCACTTAAATGTTCATTTATACATCTAGTGTAGTTGAAGTTCTTATTTTGTTTAAGGATAAGGCAAATTCCCCACCCTTCAAGGTTGTGTGGTCAAGGGGGGTATCAGGGAAGCCAATGGACAATTTCCAAAGTAGGTTTTGATAGGCCCAGGGTGAGTAAGAAAACAAGTGAGGAAGCATACAGAATTTAACGTGACTGAGGTGGAAAGATGGGAAGGAGTGGGGGAAGGGGAAGGAGAGGGAAGGAAACAAAGGGAGGTGAGAAGTAAGGCTGAGGAAGAAGTAAGCATTAGACCAAGAGGATCCTGAGTTCTCTTGTCAAGGAGTTTGGACTTTATCTTCAGAGCAACAGAACACCATTAAAGGAAGTTATGCTGAAGGTCATCTAACCAAACTTTCAGCTTTGAAAGACCATTGTGGATCTAGTCTGAAGGAGGCTAGACCAAGGCAGAGAAACTAATTACGAGGTTGTTGCCATAAACTGGTTATGAGGTGAGAATAGCACAACTTACAGTAATCACACCGGAGATGAAAATAAGAGAATGAATTTGGAAAATCTTGAGAAAGTAGGAGAGATAAGACCTGATGATCAGTTGGATATAGGAGATGAAAAAGGCGAAGACAACAGGTGTTTCTAGGATGAGAAAGAGTGTAAAAAGGGTAGGAATCAGCAAGAATAAGCCACACCAAGTATCCTAAGAACCACAGAGACCGTAGTTACACTTGGCAAATTGTCCACTGGACTCTCCCTTTTGGGCCAACAGAATGATGACGGGAGAGTGGCTGTGTATGGGTATGCCCACAGACGTCAGCAGAGTAAGGCTCATCTGGGAAAAGAGTGGGAATATGCGAAAGTAACATATATTCTCCATAGGAGAATTCATCGAGACCCAGCCACCACAGTCAGCTCAATTAACCTCACTTTCCTTTCCCATGTCCATTTAAGCCGTCAGCCGGTATTAGGAGAGCATAACAACATTCAGTACTGCACTAGCTGCTGTGGGGAAAAGACAAAAGGCAGTGTTTCTGTCCTTTAAGGAGTTTTTAACCTATTTGAAGAGACATCTACTGTACATGAAACTTTATAAAACAATGCAAAAGAGAATATTCAATGCTAAACTGAGGGGTATGAGTGATACTTCCTGGAACACACACAGCCTTCTTAGCAATGTTGTGATTAGGAAAGCCCAGCCCAGACTGGAGGTTGGCCTCAAGAAAGTTTTTGTGCACAAGAAGTTCCTGGCACATAAAAAGAAACACAAATTTTTGTTTAACAACGCACAAGATGCGAGAGTTATTTTTTCCATTTTCTTGTGTGTATTCCTCTCTTCTGTTTATAGAACATTATGTTTTTTTAAATTTTTAAAAATCTTTTTATTTATTTTTGAGAGAGAGAGAGAGAGAGAGAGAGAGAGAGAGAGCGCGAGCGCCAGCGGGGTAAGAACAGAGAGAGAGAGACACAGAATCTGAAGCAGGCTCTAGGCTCTGAGCTGTCAGCACAAAGCCCGACAAGGAGCTCGAACTGTGAGATCATGACCTGAGTTGAAGTCGGATGCTTAACTGACTGAGCCACCCAGGTGCCCTCCTCCCTTCTGTTTACAATTCCATTAATGAAAGCAGCATTTTTAAGTTATGAGCTTCATAGAACCTCTGTCTTTACTTTGCTTTTTTCACCCAACTCCTTAAAGGAAAAGGTCAAGCACTTGCAAGTATCATGAGTCAGTACAGGGAGGGCACAGAGAAAAGAGAAAGAATAACTTCTGTTTACTAGTTTTTCTACATATACCTCCCACTCCAGTCCCAGGACTGAGCAGTTAGATGCATGAGCTTGAGGCTGTATTATACTTATGTGCTGATGAGTTTATATGGACTCAGCCCCACTGCAATGGATAGGCCATTACTAATTCCAGTTATCTGGAGGAGAAGTAAGGACTGTAAAAACAGAGGCCAAAACTAAGTAGTCAGAGCTGAAGTAGCTGAGCGAAGTGCATCTCACATTCTTTGATCCACATTATGAAGAAATCAGCATAGCCAGTGGGAAGTTCTTGGGCAGATGGTACAGAAGCATCCAACCAACGATAGGTCTTAAGGTAGGAAGTAAGGGACCCAGACAGTTCATTCTTTCCTCTGGGATTCCATGTAAATGGGGCCCAAAGAGTGAGTATATTAATTGCATAAGAATCTGAAACTTTAAGCTAGAATGTTGGAATGTATTTGACCTTCCATTTTAATTTTTCTTCTGTTATTCCTTAGTGTTTAACAATTTTTTTGAAGCTCTGGCCTGTTTTGGCTTGATTACATAAATTGAGCAAAGAATTTTGGTCTACAAATGAGCCAAAATATTAAAGCAAGGTGCCTCAGTATGGTCAATGGGACAGTAATAGGGGCAATAAAACAGGAGAACCACAAGACAGAAGCAAAGCTGGGGGCAAAGCAGAGGGTCCTTGATAAGCCAGCTCTCACCAATAGGACATTTCTATTCAGAAGACTTGAAACTTCCGAATTTTATTAATGAGGATGGTATCTCAATTATTACCTTCATGCTCTACTCATGCTGCTTGAGGTAGCCTAGTCCAAGAATAAATATGGCTCGTGGTTATTCTCATAGCTGTAGATTTAAAAGTGTGAATACAAAGGAAGTCTATTTCTTTAGTCGCACTATGTCTGCTAGAAATAGGCAGAGGTAGAGCCAGTCCCCAGTGGCCTGGTGTCTATTGTGTTTGTTCCATTTCACCGCACCACCTCAAAAAAAGACTAATAACCATCACCCTATGATGGCTTGATATAGTCCTAACTCAAAGACCATCAATGAGAAGGCATCCCTAGCCTCCTGGCATAGAAAATTAATCTCTCCTCTAGAAGATGTTCCAGTTGGGTGCAGAGTGGCATTGGATAAGACCAATTCTCCATGGGATAGCATCAAGATAGCCAGAGATGGCATGCGTAAGCTTGAATTTCAGGAGTTTTAAGCACTACACAGACATGATCTCATCCACCTACAGCAGACATGAGCTCATTTGTGGACTTCCTCTCTACTATTGATAACACATAATTATTTGTATTGTGTTTATGCTTCAAAGACAGAACTAGCCACCAACCAAACTAACACCCACATCTTGTCCCAAACAGGTTTAAGTATTTACACAGGTAAGTGCTTTTTAAACCTATCTTTGCCACCTCTGCTAAGTTTTTGATAGATTATAATGAAAGAAGTTATACAGTGAATGTTTAAATCTGAAGATGTTGCCTAGTATCTGGATTTCTATGAAAATGGAAGATGGTTTTTACAATTATTTTAGAGGCAACTCAACTGCAATACAAAGGAATTAGGTAAAACTTACATGGGTAAGTGGAGAAACAAAAATAGAACCCGTATATATATTTTAACTATATCTACTTACTCATCTATATAATTTTACCAGAAATTGTGAATTCTTTATATATATATTCTCTCACTTAACTCTAACTTCAACCCTTAGGGAAAAGATTATAGCCAATTTACAGATAAGAAAACAGACTCAGAAAGGCTAAAACACTTCCTCACAATCACACCCTGGAAATGGCTTTTCAATTACCAATTTCAAACTCAACTCTTTCTGACTGATCCTTTGCCCCTTCTCCTGTAAAGAGAAGATGCCATCCCTATACCAAGCTTGCAGAATTTTCCTATGCTTCCTCCTCTCAACTCTTATACTTTAATAAGAAGTTAAGGGCTTCATATTAGATTCTTGACTCTCTCAGAAAGAATTCTCTATTTTAGAACGGCCACTGGGAATACAAAGGCTATGACTACAGTTAGGGAGACAATCAGGGCTCAAGAGCTTTGTAAAACTGAGATTTCTGGCAAGAAAGACCATACATAGTTCCACAATCTCAGACTGACTGACCATGTAAGTGCTGTCTTCCAAAAGGCAATTCAATTCTGGCCATGAGGGGGCCGGTTTCCACCAAGGATATGTATGTGAAGATTATAAAAACATGTACATATGCAGATTGTAGATATTTTGAGGGAACAGACTTTGCCTGTCTGTGTTAAGAACTGTTCTCATGAAACAAGGTTAAAAATGTGTACAAACTTAATTTTTTCTTTTCTTTTGTTTTAATGTTTATTTTTTTTCAATATATGAAGTTTATTGTCAAATTGGTTTCCATACAACACCCAGTGCTCATCCCAAAAGGTGCCCTCCTCAATACCCATCACCCTCCCCCCCCCCCCCCCCCATCAACCCTCAGTTTGTTCTCAGTTTTTAAGAGTCTCTTATGCTTTGGCTCTCTTCCACTCTAACCTCTTTTTTTTTCCCTTCCCCTCCCCCACCCCATGGGTTTCTGTTAAGTTTCTCAGGATCCACATAAGAGTGAAACCATATGGTATCTGTCTTTCTCTGTATGGCTTATTTCACTTACCATCACACTCTCCAGTTCCATCCATGTTGCTACAAAGGGCCATATTTCATTCTTTCTCATTGTCACGTAGTATTCCATTATGTATATAAACCACAATTTCTTTATCCATTCATCAGTTGATGGACATTTAGGCTCTTTCCACGATTTGGCTATTGTTGAGAGTGCTGCTATAAACATTGGGATACAAGTGCCCCTATGTATCAGTACTCCTGTATCCCTTGGGTAAATTCCTAGCACTGCTACTGCTAGGTCATAGGGTAGGTCTATGTTGGTGGGAATGCAAATTGGTGCAGCCACTCTGGAAAACAGTGTGGAGGTTCCTCAAAAAAAAATTAATGTTTATTTTTGAGAAAGAGAGGGAGAGAGACAAAGTGTGAGTTGGGGAGGGGCAGAGAGAGAGGGAGACACAGAATCTGAAGCAGGCTCCAGGCTCTAAGCTGTCAGCACAGAGCCCAATGTGGGGCTTGAACTCACAAACCATGAGATCATGACCTGAGCTGAAGTCGGAAGCTTAACTGATTGAGCTACCCAGGCACCCCAAAACTTAATTCCTTCTATTTTAATACTTTGCTATGATAAAAGAATAGAAGGTCTTTCTGAATATAGACACAGACTATTTAAATCAGATAAGTTCCAATTTTTGCTTATATTTTTGCCAACAAAAGCCATTATATGTAAGTGGTAAGGTACACACATTGTTTTAAAAGTTTTAAGTAATCTCTACACCCACCACAGGGCTCGGAATCACAACCCCGAGATCAAGAATCACACCCTCTTGTGACTGAACCAGCCAGGTGTCCCTGAAAAAATTGAATAATACAATTGGAAAAAATTCTTTTTGGGAAGAGGAGGAAGAGGTCATTATCTTTGAAAAGAAGTCAAGAAGCTCCCTTCTGACTGATGCCTGAGGAGTCAACTATAAGAATGTGACACTCTCAGAATTCACCTGTTTCTAGATGCATCTTTTTTTTAGTGTTTGTTTATTTTGAGAGAGGTTCGGGAGGAGCAGAGAGAGAGAAACAGAAAATCCCAAGCAGGCTCTGCACTGTCAGAGCAGAGCTCCACATGGGGCTCCAACTCCCCAAGTTGTAAGATCATGACCTGAGCCAAAATCAAGAGTTGGACACTAAATCGACTGAGCCAGCCAGGTGCCCCTAGGTGCATCTTCATTGCAGAGATGAGGGAGTTGCCCTGGAAGAACTGAAAGCCATGGAAAATCACTGCTGCAGCAGAAGGAGACTTACTAAGCAGAAACACCCACAGCCATGGGTGAGCAATGGCAGCGTGTGATGCTGTGCTGGCCTAAGGTTTACTCCAAGACAAGAGCATGAAAAGGCATGGAATAAGTTGATAATGTGCAAGGAAAAGGGAGAAGTTTATCAAGTTATAAAAAGGTGTTGATACTTGGGGCGCCTGGGTGGCTCAGTCGGTTAAGCGGCCGACTTCGGCTCAGGTCATGATCTTGCGGTCCGTGAGTTGTAGCCCCGCGTCGGGCTCTGTGCTGACAGCTCAGAGCCTGGAGCCCGTTTCAGATTCTGTGTCTCCCTCTCTCTGACCCTCCCCCGTTCATGCTCTGTCTCTGTCTCAAAAATAAATAAACGTTAAAAAAAAAATTTAAAAAAAAAAAGGTGTTGATACTTAAAAAAAAAAAATAAAACAAAAACCTTCCACTGGCGATCTAAATATTTACTTAAGAAGACCACTTGTTGAGGCGCCTGGGTGGCTCAGTCGGTTAAGCGCTCGACTTCGGCTCAGGTCATGATCTCACAGTTCGTGGGTTCGAGCCCCATGTCGGGCTCTGTGCTGACAGCTCAGAGCCTGGAGCCTGCTTCAGATTGTGTCTCCCTCTCTCTCCGCTCCTTCTTCACTCACACTCTGTCTGTCTGTCTCTCTGTCTCTCTCTCTCAAAAATAAACAAACATTAAAAAAAAAAAAAAAAGAACACGTATTGAAATGACTTCTATGCCAAGGAGATGCCACTGCCACCTAGAAGCAGGACATCTAAATTGCAGGACAAATATCCTTTGACAAAAATCTCGCTGAGAATGCCAATCCAAACTGTGGAAGAACTAAAAACACCCACAACCACTGTTTCTATGCCCCATCTGTGAAGAATCCAGATATTGGCTGTTTAACTGACACTGACCAGCAGACACAACACAGTCTAGCCTCTCTTAGGGAGAATGTTTAGTGAAAGCAACAGCTTCAACATCAACTATCCTTTTGATAATACTCAGAGATTTCTCTTAAGAGCTAACACAAATAAGCCTGTTCTGGAAGAATTTATGCAGAAATATGGTGGGCCCAAGAATCTCCCGGGTAAGAGTGCTAACATTTCAGATTCCTGGGACCCTTCTCCAGATGGGTACTTTAAAAGAATATTCCAGGTGACTTTGAAGCAGGAGGTCTCTGACCCCAGTTTGAGAGACACTTCAGAGCAACAGGGCCAAAGAAGTAAATTCGGGTCCCTAGAAAGTAGCTGATTCTCATTCTAAATGCTTCCATAAAGAATTCAGTTCATCAAAACATCAAATTTTCTTTCAAATGCATAACCCGGTAATTTGAAATCCACATGACTGTTGTTTTTATAATCTTGCCTGATATGGCCCCAACCAAAAGTAACATCTAGGTGTCCAGGACACCTATCTTCTGCCAAGAATCAGTTGTTTCTGGCACAGTTAGGAAGAATGTTACCAAGGGCTTGGCAAAAATTAGTGCTGTGAAGCTGGTGTTCTTTAAAATAAGGAAGAAGGGGCAGCCAAAGAACCAGAGACAAAACGCTGGGCAGCTGGCTTATAAAAACTGCCTGCTGGGAAAGAGCATAGCTGACAGGCTGGATGGCTGGTTTGGTTCTTGATTGAGCCAAGTTTTTCCCCCTGGCCGGCATGGTCAGCATGTTAGGAAAGGTGCCAAAAGGTGGAGACTTGGAATACTTGCATCTGGGGGGAAAAAACAAGCTGTGGAGAGGAACAGCAAAACATACCTACTGTTTATGGACAGAGATAACCAAAAAAACAACTCTTTATATGGTCCTTAAAAAAGACGGCCATAAATAAAACTCTTCCTTAATGAGTGGGACAGGTAATACAACAAGGTCTGTGGATAAATAAAGAGACTCTAAAATCTCTAGTTTTCAGCGGGAGCCTACCAAAAGAAACACACTGTTATTCTCAAGAGCTTGTGTATCAGAAAGATAGTAGAGATCAGGAAAGAGGACAGGTAGCCTGTCAGCAAGGAGATGAACTCTGTGCATGTCCCATGTTCCATGAAGAAGTTAGGGGCACACACATCAGCTAGAAGAGGAGCACAGGGTACAGGATGATGGAGTTAGAATGAGAGATGATGGGCAGAAACACCAAAGGATAAGGTAAAAAGCCGAGGGGGCGGGCTGGTAGAAAAGCCTAGTCTCAAGCTTGATTTACTTTAGTGTTGGTGGAAGGAACATGGACCAGCACCGTATCAACCATGCATTCCTCTGTATTTCACTTGCTCCTTCCTCCCTTTTGCACGATGACATGGTTGCTAAAGAGTTTAGAAATCATGATGAGGCTGCTCTTTATTACCGAAGCAGTGGTATTCAACAGCTGCAGAACAGAATTTGTGTCTCTTGGCCTTTTCATTACATAAGAGGAAGGGGACAGTTGAGAAAAGCATTATGAGGAACCCACGGGAGTAGAGAAAATGCCAAGCTGGACCTGAAGGCTGACAGAGAGAACAGAGACACTGGGTGCTCGAAGCGCAGTTCCCTAAGGTGCATCAGCTCCATGAGGCTCATAGACTCAAGATCTCAAGTGGGCACAGAGCTCATGGATGAGGGGCAAGGACAACAGCTTGGCTTTCAAATGGCTTGCCTTTTTTTTTTTTCCTAATGCCGCCTTCCCACTCTCAAATTGAATCCAAATTCCAATGTGGAAATGCAGCTTTTAGTTTTACCCACGACACGAAGTTTTTGCTTTGGTAGAAATAAGCATATCACTATAAACTAAGTTCTGAATTAAAAAAAAATTTGGCAGCAGTATATGGACAGATGTTTGTAACATTTGCAGTTATAAAAAGCGTTTGTGATGATAAGTAACAGTGGTAAATATTCTTTGCCAATATGGAAAAAGTACTTTTATCCCCTTATAGAGACCAAGACCCCAACCATTCTAACTGCCTCATAGCATCTGAGCTAAACTACTACTATTAAATGCTCACATTGACAAAGATTAGCACTACATGCAAGGATTAGTACCACATACCCTCACTTCCAAGGGGACATGTAGTACTCAGATATTTTATTTATTTTTTTATTAAAAACTCTTTTTAATGTTTATTTATTTTTGAGACAGACAGCATGACCAGGGCAGGGGCAGAGAAAGTGAAAGACACAGAATCCAAAGCAGGCTCTAAGCTCCAAGCTGTCAGTACAGAGCCGGATGTGGGGCTCAAACTCACAAACCATGAGATCATGAACTGAGCTGAAGTCAGATGCTTAAATGACTGAGCCACCCAGGCGCCCCATCACAGGTATTTTAAAACATGTACATACAGCAGGGAGTCAGCACTGTTAGTGGCTGCGTAAGTTAAAAACATTCACAGGGCACTGAGTGGCTCAGTCATTTGAGAGTCCAGCTCTCATTCTCGGCTCAAGTCATGATCTTATGGTTCATGAGATCGAGTCTCCCTTCAGGCTCTGTGCTGACACACAGAGCCTGCTTGGAAATCTCTCTCTCTCTGTCCCTCCCCCACTCTCGATCAAAATAAATAAATAAACAAGAAACACATTCACTTAATAATAAGCACTGCTTTAAAAAAAAACAATTAAAAATAAACTACTGGAACTGTACCAAAAGAAAAAGCTCTTGCACAGCAAAGGAAACAAACAATAAAATTAAAAGGCAACCTACTGATTGGGAGAAGATATTTTCAAATAGTATATCCAAATAAGGGGCTAATACACAAAATATATAAGAAGAGTATACAATTCAACACTAAAAAATATAATCTGATTAAAAAATGGGCAGAAAACGTGAAGAGAAAATTTTCCAAAGATGACATACAAATGGCAAGATACATGAAAAGATGCTCAACATCACTAATCATCAGGGAAATACAAACCAAAACCACAATGAGCGATCACCTTCCACCTCTCAGAATAGCTAGAATCAAAAAGATGAAAAGTAAATGTTGGCAAGGATTTGGAGAACAAGGAACCCTTGTGCACTCTAGGTTGCAATGTAAATTGGTGCAGCTACTGTGGAAAATCATATGAGGGCTCCTCAAAAAAATTTAAAACAGAACTACTATATGACCCAGCAATTCCACTACTGGGTATTTACCCAAAGAAAACAAACAAACAAACAAACAAAAACTAATCCAAAATGATACGTGTACCCCTATGTTTATTGCAGCATTATTTACAACAGTCAAGATACAGAAGCAGCCTAAGTGTCCAATGACAGATGATGGATAAAGAATATGTGATGCAGACACACACACACACACACACACACACACACACACACACACACACACAACTATTACTCAGCCATAAAAAGGAATGAGATCGTGCCATTTGCGACAATATGGATGGACCTAGAGGGTATCATGATATTATGTCTTATTGTGAAATAAGACAAAGAAAGACAAAAACCATATGATTTCACTTATATGTCAAATCTAAAAACAAACAAGACATACTGTAAATACAGAGAACGGATAGTTGCCAAAGGGGGGGGGGGTGGGCAGTGGAGAGATGGACAAAATGGCAGATGCAGCCTTCCAGTTATGGAGTAAGTCACAGGGATATAAATAATAAAACTAAGCACTACTTCACTAGAGAGGTAGTAGAGAGGCCTATTACCTCCTTGGGTTAGGTCTTCTTCGATAATGTCCTTCCTACCAGGAAGCATGAGTTGGACAATCACAAAATGCTACTGATCTGTGAAGATCTATTGGATCTCATTCTCTCCAAAGGTTCCCTCACTGAAGTCACTAATCCCTTTCACTCAGGGCATGAACCAGCTCTGATCAACACAAAGAAACCATTAAGAGACTTGGTCTCTTTCTACCCGAGCCCAACCCATCACTCAGCACCTAGTAAAGCTGGCCAGGAAATACCATGTCCACAACTGCCTCTGCTCAACCATTCAAGGTCACGTGACTGTGCCATCACTTGAGTTCCCTTCCTCTCAGCTCTGCCCAGTAACTAACCCAGGTTACTAAGATTCATCATCAACGATGAGGATGGGGAATAGGTGTTCCAGGGAAGATTATGGCCTTTGCTTTCCCCTTCCCTACTAGATAATCAGGAGTTACCTCCATTACATAATGGTTGAGTTAACTTGGCTCCACTAGAGACAATGAACACATTGATAGAAACTGACGGAGCAATGACACACCTCAGAAAGCAAAGTCTTGGCTCACAGTGACCTAAGCAAGGCCTGTCAAGACCCTATAAAGATAAATGCTTCAAATTATCCAGTTGCTCTCCAGGGGCATTTGTCCTTATGTTCTCCATGAGTAAGATGGAGATGAAAGTCATGTTTGGCGTCCTATTAAACTTGTACACTTTGGGAAAGAAGTAAGTTCATTCATTACTATAGCAACTGGGAACTTTCCATAGCAGGCTGTAGGGAAGTTTGAATGTGATGCCAATGAAACCAAGGGCATGGATTTGCTTCATTTTGTGATGACATCTACACACTAAGCTGGCTAGCTACTTTACCATCATTTAGTTAAACGTTGAGGACTGCAACTGGCACTATTTCTGAAAGTGTAGTCTGAGGACCACTTGCCTAAGAATCATACAGAAGTTAAGAAAAATAAAAGCAGAATTTCTGGCCCTACCCAAGACAAGGATGGGGATGGAAGACTATGCTCATTTAAGTTTGAGAAGCATTGCCCTTCTGGGTGAGGTCTGTGCCAAACCCCCTGAATGCTGGCCAGGGTTATCATCTTTGAAGATAAAACATTCTTGACATAACTCACTTGGGAAGCCAGGTAGTGAGCAAAACCACAGCGCTTAGTTTTCAACTTACACAGTGATCAGAGGAGGCTGCAGAAACCTTCTCATGCACATCAAAAAGTTCTCATCTTTCTTGGCTTATTTGTCACCAAAATTCATCTTTAGCTGTTTACTAGAGGTTTTCTTGAATGATAGATAACACTAAGGCTTCTTTGTTGACTCAGTTTCAGAGCTTTCATTAATTTCTAAAAACCCTCCCCATGTTTAGGTAAAAGGAGTTAAATGGTTTGGACCCAGATTGCATCCAAATTTCTGTCTCCAGTGACCGCTCCTGGGATGAAAGAGGTGGGCTAGAGATTATTCCCCGATGATCTTCGCTCTGAGGCAGGAGTAAACCTGATCCACCACAAAGAGATGACAATCTCTTCTGCTGTGAAGTAGAAATATCTTAGGATATAGACTGAAGTGCTCAAGTAGGGCTTGGGGCAAAAATCCTTGATGAAAGTGCTTCAATAAGAAATGGATCATTAGGTCAAAGAGTTTTTGTCAACCACTCCATAGCTAAAAAAAACCAAACAAACAAACAAATAAACAAAAAACCCCAACTGTTTGAGAGAGGCTTACAAACAGCTTTATTACACCAGCTGTTTGCATCTTCTAAAGATTTTGGATAAAGCTCAGTTGAGTTTAAGTGAAAAGGAAAGAAAATTATTTGAAAACATCCTAACAGAGAAAGCCGCTAAATCCTGGAATGGCTGAATTAGGGACACTTTGTACTCCTTCCCTGAAAAAAACGTGGAAGAACAAAAATACGCTCACTCTCCAGTGTGTTTTAATTATTTAAAGTCACCTATTTGTTGCATGTCAGGAAATGAATAACCAACAAAATGTTGTTTGCAAAGGATTCATACAATTTTTTCCATTCCTCTTGTTTGTTCAGGGTCACTGTTAAAAATTTAGAATGAAGCTTTAAAGAATAAACTTGTTGCACAAATTGTTGAAAAGGAGAAGATGTCAACTTAAATGCCTGGAAATCTTAACTTCTAAAACAAATTTAAACATTTCCTTTACAAACCTCTCCTCATAGGATGGTCAAAAATCAGACCTGAGAGGTTATCTTGTTTAACATCTTACAGCACGCTGGAGAGAGAACAAAACCACTTCTCTCAAATCTCCATCCGGTGTTCTTTAGAAATGGTTCAGTCTGTGAACTATCAAGATGTCCATAACTTCAAAAGATTACACAAAAGGTCATAATCATGACTTAAGTTTTATCCTCAAGTTTTACAATACCCATGGGAAATAAAAATGATACATAGACACGGCTTGGGTTCTTAAGATTCAAGTTCTAACACAAATGCAATGCATCATGTTTCTTCCATATAAAAGCAATGAATGAAAAAGAGATACTAATTATATCACAAAGACTTGCTTTTTCCCCCCCCTGTGATTATAGCAAGTTCAGGAGTTGATGCAGGAAGAAAAATACTGCTAATCGAGATCAAAATAGCAGCTATTAGGTCTGAAGAGCAAAGTACTAAG
Organism: Panthera leo; assembly: GCF_018350215.1. NCBI lineage: Eukaryota > Metazoa > Chordata > Mammalia > Carnivora > Felidae > Panthera > Panthera leo. Next base: position 68,662,284 of record NC_056684.1, on the reverse strand, counting down.
TACTGCAGAGGTGCCTGGGTATGACTAATACCTATTCTTAATTCACCTGGGGCCATTTGCCTACTGTGAACAAGTAAATGACAAATGAACAGTAGAGCTCTGGTGCCACTTTACACACCGAATAAATTTTCTTGTGAAGATTCCCACCACTAAGGTACAGACTGTCTTTAAATAAAAACAGGGGACTTGTTTTTCCACAAGCAGTTATCACAACAGTATTAATAACTCAAGTGGGAAGGTGAACAATATAGATGAGGAAAGATCTTGGGGTTAAAAGATTGGACTTCTTTTTTTCCTTTTTAACGAGGTCCTCAGAGCAGCAAATGACAAATGCATTAATAAACCTGACCTGTGTTACACAGGACTTTGATGCTATTTCTTTGGATATCTGTTTCCCTTCTCATCTCTTGACAGTTAGAAATAGCAGAGCACGAGGCTCCACGTGGATACAGAAGTAAGAATAAAACTTCCTCAAAGAAAATAGTTTAGCTGCTAATTGAGAAGAACTGGAGCCATGTTTTTCAGAATCTGATCATAGTTAGGCCTCTACCCTAACCCTTCAACTGGGTGAATTCATGGATGGCCCAATGTGAAATGAAATTTGTTTTCCTCCCTGCACAAAACAATAATAGTGCCTGGCCCAATGTCAGCAATAACCTGATGTAGAGTAGCCACCCAATGCAGAGAGCCTACCCTGCTCCCCACCAGGACCCCACCCGAGGGCCAGCTCACCACATAGGCATGACTGTACAGAATACTCCTACCGATTCTGTTCACCTGCACATGTTAGACAGCAAGGCTTGGCCATGAAAACAGATCCTCTGACAGCTAAGAGAAAAAGAAGGTCTCATCTAACAGAATGAGTATCCAGCCTCCATTTCCTGCATGCCACTGAATGGCCACCATCCTCCAGAAGACTGTAGGCTAAGCCCACAAAGGCTGTCACCTTTGTTTTCTTGGACAACTGCCACAGTGTAAATTCTCTTCTGTGTTAGTTTTCTTCTTCTGTACGATCATTTCCTTAATGCTCTCACCCCTCCAATCGCCTCACTCAGCCCTTTCTCTCTTCTAGAAAGTGTACTACACAATCAACATGTTCCATCATTCATCCTCTGCCTTCTCTCTGAATACTGCCTGGACACATGAAACCCAGCTACTCCCAAAAGACACCACTGCCCTTGGAGAGTTCCCGATTACAGGATGCTCATTCTCTGATACCTCAGGTGACCGAAGATTAAGAGGTAGGCTCTGTGTCCTTTCCCACCAGGACTGTCTCTAGATCATTACTCTTCTTAAAGAACTTAAGAAGAAGAGAACTTACTCTTCTTTAAGCTTCCTACTCCTGGTAACATCATCCTCCACTCCCTCCCTGACTGGTGTTTGTGTATTTCCTGGACCTGCCCTTCACTGAATTCTCTGGCCCCTTTTCATTCCTACTACTGGTAATTTGAACATTGACATTTTTATTTGTTGAATTGTGTCCTCTCAAAATACACGAAGACCTAACCCCCAGCACCTGTGAGTATGACTATATTTGGAAACAGGGTCTTGGAAGATGTAATCAAAATAAGATGAGGTCAGTAGGGTGAGACCCAATCCAGTATGACTGATGTCTTTATAAGGAAGAGGAAAATACCATGTGAAGACAGATACACAGAGAAAAGGACCATGTGAAGATGAAGGTAGAAATTTGGGTTATGCGGTTATCAACCACAGAATACATGGGGCTACCAGAAACTGGAATGGGCAAAGAGGGACGCTCCCACAGAGGCTTTGGAGGGCTTATGGCTCTGCCAAAACCTGACTTCAGATTTGAGCCTCCAGAGCTAAAGGGAATCAATTCGGTTATTTCACACCACCTATTGTGTGGTAATTTGCTACAGCAGCCATAGAAAACTAATGTATTATATGAATAATCTATCATTTATTATGGCCTCTCATTTATTTTGCTTCCTTCTTACCAATGATCTTCTATACTCTAATTCAGCCACTGTCTCTCATGGTCAGACATAGGAATCATGTTTTCAACCAAACCACTCTGCTCTGAAACCTCTAACATAGCATTTATCTTCCAGTGTGCTTTCTTATTCACTCAGCTGCTCTCATTACAGTCTTTATTTCTTATTTCTTTTCACTACCATTCAGCTTAAATTCCAAGATTTCATTGGCTAGCCTCCCAGACTCTCTTATCCCTTTGTCATTTATCACACTTACCTGCAACACTTTGACCCTGGCTGAATTAACTCTCCTCTTTTTTTCATGCCTGTGCTGGGACTGCTAAGGACTGCGGAAGAGGACATATAACGAATATCGATAGCAACAAAAATTCACGCTCACCAACTTCAACTGGCCCCCCAATGCTAGGCCCACACACTGCTCAGCAATCCTACACTCATCTCCAGGCAGCTCACTTTCCAAATGCATAAAATCTACAAATCTACTCTCATCCCTGCCTTCTTCCTTCCTATTTAATGGCACAGAAGTTCTTCCTTTACTTCAAAGTGAGTTCCTCCTCTGTCCTTAACACCAGCCTTTTCCACTATACGAGCAATTTTCACAGCAGACCAACCCCTCCCTCCCCTGTATCCCCTCCTCCTTCTCCACTGAAGTTCATACACGCTTATGTCTTTCCCATTACAAAACTCCCTCCATCCTCCAACCCTCCCCAGCTATCACTATCTCTCTTTTAAAGATAATCTGCATGAGCTGCCTTTGTTTTCTAATTTCCATCTTACTCTTCATTTCCTCTAAATTGGCTTCTGCCTTCAACACTACATTGAAAGAACTCTCACAGAGACTGCTGCTGGCCTCCAGGTCACATCTTATGGACACATTCCATCCTTATATTACTTGACCTCCAGGTGGCATTCTACCCTATTGACTATGCCCCTTTCTTGACACTGCAAGTGTTTTCTGTGGCACAGACATCACATATGCCTGTTTTTCCACTGAGCTCACAGGATGCTCCTTCTCATTCTATGTGATGTTACTCTTTCTCTACTCACTTTTAAATATTGACATTTTCTGGGCCTTCCCACTTCTTAATCCACCTAATTTCCACTCACTGTTATAGCTTGGTTTACTAGCCGTATGCCAGTATCTCTCTTTTTTTTTAATGCTTATTTTTGAGAGAGAGAGAGAGACAGACAGACAGACAGATAGAGTGTGAGCAAGGAAGTGGCAGAGAGAGAGGGAGACACAGAATCTGAAGTAGACTCCAGGGTGTGAGCTTGCAGCACAGATCCTGATATGGGGCTCAAACCCACAAACCGCAAGATCATGACCTGAGCCGAAATTGGACATTTAACTGACTGAGCCACCCAGGCACCCCTTAAGCCAGTATCTCTTAAATAATATCTCCATCCCAACCTCCCTTCTGAAGTCCTGATCCATGTGTCCAGATGCCTATCAAAGTTTTTTGTGTCTCTTACTGGCCCTTTGAATTCAACATGTCCAAACCTTAGTTCATAAGCTCCACCACCACCCTCTGTCCTAACTTATTCCTTTTCACATAAATTTCTTTCACTAAATAACATGCCATCTACAAGCAGCTAAAGCCAGTAACTCTGGAGTGACACTTGACTATTCCCACCTTGATTCTTTAGTCATCCTATGCATTCTGTTAGCCTGAATTCAATTTTATCAGCCCTTATAAGTTCATGTTTTCGTCTAACAAGAGACCCCTTCACATTCATCTCCTGTCCTTGCTACTTCAAAATCCCCTTGCCTCCTCTTTTCTTTTGCATATACCAAAGCTACACTCAATTTAATCCCCTCACTAATAGTGCCATCTCTTCTCCATCTTTTGCAACCTCAGTCTCTTTCTCTAGAGCCACCTGCTTCTTTGACTAGAAACATGCTTGTGTTTCTCAGTGTGGAAACACCCCTGGATCCTAGATTCTGCTTTAACACTATTTTCTCTTCTTCTTTTTAACATTCAACTGCTCAAAGAGTAGTGAACACTAAATGATGAGGTTCTGGTTCAGGTAAGAGTGGAGAAGCTTACAGCAGAATAACCCTCCTAACAATAGCTATTATAAATTCTGAACAACAATTTTAAAAAATTGCTTAAAGGCACTGGAGAGCAACCTAAAGCTGGAAGGAATAGGACTCTTGAAAGATGGAAAGCCCATTAAGTGATATCCACATTTCATTAAATTTTCCCCTGTGAGTACTCCCCTGTTCATAGATTTCATGGGGGACAGATCTCAGGAAAAAAAGCTGCTATGGAGCCAGAGGCCCGAGTTTGGGCTCTCGGAATATAAAGAAATTGACGAGAAGAATGCTGGAAAGAACAGAACTGCTATAGATGAAAACCCAAAATCAGCATACAGATTTTTGGCCAACTCAACTGTACAGGGCAGCATTTCAAGTATCCAAGGGAAGGCAACAGCTGGAATGCTAAAAATGGGTGAAGGTTTCAGCAGCTACCCAGTTTTAAAGTTCAAAATTTGGTGTTCAAGTCTTGCTACTTAGAAGGGGTTAGGAAACACTCCAGGATTTTCATGAAAACCCAGAAGGGCTACATCTCAAGACCAAAGGCTATATTCTAGAACTAAAAGCAAAACCAAAATAGACTAAGCCTCTACAATATCAAGGAACTCCACCAGTAATTTAACTGTCTGCTAGAATAAAATGCAATACTCTTCAGGGGAAGAATACAAATGGTAACAACTACAAAATAGCATCTACAATCTTCAGAATAAAATTACTAGGCATCAAAATAAATAGGAAAATGTGACTCCTAATCAAGAGAAAGCTCAGTTAGTAGGAATAGACCCACAGAGAACCCAGATACTGGCATTAGTAGTCTAGTATTTAAAATAACTATTAGAAATACATTAATTTATAGGGCAAAACCGGAAACAATGGAAGAAGAGAATTTTTGGTTATTATGTTAAAACTTAGAAATGAATGAAGAGAAATTTTATAATTAAAATATACATTATCTGAAAAAAAATTCACTGGAGGGAGTCAATGGGACATTTTTATTAAATGAGAGTATCAGTTAAAATAAAGACATGCCAGTAGGAAATATTCAAAGTGAAGCACAGGGAGGAAAATAGTTGGAAACCAGCCATTTTAGTGACCTATGGAACAACATGAAACAGTTTAATTTATAAGTAATTGGAATATACCAGAAAGAGTAAATGTGGCAGAAAAAACATTTTAAGAAGGAATGCCCCCCAAATTTCCAAATATTATTAAAAACAAATAAAACCACCACCAAAAGATCTATCAAGGTTAGCAAAACCCAGGCAGGACAAATGCAAAGAAAACCACCCTCATACGTAACCATTCAAAATGAAAAACAAAGATGTTCTGAATTTTTGTAAAGATTAATCCCAGCTTCTTTTCTGAACTTCTGTTTTATATAGTCAGATGCCTATTTCTTCTTGGATGTCTTACAGTGCTTTTGAATTCAACATGCTTAAAATCAAAGATAAAATTACTAAAACCTGCCAGAAAAAAAACTTACTACAAATGGAGGAATCCTAAGAAGAATAGCTAACTTTTCATTTAAAAATCAAAGGAGATTGGAAGACAGTAAAACACCATCTTTACTAGTGATAAAAGAAAAAAAAAATCAAACCAGGATTTCACAGAGAAAAATATCCTTCAGAAATAGGGACAAAATAAAGACATTGTCAGTGAAAAAAAGCTGAAGAGAGTTTGTCATCAGCAGACCTGTACTACAAGAAATGATAAAGGACATTCCTCAGGCTTCAGGAAAATGCTACCAGAAGGGAATTTGGATCTAGAAGACTGAAAAAAAAAAAAAAAGCACTGAAAATGGTAAATATATGAGTATATAAAATACTATTTTTTCCTTTCCTTAATTTCCTTAAGGGACAACTGACTCTTTGAAACAAAAATAAAGTAGTGCATATTATGTAACTTGTAAAAATAAAATGCATGACAATAATAGCACAAAGGATAAAAGTTAAGTGGAATAATATTAATCAAAAGAGACGCCAAGAAGCTGAGGACTTATATTGTAATCCTTAAAGTAATGACTAAAAAATAATACATAGAAGTAGAGCTAAAAAGCCGAGAGGAGACAAAATAGGATAACAAAAATATTTGATTTATCCTAAATAAGGCATAAAAAGATGAAAAGAATAAAAAACACAAAAAACAAAAGGAAACAAATAGTAAGATGGTAGACCAAATCCCAACACTATCAATTATTCCAATAAATGTAAGTGAACTGAACACTCCAATAAAACAGCAGAGATTGCAGAAAGGGGGAGGAGCAGCATATTAACTATATGCTATTTATAAGGGACATGCCTCAAATATAAAGATATAAAGACATAAAAGAATTGAAAACAAAAAGATAGATCATACAAATAGTAAGTATAACAAAGCTTATGGCTATGTTAATATCAAAGTATACAATTAGATAAAGGATAAACAGGAACATTTGATAATGACAAATGATCATTTCACCAAGAAAATAAAAATCATACACACACACACACACACACACACACACACACACACACCTAAGAGAGCTTTAAAATATATGAAACAAAACTGACAGAACTAAAGGGAGACATAGACAAATTCTCATAGCTTTTAACACCTCTATCTCAGTAATTGGTAGAACTTATAAATACAACTCAGTAAGGATACAGAAGATTTGAACACCATGGTCAACCATCTTAACATTCATAAAACACTATCCAGCACACTTGTTGAAAGTACAACAAATAGAATATTAAGCAAGATAGACCATATGCTAGGCCATAAAACAGTCCTAATAAATTTCCAAGAATTGAAATCTACAGAACATGTTTTTTGATCATATCAGAATTAAATTAGAAGTCAATAACAATAAAAATCTACATCTCACTGATTCACCTTATTTTTTTTAAAAACTAACCACTCATTACTTAATCCTTTTCATCTCACTCACGCTGACTCTCATTAATATTTCACTTTAATGGTCATAAATGTCCTGCTGATCCTCAAATCCAGGCCTTTGAAATATTTATTCTCATGCTATACACAAAAGTAAACTCAAAATGGATTAAAAACCTAAATGTGAGACCTGAAACCATAAAAATCCTAGAAGAGAACACAGGCAGTAACTTTTCTGACATCAGCTGTAGCAACATTTTTCTAGATATGCCTCCTGTGGCAAGGGAAACCAAAGCAAAAATAAACTATTGGAACTACATCAAAATAAAAAGCTTCTGCACAGCAGAGCAAACAATGAAATTAAAAGATAACCTACTGAATGGGAGAAGTTGTTTGCAAATGACATATTCAGTAAAGGGTTACTATCCAAAAATAAAGAACTTCAACAACTCAATACCAAAACACCAAATGCAGTAAAAATGGGCAGAAGAAATGAACAGACATTTCTCCGAAGGCATACAGATGGCCAACAGACATATGAAAAAATGTTCAACATAACTCATCAGCAGGGAAATGCAAATCAAAACCATGATATAGAACTCACACCTGTCAGAATGGCTAAAATCAAAAACACAAGAAGAAACAACAAGTGTTAGGAGGATGTGGAGAAAAAGGAACACTTATGCACTGTTGGCAGGAATGTAAATTGGTACAGCTACTGTGGAGAACAGTATGGAGGCTCCTCAAAAAATTAAAAATAGAATCACCATATGATCCAGCAATTCCACTACTGGGTGTTTACCCAAAGAAAATGATAACACTAATTCGAAAAGCTATGTGCACCCCTATGTTTACTGCAGCCTTATTTACAATAGGCAGTTATGGAAGCAGCCCAAGTGTTCATCAATAGATGAATGGGTAAAGACACTGTGGTATTTATATACAAAGGAATATCATCCACACACACAAAAAATGAAATCTTCGCCATTTGCAACAATGTGGATAGAGCTAAAGAGTATAATGCTAAATTAAATAAGTCAGTCAGAGAAAGACAAAAAACATACAATTTCACTCCTATGTGGAGTTTAAGAAGTTAAAAAAACAAACCAAAAGCAGACTCTTAACTATAGACAACAAATTGATAGTTACAGGGGCGGAGGGTAAAGGAGATTAAGAGTACACTTAAGATGGGCACCAAGTAATTTATAGAATTGTCGAAATCACTATATTGTACACCTGGAACAAATACAATACTGTATGTTCACTATACTGGAATTAAAATAAAAATAAAAGAAATATTTAAGTAATTCAATATGTGGGTAACTTAATTCAGTCAAACAATACTTCTTGGGGACCTAATTTATGTCTGAATCTATACTAGGGATAATAAAGGCTATTGCCTAAAAAGCACTTGGGGGTGTGTCAGGCACTGTTACAAGTACCTTACAATTGGGAACCCATGTAACTGAATCCTCATAACAATCCTATGAGATGATTATAGTTTTCAAGCAGAGGAAACTGAGGCAGGTTAAGGTAAACTCATTGAACCATAGTCAGACAGCTGTTAAGCGGTGGAGCCTGAATTACCAGCCCAGGCAATCTTTCTCCATGGTCCAAGGTCATGTTTCTTAACCACTGTCTTAACCACAATCTTCAGTGCTAAGAGCCTGGTGGAGGGGAGGTAAACTATTGCAATTCAATGCTGTAGATGTTCGATTCCACATTCACAGTGTTTCTATGCCTTATATCCCAATACAGAGGCACTCAGTCATCTGCTTTATTCCTCCAACAACTTAATTTCAAGAAAATATCTGATTATGCCATTTATACTAAAAAAAAATTACCTCTAGAAATCTAATATTGCTTCATGTGCTCTCTCAGAACATTTGCATTTTAATAGTTCCTATTTGATTTAAACAAAATATGTATTTCTAACTTTGGAATGTCAGGCATTCAGAGGACAGATGCATGAAGGTTGTGGGAGGGGGTATGGAGATCTGCCCAGGTAGTCTTAAAATCTAACCACATGGAGAAATATGGCTTCTTTATCCTTAAGTTGGATCTGTGATATTCTTTATCGCTGAGTACTACAGAAGTATTGATTCAAGTTTAGAATGAATCATCTTCAGGAATTTACGTAACTTTGTCTAAATTCTTGTATCTTTCCTCTCCATAAATGAAATCAATATTTGCTCCATAGGGATATAAAAATTAAATGAGAGCATGTAAGCGCCCATTGTAGTACATGGCATATAGCACATGATGCCTGATAAATGTCAAACAAACAAAAAGATCACATCTTTCACCTATAAGTATCTATTACATAACAAGAAAGTTTTTTAAGCATGTTTTATAATAGTTTGGCTTTTCATAAGATCTTAAGTCCATAGAGAATACTACCCTCTAAAATATCAATCAGAAGTTCAAAGAAAAGTGTACAACCTCAGGGTGAGCCTCACTCTCTGCAAATTTGCACAGGCTTAGTTGTTTAGAAGTAAATAGTAAATCTATTCTGAGCTAAAGATAATAAAAATAGTAGAAAATAAACTATTTTTAGCCTAGAATTCTCTCTTCATTTATGCCATCTACATAATGATGTTTGCACAATCACAGATGTTTAATCCTGGGTCTTTAGAGCCTATCCAACTTTGCAGAAACCAGAGCAGACTATTCTTCCTTTTCAAAAGAGGGGGTGGAAAACAATAGGCTTAAAATTTCCCCTGGAAATTTTCAGTTTGAAAATTGGATTTGAAATTGGATTTTTCATTTTGAATAAACCATGGTGAGAGAGACCATTGTTACCCAACAGAGAGGCACAACTTCATTCTGAGACACGGAGTGTCTGAAGACTTTGGCTAGGTCACTGATTTTGAAAGGGCACTAGGGTGGGGCACCTGGGCGGCTCAGTTGGTTAAGCATGGGACTATTGATTCAGGCTCAGGTCATGATCTAATGGTTGTGAGCTTGAGCCCCACTGGGCGTGAAGCCTGCTTAAGATTCTCTCTCCCCCTCTTCCCCTCCCCTGCTCATTCTCTAAAAAAGTAAAAAAAAAAAAAAAAAAAAATTAAAAGGCGCTAGGGTAAGTTTCCCCTCAGCAATTTGTGTTTCATCCTCATTAAAATCTGTGAAACAAAGCTTGGTGTGTTCAAATCGATCTTAACCAAAAAGTGCCCACATTCTTATTTTTTGATGACCTATATATTTAAGGAAGGTCGAAGTGAGGATTTGGAAAGGTGTTGGGGTTCCAGACACATCCGACAAGGCCACAGTCATGAAGTAACTGCCATCAATGAAGAATACTATGGGATAAAGCTTATTAAATTGTTTTTTCCTTATGCATGAGAATTTGACCTTCAGTTAACTGTCCAGTTTTGTTCTTGGACAACCTGGTAAAACTGATATGTGAATTACGTCACTAGGGAACATTGCTTACAGTGAAAATGATCCCTGACTGGCAGCCTGAGTCTGTACTGGGAAGACACCATTACCTGATGTAGGAAGCTATATCTTTGCAATTCCCCAAGTGTAAAGACTTATAGCTGGGAGGTGGTGTCCTTTGTGGGGCCCCCAAAAGCCATGCCTGTGGAGTTGTTACGAGAAACACTGGCTCCTGTGGTCCATGAGGCTTGTGAGCCATGGTAACTCTCATACCTGCCTGATGTGGACCTCATCTCTTTGCACTTGGCCTCATCTTGGGTGGGGGATTCAGCAGCAAGGATTCCCACAGGTGTGCCTGACACTTCCCAGCAGGCAAGCAGTGGTTCCTGCCCTAATGCACATACTGGTGCCAAGCAGTGTGTGAGTTTTAGGAGTTTGGATGTTAAGTTAAACCAAGTAAGATCCCCTTTCCCCAGCTAATGCTGTAGATACAAAATAGATAATATGGATGAGAGGAAAAGTAGTAAATTCCTGGGAATACTTTTTCCACTTAAAAATAGCACTCAATAAGCAATTGCTGTTACTGATCAAATAAAGAAGCAACATTTCCTTTCCATGTTTCCTGGTTTCTGGTTATAATTCTGAAACCTTTCTTGTAAAACAGGGAGGACACCTTTTAATTCCTGGAGCTGTGCATCTTTGAAAGGGAAGTGGATTAACAGTGCTTCCATCTGTTGACATTTGCAGTTTCAAGAGACCTTCAAAGAAGCGTGGGCCACGGCAAACAGAAAGTCACAAGCGCTCTCCCAAGTGTTCAACAGTCTCCATGTCTACACCAAGTGTTGGTGTACTTTTGCTTCCCATTCTTCTACTCTCTCACCCCTTGTTTCAATGTGACCTCCTTTTCATAGGGCTTGTACATTAAGAATACCTTTTGAGAACCTTATCTCATCTCTTCTTTCTTAGAGGTGTATCTTCTCCTTAGAATTTATCTCAATTTTATCTCTCTGTGGCTCACCTAGCTTGAAATACCCTTGACTGGGAATGCCAAGGTCACTGGTGCTCTGTAGCTGGTGATAAGAGTGCTGTTTGAGGTGTGTGCCTCATGCTCAGTGCCAGGCTTGGGAATACACCTTCTCATTTCACTGCACCACCTATGTTAGCTTCTGAGAACCTAAGAATAGCAAAGGTGGTTGTGAAAGTGGGTAGTAGAGAATCAGAGGAAATATTTAGTGAAAAGGGAGGGGACAGGTCAGAAGCAGTGTGCACAGCTGTAGCTGACTGTGGGAAAGACTGAAGCCACAGAAAATGGCGGCCAGCAGGCACCTCCCAGGAATGGTGACATGAAGTTCTAAAGACTTTATCCTTTCCATGAACTCGACCCTGTTTTTTTGAGAAGCACTCACGATGCAGTTTCCTCATAGTGTATATACAAGAGACACATATTCATGCTATGATAGTGGGCATGTCAACTGTGACAACTGGTATACCGTTTGGGGAAAGTAGTTTAATACTGCTCATCCTCCTAACACCATTAATTTTTCTCCTGGATATTTACTCTAAAAAGCAAAAAAACTAACAAAACCACATACTTTTTTTTTTTTTTTTTTAAACCACGGAGACCACATAGCTTTATGGAACTGGCTAAAATGTTAAAGGAAAAAAAAAGCGGAATGCTTACACGTCAACTCTGAGTACAACTCTGAAAACATACAGGTGGCATGTGAACAGAGGCTGAATGAAAAACACATGAAAATAGTTGTGACAAGATGAGTAAGTTATGATATGTTACATCTCTTTTTCAGTCTTATTACCTTGTTTTCAATTTAAAATGAAAAATTAAAATAAGGACACTTAGTCAAGTGGGTGTTAGGAAGGACATTTTCTCATCCTCAAATGCATTTATGCGTGGTATGGGTTATTTTTATTCCTGCGCAATACAAAATATTCTCGGGTTAGGATATATAGTTTTTCATCTGGTTTAGACAAGGTTCAATCATAATAGTCAATGAGGAGTCAATAGTTAGAGAGTGTGCTACGCACTTCTTAGGTATTAACTCATTTAATCCTAAGAAAAACCTCTTTAGGTAGTTACTATTAAATTCTCATTAAGCAGGTGCAGAAACTAAGCACAGAAAGGTCAAGTACCTTGGCCAAGATCCCGGCTTAGCTGGTATGTGGTGAGAGACAGGACTCCAAATCTGACAGTCTGGCTCCAGAACCTGTGCCCCAAACCACTGCCCCATGACCCACTCAGTGGATGACTAGAAAATGAGACCACTGGTTTTCAGTTTAGGCCAATGCTCTTTCCACTGCACCAGGATGTACCTCATCTGGCAGATGAGGAAACAGAAAGCAAGGTTGAGCGACTTGCCCGTAGTCACATGACTAGCTAGTGGTTGAGGATTAACTTCTTGACTTCTAATCTAGTCATCTTCCTATTATCCCAGACGGCTGGGAATGAAAAGAAAAATATCTAGCTAAGGACAAAAGCAACTGAGAAAAGACCTCAGGGAAATCAAGTCTAAGGCCTTTAAAAAAGATAAAAACATCTTCCTTTTCTCTCTGCCACTTATTTTAACGGGACTCTGTCCTTTTGGCACTGGTCACACATGTCACTGATCGATGTTTGAACTCAGGGATTGGTGACCTCCCTGGGAGGGCACAACAGTGAAGGAGAGGACAGGGGCTTCTGGGACATGCTGTCTTCACAGTGCACATCTGGTGTTCAGCCACACCAAGCATGTCTGTGTTGTAGATGTTCATGTGGAGAAACAGCATGCTAATCCGGTGGGCCTACTGGAAAATATAGTAACCATTTTCTGTTTTAAAAAAATGGCTCTGTGAGGAGGGTAAGATGGTTAGCTGTATGTCAGCTTGGCTCGACCATAGTACTCTGTTATTTAACCAAACACCAATCCAGGTTTTGATGTGAAGGTATTTGATAGATGTGATTAACATCTATAATCAGTTGACTTCAAGTTAAGGTGATGACCCTTGATCATGTGGGTGGGCCTCACGCCATGTTTTTTTTTTGTTTTTTTTTTAAACATTTATTTATTTTTGAGACAGAGAGAGACACAGCATGAACAGGGGAGGGGCAGAGAGAGAGGGAGACACAGAACTGGAAGCAGGCTCCAGGCTCCGAGCCATCAGCCCAGAGCCCGACGCGGGGCTCGAACTCGCGGACCGCGAGATCGTGACCTGAGCCGAAGTCGGACGCTTAACCGACTGAGCCACCCAGGCGCCCCTTAAGGCTTTAAAAATAAAAACCGAGGTTTCCTGGAGAAAAGATATTCTGCCTCAAGACAGCATCAACTTCTCCCTGAGTTTCTACCCTACTGACTTGTCGTATAGATTTTAGACTTACCAGACCCAATAATTGCGTGAGGCAATATCTTAAATCCATCATCTCCCCATCCACCCACCCATCGAGAGAAAGGGAGAGATCCCACTGGTTCTGTTTCTCTGGAGAACCCTGACCGATCTAAAGGTCTGGCCAGGACCGCCAAGTATGGTGATCTTGCTGAGCACACGGATACACTTGACAGATCACGAAAAGTAGAGACAGTCTGAAACTGGAGGAAGAAAAGGTTTGGCTGAAGAGACAGGACATTACATGCCACCACGCAGGCAGGGACTAGAGCAAACACTCCTCTCTGCCCCCAGGTCACAGTGGGCAGGCAGGGGTAACGATCGCAGGAGCTCGGCACGGTCTGAACTGAGAGCAGTGGGCTTTCCGTGAAGCTCAGGCCCAAGCACCTGGGAGTCCTGGTAGCCATAAATGACAGCTTAGAGTACAGAACCCGCACTGAGGACCTTTAGGAATTAACAACACAAAAAGGTGTTCTGGGAATATGAAAACAACCTCTTCTGTGACAGTGACCTCAAAGCATCACTGGTGTCCTGGGGAACACAGACAGACAAGGCACCACTAATTCTTCGCTGCTCTGGATTCCTACTGTTCCTGGGCTGGGGAGAGTCACATTTTACTTCCGATCTGCTTCCCATCTGAAAAACAAATGCGTCCTTTCTTTCTACCTTCTTCCTTATCACTCTCAACCTCCTCTCCCTGCAGCTCCTTCCCCTCAATGACTGCCTGGGGGGTCAAGGGAGAAGGTGCAGGGCAGGCAATCAATCCTACCTTGGCTTCTGAAGTGGGTTCCAGGAAGCACAGGCGGTTTCCCAGGCCCTCGGCTGCCAGGCAGAACTTCCTCTGCTCCTTGTGAATGTTTGCGATGCACTGGAGAACCACTTCATCTTCCTGCCGGCAGAACAGAGACACACGTGCAAGTGAATGAGGGGCTGCCTTCCCATGTGGAACCAGGTCCCCAAGTCACCCTGCTATATCGTCATCACGTACACCGAGAGGCACATACTTTTGAGCATGATACAGAAAAGGAGAACATATGGCAGTACTGAACACCTCCCCTGAGTACTCTGAACTCTGGGGTGGGGTCAGTGGGTGCAGGTACATGTATGTGGAACGCATGTACCCCACACCTCTAGAGCACGAGCCTCGCTTCTGAGGTGCAGGAAATGCACACAATCCGGCTGAGCAGCCAATTCCAACACGTGAGCGGACATGAAAGTAAATCTAAGCCATCTCCAAATACATAATAAGAACAGAAAATTGAGACGAGACTGAGGGGGAACAGAGACAACAGCAGAGATCAGACGGAGGTGGGGTTCGTGCAGGGCAAGTCCGTTGTGTGTGAGGCTTGGAGGAAGCAAGAGACATGTTGTTGGGGGACGGGGGCCCATGTAGTGGGTAACACATTCGCCAGAGATGACAGAAGGAAGCTGTGGAGGGTGACAGGAAATGGGTTTCAGACATATGGGAAAGGAAGCTCAAGAGAAGCCTTGAAGCTTGAGATTGGAGGGAGGAGGTGAAGGTCAAGTTGAGGAGCCACTCTGAATTCCTTAAGGAGGGGACCTCCTTCCTATGCATCACTCTCAGAAGCAACCCTGCTGAAATTTCAGAGGCCTTGTTTGCATGGCATCCCTCTTGTTGATCGTCTAGAAATGAGGCCAACCTCTATTTACACTAACATGCTCACCTCTCGCACAGTCCTGACCGAGGCTGAGAGGAAATCATTTTCCTTACAGTTTCTCCAATCTGTTAGTCTATGTACCCACTCTCTCCCACCACTCAATGTTGGATTGCAAACATCAAAAAGATTTGCAGGTGTGGTTATGTTAAAGGAGTAACCAGAGGAAGGCCACTTGAAGCTTCCTCCTTAGCAACTGCTCTCCAGTTGCCCGGTCTCACCCCCATGTCCCCCGATTTTAGTGTTTGTCCCAGAGTATTGGACAGTCAGATTAAACAGAAACAGCTTTTCTGAAAAGGGGTCTGCGATGTGCATAGTCATGTGGAAAAATAAAATCCTTCTACCTGATGGGAAGATAAAGAGATCGAATAGTAAGAGATCCCACAAAAGAGGTCTGCTGGTGCCCAGAGATTGGTCAGAAGCTATAGGAAACTATAAGAAGCCACAAATCACAGACATATGAAAAGAATATGGAGGGGAAAAAAAGTTTCACACTTCTACTGGCACTGGAATGTCACTGTTCGTCATTAAATTGAGTCACTAATAAAAAGCCTCCGCTTAGAGTGCAGTCAGAATTCATGGTCTTCACTTGAATTGAAGCAGAACAGAACTCCAGGATGGCACTACTCTCAGAATGTGGATTCGGTGAAATTTCTGAAGAGAAACAAGTTTTCCCCCAGCTGGAGTCTCCCACAGATCCTCAGGGGGGAAGAGGTGATCACATCCTCCCCAAGGGCACAGGCAACAAGGGAGTACTCTTAATTGTCAAAATCACTGAGGGACACTATGCGCATTGCAAAATGGGTCATGAGACTTATGAGGTCTGTACTTCAAGAAGCAGTCCTCAAAACACCTAATTTTTCTGTCCCAAATGTTGAGAGGACCCCCTACTGAGAAATATTTAAATATGTCCCACCTACATACCATTTGCCAACCAAACAATAGTCATTTAGAAATCACAGGTGTGTGTTAAGGACTAGACTTTTCATGAGCTGGTAAAAGTCGACAGAATTTTCTCTTCGACTTGAGTTGAAGGTACGTCTCTGCATGACCTTATTTCCCATGCCCTTTCCACTCCAACGTGCCCAAACCACCTTAGCTTGACTTGGCATTAGCTGCCTCTCTGTCTTCTGAAACTTCCCCGTTCTATAACTCACATCCTCATAAGCTAGGCTGCCAGTCAGCTAATGCAATAAAAAAACCTTGCCCTAGCTCAACAGCTGTCTGCTGAGGAGCACTTGGCACAAACATTTTCCTAGGTCCACACTCTGGGTGGCACACAGATGGGTGTGAGGCTCTGAGCCAAGTTTACTGTTGTCCCAAAGCTTTCCCTTTTTCCCCACATGCTGTCTGGAACCGGATGCTCCTTGCTGACCTGGCTTGTACCTGCCTTCATTCCAGGCGGCACCTACCATTCTCCACAAACCTCCATCAGACCAACATCCTGAGCCTTCGAGTACCCGACACTGTCATCTTTGCACCCAAGTTTCATTCAGAACAAGTTAATCCAACCCATCACATCACATCTTCTATGCCCTAAACACAGACCACAGCCCCTCCAGTTACCAGCCCTCCCTAGTTGACTCCTTCCTGTACTGATGTACATTCTCTTCTCCCATTACCTCTCTCCCTTTGTCCCTTTGCTTTAAATCAAATCTGGGTATTTACAGAAGGTACCATTTCCAAGGAACTCCCTGTCACTCACTGGAGGCTGCAAATTCTTCCATCTTCTTGTAACTCCCCTCCCATCCCTCAATGCCAAATTCAGATAATCGCTCTCCTACTCAGGTCCAAAACTCTTCAATTTCGAGGTATGTGACAGCCAATCTCCACATCTTCTCAAGTCATCTACCAACATCCTACTTAATTCTCCCACCTTTATCTGATTCTTAACGACCATCACAAAGTCTGATCATTTTGGTATGAATTCAATACACATTTTTGACTACCATCCAATGACAAAGCATTCTGCCAGGATACTGCAGAGCATACCTAGTTTTAGAAGACAAGATCAGTTAATACTGGAGTAGTGGAGTTGATGTCTGAAAGGCCAGCTCCTGGCCTTTCTCCCTGCCACCTGAGCCATCATATCGACTAATTTCAAGGTTCACGTGGATAATCTCTTCCAAGTGAACACCTTGACCTAATTACTTGCACAGTTTCAGTAACACGCTATGCGTAACACTCCTTGTCAAAACCTACAACAGTTCCTATTCTAAAATCCAGAACTAGACTATCTTACTCCGAACCAGACTATCTGGCTCTATGAACCCAAGCCTCTCTTTCTTGCTTTCTCGTTCTCTTATGTTCATTGTTCTTGCTTTCCCTCACCAAAACTTCTGATTCCCAATTCCTAGAGAGCCCTGCCTTCTCTTCCTCTTCACCAGGAAGAGAAAGGATTTTTTGATAGAGAAAGTAACACAACTCTGGGGTTTTGTTCTACTATCAACTTATGGGATTCTTTTTCCAGTAATACATTTTTGGCTTGTTTGAACTCTGGTTTCACTGGAACAAGATCATAAAATCTCCCCTCTTTGTAGAACTCACAACAGATTCAACTCAGTCACGATCAAATCACCTCCTCCCCCTGCCATCTATAAGACAAAGATAAAATAAAGAGGAAAGAAGGGTTAGGTCAGAGGGCACAATAATCAGTAATGAAAAGACTTTTTAGACCTACCCTCTCAACTTAAGGATGAGGGGTGCACCTGTCTTAAGTCCCCAAGAAATACCAAAGATCACATAAGCATCTCTGGTTTTCCACTCACTATGTCAAAAGGTCTCTGCTCCCTTCCCTCGCAGGTAAGTTCTTTCCTCTGTCTCTACCCTCATCTCCCCTCCATTCCTACTGCCTTCCCATCTCTCAAGTAAGTCTTGTCCAGCATCCCTGAAGTTCTCCTCCTTGAAACTCTTCTGTTCCTTTAATCAACTGTGTTCTCCTGTCTTTCTGATGGAACCTTCCTATGTCCACTTTCTCCTGGCATTCCTTCACATAGGGATCACCTAAGGACTGGTCCTCATCATCTTTGCTTAGCAATCCCATCCATTCTTCAGGCTTCCAGTTTTATTCTGATTAGTAGTTGGACCATCTGTATCTCCAACCTGGTGGCACTCTAAGGTTCCAAACCTCCACTTATCCCTGACTTTATCCAAATACTCATGCTCAACACTGCAAACCGACATGTCCCAATGAACCAAAAGGTACATTTCCAGCCTACGCATCCTTTTATGTTGTCCATGTTTGTTAGTGACACATACAACCTCTTGGCAACCCAGGCCCAAATATCACCACCTCCTGTCTGAGTCTTCCCTCCTGCCTGTCCTACAGCAAATGGGCCAGAGAAAGGACAGACTGGAGGTCTAGAGATGAAGACAACTCAGAGCATTCTTCCTCTGATCTATTTCTAGAGGCACAGCTCTGACCTTACCATTTGTCTGTTGAAAATCTATAATGGCTCTCTCTCTCCACTGTCCACATAGCAAATACAAACTCCTTGAGCCAGCATATGAGGACCTTCACTTTCTGACCTTTTCCCCCCAACTTCTTCCCTGTCGAGTTCCTTCACCTGTCTACCCTCATATTCTTACACAATCACTAACTCTAAAGCTGCCCTGATTTGCCATTTTTCCATGTTCATATATTGCCTATTCTCCCAAGTTTAGCTCAAGTGCCACATTCTTTTATGAAGCCTAAGTAATCTCTCCTCCATCCAAATTGCCATAGCAATATCACCATACTCTTGCCTTATGTTTGTTTACATGCACAGTTATCCCCGACTCTATATTTTGAAATGGCTAACATTTACTGATATTGGACTGTATGACTGGCACTGTGTTTTATGAGTAATAAAGCTTACTTCACCCCAACACTATGGTGTAGGTACTGTTTTCACCGGCATGTCACAAATGAGGAGCCCTACACAGGGTAGTCAAGTAACTTGCTTATGGTCTCATGGTGGTGAGGGGTAGAGTCTGGTACCCAATCCAGGCAGTCTGCATCCATGCTTTCTCTCCCATCTCTCTCACAGCTGGCTCTGAACCCCTTGAAGGCAAGGTCCATGTCTGGTTCATATTTATATCTATCAGGATACTTGCTAGCATAGTGCCTTATGCACAATATACATCCAGTTAGGATTTATTCAATGTATGTGTTTTTTACCTTGTAATCTAAATTATAAAAGCACAGAAAACTGTTTCCCCATATAGGCTGGGAACATAATGTGTTTGGTAAAAACATGTTGACTGATCAAGATATGGAATCAGATTTAAAAAAGATTTCTCTACTCTCACCCATGTAACAATAATTATTCCAGAAAAGGTCACTTTTCTATTGATAAAAATATCAACTATTCGTTCCATACCAGACACATTGCTGAGATTTCCCCCTAGATTATTTAACATTAACAACAACACGACCATTTTAAGAATGAGGAAACCAAAGATCAGAGGAATCTGGCAATTTTAAGAAATGAATATTTAAGGAGCAGTCATTAGGTGCCACCATGTCACAGCATCTCAGTTAAGTCCTTACAACCATCCTGTAAAGAAGATACTAATATTCTATTTGTAGATAACGATATTAAAGCACACAGAGGATAATTAATTTGCCTAATACCACACAGCATGTAAATAATAGATTTTGACCTTGAACCTTAGGATTATCTGAATCAGGAGGCTGTCCTATTTACCATAATGCCCAACAGTCTCCCAAGAGACTGACCTTAGTAACAGGTCTGAATTCACCTATCCCTGACTCTAAGGCCCGTGGTGATCCTGTTGATAAAAATAGGTAACTCCCAGCCACCAGCCCTCTCACATGGCCATACAATGTTGACAAGTAACCACATCACAGAGCACGATGCCATAGAGAATAGCCAGAGACCTAAAATTCAAATAAAACAAAATTTTTCTGTGCTCCATGACTTAACACTGGAAGGAGTGTACGTCATCCCCAAACTTGTAACATAGGGGGAAGAATGATTAAAATCCAAGGTATATCATATGTCAGCATCCTTCCAAGCTATGTAGTTCATAAGCGCCAGCTATTCCTGTCATAGATTCAGTCTGTGGTGGTGTTGAGTGATTGTCCCTGAACAAGGATATACAGCCTTTGGCTCTCTTTGCTTAAATTTCATGTTATCACAGGTCATCTCTGACAAAGTTTCTTTCTATACTCCTCTAGCTAAAGAACCTTGAATTTGAAAATGAATGGAGCTTGCCTATTCTATCTCTACTGCTTCTTTCTTATACCCTTGGCTCCTGGTCCAAGGGTCATGACAACCTTGTTTGGAGTTCTGTGTTGATGGCTGGGGGCACCTTGGCTCTCCCTCTTCTCCCTGGGTCATTTGCAGAGAACTCTTTGGGACAAAACAAAATGGCTGACAGCTCTATTTATGGTAGATCATTAGGCAGCTGATGACAGCCCTATAGTTAGATGGGCACATCACTGATACTAAGAAGCTCGTGAGCAGAGAGCGCATGGGACGGAGCGCAGTCCAGCAGATTTCATGGTCCACATTTAAGCGCAGATATTACTGCAGAGGAAAATCCATAACCATTTATTCAATGCTTTAAAGAGGAAGATGTGTCCCAGCCACTCATCTTGAACATCAGACACTATGTTAGGAAACAAACCACCTACTAAATATATGCAGACATGGGTGAGAGAGCTCATTCTCAGGATTTACCCCTACAGCATCTCTTCAGTGAAAAATAAGTAGGCTTTTGAAATGATGAGACCATCCCTAAATTATTTCACAAGTATTAATGGCACTGGTGGTCTACTGTATGTCCTAAACATCAATCACTCTATTTACTTCCTCAGATTCTAACCTCCTTGAAGGCAGGAATGTCTCATCTCCCTATGAATCCTCAGTGCCCTTCATAGTGCCTGGCACAGAGTAGAAAAGTACAATTATTTGTGAATTTAGTGAACAAATCACATAGTTTGAAAACAACAGCATTAACAAAATTGCTGATGCATAAAAAATTCACATAAAAATCCTTCTGCATTTCTTTACTTGTATAGTCTAGAATGCCAACAAGGAAATAGTGGGGAGCATATAGAAGGAACTATGATATCCTGCTTCCACAATGGCCCCATGAGACATACAAGTATTTTTAATCCCATTTTAAAAATTATGGATCTAAAGGTTATAGACTGAGGGAGGAGGCTAACTAGTCCAATGTCCAACTCACAGAAGCTGACATTATATCGTGTCCCTAGAGACAACCCTTCTAGGGTTTTTCTGTTGCTGTGGTCTGTTTTTGTTGTAGTATGATTACACTTTTGAAAATCCCCATTGTTTTTCCAATCTCTCCAAAATTAGGGATGGTTCCCATCTCTCATTCCTTACTACTCACCGATTGCTGCAAAATGCAGTAAAATGGAAATCTTGGGATCCAAAGAGAGAAAGTTGATATAGTTTATCATTCCTTCCTTCTTGGAATACTTTATTCATTTGGTTCATAGGGTAGACTCTCTTTTGGTTTTCTCCTATACTCACTAGCAGATCTTCCTCAGTCTCCTGGGCTAGCATCCTGCCCTACCCTCTCCGCCACTACCAGCAGGGCTCACAGGGTGTTCCTTGGAGTTTCCCTCTTTACCTGCGCTCTCTTCCTTTGTGATCCCATTTGATTACATGGCTTTTAAAACCATCAGTACACGAATGACTCCCAAGTTCATATCACCACCAGCTTAGACTTCTCCTCTGAACTCTAGCTTATATCTCCAGTTGTTCTAGTATCTCCAAAATCCAACTCCTAATCATCTCCCCTGAGAATGTCCTTCCCAAAGTCTTGTCTGTCTCGGGACATGGCAACTTCTTTAGGGTCTCAGGCAAGAAAATAAATCAGTAGCTAAAGTCAACAAAAATATCTGCACTTTCTAGATGACAGCTATTCTTAACTACTACAAAGGGGTATTTCTACCATGAGGTGCTCTCCTCAGCATTTTGAAAATTAAAAAAAAATAAAACAGGATAATTACTACTTTTATTAATTTAGAGCATTTGAAGTATAAAAATAAAGGCCTTTTTAACATACTATATGTAAAAAATAAAATAAAATAAAAATATCGGAGTCCAGAGTGCCCAGGTGGTTCAGTAGGTTGCGTGTCCGACTCTTGGTCCCAGCTCAAGTCGTGATCTCATGGTTCATAAGTTCAAACCCCACATTGGGCTCCCTACTGTAAGCACAGAGCCTGCTTCAGAGCATCTGTCCCCTCTTTCTGCCCCTCCCCCTTCTCAAAAAAATATATAAAAAATCTTGGAGTCCTATTGATTCCTTTTTTTTCTTCTTTCACCTCACATCCACATCAGCAACTAATCCTACCCATTCTACCTTCAGGATGGATCCAACTGGACCACCAGGCTCAGGCCATCATTTCTTGTCATGATTATTGCAGTCACCACTCCTGTTTCCCATCTTTTCTCTACACCTCTTCTCTGCCCCCAGATAGAAGTTTTTAAAACCTGAGATATGTCACTCCACTCCTCAAAACCCTCCGGCGATTTACTGTCTTATTCAGGAAAAAGGCAGAATTCTTACTGTGGCCTATGGGGGGCTAACACCTTCCAACAACCTCTCTATCACCCTTTGCTTGCTCACTTTCAGCCACACGAGCCTCCTTGGAAGAGGCCCAACTCTTGAAGCATGACCTTCCCTCACACGCTTTGTGCTTGCTCTTTCCTTTGCCCAGAATGCTCTTCTCCCAGAGGTCTGCAGACCTCCCACCCTCACTTCCTTCAGGTGTCTGTTCAGTGTCTTCTCATCAGAGGGGCCTTCCCTAATTACCCAATATATAATTACAACCTCAATCCCACTCTGCGCTTCCCATCTTGCTTCATCTGCCTTCTTGGCCAGCGAGGACTGCCTACCTAAGAATATATATTTCTTAGTTGTCTCCTCCTTCGTTAGAATGTAATGAACCGTACCTCTTAGACACAGTTTTTCTCCTCAATGCATCTCCAGTGCCTGGAAAAGTGCCCAGTACATGGTAGGCGCTCCAATGGTCACTGAATGACAGCCTAGTCATATTGTTTCATATTAGACACAAGAACTTACACCTTCATTGCACCCTTCTGTTGCTTTATAGGAAGTGATCTAACAGTCCTCAGACTCAGCTGGAATTGTTTGCTTATGTAGGGGACTGACAAGCCATAGAGTCACCTGTAGCCTCCAGGGCCCTTTCTGCTCCAGCAACTGGAAGGCATGTTTTGCTTGCTCTTCATAACTTTTCTCATTGCTGAGAAGGCAGAGTTTGGAGCTTGACTGTAAAATCTATTCAGTGTCACCCATGGGTTGGTCTCTCTGGAACTTACAGGAATAGGGCAAAGGGGGAAGCCTTTCTCTACATTGATTAGTGGGACAAGCAGGCACCAGGGTTTACACAGGGATTTAATTCCCTCTCAGACAGATCATGCTGCTATTAGACATGGAAGAATGCAGTGGCCTGTGACATGTTTGTCTAGAAATAATGGCCAATTATTAACACTTACCTATTCTCATAGGACAGAAAAATAATGATCTAGTTGGTACCAAGGAAATTTCACAGGGAGGTTTTCTATAAAATTTTATGTGCGATGTTGGTATTTTGAATACTTCTCTCCCACCCAGTGAGAACACACTGGGTGAGTAACCATACCCAGGTGCATGCCCTTACCTCTTTGGTTTCTTTTCTTCTTTAGGCACATCAGCCAGGGTAAAATATGAATGGGAACAAGCTAGAATACTAAAGCAAACATGGTGTTCAGCGTCTAACCTAAGAGGTGTAGCAAGGGTTGGTAATACAGTTACTGTAGGAAAGTATAGGTCTCTGGAACCAACACTGATCTGAACCTAATATTAAAAAGGGGATCTAACCAGGACACTTCAACTTCCCATGTTTACATTATGGACGCTGATGAGTTTGCTCTGTGTCTCCATCCTCATGCAGTCTGAGCACTGTAACCCGAGAACCATGCAAAGGGCATCCAATTCTGATTCTACCATGGCACTACTGAGACCTGGACAAACCATGCAATGATAAGCCACATTTTTATGTTATTAGATCTATTCTTTAAGTAAATTTCCTTTTTTTAAATCATTGATTCTTGGATCTTCAGCTTCTGAATTGAGGTATAACACCTTCCCTGGGTCTTGCAACTCACCCATGACAGCCCACCCACTTGTAGCCCACCACTTGTTAGATCTTCTAATAGCATCTAGGATGAGGGGTGAGGGCCACAGTACTGTCTGCTTTTGGTTTAGGGAAATAAACTAAACAGGGAGATTGTTTCTACTAGCATAATGCTTTCTTATGCTACTTTCTGGAATTTTCCCCTTTAAGATTTTTAGCAAAAGTAAATGACACTAAAATAGCCAACATGAAGGACACAAACACTCTTGTGTGCATAATCAATCCAATTTACTGAACACGTTGTAAAATCCAAAAGCAACGACAAAGCATCTAGCAATTTCCATACAAAATCTAATAGCTAGGGAACACTGTGCCTTTTTCAGAAAGGATGCTTGATAAAGTTAGTAGATTGTAATGAAATTTATGGGCTGACATTTAGATAGATAAGTCTTTGAAAATAGGTCACTTAAAAGCAAAAGAAGTGTTTTCATAATTTAATGGTGCTAAAGCCCTATGAACTATCCAGGACTACTTTCAGAAAGACAGGAAGAGAGGGAGGGAGGGAGGAAGGAAGGGAAAGAGACATAGAGAGAGAGAGGAAATGAACCCATCAATTTCTCCCAGCTCCATTCAGGATTAAGTCATAAATTCACTCAAGAAATATTTGTGTGCCTATTAGTGTGTCAGACTCTGTTTCATGGACTGGGGTACAGTGATGAACAAGACGGGCCACACATCTACCTTTCTGGAGTTCCCATCCTAAGTGGATGACTATCCTGTAATATACATTGACTCAAATGGGTTTTCAGTGGCGGTGGTTTGCAGACATGATATAATCCAGGACCAGAAGAATCTGAGTGAGACAGAGACAAGAACTCAGGGATGTTTGAGCTATTTCTCTTTCCTCCCTGATATTTTTTCTGTCCCATGATTAGTGTTTGTTTCTATCAGAAACTATCAGTTACTTCTCTGCACTGTAACACTTGGATTTCTGATCTAAATCCCCTTAACAGAAATTTTCTGTTTTGAAGCCAAGAATTACATCCTTCTCATCTCCATCTTGTTTGTGTTGTATACTTAATACCTACCATGTGGGGCAAACATGTCACAAATGCGTCAAGTTAAAATAATGAAGTTTAGGACAAATAGTGGATCAAAACATTGGGTCAAATCTGAGTAAAAAGCTGTAGACCAAGAGTACCCAACAGTCAGGAATCAAAACCAGACACTGTCAGAAAGATACCTACACTTATACGGTCAATTAATTTATGTCAAAAGAAGGCAAGAATACACAATGGGGAAAAGACAGTCTTTTCTATAAACAATGCTGGGAAAACTGGACAGCTACATGCAAAAGAATGAAACTGGACCATTTTCTGACGTCATATACAAAAATAAACTCAAAGTGGATTAAAGTGGATTAAAGACCTAAATGTGAGATCTGAAACTTAAAACTGGTAGCAGAAAACATAGGCAATAGTTTGACATCAGTCTTAGCAACATTTTTCTAGATAGGTCTCCTCAGGCAAGGGAAACAAAAGCAAAAATTCCTATTGGGACTACATCAAAATCAAAAGCTTTTGCACAGTAAAAGAAACCATCAACAAAACAAAAAGGCAGTCTATCGACTGGGAGAAGATATTTGCAAATGATACACCTGTTAAAACGTTAATATCCAAAATATATAAAGAACTTCTACAACTCAACATCAAAAATCAAATAATCCAATTAAAAATGAATAGATAACCTGAACAGACAGTTTTCCAAAGACATACAGATGGCCAACAGACACATGAAAAGATGCTCAACATCACTTATCGGCAGGGAAGTGAAAATCGAAACCACAATGAGGTATTACCTCATACCTCTCAGAATGGCTAGAATCAACAAGTAAAGGTAAGTGCTGGTGAGGATGTGGAGAAAAAAGGAACCCCCATGCACTGTTGATGGGAATGTAAATTGGTACAGTCACTAGAAAACAATATGGAGGCTCCTCAAAAATTTAAAAACAGAAATACCCTACGATCCAGGAATTCCACTACTGGGTATTTACCCAAAGAAAACAAAAGCACTGATTCAAAAAGATATATGCACCCCTATATTTATCGCGGCATTATTTACAACAGCCAAGATATGGAAGAGGCCCAAATGTCCATCGATAGATGAATAAAGAAGATGTGGTGTATCTACACAATGGAATATTATGCAGCCATAAAAAATAATGAAATCTTGCCATTTACAAGAACATGGGTGGATCTAGAAGGTACTGTCCTAAGTGAAATAAGTCAGAGAAAGACAAATACCATACGGTTTCACTTGTATGTACAATCTAAAACACACAAAGAAACCAGCAAAAACCAGACTTAAATACAGAGAACAAATTGGTGGTTGTCAGAGGGCAAGTGGATGGGAGGATGAGTGAAATAAAGGGGATTAAGAGGTACGAATCCCCAGAGCACCTAAGTCATGAAGATGAAAAGTATAGCATAGAGAATATAGCCAATAATATTATAATATGGCAAGCATGGAGTCATGAATAGAAGTGTTGAATCATATTGTACACCTGAAACTAATATAACACTGCATGTTAATTATACTTCAATTAAAAACAAAAACAAAAACCAGACACTGTTTGGGATCCTAAGACTCACTTCACGAAGAGACAGAGGACCTGTGAAAGCCAAGCAAAGCCTGTTTCTCGAAACGGGAATTCTCCTTGACACATCCCCTGGTGGCAGGGTTCAGCCTTTATTGCTCAGAGTCAAATCTGAGGTGAAATTTGGCTACCGTGTGCAACCATTTCCCACACTTCAGGATTTCAATTCAGCAACGCTCTTCCTATCACAAATCTGTGAAACTATAGCACTAGGGAAGGTGTGTGGCTAGAAGACAACTTAAATATAAGGAAGCTCCGCCAGGCACTGGTTTATATACTTTGTAGTTCATACAATCCTCAAAAATCTCCTCTACCTCTCAGTATACCCATTCTACAGGTGATGACACTTAAGCGCAGGCACACAGGTTAAGAAACTGCCCAGAGCCAGACAGTTATTTCTTTTGGGCATCCATTATTCATTCATTTATTAAGTATTCATTGTTTTGGTCTATTATATGTCATGCACTGCCAGGTCCTGGGAATACAAAAATGCATCAAAGCTAGTTAAGTGAGGATTTAAATCCAGTTCTGTAGGTCTCCAAAACCCAAGTTTTCCCCCACTGTATCAAGGCTCCTTTGTGAAGAAAGCATTTCAGTACCTTCATAGGTGACACCACTCCTGCTGACCGGTGCTGCTTTTTCAATTTCTCACCTTATTGGGGCTGGAAAGGGGTAGGTGTTACAGCTGGAAGGCTTTAATTGAAGGGTAGTTGCCTCTTTCTTAAATAAAATACCATCTGTTTCTTGATCTTCTGTCAAGTGAAAATACAACTTCAAGCCCCAGGACCACTCTCTCTGTCCACCAGGTACTAACTACCCCCACCTCCTTGCACTACCACACTGCTGCCCCTAAGCCCCGTCCTAAAAATCCTAGAACCCCCTCATTCTATGAACAGGCCTATAAAATGCAATGCCCTCCTGCAGCAAAATCCCTCGGAGTTCTTTGCCAAACCAAAATCCAGGGGTGCCTGGGTGGCTCAGTCGGTTGGGCGTCCGACTTCGGCTCAGGTCATGATCTCGCGGTACATGAGTTCGAGCCCCGCGTTGGGATCTGCGCTGACAGCTCAGAGCCTGGAGCCTGTTTCAGATTCTGTGTCTCCCTCTCTCTCCGACCTTCCCCTGTTCATGCTCTGTCTCTCTCTGTCTCAAAAATAAATAAACGTTAAAAAAAATTTAAAAAAAATCTAATGAAAACCCAATAAAATTAAAAGCACAGGAGATGGGGTCAGTCAATCTATTTGAGCCTGATTGCTTGATTCCTATTGTTAGAGAGACTAAAATTTATTCCATATCCCTTAGATGAAAAAAATTCCATATTGGCTTTTTTTCTAAATATAGTAATGGTTCTGAATCCCTATATACAATCATTTCAAACTCAGTCACAGCTAGGAAAGTTTTCCCCTTCTCAGGTCTGTGTAATAATCTAAGGAGATTTATATAGTCCATAAAGTTTGGAGTAAAGCAGCTGGTCTTCAAGCCCATCAAGATGGCTATTAATATGCTCATTATCCAAGCATGTGTGGTCCATTTGATGGCAGATATCTTCTACTTTTTACCCTTCTTACCCACAGAGACTGTGGTCCCCAAGATCTTGGTGTTTCAGGTCCAGCATCTTGACGTTCATCATCCTACCATCTCCTGGGTACAAGTATATGGACAGGGTTGCAGATCTCTGCTACCTACGAAGCCCCCTACAATGCCCTTCCCTGCTGCCTCTGAAATAAGACTTTTCTAGGTTTGGTCTCTTAGCCTCATCCTGTCCAACCCTCAGGGCCCATCCCCAACTAGGACCACCCAGATTTTCACCTCCAAGAGACTTGGGAAATAAGTGTTAGATCACTTCAGGGCAAAAGGAAGCC
Source organism: Panthera leo (assembly GCF_018350215.1). Classification (NCBI taxonomy): domain Eukaryota; kingdom Metazoa; phylum Chordata; class Mammalia; order Carnivora; family Felidae; genus Panthera; species Panthera leo. Next base: position 68,633,355 of record NC_056684.1, on the reverse strand, counting down.
CCAGATATCCAAGACACAAAGTTCTGCTGGGCTTGGTGAGAAAGAAAGGAGGAAACAACTCATTTTTATTTACCATTTTTTCCTGGGTATCTCTCATTTTGAGGAGTCTATAGGAAAAAAAACAAATCTAACTCTGCTGTAAAGCAGTGGGGCTCAACCATATATGACACAAGAATCATATGAAGTACTTATAAAATATACTGATTCCTGAGTCCTACTCTAGTCCAAATGATGGGAATGTCTAGGGAAGGGTGCTGGGTGCAGGTATGGAAGGTCTCTCTGGGTGACTGATGCACAGTGAAGATGGAGACCTCCACAGACTCCAGGCAGAGGGGATAGCTGGGGGGCCAGAGGAGGCTGACACACACTCTGATACAGGTCTGGAATCACAAGAGAAAAGAATGGAGTTTTAGATATAACAGAGGGTAAGTAAGTGGGGAACGATCAATTGTTGTGGTTCTCGTTTTCTTTTAATCAAGGATCCAAAGACTAAGTCACTGCTGATCCAAGACCCTCCAATCACCAAAGGCTGCCATCTGTGGGTCCCTCACTAGGTGTGCTCCTCTAGAACATGGCACAATTCTTTTTTCTTTTCTTTTTTTTTTCTCTAGGCCTTTATAATATTGCCTTGTGGGATTTGAACACAGGGACTAAGAAGACAATCTATCAGCTATAAATCAATCACCAAGAAAAACTAGTATCTTACAGACTTCTCTAAAATTAGGGAATCTGATCTTAAAACGCAAAACTAGCCAAGTAGTAAGTTACTGAGTGTTCTCTATGTACCCAGCACTATCTATGTTAGAGTACTTGTGGGTCCTTCCTTTCCTTTCTCCAGCCCACTCCCAAACCTTTTCATGACAAGGTTTTCTGACAATGACTTTCTGGTAACTTCAAAGAACAGCATGTAAAGCTATTTTGAATGAGAAACACTTTTCATGTTCCATGAAGTGCTTCACAGCCAAGACAAAGAGGTCTCAAAATGTACAAGGGACCTTTTCATAGCTGTGGAGAGGCAGATCGTGGTGGGAAATCAAAGTCTTTCCATCTCTATAATAGTACATTTCCTTCTCAATGGGAGGAGTCAGAACCCCTAAACAATGCCCCAAAGTTCTTATGTTTCAATCTGACTTTATCCTTGGCACAGATGTTCTAGCTGGAAACAGGGAAAGCAACTGTAGTCTTCTTTCCAAAATGTGGGGAATGGGTATGGTTGGTATCCCACAATGTTAAATAACTCATGTGACTTACAAGTAAACGTATTCCAAATACAAATTTGAAATCATGCTAATCTATAGGTAGTCACCCAGGTGTTGAACACGAGCAAAATTTGAGTCACTATGTAACATTTATGGCTTCGGGGATTAAGAGCCTTACCTTTTACAACTTTAGGTTGTAACCTGAGTCAATTTAGAGTTAAACATCAGTATCTGTTCCTTTTGTATAAAGCAGATCGATGATACAGAAAGGCCTGTATTTTATCCCACAGTTGCACCTAATTGTGGCTTTGATGATTTCTGAGTCAGCCTTCACTAAAACCATACAGAGCAGATCACACTAGCAATAACCAAAAGCACTATCCATCTCCACCAGCAAAATCCAAAGCAAGGGTTCATGACCTCACTCTTCCTGCATTGCCATTGTCAGGTTCTCCTGTGCAAAATACACCTCTGAACCAAGATAAGGGAAGGAAAAATGGTCTACATGGAATCACAGAAAGTTTGGGGGAAAAGCACTTTGGGAGTGACTGAATCCAAACCTCTTGGGAATTCATCCATGCAAACATCAAGACAGAAGTTCAAACCCCTCTCCTTATCAGGGCAGAAATTCACATGGAAAGCACCAAAAAATACCATAAAAGCCAACTAAATGATGTACTAGTATTTTCCACACTTCTCTTTCTCATTAAAAACCTCCTCTGTCATGTGCTTGCCTGCTCTGCTTATCAACAGTCTGTCCACTAATGAGGAAATCCTCTTGTATTCTGCAAGATCAATTCTTTAGGCCTTATCAGAGCTAAGTAGCCTGGGGAGTTCCGAGAAGAAAGGAAATTTATTATTCATCTGCAAATATGAGAAGGGCTGATATATGGAAGATGGCAACCATCTGTTATCCACTGAAGTCGGAATGAGACAGGCTAGCCCTAAAAATATAGCAGAAATTGAAATGAGCTATGAGAAAGAACTTAAGAAAACCAAGGGTTAACCACCACCATAAATTATCAAGATTGGATTATAGCTTCTTTACAAACAGAATACAGAACAATCTTCTCTGGGATGTTGAAAGCATCTTGTGATTAGAATTCTGTAAGAACACGCTCTATGGAAATAGCCATTTAAAAAAAGATTATTTTTGGTCAATTTACCCAATGTGAGAGTCTTGATACTTGTGCACTAAAGAGCTTGAGCTCCATGAATGCATAAACTGTGTTTAATTCTCCTTCTACTGTTTAGCATGGCATTATGTGCAAATAAACAGGCAGTAAAGTATTTCTGCTGCTCTTTAACAAGGTAAATAGCTTTGCCTATTACTTTTCTCTAGAACCAATACCCAGGATTCTCGGGGTCTGTCCCTGTGACAATGTGACAAGGGTTCATCCATTTGATCAATGATGCATGATATTATCTCTGCTCCTGCAGCCAACTGCTTTCACTTTAGGTCACCAGCAACCTCCAATTTGTCATATCTAGGGAATATGTTCCGACCTTGTCTTTCTTGACCTCTTTGTGTGGTAATGGATATCACGAATCTCTTCACTTTTCTGGTAACAATCTTCTCTTTGGGCTTCTAAGGCATCACACTCCCAGCTGATGTCCAATCTTCTCACCTGTCATTCAGCCCCCCATAAGACTTGTGAGTTGGCAGTCCTCAGACTCTGTCCTCAGGCCTCTGCTCTGCTCAGAGTATTCACCAAGTGACTGTATCCAACTCATCGGTTTCAACCCATACCTCTTTCACTGGTGACTCCTCAGTCTTTCCTGAGACCAGTCCCCTATGTTAAAATGACGGCTGCTGGTCATCACCTCTGTTTGGATGTCCCTGACACACTGCAATCTATCTAAAACTCATCTTGCTATTTCTCCTTTCTCAGACTTATTCCTTCTGCATTCCCTGCATGGGGGACAGGTGCCATTATTCACCCACACACCCACTGGCAGAAGCCTTGAAGCCATCCACAGTTCCTCTCCCTTCTATATCCACTCAGAATTTTCTTTTCTTCCCTCCTATTTCCACTGCTCTTGCCTCAGTTCATACCCCTAGGATTACTATAGTAGCTTAGCACACTTGGACTTCTGTGCCACTCTTCTCCATTAACCCTCCATGCTTTCAGAGTGACATCCCCAGAAGAGCTCTGAGCAGTTCACTCCGTTCCTTAAAGCTCTCCAGTGGTCTCTCCAGAACTTTCAGATTCTGTGGAGTTCAAGGCCCACCCCCCCGCCCCTCATCTGCCCTCTTCTCTATAGTCTTGGTCCCTACCTTCCCTCACCAACCTTCACCCAAACACTAAACTTCAGCTGCCTGGAGCTACCTGCTCATGGACCATGTTTTACACTGACATCTGAGCCTTTAGTTGGCCTAGAGTGCCTTTCTCTATCACACTCCTCATTTTCTAAGACATCACACATGTCATCTCCTCTGGAAAGCTCTCCCTTATCCCACTATGCTTCCATAGTACTCCCTGCATGCCTCTGGCACTACATTTACTAGCCTGTACCCCAATGGTAGTTTTGTCTGCCTCCCTTTGCTGGTTATAAGATTCCTGAAGATGGAGACTATGTCCGATCCATCTGTGTGCCTAGAGCAAAACCTTGCACCTAGGGGGTACCCAGGAAATGCCTTATCAGTGGATGGCTGAGCTTAGCTGGCCCAAGATTTTAAGTTAAACTCGGTGTGTTATACAAGTATAGTCACCACATCCTAGTTTTTATTTGTTATGCCAGGACAATGGATGGGAAAGCAGGTGGGAAAAAAAGGCCAACTTTACAAGTAAAGAAGTAACAGGCTGGCTTAAACAAAGTCTTACCAGCAAGTGCCTCAATAACCTTCTCTGGATAATTTGATTTTAGAGTTCTCAGCAACCACGTAACTCCTGTTTCTTAGCCTTCAAGTCTTCTCTTGACTGGAAGCTCCTTGATGTTGGGAGCCATGTTTTCCAGTACTCCAGTATCTTCTTAGTTCTTTGCCAGCTGAACTTTCAACCTCAGAAAGAACTGAGGGAATAGACCAAGGGGGATGTTCTCTGGCCTCCAGTCCAATTCTCACTAGGCCTGTTCAGATTTTGAGCATTTGCCAATTTTCAGGGTTAATTCCACTCTCCTCTCCGTGCCACCCCCCCCCCCCCCCCCACCAAGTCTCAGCCTGACATGAACCCAGCCACTCCCATTTCCAAATGAGCCAGTCATTTAAGTGTGGATCCTCAGAAAGGACCCGGTGAAAATGGAAGTCTGTGTCTGACTCACTGTTCTTCTCCGACTGAGTCAAAGGGTTAACCATTTGTTGTGTAGTCTGGGTTCACCATATGTTTGCTCCTCTGAGGCTGATACTTCCTTTAGAGACAACATTTCTTTTTTTCTGATTAAAAAGGTCATGAACTGAAACCCGTGTGTTCACTATTGCAGAACACAAAGACAATGCAACAGCACCTGCTCGTTTTCCAAGTACAATGGCATTTGTGGTATGACAGCTTAGTCAACATCTGCATAAGATATTTATTTTTAGGGAAGCTAAATTGCTACTCTTTATACTATACCACTTGGCCCTTTTTGCATAAAACCTACAGAGGTGTCCTGTGTCCCACTTTAGACTTTTGTTTTATGGACAAGCAATAGCTATGGAGAACTTTCTCACCCAGGCAATTATGGAAGCAGATGTTGTCTCTTTCTACCACATGCCATGCCAGAATTTTCATGGGGAGATTGCTCTAGAGGAGCAATATATAAAAGTCCCCAAATAGCTAAAGGTAACCACTAGCAAAGCTGGAAAAATCTTATGGAATCAGCTGCATCTGGGCAAGGATCAGAGATAAATCGATAAAGAATGCCTAAAAGCTATATAAATCATAGTTAAGTTTGTTTTTCTGTAAATCTTGCTTTAAGGGGACACTTAACCTTCTTAGGCCTCAATCTGAGTTGACAAATGGATGTTCTAATAAAGGTTTTAGTTTATGTAGAGCTTAGAAATACAACTTGTTTCTTCAGTATATTCTCTTTTGAAGCTATAACCCACAATTCAAGTCGCAGCCCCTAAGAATGTTGGTTCAATAGCAGCCAACCTCACTGGAGTCTTCGAAGAGGGGCGAGAAGATAGAGTGCTGTTGGCTTTGCTACAATGGAGATTTTATCTTACAAGTTACACATTTGGAAAGCTAAAACCTCTATTGGCACTAACCCATTGCTGGAGGTTTTTATGTAATTATGGTTAAAGCATTAAGATTTTTTTTAAGTCTGTCTTGTGCATTGATTGATTTCACTATTTCAATTTTCATATAAATCCATTCCAGAAGAGTGGTGAAGAGTACCAGTTTCTGAAATCAGATGGGCTGGGTTGGAATCTTGTCTCTGCATCTAGCTATGTAGTCTTTGACAAGCTTTATTAACTTCTTGCCTCAATTTTTTTTTTTTTTTTGCTTGTGAAATGGGAACAGTAATAATTCTTTTATGCATTGTTTGAGGTTAAATGAGTTAGTAAATATAAAATCCCTGAAACCATAGTTGCACATAACATTCACTAGATAACTATAATATTAACAAAATACTATTATTTAAGAAGCCCTTTAAGAATAATCAGCATTCACTTCCTTATGTTTCCTTGTAACAATAGAATTGTTTGATCTTCACATATATTTCATTGATGTCTCCAAAGTTACAGCTATGATTTACAAAGAGAACTTGAGCCGATTCAATGGGGGGAGGGGGGTGATGTTAGTTGCTTTTGTGACAAATGAGATGCTCCTTTAAACCTAAACAATATAAAATTCCAACAGATTACTAACCCAAACCCATTCTATCAGCCCTACTTTTGGAAGGTTTAAGTTAAAGGAAAATGTCTTGTTTCTGTCCTTTAATAGATGGTCAACATGCTGGGTGATCACGAAGACTGACCCAAATGAAAAGACACAAACTGTTCCATTTACCTTCTGCCCCGACCCATACCCCACAAACAAGCCTGCCTATTTACTCCACCTAAAGGCTGGATCTTTCCCATTCTTTGAAACCAGTTCTAGTACTGGGAAATAGGCAAATAAATATGAGCTAGGACCCCAACTTCTGCCCATCTCTCAAGTTCTAGTTGGTTGCTGGAGTAGAGGTCCTTTCCTGTCCTTCCACCAGACATTGAGCGCCCTGGACAGCCTAAGTCTGTGGTGGCTATTTAACAGAAGAGGAACCAAAAACAAATTCCAAAGTCCCCAGTGAGTACTAATTAGATTCCTCACTGGCTGCACAGCTTTGGGTAAATCCTTCCTTTTATGGGCCTTATTTACAAAACGAAGTTAATAATGTCCAAGTCAGAGACTGCTATTGGAAGTAACACAATCGTGCATGTACATGCATTCTATGAACTGTGAAACAGTACAATCATAACAAATACTGATGATCCCAAATCTTGGCCTTTGTTTTTTAATCTCCCAGTTTTCCCGGCCCTATCATGCTTGCTGTGTCACCTCCAGTTCCTCTCCACACTTGACCTCTGGCTTCTAGATCTTCTCAACGCTTCCATCCAAAAGCTGGCAGGCCCCTGCAGATGCTGCAGATGCATTAATAATCCTGCAGTTAACATAACCTGCTTGTTCACCTCAACAAATCTGATGTGCAGTGCATTTTTCTCTAGTGTTTTTTTTTTTTCTTTTCTTTTCTTTTTTTTTTTAACGTGGGCTCCTCTTTTCTGACAATCCTGACAACTTCCAACAGAGCTATGCGGCCAGTGGGCACTCTCTCCATTCAGTTTATATATTAAAGCCTCTACCAGGCAAATGGGCTGGTATATGAGGGTGGGGAGGAAGCAAGAGGAGGAGGAGAGGGTGCAAGACTAAATACAGGTAATGACTGATGGCCATTGCTATCTGCTGGGGCAAAAAAAAAAAATGAAGCCCTATTTACTGAGTGTCTAATATGTACCAGTTCTATGTCAGGCACTTTATAAATACTAAGTCATTCAATACTGACAATAAACTCATATGCATATTACAGATGAGAAATCAAGAAGGCTCAAAGCATACGCCATTTATCCAAAGTCACACAGTGGTGGAGACGAAATGAGAATTAGGTTCTGCTGGAATGGATGGAGGGGAAAAGTCACCTCATCTTTACTTTCAGCCACCTCCATGTGTCTCCAATAAGAGCCACAGGGCATCTTATTTCTGCTTGTTTTGGAGACCACTGCAAACATCAGAGGGGATGGGAATAGGTACTGGAGGCTGTAAGCTGGAGAGTCACTAAGTAGGCCTTCTATCTTGGGGCAGTAAGAAGGACTGGAGTAGGAGATGCTGAGTACTGCTGTTTCCTGTGGTTCAGAGCATGCATTCTGGAATCCTTTTCCTTCCTGCCATCTACACGTGCATGTGAACTGGGCATGACCCAAATTTCTGCTTGGCAGGACAATCAGGGAGCCTGGACTGAGTGCTTCTGTAGAGATAAGGATCCTGCAGGCTCAGCAGTCTGAATAAAGACTACACATGTAGTCCGTAAGTGGATGCTGTATTCAAACAAAGACTAGGGAGGACGAGAGCTCTGTCCACTAGTAGACAATGCCACCCTGCTCCCCACGGTTCTGTCTCAGCACCCCGGGCTCTGTACACTGATCCGCAGAAACATTTGACATGGGGCAGCCTGAGACGAGGGCAGGAGATGGAGTGTTTTTGCTGCCTGCACAGCCACAGCAAACGTGACTTGGGGCTTGGTGGCATCCAGTCCCTCCCCTCTCTGCCTCTGATCTAGCCTTAGGAATCAATTATGCGTTATAATCTCGCGATCAGGCTCTTGTTTTCCCAAATCAAGTACAGCCAATGGACTCAAGAACTAATTATTTCCCAGGACGTGCTCTTTGTGCAGAAGGGCGTCTCAGAATCTCAGATTCATGATCAGACACCTGAACTCACTAGCCTCTGCTTGGGTGGGGGCACGGCAAGTGATGCCCCTGGAATTCTTCCCTTTGAAGAGTGTTCCTGCTAAGATGTCCACAGAACTAGCTCAGAGCTGCAGCCTTATCTTCTCTCTGGGTCTCCATGCTTCAGTCACAATAAGGGCAGTGGAATATGGATTGAGAGGAAGGAAATGACTAATTTGTGGATAATTTGCTCCCTAGGAGGGACAGGTAGAACTGCCCCAAGCAAAAATTCAAAATAGTTTTAAACATACTTCTGAATGTTCTCCCACCTCATTCAGAACCTGTTCCATTTCCTCAACTCCCTTTTGTCACTCTCCTCCCAGAATTTGTCTTGATGCTTCCCTCTGGCTGAATACCTTCCCTTCACTCCAGCAGGAACAGCCAGTCTTTGGAACGAAGATTTGAGCTCTGGAGTTACGGATCTACTCCTACACACACAGTCAAAACGTCCATGCTTCCAGTGTTATCACAAAAAGCAATCTGATTAAACCTCAGGAAACTGTCGAGATTCTTCCAGGTTTCATTAGGGCATGGGAGTTATTTTTACAACACATGGCACTGCTACATTTGAAATAGGTTACCAAGAAAACAAATGTATTTCTGTCATGTGTTCAATAACCTTCCCCCACTCATGGTACGTTATGCCACAGACAACCTCTCCAATGGCCTCCAGTGATTCACACCCCTGTATAATCCCTGCCTGCCCCCTGAACATGGCGAGACCTAGTGGCCTCATTCTGACAAAAAGAATACAGCAAAACCCAGTGTGATGTCACTTCCAAGATTAGGTCACAAAGAGACCGGAGCTTCCATGTTATGCATCCTCCCTTGTTCTTTCTGGTGGACACCAGCTGCCCCATATAGAGAGATCCATGTGGTCAGGAACCGCTATCTGTTGCCAACAGTTCACAAGGGCCAGTCACTGCTAACAGCCAGGTCAGTCACCTTGGAAGTGATCCTCCTTCAGTCCAACACTGAAATGACTACAGCCCCTGATGACACCTAGACTCAGCTTGAGAGAGACCCTGAACCAGCAAACTCCGCTAGGCTGCATCCAGATTCTTGACCCACAGAAATTGGGAGATCATAACCGATGTTTGAAACCACTAAGTTTGGGGTACTTTATTACACATCAAGAGGTAACTCATTACTCTGAATCACAAGTTCTGAGCACTGAAATGCCTCAGGACATTCATGTCAGGCCCTAGAGTCACAAATATCTGACATTTGTACCACTACTACCTCCTCGCCCCTTTTTTAAAAGTTTATTTCAGAGAGAGAGAGAGAGAGAGAGAGAGAGAGAGAGAGAATATCCCAAGCAGGCTCTGCACTGGCAGCATGGAGCCCAATGCGGGACTCGAACTCAAAAACCGTGAGATCATCACCTGAGCCAAAATCAAGAGTTGGACGTGATGTGACTGAGCCACCCAGGTGCCCCCACCACTTCCCTTTCTGGACCTGTGGGAGGTGTGGATCATCCATCCTTGTGTTTCTCTCCTCACACTCCAGGCAGCCACCTACAATCAACTGGAATGGGCAACCAAGATAGAGCCCTTTGTCCTCAGGCTCCGGTCTGTCACAAAAGTGTCATCACCTCTGTCAACTAATGAGGCCCAGAATCAGCTTCTTCAAGACCTTGGCTCCCTTACTCTCTTCTCTGCTTTACTTTAAAAGTCTAACTACACTGGGGCAGTAAGAACACACAAAAAAATTTGTGTTTTGATTTCTAGATAAACCTCACCTTTGCTCTCTCGGCAAAAGATCCCTCATTACTTTATCATTGTGGAAATACTTATCCGTGACCAGAATTTTATGTAAATTCCTTATTTCATCACTGTTCAGCCACTTTCAAATCTCACTTGCAATGTTCCTTCTTTGTTCCCTTCTTCAAAAATATTCATCTCTTCCTCTAGAAAGTCTACAATAGTCTCCCCTGGTCAGGATGTTTTATAACTCACCTAGAAACATGAATAAAAGATTGGCCTCCTTAAGTCTTTCAAGGTTCTTTTCGTGCTCAACCGGTGCATCTTTTCAATGGTGCACCGGGTTGCCTAGAGGGAAGGGTCTGCTGTTGAGTCTTATCTATTCTTAGTCCCAATTAAACACGACTTGGGTAAGGAAAAGGAGGAGGGGCAAAAGGCAATGCTAAAATTCAAACCTTTCCTTCTAAAAGAAATGTCAGGATAGAAAACTGGCTCCACTTTCTCCTGTGGTTAGCAGCTGGGAAGAATTCTGCTTCCCTGAGAGGCGGTGCCCACAGTCAGAGAGTCCCTCCGTGGAAGATTCAGCCACCTCCAGGCAATGGGAACCAAGAGTAGATGGGAGGCAGGAACCTGAAACCAGCTTAGGAGGAGATACAACCTCTTCACAGGATTAGCTCTGTCCTATTTAATTCCTCTGTCAAAGATATCCAAGTTGAAACTATAATGCAGGACAATTTTCATCAATTAAGTCAGTAATTTCTCTAAAAAAAAATAAAACGAAATAAAACGTATTTGCATAATTACCTTACCTTTGATACTTTTTAATTTGGGGATCTTGAGCAAGTAACTTAATTCACTGAGCCTTTGCTTCCACATACTCAAAGTGAGATTTTATAGAGAGTATAACTCATGGTGAGTGCATACGAAACAGTACTTATTATGATTATTATCTACTGAAGTAAATAACAACAGAAAGTTGTGATCTGAGCTTTAGAGCCATGTTGAACAAAAGAACTTTCTGTGATGATGGTAGTGTTCTAAAATCTGTGTTCAATACAGCAACCAGGAGACATGTGTGGCTACTGAGTACTTGAAATGTGGTTAGCCTGAGGAACTGACTTAATTTTATTTTAGTTCATTTAAATTTAAATACCTACATACGGCCAGTAACTACCATATTGGACAATGCAGCTTTACTTTTGATTGTCTGCATTGACCAGAAAGCCCCACAAAATATAACCTTGACGTCTTAAGGAGTCCAAGAGCCCAATATTGCTCTGAAGAAAGCCCCTTGTAAATGGGCATGGGATGGAGAGGGAAGTCCTTGCAGGCAACGATAGTGCATCTGACCTACAATTAACAGGATATTCAGTTCCAGTTCTGAAGACTACTGATCATTTGTACCCTGTTATCATCACCTAGTCACCCTAGTGGCTACTGGTTGGATGAACTCAGGGGGTTCTCTGTGTGAATCTAGTAAGAATATGGGAATTTAAAATAGTATCTAGTTCCAAGCAATGAACAGATTACCTATACTGATGCTATGTGAAATATGTAAGTTGTTTGCAAGCTAATATTAACATCTATGTATCCTTCATCTCCTTATTTATTGAGCACTCACTACATGCTAGGCTAAACACCAGAGTACAAAGTTAAAAAACACCATTCTTGACCTCGTTTCTCTCATTCTAGTCACAGAGACAAAAGTAAAGAACATGGTACAGGGTGAGAAGTAAAATAAGGTGGATTAAAGAGTGTGATCGACTCCATTTGTTGGAGACAGAGCAGAAAAGCTTTCTCAGAGCAGGAGGCAGCAAAGCAGAGTCACGAAGGCACCGCACAACTTGCCATCTCCAAAGTGAGTTAGACAGGGAAGGGCGCTCCTGGCAAAGAAGTCTATGTGGAACCAGGCATCTTTGAAAAGCATCAACACTTCATGATTGGCACTTAGGAAGCAAATCTGGGAGGAACAGAGAACAGTGGGGATTAGAACACAAAAGACCATCCCACAGAATTTAAATCTTATCTCCTAGAAAATGGGACACCACTAAAGGATGTCAAATAGTAAAGGAACATTGAGATTGGGGATCCGATCTCTCTGATGCTGTGTGGGAGATCAGAGGGAGGGCAGGACAGGAGGCATGGGGATGTACCACAAGACCTATGCACCAGTACAGGGGGTGGGTGTGATGGAGGGGAGTCAACAGTGGTTAACAACATTAAGATACTAAAAGAAAGGCTGGAAACTTCCACATTAGAGTTTTGGTGGGGGGGGTTAATATGATTGAAATACTTTGATGAGCTTAATTGTGTTCCCCCCAAATTCATGTTTAAGTCTTGACCCCCAGTACCTCAGAATGTCACTATGAGAAAGAACCTTTAAAGGGGTTACTGAGGTTAAATATGGGGTCATTAGGTTGGCCCTCAATCTAATATGACTGGTCTCCTTGTAAGAAGAGGAGATCAGGACACAGACAAGCACAGAGAAGTCAGGTGAAGGCACTGGATGAAGACAGTCATCTATAAGCCAAGGAGAGAGACCTCATTAGAAACCAACCTTGGTGACATTTTGATCTCAAAGCCCCAGCCTGCAAGCCACGAGAAAGTAACTTACTTTCTTTGAGCTACCTGGGTCAGTAGTCCTTTGTTACAGCAGCCGTAGCAAACTAATACAAACATAGTATGTCTACCTTTACACCAATTTCCACCCATATAAAGTGACATGGGCCTTTATTATAAAGCTTCCATATCTGGGAGAGTAATGCTTGAGTTTTCTTAGGTCTTAAATTTAAAAAGAATTTTTTTTTTACTCCAATCTCTTTCGCCCAGTCCTCATGAGAACACGAATTTGAACAAGTCAGGAAAATAGAAGTTAGTGAGGCCAATAGAAGTTAAAGGCATTTTTCTCCAGGTTCCAGAAAAAGATTATTAGTTCACATTCTAGAAAGCTCTCACAGAGAAAATAATTACGAGTGAGAATATTGAGAAACTAGCTCCACTAAAAACCCTACTCTGGACAACAACACTGAAGCCACTCCTCAGAGTTCGTGTACCGGGCTTAAGGGAAACACATCTACAACATCTCCTAATAAGGTGCCTCAGGGCCCTAGAACCTTCAGAATCTCAAGGCTCATCTTCATTATATAACCTAAAACACTTTATAATGTCATTTATGACAGCACAAAAAATACACCAAATTTCTTCTTTGGCTGTGAAATGTATAAATCCAGTATCCCAGTACCAAATAAGGATGAAGTTGATTTTTAACTCGTATCAAGACAATACTCATTGAATTCTTCCCTTGAATTTCTTAAGTCTCAAAAGGGCTTTCCTGTCTGTGTGCCCGCGCACGTGTGTGTGTGTGTGTATTTATTCTTGTGGTGAAACGAGATATGCAAAGACGGGAATTCACATTATCTGAGACCGAAAGACAGAGGCAGGGTCTCTGTACTTTAATGATGTTTACTAAACCCTAGGCCCACCACGTGTCTGCTACCTTCCCTAGAGGGGACTTCAATCAGGAAAAATAAGATGTATTTCTCTCCTCAGATGGCTAATAAGCATTTCAATGTGAATAGGCCAAAGACTAACCTTTTCATTTCTTACTGTCTTTGTCAATACTGCAAATAACACCATTCACCCAGTTGTTCAAACCTCAAACCTAATACTAGTTTTTTTAATTGGGGCATAATTAACGGTGCTATATTAGTTTCAGGTGACAATATAGTGATTCCGTAACTCTATACATTACTCAGCACACTTCATAAGTATATTCTTAATCCTCTTTATGCAAGGTTTATTTTTTCTTTTAAAAAATTTTAATGTTTATTTTTGAGAGAGAGAGAGAGAGAGAGAGAGCGAGCTTGAGTGGGGGAGGGGCAGAAAGAGAGGGAAACAGAATCTGAAGCAGGCTCCAGGCTCTGAGGTGACAGCACAGAGCCCAACGCAGGGCTCGAACCCACCAACTGTGAGATCCTGACCTGAGCCCAAGTCAGATGCTTAACTGACTGGGCCACCCAGGTGCCCCTCCAAAGTTCATTCTTGATTCCACCTTCCCCTCACCCCTCTATCAGTCCCTCAGAAGCTCCTATCGCTGCCACCTCCAAACACACCCTGTCTTCCCATGTCACGGCACCCTCGCTGCCCACTCAGGCCCAAGCTCTCCCACCTCTGCTCTGACCATGTCAACAGCTTCTTCATTCACCTCCCTGCTCCCTTCTGCTCTCCAGCCTGGTTGACATCTCAGCAGTCAAATGGAATCCTTTCAAGACATAAAAGATCATCCCTCTTCTCTGCTAACCACCCTTCAAGACTCTGGATTTATTCTGAGAAAAACTGGAAACCCCTTGTCTTGTTCTCCAAGGTCCAACGTGAGCCATCCACTGCCTTCATCTCTACCTCAACTGTCATTCACTGGGACACACACAATGGCCTTATGTCCTTGAAAGTGACAAGCCTTTCCTCTTTTCAGGGCTTCTGAACTGACCCTTCTCTCTGCCTGTAAGGCTCTTCTGCTAGCTCCTGCATGTGGCTGGCTCACCCACCGCTTGGGTATGAGGCTGGAACCGAAGTGCTGAGACTCCCTCCCCTTTACCCTCTCTCCCCCACCAACAGTATTTCAGAGCACCTGCCACAGTCCATCTATGCACGTGCCTTCTCATTTGGCTCTTCCCCATTGCAAAGTCGGTTCCGTGAGGGCAGGGGGGTGTCTTCTTCATCCCTCCACCTCCTACCACACTCTGCACATGGCCAACGCTCTGTAAGTAGTCCCCAAACAAACGTGACCTCGGAGTGGGGACCATGGCTGTTTCACACTGAACCCGGCATAATGAGGTACTCTCCTACTGCTCTGAAATTGCAATTAGCAAAATAAGAATCACTTTTAATTTTTCTGATTTTCACAAAGCAAATTAAAATGCAGATGGGCTAATTTGAGGGGCGGCTGCTAAGAAAACTTCCTGTTCTAACAAGCTTCCCACTCACATGGCCAAATAATCAGTGTCACTTAGCTGTCTATACTGAGTCTGTGATTGCCTCCTGGACTCAGCTTTGAGCAGAGACCCCATTAGTAGCTCATGAAATAGAACACAACTCCCACCAGAATTTTATTATTGTGAATCCCAAGTTGGTTCTCCAGACTAAAAATTTAATTTCAAGAAGTGGTAACCACAAAGTCCTCAAATTCATTTCAGGCACACCGGGCACCTTGCAATCATCACTGCAATATAACCCACAGGGTATAACATAACTCAATTGCATATGATGGGGGCCTCCTCCAGGAACTGTCGTGTGTTGGATGGAACAGATCTTTCAAGCCGTCCTATGTGGAACCCCAGGTGAACTGTCAACACAGATGCTGAAATCACCAAAGATGATAACAGGAGCTAAATGAAGGCAGGAAAAAAAAAGGAATCCTAAGGAAAATATAATTAAGAGTATCCCACTACTGTGTGCAGATGGTTGAGGCATATGCAGTGAATTCCTGAATGAATGAGTAAGCTGGACATGTTTCTTTTGTGTCTGCTCCATCAATTCCAGAGTCTGGGGTCTCCAGGTCTTCTGAAAACAATAAAGGACTTGACAGACAATTACTCCTCTTAATGTCAAACCTTCTTTCCCACTTTAGGTAAGTAACACTTTTGATGTGATATAGTCTCATTATCATCAGGAGCTGGTCTCTATCTAATTTCTCAGGGGAAAAAAAATGGGCTAATATCTTTTTAAGTCAATTATAAACTTTTGCTTTGTTAAACAGCCCATACTGAACATAATTTAGCCCACTGTTAATAACAAGGCTCACTGTAATCAAGTTAAATTATTATTTTGTGCCCTTAATGTGTCTGGTGGCCTATTTTAACAGCTCAAGGGCATCACCCTTTGAATTTTTCTGACTTACAGAGTGGTTCATTTTCTAGCTGTTGACTAGAAATATTTTGCTTTTGTTTATACAGCTTATAATTCCCCTCCTTTCTCCCACCTTCCAATGTGCTGTGGTCTAGAAATCCTAACTACCAAAACAATCAGAACAATTTTGACTTAAGGACAAATACACTTTGATTATGGCCCTTTTCAGTGAATAAATATGTGAATTTAGTGTTTTGGCTTTGTGGCATCTATTTTGCCTGTTCAGAGGCTTTTGCTTATTATTAGATTACCAATTATTACATTTTAAATGTCCACAGATAGTGGATACGTGACCTCCAGATAAATTATTACTATGGTTGAAACTTTCATCTAAAACCTATTTGGCTTAAGAAAAGGAAATAAGTAAAATATGACATTTCCAAGCCATGTGCAACCTGCTGATATAGTCAGGTGGTTATAACCTCTGGTGCTAATTGTCTTTCTTATCAGCATCACTATTATCAAATGTCACTTCTTTGTAAACTCACTGCCCTATTTAGTTCAGTCAGAAGCATCACAGAATACCATCTCACACTGAAATCCTTAAATCTAATTCTTCTTTGAAACTAAAAAAAAGAAGTTTTAGAAGCAATGAAAGCACTAATGTATAAAGCAGCACGGTCAAAGGCGGAGGAAGTCTTTATGTTTTTTAGGTTTATTTATTTTTGACAGAAAAAGAGAGAGAGTGACTGTGAGCAGGGGAGAGACAGAGAGAGAGAGAAAAAAAAGATAAAGAATCCCAAGCAGGCTCTGCCCTGTCAGCACAGAGCCTGACGTGGAGCTCACAACCCATGAACCAGGAGATCATGACCTTACCCAAAGCCAAGAGTCAGATGCTCAACCAACTGAGCCACCCAAGTGCCCCAAAAGCAAAAGTCTTTAAACAATGAACTTCTATAGCAAGGCATTTTTGAAAAATTAATTCTATGATTACAGAGTTTTGAGAAGATATGAGAGAGCTGGTTTGGTCAAGTGGCTGAGAGCATGGGCTCAGGAACCAACAAAATGTGTGGGTTTGAGTTTCCATTTGTATGAGCTTGTGTGACCATCGGAAAATTACTTCTCTCCCTTTGCCTCTATTTCCTCACCTAAAAAATATAGTAATGGCACCTACTCATCAGTTTTTTGTACAAATTAAATCATTTGCTATGTTCCTGGAAATTAAGTGCTACAGAAGTACTAGTTAAAACACCTTTTATACAAAGATGATCCCTACCAATGGATTTTCGGTCCAAATGACATTTGTTAATGCCATTGCTGAAACAGATGGTCAGAAAGCCAGAATGAACACTGTGCCAAACAGAGAATAAAATGGTGTGCAATTTCCGCTAGGTATTCTTAACCCTAACTGTAGCACGACTGCAATAAATCAATTCGGTGAAGAGTACTATAAATTTAATCCATAGCACTCAGCTTTGTTCACAGCCTGCCCAGAATGATGGCAGACCCTCACCACTGAAGTGACCCTGAAGATGTGGCTGGCTGAGCACAAAGTGCTTGGTAATGACAGAAACCATTCAGCTGTGCAACGCGTGTAACAAGGGGAAGAAACCACTGCTACACAAGGGCAAGTAACTTGAGAAATCCTTGTTACCACCACCAGAACAAGCCAGGGACAAGTCGGCCTGCCCCTGAATTCAGAGCTCTGGGCACTTGTTTGTTTGCAGCTCTCCTAACTTCCTTTCCTTTTTTGCCTTCTATGTACTTGGTAAAGTGCATTTATTAAAATGCTCTCACTAGGGGGCGCCTGGGTGGCTCTGTCGGTTAAGCAACCGACTTCAGCTCAGGTTATGATCTCATGGTTGATGGGTTCGAGCCCCATGTCAAGCTCTGTGGGCACAGCTCAGAGCCTGGAGCCTGCTTTGGATTCTGTGTCTCCCTCTCACTCTCTGCCCCTCCCCCACTACTCATGCTCTGTCTCTCTCTCTCTCTCTCTCTCTCAAAAATAAACATATACAAAAAAATAAAAAATAAAATGCTCTCACTAGGTCTATTCAGTACTACTTCTCAAGGTGAATTTCATGGACCATCTACATCACATTCATCTACAAGTTGAAAAATTCAGATTTTAGGGCTCTGCCAAGTTGAAACAGAATCTAATAGGGATGGAACCTGGAATTTTAGAATATTTAAAAAGAAACCCAAAAGATACATGGAGAGGCTATGTTGGAGAATCACTTTGATACCCGCACATTTTAAAGTCCTCATGAATGATATTTAGGATCAGATAATTCTTTGTTATCAGGGCTGTCCTATGTGTTGTAGGATGTTCACCAGCTTCGCCTGCTTCTACAGCAGATGTCAGTAGCACTACCAACATGCCCACTGCAACAACCAAAACCACCTCCAGACATTGTCAACTGTCCCCTGGTGGGTAAAACCACCCCTGATTGAGAACCACTGAGCTAGTCCAACCTCAGACACACACACACACACACACACAGGAATATCACTCGGCCATAAAAAACAATGAGATCTTTCCGTGTGCAACAATATGGATGGACCTAGAGGGTGTTATGCTAAATGAAGTAAGTCAGACAACGAAAGACAAAACCATATAATTTCACTTACACGTGAAATCTAAAAAACAAATGAACAAACTAAAAAACAGACTCTTACATATGGAAAACTGGTAGTTGCCAGAGGGGAGCCACGTGGGGGGATTGGTGAAATAAAGTGGATTAAGAGGCCCAAACTTCCAGTTATAAAATAAGCCACAGAGATTCAAAGTATAGCATAGGGAACATTGCACGTAACAAATAGTGGCTCCACTTACTGTGGTGAGCATTGAGTAATGCACAGAATTACCAAATCACTGTATTGTATACCTGAACCTAACATTATCAATTATACTTCAATAATCTAAATAAATAAAACCACTTAAGAACATAGGAAAAGATAAAGACTACTCTCATTCATTAGCATAAATTAAAAAAGAATAACTGCAAACTGAATCCAGTAGAGAAAAAGATAAATGATGATAATAATAATCGAGCACATTCTTGGGGCGCCTGGGTGGCTCAGTCGGTTAAGCGGCCGACTTCGGCTCAGGTCATGATCTCGCGGTCCGTGAGTTCGAGCCCTGTGTCGGGCTCTGTGCTGACAGCTCAGAGCCTGGAGCCTGTTTCAGATTCTGTGTCTCTCTCTCTCTGACCCTCCCCCGTTCATGCTCTGTCTCTCTCTGTCTCAAAAATAAAATTTAAAAAAACGTTAAAAAAAATTTTTTTAAATAAAAAAAATATATAAAAATAATCGAGCACATTCCAACAATTTTAAGTTGGGTATAACATCAGAAAGTATATTTATGTACTCGATCATATTAATGGAATAGAAAAACCATATGATGATCTTAACCGATGTAGAAAAAGCATTGGAATGTCAACTCACAAAAAACAAACAAAACCTCTAGTAGACTAGGAAGTGAAGGGAACTTGCTTAAGTCATATTCAATGATAAAACACTGAAAGGATTTCTTTAGGAAAATTAAAACTAGTCCTGTATAACCACTATCATTACTATTCAACATTGTGCAGTAAAATACAGCAAAAGACAAAAAGGTTTTCCAGACTGACTGCCCCAGTTTGCATTCCCATCAATAGTACAAGAGGGTTCTCCTTTCTGCACATCCTCACTAACACCTGCTGTGTCTGGTGGGGGTGATTTTAGCCATTCTGGCACGTGTAAGGTGATACCTCATTGTAGTTTTGATTTATATTTTCCTAATCTAGGATGTTGAGCATCTTTTCATGTGTGTGTTAGCCATCTGGATGCCTTCTTCAGAAAAATGTCTCTTCATGTCTGTTGCCCATTTTTAAATTGGATTATTTGTTTTTGGGTGTTGAATTTGTAAGTTCTTTATATGTTTTGGATACTAACCTTTTATGAGATATTTCATTTGCAAATATCTTCTCTATTCCATAGGCTGACTTAAGTTTCGTTGATTGTTTCCTTCGCTGAGCAGAAGCTTTTTATTTTGATGAAGTCCCAATAGTTTATTTTTGTTTTTGTTTTCCCTTGCCTCAGGAGACATTGACTGTAAGAGGTTAAGGACTGTGTTCTCCTCTAGGATTTTTACAGTTTCATATCTCATATCCAGGTCTTTAATCCATTTTGAATTTACTCTTGTGTATAAGAAAGTTGTCCAGCATTATCTACAATGGCCAAACTATGGAAACAGCCCAAGTGTCTACTGACTAATGAATGGATAAAGAAGAGGTAAATATATCACACAATGGAATATTACTCAGCCATAAAAAAAAAACAATGAAATCTTTCCATTTGCAATGACCTGGGCGGAGCTACAGAGTATTACTCTAAGTGAAATAAGTCAGAGAAAAACAATGACCACACCATTTCACTCATATGTGGAATTTATGAAAGAAAACCAAGGAGCCAAGGGGAATAAAGAAAAAGAGGGAAACCAGGAAACAGACTCTCAACTATAGAGAACTGATGGTTACCAGGTGGATGGAGAGATGGGTCAAATAGGTGATGGGGATTAATGAATGCACTTGTGATGAGCACCAGATGTTGTATGAAGTGCTGAATCCCTATACTGTACACCTGAAACTAATATTATACTGTGTATTAATTAGAATTTAAATAAAAACTTTACAAAATCCATTATTTGCAGTGTATATAACTTCTTGCCTAGAAATCCCACATGAATCCAAAGAGAACTATTGAGAATTTCACAAGGTAGCTAGTTCTAAGATCAACATCCAAGAAGGCAAAAAGTATTCCTACATCCCAGTTGTAAAGGGTTACAAAACCAAGAAGATTTAAATAAAACAAGAAGAGGGGTGCCTAGGTGGCTCCGTCGGTTAAGCATCTGACTTTGGCTCAAGTTATGACCTTTCAGTTTGTGAGTTCGAGCCCTGCGTAGGGCTCTGTGCTGACAGCTAGGAGCCTGGTACCTGCTTTGGATTCTGTGTCTCCCTCTCTCTCTGCCCCTCCCCTGCTTGTGTGCTCTCTCTCCAAAAATAAAAATTCAAAAAATCAAAAATAAATAAAACAAGAAGATATAATAAGAGGGGGAGAGGGGAATATAATACCGAAAGATTAAAAGAGCTGTATTTTAATTTTGAACGTTGAGCTTCACTTCTTGACCATAAATCAACACGTGACCCAATCACTTGCATTCCTACTTCAATTTCAGAGCACCCACAGAAAAGACCTTCTAGTTTGTTTTATTTGTATCCTTTTGTTTGCGTAAGTCCTTGGAGACTGTAGTTTACTGTTTTATGGGCAAGAGTGTATATTTATCTGACATAAAGGGTAATGTGCTATCGATTCCATTCTTTTAGTTATGTTTTTAGATCTATCAATTTCAGAAGAAAATCATAAGCCTTACAGACATTAAAAAAGACCTGAATAAATGGACCATGATCAAAGATAAAAAAGAGAATGTAAAAAACGTCAATGTCCTCAAATTGATCTATAAATGCACTACAGTGCAACAATAAGCAGCAAGTGTGTGTTTAACCTGATAAGTTAATTCAAAAAATTATATGTATGGAAGATAAAAGAGTAATAGCTAAGACACTTACAAGAAGAATAGTGAATAAGGGAGGAAGACTTGCCCTACCACACAAAAACACTCTTTTAAGAAGTTCTAGTAGGGGCACCTGGGTTACTCAGTTGAGAGTCCAGCTCTTGATTTTGGCTCAGGTCATGATCTCAGGGTCAGGGGATCAAGCCCTGTGTTGGGCTCCGTGCTGAGTGTGGAGCCTTCTTGGGATTCTCTCTCTCCCTCTGTCCCTCTCCCCAATTTGCACGCTCTCTAAAAAAAGACAAAACAAAAACTTCTACTAAGGGAATGTGGTGCTGGGGCTGAGATAAGCATCTAGACCAATGGAAAAGTACAGTGCAGGAATAGACCACTGGCAGATCCCGTGAGTTGGTTCACTCAGTACTTATTTCAACCCCATCCCTCTTGCTTTTGTACGTAGTGGAGGCTACTCAAACACTCTAATCCCTAGCCTCCTTTTAGCTAAGGGTGGCGTATTTAACAGTTTTATATGGTATGATTTAGGCATAAATCATCAGGGAAATTTTCTCTTCCTGAAAAATTACAAGGGAATGAATTAAAAAGATCAGGTTTACAGTTCCCTCTCTTCTTCCTGACTTGAACATAGATACAATGCCTGGACATCAGCAGCCCTCTTGTAACCACAAGGAAAGTTAAGCATGGCAGAGTTGTCATATAAAAGCCGTTCAGGACCTTGACGATGCTGTTAAATGGCTTGCCAGCCTCAACTACTTTCCCCAGACTACTTACTAGATGAAACACATCCTGTTTAACAGGTAATATAGTCTATTCCTTATAATCAAACAGAACGTTAACTCACACATACACACAATCTTGATATTGACAGAGGTCCAAGTATCAATCATTACAATCAGTGATGCCAAGCCAAATGGTTAGCCACCTGAACAGACTAGATTCCTCACTTCAGAACTCAACAACAGCAATCCCAGGGGTTATTTTTTTAAGCTTAAAAAAAACTGAGTTAGTTGACACACATTACATTAGTCTCAGGTGTACAACACAGTGATTCAACAAGTTTATCTGTCATGCTATGCTCACCCCAAGTGTCCCTACTGTTTGTCACCACGTAATGCTATTAAAATGCTATTGGCTATATTCCTTATGCCGTGCCTTCTATTTCTGTGACTTACTCATTATGTAACTGGAAGCCCATAATGTAGCGACCACAATGTAAGTAATGATCACTTACGTAAGGAACAATTGAAAGATCACACATCTTGAAAGACTAATACATCAGATTGCATTAAAATTAAAAAATACAGCTTCATCAAAAGACAGATAAAATAACAAGACAAGCCAAAAATTGGGAGATCATTGTAACATATAACCAACAGCGTAACAATCATAATGTACTCAGTAAGAACTCTTACAAACTATTTAGAAACTAAAGTAACCCAGTATAAAAATAGGAAAAATCCATGAGCAGCAATTCCAAAGAAGAAGGGAACACAGATGTCTGATATATATACGAAAAAGATGCCCAACCTCAATGCTAATAAAAATTAAGGACACAATGTGACACCATTTCATTCTATCAGATTTGAGAAAAAAAAAAAAAAAAAAAAAAAAAAAACCTCTAAGAAAACCAGTATAGCAAGGACGTAGAATAAGGAGGATTTAAACATTGATGGTGCAAATGTAAATTGGTATAAGCCCCACTCTGCAATACAATTTGGCATTATATGATACCGATAAAGATGCACACAGCTTAGGGGCGCCTGGGTGGCTTGGTCGGTTAAGCGTCCGACTTCGGCTCAGGTCATGATCTCACGGTCCGTGAGTTCAGGCCCCGCGTCGGGCTCTGTGCTGACAGCTCAGAGCCTGGAGCCTGTTTCAAGTTCTGTGTCTCCCTCTCTCTCTGCTCCTCCCCTGTTCATGCTCTGTCTCTCTCTGTCTCAAAAATAAATAAACGTCAAAAAAAAAAAAATTAAAAAAGATGCACACAGCTTATTTGACCCATCAATTCTCACCTCTAAATATAAACACTGTAGAAATTCTCACCCACATACAAGCATGTGTATAGTAGCACAGTTTTGAATTAGAGTGTGTGCATGCACGCGCACACACAATCCCAAACTCTGACAGAATAAAATCACTGTGATAAAAGTATGCATTGGAATACCACAGAACAGTTGATAACTAATAGGAACGATGATATATATATCTCAGCATAAATGAAACTCAATAAAATTGCAGTAGAGTATGGAGTGTGATACCATTTATATGAAAATTTTAAAAAGGAAAAAAATAATGTTTTAATAAACACTAATGTGTTTAGAGAAATATATATGTAGCAAACCCTAAAGAGAAATGACAAATAGAGTTATTTGGTCAGAGGTTATCACCAAAGAGAAGGGAGAGGAATACAATTGGGAAGAGACACTCAGTTATTTATAATGTCTTGTTGCTTTAGCTGAATAGCAAAGACATGTGTTCCTTTTTATTTTTTGTACCTCACAGACAGGTACTATTTATTTTTATACGAATACAGTGTTTTGTAAAATTGCCAAGGTTCTACATCAAATCCCGTTTTCAAAAATCTTGCCATGAAATTGGTCACTGCTCTTCTGTTATCAGAGGAGATGGCTTTAGGGACATGGAAATATGATCAAGAATAAATGGATTCAACCGAATTCCAACACCTTCTGAGGTATACTCTGAGATCTCTATGTGCAGATGACAGAGAGCTCCCCCAGCTAAAATAAGCTCTAAGCACCGCATCTACGATACATCGGAGGTGATTTGCAGAACCAACTTCTGAAGCTGTGCCTGGCAAACAATCAACAAACAAGTAGTGAATTTTACCATGGGGGAGCACAAGACAGTATTTTTACTGAAAAAATAATCCATATTCGACCAACTGCCTGATGAGCTTTCTCTCTGGCACAACTTAGAAAAGAGGACTTGATGGGGCGCCTGGGTGGCTCTGTCAGTGAAGTGTCTGACTTCAGCTCAGGTCATGATCTCTTGGTTTGTGAGTTTGAGCCCTGCATCAGGCTCTGTGTTGACAGCTCCGAACCTGGAGGCTGCTTCGGGATTCTGTGTCTCCCTCTCTCTGCCCTCCTCTGCTCACACTCTGTCTCTCTCTCTCAAAAACAAATTAGCATTTAAAAAACATTTTTTTAAAAGAGGACTTGATGACGGGGCGCCTGGGTGGCTCAGTCGGTTAAGCGTCCGACTTCGGCTCAGGTCATGATCTCACGGTCCGTGAGTTCGAGCCCCGCGTCGGGCTCTGTGCTGACAGCTCAGAGCCTGGAGCCTGTTTCAGATGCTGTGTCTCCCTCTCTCTCTGCCCCTCCCCTGTTTATGGTGTGTCTCTCTCTGTCTCAAAAATAGATAAACGTTAAAAAAAAAATTTAATAAAAAAAAAATAAAAGAGGACTTGATGACAACACAAACTATTTCTAAAGACATTGACCCAGTGTGGTATTGCCTAGAAAAATAGCCAACAAAATGTCAACTATCATCAGGAAAGGCACAAAGTATTATCTAGTAATTCTGGATAACAAGGGTGCTTGGATAACATATGGTACACTGTGTGCAGTTAAAATTGTTGCACTTGAAAATGAATTCATCTGGAAAAGATTCAAGAAGATTAAGTATAGTGATCAAGGGGATGTGGTTGTGTTCATAATGAAACACAAGAGTTTGCCCATCCGGAAACTAAGATTTCAAAAGGAGTATGACTGAAATATACCAACTTCTCCAAAGGTGTGAATGAGACATTTTAAAGCATGAGAGAAGGAGGGGGAAATCAACATAGATGGACAGCCTGCAATGTACTCAGCTACTAAATTTGGTGCTTTTTCACCCATGTTCATTTTATTTTTAAAATGTAAGAATTTTTTTATAATCATGTGAAACTCATTACTCCAAAAGATGCTACAGAATACATAAAAGTAACTTCTTACCTCTTCTTGCCCTTACTCATCACTGCATTTATTTCTCTACACATCAATCTTCCCTGTTGTTTTTTAAACTCTCTGAGAGTAACTTTACTTCCTTTTCATCTTTTATGTCCAGCACATAGTATCTGAGACAAGCTTTGGCACTTAATATATAAAGTGAAATAAGGGATGAAAATCTTTAGGTAACTCCAAATGTGCACTCATGGTTTAATAATGGAATGAAGGATTTGGGGAAGACATGCCTGACTTAGATACTTAGGTTTTTTAAGTAGCCTTCACAACCCAACACAGAGCCCAATGCAGGGCTTGAACTCACAAGCCTGAGATCAAGACCTAAGCTGAGATCAAGAGTTAGATGCTTAATCAACTGAGCCACCCAGGTGAACCTGATACTTGGGTCTTAAAAAAAATTACACAAGGATGCTCTTCTGTAACAATGGATGCCCTATAGAAGAGAGCGAGATGAGCAGTGTGTGTGGGGTGAGGGAGGGGGTAGTGGTGGTGGTTGTGGTGGGGAGGCTCCTGGGTCCAGTCCCAAGTGGCAGTTTTATGCTCTATACACACTAACAGAACACACACCTGAGTATACACAACATAAAACCCCAATCTATACAGCAGATAGCAAGGACTTAGAAGGTCTCCTATCTTCTTCCTCCCCAGTGTTTGCATGGGTCCAAGACTGATGAAGACAAAGGTCAATACAGGTTTGGGGCAATAGACAAACCAAGTGAAAGAGTTGATCAATAAACTGATGCAGCAAACATGATAGGCATTTTTTCCAGGGTTATAAGACAAGATTAATTTAGGCCAAAGAGTTGGAATTCTATGGATTTTTCATCTTCACTTGATATAAGCTAGACACTGCAAAACTAATTAGTTCCAAGTGGGATTATCAGAACTATAAAGAGCTTCACATCTAGTAGAATATAAGTGGCCCACATGATGAAAAGCTGAGGCGAGATGGTTGACTATCGTAAGACTAGTTCCACAGTCACCTGAAAACCCGACTTAAATGCAGCATTGTTACAAAGCTCAGGAGGGATGATCTTAAGTGACAGGAAGCTTTAATAGCCCAGAGGGAAGAAAAATCTTGGAACAGCAATTTTCCTCCAACAGATGATGTGAGGACAGGAAGGGGGCTGGCAGGTTAAACGTAGGTGTATTGTTTTGAAAACTACATTTATGTAGTTCAATCATATCTTTTGTGCTCTGAAGATATCAAGCTGTTCCGTAACTAAAAGCAGACATTTGGCTTTCTTTCGGCTGTTCTAGTCCTCTTTTTACATCAGCACCTATGATTTTTATGATCCTCAAGGCGACTACTTGTGACACTCATCTTGGTTTTCTCTACAAACTCATTCAGCCACGAAGTGAACATGAACTTACGCTCATCTGAAACTGCGTAATTAATATTTGTGAGGCACCTATGAGGTAAACCACAACCAGCTGTTACATTAGCATTTTACAAGGAGCCAGATCTGCAGGCAAGGACAAGCATTCTGAGCGAGGGTAACTTGTACTTAGCAGTACAAAGAAATCCTATGTGCAGTAAGTCAAGTTGTTTGTTATCTAAAATATGCTGACTGGGGCGCCTGGGTGGCTCAGTCGGTTAAGCGGCCGACTTCGGCTCAGGTCACGATCTCACGGTCCGTGAGTTCGAGCCCCGCGTCGGCCTCTGTGCTGACCGCTCAGAGCCTGGAGCCTGTTTCAGATTCTGTATCTCCCTCTCTCTGACCCTCCCCTGTTCATGCTCTGTCTCTGTCTCAAAAAGAAATAAACGTTAAAAAAAAAAATTTTTTTAAATAAATAAATAAATAAAATATGCTGACTGACCACTGATGATGCAAAAACCTCCCCTGGCCCCGCACACTTCCCAGTCCCACCACAAAAGGGGCAATGCTTTTTGTTTTAAGCTTTAAATTAGATCAGTGATACATGAACACATACTTAAGTCTTTTTGGCATTTCAGAAAACGCTGTCATTTTCCATTCCTATCGCTCTCTTCCCAAAAGTAAAAAATGGGTTTGCTTCCTCTCAGACATACCTATACACACATATACATATGCTCCCATCTATGTGTGACTATACGTAAATGAAACTTACATATACATACATATGTGATATATATGATATGATGTCATATATGTGATATATATCATATGATATATGTGTCACATATATGATATCTATTATATGTATATATGTGTCATATATGTATCATATATGATATGTATACATACAGAAACTATGTGGTAGCTCATAAAAGACATACTTGTCAACTCCCACCATCCCCCCCCCACACACACTCAGCACATCTTGGAGATTCTACTGTGTTGGGCTGCAACAGATATAGCTCATTCCCTTTCACTGCTTCATAGTTAACCTCTGAAGGTATTAAAGTACCTCTAAGTACCTCTGTTATTTGGTAATAGGCTTTTTTTTTTTAAGAGAGCATGCACATGAGCAGGGGAGAGGTGGGTAGGGGGGAGAGAGAGAGAGAGAATGAATGAATAAATGAATGAATGAATGAATCTCAAGCAGGCTCCACATTCAGCACTGAGTTTGACATGGGACTTGATCTCACAACACCAAGATCATGACCTGAGGTGAAATCAAGAGCTAGACGCTCAACCAACTGAGCCATCTAGGTGCTCTGGTAATGGACACTCTTATGCTTACCTCCTGCCAAGTACACTGAAGTAGAAACGCATGGTTGGATAGATACTTGCGGCTCACCTTCTAAAGGGCTGCAGCAATTCAGTCCTACCAGCCATGCATGAAAGGCCCAGCGAACCCCTATTCCCACCTACTAGTGGCATCGCCAACAGTTTTATTTAAGGCAGCTCACTTTGACCTACTCTTTTCTGAACCTCTCAGTTGAATCATTTTTCTAGGCAGGAATAGGGAAGGTGGGTCTAAGAAAATGAAGACATAAGAAAGTAATTTATACTGTCTTCTTAGGCTGCCAGCAGTTGATGAGCTTTCTAGCAGGCACAGCTCTCAACACATCTATGCCTCCCCCTTCCTTGTTTTTCCTGACACTGGTGGGAAACCTCACTCATTCATTTGCCCATGTGCCCCTCTCTTAGACCAACCCTAGGTGTATCCAGCCTGAAGGCCTTATGTGCTCCATACAACTTCTGGCCGAGGGTGTTGTAGAGAGCCACAGAAATGTCTTTGTCTCATGCTACTATTTCTATTTCCTGAAGGAAACCCTAATAATGAACCATCTTTTGAAAAGCAATCTTATTTATGTCATACAATATTTAACAGAGCTTTCTGTCCTTCCAAAGCCAACTGTCATAGCTACTCAGTCAATACATAGCTTTCTAAATTATTCATTGAATTTTTGTGATTTTTCTACACATCCTCAAAAAGTTCTCAATAAATCAATTTAAGGAAAATGTACAAAGGAGGAAGTCCCTTAAAATAGTGTTTTGAGAGAGGATGGAGTGTTGGGAAAGCGTTCATAGTTCTGAGGAGTGTTTCTTCTCTTCAAAGAGCTTCATTAAAGCACAATGAAACCATTAGTGACATCAATGGCACATTTTAACCAGTAAATTAGAGAGCAACATTAAAAGCTCAAAACTGATCATCAGGGTTGGCTCCCAGAAGCTAAGAGGAAGAAAGGCTAATCCCGTAGCACTACATCCTGCAATTTATTATCTCTGATTTTTAAACCTTTCTCAGAAGAGGCTCGATTTATTACTGCAAGGAAGGTAGTTTACAAGAAAATATTTAAATCTTTCTGAGCTATATGACAACTCTTAGTGCTTACAATACTTCACTAAGATGGTGTACTCACTGGGCTGAAAAAAAAGCTTTGTTTTTTTCTGTCTTCCTTGCAAACTTCCACATTCATCCATAGTAACTGAGCATAAATAAAATTGTAACTTCTTTGGGGTCCCTGGTGGTATAACTCTTAGAAACACTTAGTCACTTTGAAAGATTAGCTTCCCAGGCCTCTTATATTACCTGTTTCAACAATTATTCTATGGTAATGTAGAAAACAAGAAGGATCAGAGTGGGGGAAAAGGAAAAACAAACTCCTGCAGTGTCCCATCCCCAAATGTAAAGTATTGTTTATTTCTCAAGATGGTGGAGCCACTGACCGTTCTGATGACTGAAAGACAAGCTTCTTACAGAGATGATGCTCTTGAAATTCTCAAGGTTCAACAATAAAAGAATTTCAACAGCTTAAGGGAATATAAGTCACCAGATATTCAAATTGCAGTCAGTTATGGGGCCCTATAAGCTCAGTTATTTATAAGACTTTAGCCCAGGACCAGGTGGCTTCACCTATAAATTCTAACAAGTATTCAAAGAAAAATTAATGCCAATCCTTACCAAACTCTTCCAAAAAATAGAGGGTAGACATTTCCAAACTTATTTTATAAGGCTAGCATTACCCTAATGCCAAAACCAGACAAGGACACTACAGAAAAAATACAAGCCAATATTCCTGATGAATACAGATGTAAAAATTCTCAAAATATTAGCAAACTGAATTCAACAATACATTAAGAGGATCGTGTGAGGGGCGCCTGGGTGGCTCAGTTGGGTAAGCGTCCAACTTCAGCTCAGGTCATGATCTCATGGTTCGGGAGTTGGGGCCCCGCGTCCGGCTCTGTGCTGATAGCCTCAGCCTGGAGCCTGCTTTGGATTCTGTGTCTCCTTCTCTCTCTACCTCTTCCCTTCTCATGCTGCCTCTCTCTCACTCTCTCAAAAAATAAATAAATATTTTTAAAAATTAAAAAAAAAAAAGAGGATCGTGTGAGTGGGATTTATTCCAGGAATGGAAGGATGGTTTAATATCTGCAAATTATCAATGTGATAGCATTAAAAAAAATGAAGGATAAAAAGTATAATCATCTCGGCAGATGCAGAAAAAGCATTTGCCAAGGTTCAACATCCATTTATGTTTTTTTTTAAAAAAACTCAAGAACATAGGTATAGAGGAAAGGTACCTCAACATCATAAAGGCTATATGTATATGACAAACCCATATCTAACATCATATGTAACAGTCAAAAGCTGAAAGCTTTTCCTTTAAGATCAGGAATAAGGAAAGGATGCACACTCTTGTCACTTTTATTCAACACAGTACTGGAAGTCCTAGCAAGAGGAATTAGGCAAGAAAAAGAAATAAAAGGCATCCAGATCAGAAGTGAAGCTGTTATATTTGCAGATGACATGATATTATATATAGAAAACCCTCAAGACTTCACCAAAACACTATTTAATAAAGTTGCAGGATACAAAATTAATATACAGTATCAGTTAAATTTCTATATGCTGATAATGAACCATCAGAAAGAAATTTAGAAAACAATTCCATAAAAAAATACACATGAATAAATTTCACCAAGAACACAGAAGATCTGTACACTGAAAACCCTAAGACACTGATCAAAGAACTGAAGACAACACAAATTAAAAGATACAGTATTCAATCGATTGGAAGAATATTGTTAAAATGTCCATACTAGCAAAACAGAATACAGATTCAATGCAATCCCTATCAAAACCTCAATGGCATTTTTCACAGAAATAGAAAAAATAATCCTAGAATTTATACAGAACCACAAAACACCTTGAATAGCTAAAACAATCCTGAGAAAGACTAAAACTGGAAGCACCGTGTCTCCTGACTTCCAACTATATTACAAAGCTATAGTAATCAGAGAAGTAGGGTATTGGCATAAAAACAGAGAATAGAGAATCCAGAAATAAAATCACACATACATGATCAATTAAATTTATGACTAAAAAGCCAAGACTATACTATGGGGAAAGGAGAGTCTCTTCAATAAATGGTCCTGAGAAAACTGAACAGTCACAGTTAAATGGATCAAACTAGATCTCTTATACCACACACAAAAACTAACTTAAAATGGATTAAAATCTTTCATATAAGACATGAAACCAAACTCCTGGAAAACATAAATGGTAAGCTTCCTGACATCCATCTTGGTGATTATTTTTTGGACCTAACATCAAAAGCAAAGACACTAGAATTTACAAAATACCCAAGAGGAACTGTACCAAACTAAAACACTCTGCACAGCAAAGAAACCATTAACAAAATGAAAAGACAACCCAATGAATGGGAGAAAATATTTGCAAATCCTATCTTTTAAGGGGTTCAATAACCGAAATATATAAAGAACTCAGACAACTCAATAGCAAAAACCCCCAAATAATCCAATTAATAACATGGGTAGAGACATTTTTCCAAAGAAGACATACAGAAAGTCAACAGGTTCATGGAAAGGTGCTCGACATCAGTAATCCTCAGGGTAATGTAAATCAAAACCATAATGAGATAGACATTTTAACAGGTGTGAGGTGCTATTATCAACAAGACAAAAGATCACATGTGTTGGCAAGGATGTCAAGAAAACAGAACCCTGGTGCACCGTTTGTGGGAATGTAAATTGGTGGAGCCACTATGGAAAACAGTAGGGAGGATCCTCAACAACTTAAAACTCGAACTACCGGGGCGCCTGGGTGGCTCAGTCGGTTGAGCGTCCGACTTCGGCTCAGGTCACGATCTCGCGGTTCGTGAGTTTGAGCCCCGCGTCAGGCTCTGGGCTGACAGCTCAGAGCCTGGAGCCTGTTTCAGATTCTGTGTCTCCCTCTCTCTCTGCCCCTCCCCCGTTCATGCTCTGTCTCTCTCTGTCCCAAAAATAAATAAACGTTAAAAAAAAAAAATTTAAAAAAAAACAACAAAAAAAAAAACTCGAACTACCATACGATCCAGTTATTCTACTTCTGGATATTTACCCAAAGGAAACAAATACACTAATTTGAAATGTTGCCTGTACCCCCATGCTTACTGCAGTATTATTTATAATAGCCAAGACAAGGAAGCAACCTAAGCATCATGGATGAATAAAGAATAGGTGACAGGGGCGCCTGGGTAGCTCAGTCGGTTAAGCGTCCGACTTCAGCTCAGGTCACGATCTCGCGGTCCGTGAGTTCGAGCCCCGAGTCGGACTCTGGGCTGATGGCTCAGAGCCTGGAGCCTGCTTCCGATTCTGTGTCTCCCTCTCTCTCTGCCCCTCCCCTGTTCATGCTCTCTCTGTCTCAAAAGTAAATAAAACGTTAAAAAAAATTAAAAAAAAAAAAAAAAAAATAGGTGACATATATACCATGGAATACAATTTAGCCCTAACAAAGAAGGAAATCTTTCCAGTTGCAAAAACATGGATGGACCTTAGCATTATGCTAAGTGAAATCAGAGGGAGAGAAACAAATACTGGATGATCTCACTCCTATGTGGCATCTTAAACAAAACTCATAAATACAAAAGCACTGATAGATGTTGCAAAAGTATGGGCAAAACGAGTAAAGGTGGTCAAAAGGTACCAACTTCCAGTTATCAAATAAGTCCTAGGAGATAATATACAACATGGTGGTTATAGTTGATACTATATTGTATAAATCAAAGTTGTCAGGAGGGTAATTCTTAACAGTTATCACCCAAGAAAAACATTCTAACTATGTGTGGCAATTAAACTGACGTATTCTGGTGATCAATTCATAATATATACATACAGTGACTCGTGGTACACTTGAAAGTAATATATGTTGATTATATCTCTATTTAAAAAAACTTAAAAACCTAACATGGTATGCTACAGAATCATATTAACAACTCTTGACTTTTTTATTAAAATACTTCCTCTAATCTACAACTCATTATTATTCATGTTTAAAAATCAAGTCATGGAAAAAAATGACTTAATTTGGTCTGATTGGGTGAATGCTAAAAAACAGTAAGAAATCAAATAGTCTTAGAACTGGAATGTATCTGAGAAGTTCTTCTGTTCATCTTCCTCTCAAGGAAAGGAGAAAAATCCCTGAATAAACTTAAAGGCTTTGCTTCCACATGGGCATTGTATTTTGCCTTAAAATGGATGTATGAAGACTAGATATATAGATTTGAGATGTTTTGTTTTTGGTGTTTATTCAGCAATAAAGAAGCTTTTGTTCATTCAAGATATTTGGGTACGGATTAAAAGCTTCAAAATATACATCTCCATTTCTACACACAAAAAGACAATTTTCATAAAGTTAAGGGAAAGTAGGATCTTTCTTGGAGCAGAGCTGGTTAAACCTGATATAGTGTCCAACATTATTAATTACCAAGTGCTCACGTGTTAAGTGTCATTTCATATGCAACCAGCTTATTTACTCTAATGCAGCGCAAGAGATGGAAAGAGATGTATGGGAAGAAGGAAACGTACCACAGTTCTGACTGCCTGATGAACAACAGGCTCACCTAGAAATTTCACATTATTCAAGAATATCAAGATCGTCTTCTACTACTGCAAGACAAAGACATCAATCTGTCCCTCAAGCAACAAACTCTACAAAGATAATGGACGATATGTAGCAGCATATTACAGCTGACGGCTGAGGCTGACAAGGGAGAGGTGGTGAGGAAGAGACCTCTTTGACTAGAAGGGGAGGGGATTTCAGAAAGGTTTCACCAAGACAGTATTTCCTACGTGAGCATTTCTGGTCTACTCAAGACCTGCCCTGTGCTACTTCCTTGGGATCAGAGCTCCCATCCAGAATGACTATCAGGAAAAGGGGACAGATATGCAGCCATGATACTTATTTAATGTCAGGCTGCAGTTTCATGTTTTAGAGTAGTGAATCCGGACCTGTTTCCTTTCTACCTCTGTCTTTCATTGTGATGCTGCTGATTGCTGACTGGTCCCATCTGGAGATGTGTAGCTGATGGCTAAGCGTTCATTTCAGAGAGCCATGAATAAACTTTCAGTGACCCACTACCATGCAATATCCAGTTTCAGAAAATAAAATATAAGGGTTTTTTTTACATCCTTACCCCAAAATGTATTTTTCAAGGAAAAAAGAATACTAGTCATAAATATAAAGACAATACTCAAACACACAAAATTGTAGCTATGAGCAGGATTTCTCTATTGCTAACTACTCATCATCACAGTTGAATGTTTTAAAATCCTTAATCAGAAATATTTTATGATATTGCTCTGTAAAATGAGATTAGGGCTAAATTCAAGAGAGTATAATATTAAATTTTGATACTACTGCACTTGTATAATGGACACCTACTGACTCACATAACCATACACTTAAAACACTCAAGTTTAGGGGCACCTGGGTGGCTCAGTCGGTTAAGCGTCTGACTTCAGCTCAGGTCATGATCTCATGGTCTGTGAGTTCAAGCCCTGCATCAGGCTCTGTGCTGACAGCTCAGAGCCTGGAGCCTGCTCTCTCTCCCTCTCTCCCTGCCCTTCCCCTGCTCATGCTCTCTCTCTGTCTCAAAAAGAATAAAAACATTAAAAAAAAACACTCAAGTTCAGTAACTTGCTGGATATTTTCCTCTGGACCCTTATATCCATCAGAGGCACTATCTAGCTAGCAACTATGGAACCCAGCAAGTAATTGTTGAACATGACTGAATTTTTAAAAATGATAGCTCTACAATAAACATTGAGGTACATGTGCCCCTCAACAATAGCCAAATTATGGAAAGGGCGCAAATGTCCATCTACTGATGAATGAATAAAGAAGGTGTGGTATAGATACACATGATGGAATATTACTCGGCAATAAAAAAGAATGACATCTTGCCATATGCAACAACATGTATGGAACTAGAGGGTATTATGCTAAGCAAAATAAGCCAGTCAGTTAAAGACAAAAATCCTAGGATTTCACTCATGCGTGGAATTTAAGAAACAAAACAGATGAACATAGGAGGACAGAAGGAAAAATAAGATAAAATCAAGAGAAGGAGGCAAACCATAAGAGACTCTTAAATACAGAGAATAAACTGAGGGTTGCTGGAGGGTAGGTAGGGCACTTGTTGGCATGAGCACTGGGTGTTACATGTAAGAAATCAATCACTAAATTCTACTCCTGAAACCAATACTACACTATATGTTAACTAACTTGAATTTAAATAAATGCATTTTTAAAAAATGAGAGACTTGAGGATCCCAGGTCTGGGTTTCCAATCCTGGTTCTGCCACCAGACAGCTGCTAATTTACTCAACTCCTACAAGTCTCAGTTTTATCCTTGTTAATTGTGGATGATAAGGAGACAGTAGAGGGTCATTGGGATGGTTGAATACAATTAGATACATATAAAAGCCTTTAATAAACATGCAACCTTTGTGTCATTTTTGTACCTACTAAGCTGCCTTTAGTACAAAAAGTGCACTGTTAACAGTAAGAGGCAGGCAAGGTGCCACTTCCAGGGGCAACTTTTGTTTTTTCTTAAGTTTTATTTATTTATGAGAGTAAGAGCTCATAAACAAATGGAGGAGGGAAGACAGAGAGGAAGAGAGAGAATTCCAAGCAGGCTCCACCCTGAACCCATGAAGCGTGAGATCATGACCTGAGCTGAAAGCAAGAATCAGATGCTTAACCAACTGAGGCAACCAGGCACCTCCAGGGGCAACATTTTTAATGACTAAAAAATGTGGAACAGTGCCTGTAGCCTACTATCATTCAAACTCAGGAACAAAAAGCCCATCCTTACTTCCAACATCCAACATCACCTCAAATCTCGAAGCAAGGCTAAAGCATATAAAGGTCCACAGTGGATGCCTACAATTGCCACATTTTCATAAGATAGAAGAAAAAATTTCAACTAAGTAATTTCAAAGATTGGAAATAGTATTCCAAAATGTTAATTCAGTTCCTGTTACTTTATTATTCTCTTTTGCCTTAACTGTCAAGAAGCTCAGAACAAAGTTTTATGTCTAATTTTAAAAAGAATGCTTAGTCTAAGCTTTTTGCTTTAACTTTTCTCCTGACTCACACTTCTTCCCCCTTCCAGAAGAATGCTACTGAATTTGTAGCTTTTATTATACATTCAGAGAGATGGGGAGGCAGGTTATAAACAATGAGGGAACACAGCAACACATTTTCTTTAAAGAGGAAAAAAAAAGAAAAGACAAAATTGTGCGTCTCAACCTAGCACAACTTGAGACCAAACAGTGAGAGTCAGAAAACCCTTTGCAGACTGTCACCAGCACAGGGTTATTCTGTTGAATGTTTCCTTCTGAACTGCTTCCTACTGTGATCCCCCTCTGGACTTCTTTGCAAGCAACAGAATTTCTCTGGTCTCTCTAGTTTCAAATTTCACCAGAAATTCAAGTTGCTGACTCAAGACTACCAGTGGCCCCATCTACAAACCAAGGAGGAGGAGTTATTTTGGAAATAAAATGATGGTATGAGGAGTCACAGTTTCCTAAGGCCTTTCCAGAAAATAGAGACCACAATTCCTCCTACTAGATTTTACATTCCTCAAAGCCACAGGATAAGCAAGAACATTCATCTTGAGAGCCTCATTAACAGAAACATCTCAAGCAATTCTCTATCTCCCTTACGGGGACTATTAAGTGACTTACAGAAACTGGGTATTCAACAGAGTTGTTGAATAAATAATACACTGTCGAGACCAACAGCAGCAAGTAAGATTCATCCATGGTTCACTGTTAAGGCGTCTCTTCCAATGACCGTATGATCACATGAAAAGACAGGGAACTTTTAAGATGCAGAAATTCTACCCACAATCCTAACCAGCCACGTTAAGCTAGACAACAAGGAGCAGGGCTGGTTTCTGTAACTGACGTGTGTAGGTTAAGTAATTCCCTATTCACATTTTGATTGAGCCCCCACAGTATGTATGATATAGATAATGAGATAAGAGGGGACCAATGCAAAAACATCTTTGTGACAGCAGACTGTCATCCTTGTGACAATTGCTGTAACAGTGATGTGGGAGCCACAACCCAGCTTGGCATACCAGGCAGGGCTTCACAGGAAAGGGGTTTTCCTATAGGCATTCAAGCCAAGGACAAGTTCCTTATATGAGGTTCAATCAGGCAGAGGGAAAGAGCAGGCATGAAGTTGGTCACATGAATGTGTCTGGTCTATACTGGCTGGTGGCTCAGGCAGGCAAGGAGAAGGGGTAAGGCATAGTAAGGGATCAAACTAGTAACTTGGACTGCAAAGGACTAACTGCCAAACAGCTGAACTTGGTTTTGGTAAAGTAAAACTCCAGAGTAGTTCAAGAAGAGGAGTTCCATCATCCAGTTTTCGGAGCGGTAAGTCCGTAGGCTGAATAATACGAGCCCAAGTTAATAATTACTGAGCATGCTCTGTGTACCACGCATGGTACTAATGTGTTAACGGCTCGATGTGCGTTGTCCTTACAATAGGCCAGTCAAGTAGGCACTATTTTACGGGCAGGGACAAAGGGTTTAGTGAGATTAAAGGACTCGTCTGAGGGGCGCCTGGGTGGCGCAGTCGGTTAAGCGTCCGACTTCAGCCAGGTCACGATCTCGCGGTCCGTGAGTTTGAGCCCCGCGTCAGGCTCTGGGCTGATGGCTCGGAGACTGAAGCCTGTTTCTGATTCTGTGTCTCCCTCTCTCTCTGCCCCTCCCCCGTTCATGCTCTGTCTCTCTCTGTCCCAAAAATAAATAAAAAAACGTTGAAAAATTTAAAAAAAAAAAAAAAAAAAAAAGGACTCGTCTGAGATGTCATAGCTAGTAGTGTCATAGCTAGTAGTGGCAAGCTGGGACTCCAAACAGGGTCTGATTGTGATGTGTGCGCTCTTAGAACGAGAAGGGGAGATCATAGCCATGGCCCTATACCAGCCCAGAGACAAGGAAGGTCTGAACCAGGGCAAGGAAAGTGGAACTTGCATAGCCAGTCATACTGAGAGAGCTGGGAACTGCAGTTTCAGTAAATTGATCCTGAATTCATTAGAGAGTATTGCAGAATCAAAGATTCGCTTACTCTAAAAACTTGAAAGAATGCAAGTATAAGCCTTACCTTGGAAACCTAAGTCTACAATCAAACATCATTTTGTATGGAAAAACCAGAAATACTTATTTTAAGAAGCCTCATGAACAAAAGGGTCTTCAAAGCTTGGTATTATGCACTAAAAAACACTTTTGTGTATCCCAAACCTAGTGTGCATGAAACCACAATACGATTCTGCTTCCCACCCACTAGGATGGCTATAATAATACAACAGCAACAACAGAAGGAAAATAACAGGTGTTAGCAAGAACGTGAAGAAATTAGAACCCTTGTAGATTACTAGTGAGAATGCACAGCCACTATGGAAACCCTTTTGGTCGTTCCTCAAAATGTTAAACATGGGATTATTATATGACCCAGCAATTCCCCTTTCAGGTATATACTCACAAGAAATGAAAGCAAAAATTCAAACAAATATTTGTAGGTCAATGTTCACTTTAGCATGATTCACAACAGGCAAAAGGTAGAAACAACCCAGGTATCTCTCAACAGATGAATGGACATAACGTGGTACATGCATACAATGGAGTATTATTCAGTTATAAAAAAGAATACATGCTCCAACACAGATGAACCTTGGAAGAATTCTGCTAAGTAAAATCAGCCATACACGAAAGGACAAAGATTGTATGATTCCACTTGTATGAAATATGTAGAAGCGGTGAATTCATAGATACAGGAAATAGGTTATCAGGGGATGGGGATGTGGGGAGAGTTTTTGCTTAATGGTTACAGAAAGTCTATCTGGGGTAACAAAAAAGCTTTGAAAATACAAAATGAGAATGGTCATACAATATTGTCAAAGTACTTAATGCCACAGACTTTTATACTTAGAAACAGTTAAAATGATAGGGGCACCTGGGTGGCTCAGTTGGTTGAGCATCGGACTTCAGCTCAAGTCATAATCTCACAGCTCGTGAGTTCGAGCCCCATGTCAGGCTCTGTGCTGACAGCTCAGAGCCTGAAGCCTGCTTCAGATTCTGTGCCTCCCTCTCTCTCTGCCCCAACCCACTCACATTCTATCTCTCTCAAAAATAAACATTAAAAAAATTTTTAAATAGTTAAAACGATAAATTCTATGATACACACACGCGTGTATACACACCCACACACCCACCCACAATAAACAATTTCCCCTCAAAGGTCGGGGGAAACTAATGTTCAGAGTTTCTTTTACTATTGCCAGAGGGAATAAATGCAACCTTTCTTACCTAGAAGATCTATATCCAACTTAATTCCTGTCCTAGGTAAGGATGACAACATAGACAAATGAATGGAGAACAAGAGGCTTTTCAAGTGTGCTATTCAAAATAATTCAGTGGCTTCCTACCACGTACAGACTAGTATTTAAACTATTTTACAGAGAATACAAGGTTTTTTCCTGATCCGGTTCCTACTTACCTGTCCAAGCCCAAGCTCATCTCTCACATTGTTGTTGCTCTCTAGAACTTTATTCTTCAGCCCCAGAACATGCCAAGTTCTCCCATTCCTGTTTTCCCATGCTGTTCCATGTGCTTCGAAAGGACTCACTCCCCCAACTCACCTTTCATCATCTATCCAAAGTCTAATCAGTCTCCCTTCAAATTTCATTTCCATGAAGCTTTCCCCAGACTTCTGAGGCTCCTCCACCCGTGGTCCATTAACTATTTATCCTTCTGCAATAGCAATTTTAATAGTCTAATTGCTTATCTGCATGTCTATATTCTACCATTATTCTGTTGACAACAAATATGCCAGTTTATTGCTCTCTGCAGGCACTAGTATTCCATAAGTGGTGTTTTAAAAAATGGGAAAGACAGTGAGTCCAGCACTTAGCTAGGGAGTAGAGACTCTGATCCCCCAAATTCTAAGGAGCAGTCAGTCACTCATCGGTGCTTCTCTAATATCCTTCAATGGACACCAAATTTCAGTATGAATACCATGTATTATGTAAAAAATAAAACAATCAAAACCAGAAAAGCTGGAAAGGACCACCCATACCCGTGAGACTGTCCAAAGTCCACACCATTTGGAACCTGAGGAAGTTTTCTGCGAAGGCAACTGAAAATCAATTTATTGAAAATGTGCTCCAAGTGAAACAGAATTGCCCCATCATAAAGATGCACTGAAGACGCATTGCAGTGAAGGGAAACAAAATCTAAAGGCGAAGAAAAAAAGTGTTAGTCATCACCCACGACTACTAACCTCAAGTGGTGGGTACTTTGATTGTTTTTGTCACTAAATATATCTGTTTTCAAGCAGACCTTCCACATTTTATGCAACTACACAACTCCTTTAAAATCTACCAAATTTTTGGTTCTGCTTCTGAATACATCTGGTAACTGGGTTATTCTAATGCTCTACCTAACTGCTGTAATGGATATCAATATGGGATCTTCCTGTCACCAGAAGGATAGGTTTCTTAAAAAAAAAAAAAAAAAAAAAAAAAGGTTAGCCAACTGATACTGATTGATGAGTTTGATCAGCATGATTAGGGCTTCATGAGTTTAATTAAAAGTGAGCATTTAGTCCTTCGGGACTGATAATTCCAACATTAGGAATGCTACTGTCCAGGCTTACTTCTTTATGGCTGGCATGGTGGTTATATGAAGACCTCTTCACAGCTACCTCTTTCTTTCTCCCCTCCAAGACTGTCTGGTTGCTGCACTCCACAGATTTCCCCTTTTGCCATTCAGCTAATTCCAGATCTATTCAATTTTTTATTATCTACAACTTCCATTTATATCATTTCTTTTGGAAAACTCATTCCGTATCTCTAACAGCCAGCTTTAAAGTAAACTTCTGACCACTTGTAAGTTGGAGTCTACTTAGTACCCCTGGCCTGATTAGACAGGACTCACTACTGAAGATAGATTTACTGAGTTTCTACCTCCCCTGTGCTACTCTTGTCTTGCTAACAAGACTCTATTATTACCAGCATGCTGGATCCACTGTAGAACAGAGAATTAGGGATGAATATCAAAATGCTGTCCTTCTGCCTTTCTGGAATGTCTTTTTATCAACAAGCTAAGGAGAAACCTACACCATTGCTTCATTATGACAACCCAGGCCCCTGCCCAGCACTTGGAAATGACTGGAGTTCTGGGTCTTCTCTCATCAAGGTACCACTTGACACTGCAGCAGGAACCTTGCCGGTCTTCAGAGGCATTCCA
Organism: Panthera leo; assembly: GCF_018350215.1. Taxonomy (NCBI): domain Eukaryota; kingdom Metazoa; phylum Chordata; class Mammalia; order Carnivora; family Felidae; genus Panthera; species Panthera leo. The sequence continues at coordinate 68,592,197 of NC_056684.1, read as the reverse complement.
AAAAGAAAAAAGCTGGACTCTGCTGTGATTGAGTCCCCAGTGGCCTAGCTAAGAATTTTACCTAAAGGTCATGTCACATTTCAACACAACCTCAAAGAGGCTTTTTAACATGCTCATTTCAGAAGGACGTGGCTTGGCCAGTCCTAAGGCTCACACATGCCCTTCAGCAAGTCCAATTTCTAAGTCCTCACTCAGATGCTCCCCATCTCTCACATCCAAAGGCCAGACCCTTTGGGGGAAAAAAAAAGATGGTGAGGCCAAGAGAGCTCAAGTCCTGCATTTCAACTCTGGCTCCCTGACTTAATCCCATGTGTGAACCTGGGACTGTTATTCATTCCTCTGAGCCTCTGTGTTCCCAGTTCTCATAGCATTCATACAAATCTTTTATATTTGAAAAGTTTGCCAAAAAAAAATAGTACTACTAAAAAACAATCCTTACTAATGTAAGGGCTAGGAACTCCTACTTTACTAATTACTAAGATTGAGTCACAAGTTTGGCTCTCCCAAATCTGCTGTCCATATATCTGCTCTATTGGCTGGACTGGATTCTCCTTGCATCCATTCCATTTAATTGATCCATGTTACCTCCCTGGGGAGCTCTGAGAGATTGAAAAAAAAAAAAAAAAAAACAAACAACAAGTAGAGTGCAACTCAGTGGGGTCCCAGAGAGACTGAAGGCTGAGTGAGGCCAAGCCCATAGAAGCAATTATGGAAAAAACAACAACAAAAAAAACCTCCTTGACTTAAAAGTTTTTAAATTGCCATTTTTGCAAGAATAGGTTCTGTTTATTCTGTAAATACAAAAGAAAAAAGATAACACTATTCTCTCAGGATGGATGTGAAAAATGATGGTAATTCAAAGCCTTGCTTGCCTCCAAGTCCTTTTACGTGGTCACCGCATTGTGTTTATTGTACCAAGGAAAAGACTTTTCACAGCCTTCTGGTTTCGAAATGAGATGTCCTTCTCATGTTGGTCTGTTTTTAATTTATTGAATTGTAAGCATAATCTTCTGGGCACCAGCAATTCTGTCAAGTGGATGGGCTCAGCCTGATCACTGAAGACCTTAGAAATAAGGAAGAGAAAGCTGACACCTATTTATAATACCCCCGCTCCAGCCCTCGCTCTCCTGTAATTAAGGTGTTGGATTTATGGAAGCTCCTTTTTTTACAGGTCAGCTTTATTGAGATATAATTCACATGCCATACCAGTCAGCCTTTCCAAGTGGACAATTCAGCGTTTTCCCGTATGTTCACAGAAATTGTGCAACTCTCACTACCATCCACTCTTAGAAGAGTTTCATCACCTCACAAAGAAACGTCATGTCTATTAGCAGTCACTTCTCCCCAGCCCCTGGCAACCACTAACCTATCTGCTGTCACTGGGCATTCGCCTACTGTGGCCATTTCGTGTAAGTGGAATCATACAGGATTTGTCCTTTTGTGACTGGCCTCGAAGCGCCTTTTCAATCTCCTCTGGTGCCCTGTTCCCTCTCCCCTTCCCTTGTCTGGTACATGCCTTAGGGTTCTCCCCTACATCCTCTGCTCCATCCACTCTCCACTCTGTGTCTGGGGAACTTCATCCCCTCAGTCCAAAGGCTTGGATTCCTCAGCTGAAGGCTCAGAGCTTCATCTCAAGCCTAGATCGCTGTACTGGGCTTTTGGTCCCTACATCCACAGCTTCCTTGGCATCTGTCAACTTCTCACAGACAATTCAGAGGTGTCAAAAAGCAACTCATGGTCTTCTGTCATCCCTCAAAGCTACTCCTCCAGAGTTCTTCTCTCACACTTACTTGGCTTGCAGAACCAGAAACTCAGACCTCATCCTCAAAGCTCCCCTCCTTAGCCTCCATATCTGGTGACCAAGCCCTGGTAAGTATTTCCCAAACCACCCAGATTACTTCTACCTCAACACCATTCTCCTAGTCAGGCCTTGAGGTTTTTTTGTTTTTGTTTTGTTTTTTATTTGAGGGAGGCAGAGACCGTGCGAGTGGGGGTGGGGGTGGTGGGCAGAGGGAGAGAGAATCCCAAGCAGTCTCCACACTGTCAACGCAGAACCCAATGCGGGACTCGAACCCACAAAACCACAAGATCATGACCTGAGCCAAAACCAAGAGTTGGACCCTTAACTGACTGAACCACCCAGGAACCCCCATGTCTTGATTTTTACATTTATTTATTTTTGAGAAACAGAGTGAGACAAAGTGTGAGCGGGGGAGGGGCAGAGAGAGGACACACAGAATCTAAAGCAGGCTCCAGGCTCTGAGCAAGCGGTCAGCACAGAGCCTAATGCGGGGCTCGAACCCACAGACTGTGAGATCATGACCTAAGCCGAAGTCGGACGCTCAACCGACTGAGCCACCCAGGCGCCCCATGTCTTGATTTTTAAACTGGAGTGTGAACTAACTCCAAGCTGGTCTCTTAGCCTTTAGTCTTATCTCCTTCCAACCTATCATTAGACCCACAGTGACTGACCCAGAGCAGCTCTGCTCAGAGAGACTGCCATGCGTAGGCCCTTCTGCATGCCTGACACAGCATGGCCCTACCTAGCCTCTGCCTCACCCCCATCTCACCAGGAGTCATGGTCACTGGAACATCAGCTCTCACTGTTTCTCCTCCAGCTCACTTGGATCTTGCTAACTGCCAGATCTATGTTCTACACAGAGGGAACAGCACCTGAGTGCCTCCTCTCGACCTCCCCAACCCATTTGTGTTGTTTTCCCTGGCTAACCCATTAGTCTTCTAGTCTCCTTTTCAAGGCAATTCTCCAAAACAAAGCACTACTCCCAAGAGGTTAGGGACTCCTCCTTTGTTCCCATGACATACTACTGCAATCATAGCTTATTTCATAGAATTTGAATCTTCTGTTTACTTTCTTCTGTCTCCCACTCAACTGTAAGCTGCGACAACAGGGGCTATATCTGTTGTTCACCATGATAGGGGGATAGGTCATTTATTATATTATTCAGCTGATACCCTCAATCTCCAGCACACTAACTTCCTGGCACAATACAGGTACTTAAAAATGCCCCGAGCATGACAGCTTACCATTTTGCAACATATAGGCCATAGGCAGCGTAGGATTCCATTTTACCAATGGTAGGAATCAATCCAGAATATATCTGCTTTTTAAATTTCTTCTATCTGGGAATATTTCATCATGGGGCCTCACCAAAACCAGATTCCTTTCTTACAAGGTGCCAAAAACAAAAAACAAAAAACAAAAAAAACAAACCTACGTAAACAGCTCAAACATCAGTTTAATTTTTTTGATTTTTCTTTCTTTCTAAAGAGAAGGATAAAAACATGCTGTCCATTCAGAGTCCTGATTCCAGCACTCCACCTGTCCTGATCATTTTTGTTGAAATGGACTTCTTTGTGTTTTCACTTATAAATAAAATGAAGATGATAAACCACACCTTATTATGTTCCAAGAATAAGAAGAGATGTGAAGGTACCATGACTCCGAAAAGAATGACCTACAAGAAATCAACAGATCTGCCTTGTTCTTCTATGTCAATATAAAAATATTAGCCCAACCTCAACACCAAGTAAGTAATGTTACACACAGGAATGGATTAAGCCCTGTGGAAACATATACACTGGGCCCTGAGCTTGAGACACCCAGGTCACCTGCTGAACACCCACCTCCCTGACACTGATTCTTCTATCGGTTGCCCAGATGCAGGTAAGAGAAACCCATTACATTTTCTTATTTTGGCCCTAATGGATGAGCAACACATCCGTTTCTCCTTTTCCATCCTCCATGCTACTCAAATTCTTGAGAACAGGGCTGGATTCTCCAAAGGAGAAAGCACGATTAGGGTACTACATTAAGGATCACTGTGGAAAGTCACCTATTGTCTGATAAATTCATAATTATAGGTTGCTTCTCCGTTCTCTTAGAGGCACCATAACAGTCTTTTAATTTTAATTTTTCTGGTGGAGTGAAGGACTTTCAATCATTTAGGAGGCCAGCTGTGTTGTACTTCAGCTGCAAAATATGAAAGTTCTCAAGTGTGCTTGGCATATATTCTGAGTTGAAGCATAACACTGCTTATGCAGGCAAAATGTCCTTGTGCTGCAGATGCCTAGTAGTGACATGGGGACTTTATACATATGTAGTCCATCGACACCAGCTTCTTCACCAGTGAGCACATGCTGTATCACTTTTTCTTTGTTTCACGTCTCGTTGATTGAATGGGCACCAATTCAACTTAGAACCATGCCCCCACGGAATCTTAAAATTAAAAGAAGCCTTGGCAATAATCAGTTCTAATGCCTAAGTTTTAGAGAGCAAGTAAATCAAGCCAGAAGGTTGTCTTTTACATGGTCATACTGTCAGGTAAAGCTACTCTTTCCATTAAGTTTGATAGACCCCTTCTCCATCAAGACATTTCATTTCCTTACAGATTTTCCAACAAGTCTAAAGGACAGCCCAGATTTTTAAAAAGTGGGGTGGGGAGTACAGGAGCTTCATGTTTATAATTATAGTCAGTGGATTCCAGCATCCAGGAGTTTGCTTCATGATGGAGAGCCCACCTCCAATGGCCGATACCAACTTTCCTACTTCAAATGGATTCCCCACCTAGTCTAGCAAAGTGGACAGCCAGCAGAAACAAGACTTAAACCTCTAAGATGCTTGTTCCAAGATGAAGAATTTCAAGTTGGCCGTGCCCTGTTACCAAAAGAGATAGAACAGAAGGTTTCAGCAACCTCAATTTCTCCATGGTGGCTTTTTCAAATTTGACTTCTTTCCTTTAGCTGCAGATTTCCAGCCCCTGCTCATGTCTCCTCAGGAACCTTCCCCCACTAATTATCCCCTTGCTCTTCTCTCTCTCCTTGATCCTTCCCTCCTGCCCACCGTAAGCCTGAGTTTCCCTCGCTATGAAACACATGCAGCAGGATGACTATGTCCCACCCCCATGCGCTCCCACCAAAGGCTACTCGTCCTTCTGTCTCCCTGCATTTTCAAGCTGCTGTAAATAAATAGCCATCTATTCTGACAGCTGCCTCTTCTTTATTTCCATTCACTCACACACTTCCATTCACTCATTGCATTCTGGCTTCTGCCCTCCCTATGCCAGCAGATTCCCCAGATTCCCCAAAAGCAACTCAATTTCCAGACCTTATTTTTTGTACCATCTGGATACTTGGTGAATGTGTCCCCTTGTCTGATCCCTACTCCCATTGTCTCAAGTTAAGGCCCTCATGTCTTTTGACAATCACCTTATGCCTGATTTTCCTGGGCAGAACTTCTGTCTTTGTGTTTCTTGGAAAGTTATACTGCTTTTAGAGCTAGGTTTTTTTTTTTAAGGTTTATTTTTGAGAAAGAGACAGAGTGTAAGTGGAGGAGGGGGAGACAGAGAGGGAGACACAGAATCCAAAGCAAGCTCCAGGCTCTGAGCTATCAGCACAGAGCCCAACAGGAGGCTTGAACCCATGAACGGTGAGATCACGTCCTGAGCTGAAGTCAGACACTTAACCAAGTGAGCCACCCAGGCACTCCCAGAGCTAGTTGTTTTAAAACACAAATCTGGGGTACCCGGGTGGTTTAGTCAGTTGAGCATCTGACTTTGGATTTCAGCTCAGGTTGTGATCTCACAGTTCATGAATTTGAGTCCCCCACTGGGCTCTGTGCTGACAACATGGAACCTGCTTGGGATTCTCTCTCTCCCTCTCTCTCCACGCCCCTCCCCACTACTCTCACGTTCTCTCCCCCTCAAAATAAAATAAACTTAAAAAAACACAAATTTGACATCACTTCTGTTCAAAAACCTTCCATGAAGTACTTCTCTAGACTAGCTTATCTTATAAACCATATCCTATAGGGTCAAGTCCGGTTTCTCCAACTATCTTTCCAGGATCATCTTTCTGTCCTTGTTTTCACCCCTGGCCATACTCAACTCTGCTAGAACCCTCTTTGCCCAGCTCTTTCACGTCTGTCTTCCTTCACACTTTTCTCAATACCTGGAATATGTGGTTCCCATTTTCTCCACCTGTTCTATTTTTGCTTTTCTTTTCAAGTCTAGTCCAAATGCCTTCCCCACTCCCTGGCTTGAGGTGGTCATTCCCGCTCTTGTATCTTCTGTGCCTCCAAAGCATGTGTACACTCCTCTATTACAGCACTTAACATACTGCACTGTGATGATTATTTTTAATAGAAGACTATCTCATCTATCAAATAGCACGGCTCCTCCACTAGGAATTAACAGTTCTCTACTCTGGTTTCAAAGTTCATGTGCATTTGGAAATCACACTTGCTATAGCATCTAATGTTCATCCTTGGAGAAGATGGCTAAAATACGATGAACTCTCGCCCAAGACATAAATCTTCTGCAAATCCTCTACATCAGTGAGAAGATATTGTGGACAATACAAATGTGCTTTAACCAAGTTTCCTGGGAAAAACAAGCTACCTTACTTTTCTTAAAGGGTTTATGAAGACCGCTCCCAAAAGCAAAAATGCCAGAATTCAAGAGGTTGCAAGAATGCCTCATTTTTTCTTCAAAAGAGTCATTTTATATACAAAAAAAAAAAAAAAAACATCATTGCTATTGAAAAATCCTAATTATCAAGCCGTTACACTTGTCTTTCAGATTCAGAGATGGGCAGATGATTCCTATCCTCAAAAGAGCACAGCAATTAAATGATGGAAAAACCAGGGGTGTCTGAGTGGCTTAGTTGGTTGAGTGTCTGACTCTCAAATTTCAGCTCAGGTCGTAACTGCCTCATCATTGGATTGAGCCCCACGTTGGGCTCCGTGCTGAGCATGGAACCTACCTGGGATTCTTGCTTTCCCCCTCTGCCCCTCTCCCCTGCTCAGCTCTCTAAATTAAAAAAAAAAATAAAATTAAAAAAATAAAAGGTGGAGAAACCAGCCTATGGAATCTTCTATTTTTTAAAGTTTATTTATTTTGAGAGAGACAGAGCAAGTGGGGGAGGGGCAGACAGAGAGGGACACAGAGAACCCCAAGCAGGCTCCACACTGTCAGCTTGGAGCCCGATGTGGGGATCGAATTCACAAAACCACAACATCATGACCTGAGCAGAAACCAAGAATCAGACACTTAACCCACTGAGCCACCCAGGCGCCCCAAGGAATCTTCCTTCCTTGAACAGAATCCTGTTCTCCTGATCAAGACAACCCCAGCTGCCTTCCTCCAGGAAGACTGGCTTTCCTCCTCCTTTTCCTGACACAAATGCATACACACTTGGTTTTCTCCATTTAACAAGCAAATCTGTTTGCAAACAGGAAGCTGCCAAAGTGGGAGGGTGTGAAACAGGCAAGCCGGAGGACAGTTCTGAAAATGCATCTGTGGAGCAGGAGCTGGATTTAGCCACACTGCTCAGCTTCAGAGATACTACCAAACCCAGGCATCCACTGTAGCACAAGAAAAGCCTTGAGTCCCATCCTCTTGAGCCCTGGTGACAGACTCTAGGCCCTGAAGGCTTTCCTCTCCTTTCCCTGGAGGGCAAGGAGACTTCTGCCAACAAACGTGGATAGTTGGTTGGGGTGGCTACAAAGTGATCCTACTGGTGATAACCAAGTAATTTGATGAAAACCCACATACCACCACCTGCTGCCTCTTCCAAAGCCCTAAAGAGAGCTGGGGGTTCTGCTGTCAGCTCAGTCCCCTTGGAGGAATGGCATCAAAGACCAGATCCAGCTTGGGAACATACCTCTGGCATTTGGAAGAGGTCACCAGCAAGTCAGTGCCCAGAACCACCCGTGGCCTTCCCAGCCTTGGCCAAAGGGGTTGTTAAATGGAAAAGGTGCATTCCTTCACCAGAAACCACGTTCTCCACCAGCCCATAACTGTGTCTGAAAGGAAATGGATCCATTTCATGTCAACAATCACATTCATAATCTATTTGCCTAAGTGACTATTCTAGTAACTCTGAAACTATCCACTAAGGAGCCCAGTGAGTGGCAACAGCAGGTGTAGCTGACACACAGGAAACATAAATTTGATATTCCATTCACAGTAATATGAGATTTCTTGGCAGGCAACTGTGACAAATTCTTTCCTGGGGGTTAATTTGGCCCTCAAATGTCTTCGTGGAGCTGATTACTACAGAAAACATCCAAAAGACAGGACAGACCATACATTTGCCAAGCCTCTGATAGTTTTCTCCCTATTTCTCAATGCTTATTGCCAAGGTGATGGAAAAATCCTCACTGTACAAAGGGAAGAGACCTGCACAAAACCATGGTTTTCGAGTGAAGACTCAGCCTCTCAGAAAGCATGGAACCACTGCTACCCCCGCAAGGTCTTTTGTGTGTGAGCAGTAAGGGAGATCCACTCTTAAGGCAAAGTTGATGTGATTCAGATTTGGGCGGCTCTGTCCAATTAGTAAATAACTAGAAAATAATCATTTTGATGACAGAGCGTGCCCAGAGAACAGGTGGTGCTGCATCATCCCCCTGCATGTATCCTGTGTAACCAATCTTTTATCTCATTCCTTCTCATGGTCGCATGTGGTCACACGAACTTCTCTCGCTATGTACATCTGAATGCAATGTACACATCTGTTTGCTTGGATACTTGCAGCTACAAACACCTGCTTTCCTAATTCTTTTTAAGTAACCTCCACAGGCAACGTGGGGCTCGAACCTACAACCCCGAGATCAAGAGTTGAGTGCTCTTCCAACTGAGCCAGCCAGGCACCCCTTCCTTTCGTAACTCTTAAAGGCAGGCAACATATTTGCCTGCATCCCTTAATACTGCAAAGAGGCCAAGGTGATGGCTGAGCTTTGTGTAGACACCATGACGATCTATTATTTAAGTTTCGTCTGCTTATCTTGTAGCTTTTCTCAGGGGCTCCGCTAGACAACTTCAGCTCTAGGGAAGCACACTTTCTAACAGCCAGAGCAAGAAAAACCCTGGCATAGGGGGCTGAGAAGTGATGCACCCACAGGAAGCCAGCTTGTAAGCCAGGGACAGAGAGTGGCAATGGTGTCCCACTGCTCCCTCCACCCACGGCCATGCTGTGCAGAGCCCACGCCATTCCTAGCACTCTCAAGTTGAAAGAATTCACAGTGGAGAATTTCTCTGAGAGGTCTACACTGAATTCCAACTCTCCCTGACAATTAGACGAAAATAAGGCAGCCAAGTACACAGACTACTCGTTGCTTTCTGAGTCCTGGGCTTTCTTCACCTGATAAGTTTTTCCTCTCGGACCCATTACAGACAGCTGATCTTGTGTTTGAATAACGAAGATGAACTTCAGTGACCAAAATTTGTCTAAACTGGTAACAAATCATTTTCAACATTTTGACACATAGTGAATAATTAATTTCTACCATGGAGGTTACCTGCCTGTTCATTTCAATTCATCTCCAAGGATTCCAAATTAGGGAGCGTTGAGTCCCTCCAGTCAAATGTTTTGAAGAAGCAAAGCATGGTGGTTCACTTATTTAAAAATACATGAGGAGCCGTAATGCCACCGAGTCTGATGAGCTAGCAGGTCAGGCCCAAATATCTGCGTAATCAGTGTTGTGACATGCATTCCCCACGTGACTGCATTATACGAGACAGTCCCTCTTGCATCATTTATCACTGTACACAGAGCCCCAGATTGTGTTTATGCGGCGAGATGTACAATTTTTCCAGGTTCAAAGTCAAACAATGGAAAAGAAAAAAGGAAAGACCATCTGTTTTAACTTGATTTCTGCATTTGGGGGGTTTATACCTTCTTTGGACTGTCTCAACTAGCAGGGACATGATTTGAATCCCAGGATCACTGGGCCCTGGCTCTTTTAGTAGTCTCTCAGGTTATAATTCTCCATTCCAGGCTTTTTCAACCTACAAGATAAATTCTTGATTTCCTCCCAGAGGTGGGTCTTAATTCATCTGTTTTTTTAGCCATAACTATAATTCCAGGAGTGAGAAACTCCTAACTTGGAAATAAAGATGGAATTAAAGGACCAGATTTTCCCTTCCGCCTGCAACAGAAAAGTAGGACAAAATACTATATATGAAACAATGGTTTTCAAGACATAGGGCATCAGTTAATGAAGAGAGAGAGAGCCATACAGCTGGCCCAGCTTCCTGCCCACAGCATGGGGAGGGGAGTCTGAGTAAAGGAGACAGAGCTGAGAATCTGGAGAGACCACAGTGGCAGTGTTCAAAGGACAGAGTGCCAGAGAGGACAGAGATGCAAAAAGGGGACACTGCGTGGTGTTCTGAACAGGAAGGCCTGTCCCGTATTTCTAAGTAGAATACAGTTACCTGGTCCATTGGCCAAGTCAACTGGGTAACTGGAAATTCTCTGCCTGTCTCAGTGTTTACAGACAGAAAGGCCACTGGTTAGTAATCAAAGTAATCAGAAAGTGAACCACAGTTGCATTATGAAAAAGTGATGTTTACCTTTTTTTTTTTTTTAAACCATGCAAGGAGTGGATTTTGGTCACATTTGTAAGAAGCATTGTTCCAGGCATAGATAACTGAGTAGATGACTAAAAATCCTAAAAATCCATTTTTCATTCTACAGAAGCAGCAACTGAGGTCCATACCTGAAATATTAAAGTTTATGTTCTGCACAGTAGGCTCACTGGATAAAATATAGGATGGGAGGCAGCATCTGGGATGTACTTAAAAGTTGTTTCTTTGAAATCCAAGCTTAACTGGGTTTCTTTTTTTTTAATCTGGCAATTCTAGTTCAAACAACGCTACACAGAATAACACTACCAGGTTTGACTCTCTTGAGTCAAAGAAAGGGGAAAAAGAAGGGGCGTCTGGGTGGTTCAGTTGGTTAAGTGTTTGACTCTTGGTTTTGGCTCAGGTCACCATCTTGTGGTTCATGAGTTTGAGCCCCTCAGTCCCTCATCGGGGCTCTGTGCTGGCAGTATGGAGCCCGCTTGGGATTTTCTCCCTCTCCCCCCACACCTCTCTCTGCCCCTTCCCCACTTGTGCACATGTGCTTTCTCTCTCTCTCTCTCTCTCTCTCTCTCTCTCACTCTCTTGAAATTAATAAACATTAAAAAAAATGAAAGGGAAGAAAAAGAATACACACTCTGCAGGAACAACTCAGATGGTAACCATGTAACAATGCATGACTCATCTGACATCCAATGGCCACATGAGGAGTAAATGCCTTTCTCCAGATTCTAAGCTCGTTTTCTACAGACTCCACCAATTGTATGTTACTTACTCTCTTCCACTTCCCTGGATCAAGGTTTCTAAAGCTATCCAACTTCATCTAATGACACAAAATCAGAGTTAACCAACAGGATTGGTACCAGGTGAAATGGCAGGTCACCTCTTCAGTGCCTTCCCATCTCCCTCAGAGTATCAGCCAAGGTCCCCATGGTGGCCTCTGAGACCCACTACCATACCTGCTGTTCCTCTGTCACACCAAACACAACCCAGCTCAGGACCTCGTACTTCCTGTTCTTTCTATCTCAAATTCTCTCTGCAGGTATCTCTAGGCACCCTCTCTCTCTCTCTCCTATCTCAAATTCTCTCTGCAGGTATCTCTAGGCACCCTCTCTCTCTCTCTCCTATCAGTTCTTTGTCCTGGGAGGCTTCCTCTTGGCCTCATGCACAGCCTCTCCTCAATAGTTTGTTCCATTCCTCTTCTGACATACAGATTTCCTGGCTTATTTATTATCATTCTCTTTCCTGTCCTAGAATATATAATAGGGCACAAACTTTACTTTGTTCATTGATGTAGCCTCAGAACCTAGACTCAAACCTGACATATATTTGGAATGAACATTTGTTGAGGGCATCAATGGATTGGCCCAAGGTTATTCACCATTGCACCCGGAGTCCCTCCACCTGACAGCAAACTTTCAGCTATGTCCAAATTGATTCGTCAGAACACAGAGCTGGAGACTATTGCCTGAAGCAGACAAGGTGGCTACACTGACTGCATTATTTGAGGATTTGCAGGGCAGGGCTGCCTGACCCCCAAATAGAGAGCCTCTGTCCACCGTTTCATGGTAATTTTTTATTCCTTGACTCTTAAAAGCTTCTCTTTGAAAAAGTCTCCAGTGTCCATGTTCTTGGGAGGCAATTAAATCTCATTTTCTCAACACTTTCAGTGTCAGGCTGATATGAGCAGATCACAGAGATTTTGCGGAAGCTGAATGAGGGCAGAGGTGAGGAAAAACAGTTGGAGGATTCCTGAGAGGGACCGGAACGTCCGAAGGTCCCAGTGTCTGGCCAAAGGGAGGTGGTCTGTCACCAGTTGATCCACTCTTTGAAGCTCTTTCCTCCCCTATCACCTATCCAAGCAGAGAAGGTAGTGATAAGGAAGCATTTCTTTGGGGGCACCTGGGCAGAAAGTCAGTTGAGCATCTGACTTCAGCTCAGGTCACCAACTTGCTGTTCCTGAGTTCAAGCCCCACATCAGGCTCGCTGCTGTCAGCACAAAGCCTGCCTGGGATCCTCTCTCTCCCTCTCTTTGCTCGTCCCCCACTTGTATTCTCTCAAAAATAAACACTTAAAAAAAAAAAAAAGCAAGCATTTCTTTGGCATCCAATGACATTATTTCCATATATCCATGACAAAGCACAGAATGTGCTCTGATGAATCACTGATGCTCTTTCCATCCCAACCCCCTGCTACCATTGTATCCCCTTTCCAGCCACAGGAGTGAGCAGGTAACTCAGGGTAAACTGCCAGAGTAACATATCCTTCTAGGTACACTGCTTAGTTCAAGGGTGAACACATGACCTAAACGAGGCCACCAAGGGTGCTTTTCAGACTATGAATACTTGAGAAGAGAGACACACATTCTTTTCTCCAGGATGGACAGTGTTAGGGATGCTATGGGCCTGGAGCCATTCGTAGGCCTCCCTGCCCCCAAAGAGAGAATCTGCCTCAATGTGTAACAGAGGACAGTAGAGCCAACCAAGGGAAGCCAAGTCCTGATGATATCATCTAAATCTTCAGATCAACTCGGACTGAAGCCAACCCTGTCAACTAGACTATTCGGTTACATGAGCAAATAAATTTCCCTCTTTGTAGGCTTATTTGAGTTGGGTTTCTAGCATTTGAAACTGAATGAACACCATTAACACACCTCATTACTACCCACAGGCCTCACATATTTGTCAGTATCAGAGAAGCATTGGTCTGTCAAATGAGCTGACTGCTATGCTGTCTACAAGAGAATGTACGTAACATATAATATACACAGGTTAAAAGAATATATCTGCATACCAAAGAGATTTCATGGCTCTCCAGATTTGCTCAGCCCTATTTCTTTCTACAATGAAAACCAAGATAAACCTCCCAGAGTCCCAGAATCTTATTTTTGGTCCGTAATCATACCCAAATAACTCAGCTAAAAAGCCTAAGAAACATCCCTAGAGAGTGGACACAAGACAGTTTATAAGGTCACATCTCACCCAGTTAAACCATGCCACATACTTAGTGTATCAGGAGAGTGGTTTAGAGCCACTGTCCCCGATGCCAGGACCGTGGCCTTAAGGAATGAAAACTAGCCATGGCTGCTTGCTCAGAGTGCTAAGCTACCTCCCAGCCTAAAAATACTCACCCAAGATGACCAAATTTTTTGTCAAACATGTACAAGAAAAACAACCGTTGATTCAGAGAACACTATGTATTTAAGTATGTCCATAAACATCATCTCACTGGGGCTTTCTGAACAAGCTGGAAGTAATATTGCTCTTACCTTCCAAATGAAACAACTGAGGCATGTGGAAACATTGCCACTTGCACAAAGATCACACAGCTAGTGGCAGACCCAGGACATAAACTCAGGTAATTTAATTTAAGGATTCATACTCCTCTCATTCTGCTTCCAAGTTTTCCCAAGAGATAGCTCCTAGGGTACCAGACATCAAAAAACAAAAAATAAAAAAAAACACAAAAACCAGGGGTGCCTGTGTGGCTCAGTCAGTTACAACTCTTGGTTTTGCATCAGGTCGTGATCTCACGTTTTCGTGGGTTTGAGCCCCACATCAGGCTCCACAATGACCGTGCAAAACCTGCTTGGGATTCTCTGTCTCCCTCTCTCTCTGCCCCTCCCCTACTCAAACTGTCTCTGTCTCTCTCAAAATAAGCTTAACCCCCCCCCCCCCAAAACACACACACACACACACGCAAAAAGATTTTCAACATAAATTAGAAGTGCAGATGAAAAGTATACACTCTAAGAAAGAACAAAAATTAGCCTACAGTTTTCAAAAATCAGTTTCAGTCCTGTTCATACATTATGAATTTATTATGAACTTTTAATTATTTTCCATTTGTGTTAAGACTTTGTTATGGTAGCTAACACCTTCCATAAGTAAGTTTCCATTTTGTTAGTATGTTAATTGTGCGAATTAACTATTTCAGTAACAGTAATTGTGCCAGGAACAACCAGATGGCTAAAGAGAATGGTCTAGCCCAAGGAACCTGAGCTTTGAGATCAGATACACTTATAGATAGTTTCAGATAACAGCCACCCCTATCTGTGTGACCTTGGCCAAGTTCCTTAGCAGCTCTGAGGCCCATTATTTTAATTAAGAATGGGTAAATATTTACCATTTAGAATTACTATGAAAATTAAATGAGCACACAAACATGTAAATGTTCAGCGAATGAGTTCTTTCCCTTTTTTTTAATGTCTGTTTATTTTTGAGAGAAAGAGAGAGACAGAGACAGACAGAGAGCATGAGCAGGGGAGGGGCAGAGAGAGAGGGAGACACAGAATCCAAGGCAGACTCCAGGCTCTGAGCTGTCAGCACAGAGCCCCACGCAGGGCTCAAATCCACAAACAGCAAGAACACAACCTGAGCCAAAGACGGAGGCTTAACTGACTCAGCCACCCAGGTACCCCAAATGAGTTCTTTCCCTTTGAAGATAACCAATATGTTTCATCATTTATAGTCAACAGTCTATGTGACAAACAACAGCGCAAGCAATATTTTGATTTTACATCCTGTCATCATATCTACTAATAAAAGGCACAGCTCCAGATGCAAGCTAACAGTTATTTTACTACCACATCACCCCTGAAAGGGAAAGGCAAACACTTGTGAAAAAACAGGAACATGTGGTCTGCTATTACAAGGGAGGAATATCCATACAAAATAACTGCTTGTCTCTTGAGTTGACAAGATATTCCATATGTGTTTTGGCAATTGCATTTTTTTTTTTTTTTACAGCTCCTCTAAAATTTTGGCTGGCTAAGAGCCTCTCTTCTGGTTTTAATTTGGAAACCATCCAGAATTTATGTAGAGAACTTGGCCAAACGGAATGATAGGTAAAGGTATTTTGAAGAAATCAGAGGAACAATGGACTTGATTATAGATAGTTTCTACTTAACCATTTATTTTCAGCGTTGGTAGGTTATGGACACACAGCAATCTTGAATTAGTAGCTACAAAGCTGATGGGATACAAAATTATAACTATTTACTTTGCTAAGAAAAATGATTCATTTTATATTTTATCAAAGTACACTAATTTAAAACAATGTAGCATACATGTTTACAGAGAGTTCTGTTGTCACAGAATTCTTATTCTACGGTGAAATTTACAATTGACCTAGAAGAATCTTCAGAGATTTCATCAAGCCTACACATACTGAAAGACTCACATCTTCATTTCTTGCATACATGTATACATATTCATAGACTAAGGATGTTTATATTTAATATATATCAGGCATATACATTACTAGATAGAAGGTACTGTTGACACTTATAAAGTATTTCAATTCATCTCTGATTGCTAAAAACATCTGACATCCACCAACAGTAAAAAAAAAAAACAAAACAAAAGTCAGCATTTCTCAGTGCAGTCTTGAGTTAGCTTCATGGTTTTAAACATATATCCTATTTAGAGTTTAAATTTGCTTACTTTCAGAAACCCAAATATTTTGTTAAAGATACTGGCTCCAAGTTTAAAAACAGAAAACGCACTATCACAAACTGGTTTAATTGGCTACCTATGCACAGTTATCAAGAATATACCAACATCAATAGTTAAAACATGCTAAAAAGCTCTTTCATCAGTTACTGGGTTTCAAACCTCTTTATAGAGTCCTGGTTCAGAAACAAAGTCTTTAAGATTCCTCATGTCCAAATCAGCCATCCTGGCCACTCACTCATTTCTATACTGCTGCACAATAAACACACAATCTAAAATAAAACACCAAAGTGAAATGCCATTCAATAATCCTGGGTCTTGTCATTCATGGTGGACTTGTTCACTTATGGCAGGCTCACGGCCGAGGCCAGCACTGCCCACCCATATCTATCTGTGGTAAGCTCACCAACTGCCCTCATCTCTGCAGCTGACACCATGGTCAACCTAATTAGTCTTGGCCCTATCAGGCATATGATTTCATACCAACCAACAGCACCAAGTCCTACCAAGACAGAACACAAACTTGATATCTCAGCAGTGAGTCTTCTGAGTCCTTGAGTAGCTGTCCCTAGGCCCGCCCCCCGCCCCCCACCTAAAGGCAGTTCTAACTGACTGCTCTTAGTCTGTGCAAGATTTATACCGAATGGATCATCCTCACAGCTGGCGGCCTAAGTCTAGCAAAGCTGTTTAACATGTCAAGTTCAGCCTAGTATTAACAAAAACAACAGTCTGTCTAGATTTCCAACATGAATCAGGCACGAAAGTAGAGGTCTGGGTGAAGCTGATGAATAAAGGGTATTGACCCAAGGCAGACTGTACAGAAAAGAAACAGAAAAGAAGTTACAAGTATGCATGGCAAGTATGACCAACACCATACAACTGGTCGCACTTGTCCCAGGTTTGATGCAACTGGTTTATGAAGGCCTCCTACTTACCTTCAAGCTTTGGGGAATGAAAATCAAATTAGGAACTAAATTCCATTTTCATTTACTCATCGTACCACTTCATTGGGGCTATTTACTGCCGTTACTCATCTATAAAATGCAAACTGTTATGGTCTCCTTGTTCTCTTACGGTAACACTTGTGAATCCATCAACCACAGAGTCAAGTATGAATTTAGTAGGGTCTTATAAGCTCTTTCCTGATATTCTATACGTAAGTATCTCCAACCAAGAAAACATGCTTGAAATACAACATTTAAACTAATTTCTATTCCCTGTCCCTGAAGCCAACCTCTTCCTAAATAGCTTTAACCATTTCTGCAGACCATTTTTGTAGATGTTTTGTTTCTCCATCCACTACTTTATAATAATCATGGGAAAGAACTTCATCTTTCTCTATGAGGATAAACTTGGGCCTTGCATCTTTTTAAAAAGGCACTGTTGAAATTAATGTTCACTTAGAAAATTTGGAAAACACAAAGGATAAAAAAATAAAATTAAATCACTACAGTCCCCAACCCAGAGATAATCACTGTTAACATTTTGGTAGACATTCTTTAAGTGATTGAGACATAGCTTTGAGAAAGAGGAAGAGAGAGATCATAATTAATTACAAGATGCTATCAAATATGATTTATCCTTATAATAAATTATCAGAGTGGAACACATAAGATGTATCTTTTTGTCAAAAAGATTTAACAATGGAAAATAATTTGTCTTAAAGAAACAGGTCAATCCTATTTTCCATACAACATCACACAGAACCTAACTCTTTTGTAACCCATTTTCTCAATTAAATGTTATGAACATTTTTCCATGTAAAAAATTATGCTACAGGTCAGAAATTCTAGAATTTCCAGGATTTCTACAGCATCATTTAAATGGCCATATAATGTTCAGCTTGGGGGGTAGAAAGAGCTAAATACAATCTTTTGAAGGCCTGTTGTAGGATTTTTACCAGATGGCTTAAATGTATACAATATGTTTAGTGCACTTGTGAAATCAGACACCTGAGACAAGAAAGTTATGTTCATCCTAACCAAGGACATTATTGCAAAGATAAAATTAATTTTTTGAATGATCCTTAGGAGTTAAAACTGCTCTATGAATGTAATATAGAAAGCACTTTCCTAGGTGTCCATCAATAGATGAATGGATCAAATTGATATATATATATACACAATGAAATATTATGCAACCATAAAAAAGAATGAAATCTTGCCATTTGCAATAACATGATGGATCTTTGAGGGAATTAGGTTAGATAAAGTAAGTCATAAAAACAAACACTGTATGAGCTCTCTTACATAAAGTATCTAAAAAAAATAGAGAACAGATTGGTGTTTGCCAGAGACGGGGGTGGGGGCAGTGGAAAACGGTTGTCCCAACAAGGCAAAACTATTTTTAAAACCTCATAATAGCTGAGCAACCGACTTGTTAAATGAGATTCTCTAGGGACATACCTTTCACATGGTGCAGATAAGAAAAGCATTAGTTCATATTTGGCCTGAGGTTCTTAATACCTTTAACATGTCCTGATAACCAGAAAATATCTCTTGGAGAGCCAACCGTTATTTCAGGGTAACCAGAGGGCAGTGAGTTTTGAAGGCATGCTGCTGGCCTTGCAAATCATTTATTTAGAATGTACCTTCCCACGGTGCCTTTGCTTTAGGTGATTATGATTGACTCAAATGAGTAGCTCAGAGATCAGAAGTAAGAAAAGGATATGAAAAATCCAAGAACACCCTTTGAATGGTAACTTAGCAATACCACTCCCCATTGGAGGCCAATTCAGGAGCCTTACTATGGAAGCCTTTTTTTAAGGTTAAGAAAATCAAGCACCCTTACTCCAGCATCTTACAAAATTGCCCCTTTCCCTTACCTTGTTCTGCACAGATGCCCAGGAAAGCCAACAGTCTCCATGAAGGAAGGTCTGATTAGTGACAGAACTCAGCCCTCCATAGCTGTCACAGACCTCCAGAACGGGAAATGTCTCAGAGCCTCACCTGCTTTCCCCCAGCGGATGAACACAACATTGTGAGGACCAATCAATTACCTTCATCACTAGGAGTGAGCTTTAGAGGAAAAGAAGTTACAAAAGGGCAACCCATAGGGTGTGTGGGAGGAAGTTTTACCTCTTTGCCTTGGTGGGAGGTAGGGCTGCTCATTCAATTTATTGCTCAAATCAACACACTTTCAAGAGTGAAAAGGTGAACTATCAACAACTACCTATGGTTACCTTAGTGTTAAGACCTGCCTTCATGCGTTTGAGTCTCACAAATTTAACTTTGTATGGAAGAATTCAGACACAAAAGAATACATACCCAATTCTAGTTGAATAAAGTTCAGAAACACGCAAAACTTCTCCATGGTGTTAACAAGGCAGGGTAGAGTTTTCCTTAGGGGATGGCATAAGAAGGTGAGGGGAAGGAAGGGTAACACGAGGGATTCTGGTAATTCTGATCATCAATTTCTCAAACTGGGTGGGGTATAGACTTTGGTAATTCATCGAGCTGTTATGGTATGTGCACTTTTCTGTTTGTCCTACTTCATTTTAGAAATTTAAAAGGAAGCCTTCGGATTTGATTGTACATGTAATGTGTACATATGTGTATATACACCTATTCCTATAGTTACAGTTGTAACCAGCAATCGCCATAGATACAGCTTTCTTTCAGGTTTACTTTAGGATCTGCTATGTCACTTTTCTCCTTGCCTGTGGGGTTGGGAAGGGACAGGTAAAGCAGCTGTGGCCCAGAATCAATTCAGGGTATCCTTTTGAACACACAGAGAGCGAGCTTGGTTCCAGATCAACTGATTTATTACATTTTAACAACGCAGATCTTAATAGCACTGTAAATGTCTGTAAATTAACTAATGAGCAAATACAAACAGTGTCACATAAGTCTCACCACAGTGTGGCTCTATTTCTCAGGCAAAGAAAGACCTAGAAAGAGGAGGTCCCCGGTCAAAGGTGACACCAGGATTTGGCACCAGGTATAATGGGTTCTAAGCCTATGCTCTTTACCATGAAGCCTCGTGATTCTGGATTTACATATAATGCTACAGTTCGGGAAACTAAACCTTCAACCTAGAGAACCAAGAGAGGTCAGCACAACCTAGGAGGTCTATTCTTAGTATGCTGTGGGCAGGTGACAGTCCCCACAGACACCAGGTACCTTGGCCACCAGAGACGCCTATACCCGCCTGTGTGAGCAAGGCCCCTCTGGGCCAGGCTTCACGGTCCTTGGAAGTAGGCATATGGGTCAAGTCTGCACCACCTCTGACCCCCTCCAGGGGGTGGTCCCTGGGGCTCTCACTCCAGAGCGGGTGGTCCAGGCCCACTGTGCTCTGTGGTCTCTGTGCTTCTCAGGGCTCCTAATGCTGTCACCCCCTCACTCCCACAGAAGCCGACCAAAGCCCCGGCTGCCTGCGTGAGAACCGCATGGAGAAAATCCCTCTCCCCGAAATCGATGCACAGAGAAATCTCTTGTTTAACACAAAGTTGAACTACTAAAGATCAATCTACCACCTGAAGTCCTTCGGCCAGGATAGCACATTTTAGCACTATCGAATCTTTAGTGACCTACTTGTTAACCCCTTTGACCCCAAGCCCCAATTTTCTGACTGTGCTATTGCCAAACACCATTCACAGAGTTGACAACTTATGTTCTCAACAGTAAAGCTATCAGAGTTACAAGTTCCTCTCACTGCTGCTACACTAAGGTACAGTACCCTTGGCAGCCATCAAGTCTGTGGATGAATGACAGTTTCTAATTACATAAACCTGTCACCTTTGCTTTGACCCCTCCTAAATGATCTATACATCTCTGAAAAAACAAGTATTTTCAAAAAAGGTATTTCAACAGTTTCTGTAAACACTGTCTCGCATTTTCATTAAGGCTACTTTTTTCCTCTAAACCTACTTTGTTGAGAGTTTTTATCATGAACAGATGTTGCATTTTTGTCAAATGCTTTTTCTGCATGTATTGAGATGTTCGTATGATTCTTATCCTTTCTCTTACTGATGTGATGTATCACATCGATTGATTTGCCAATACTGAACCACTCTTGCATCCCTGGAATAAATCCACGTGATCGCAGTGAATGATTGTTTTCAATGTATTACTGGATTCAGTTTGCTAATATTTTGTTGAGGATTTTCACATCTATGCTCATCAGAGATATTAGCATATAGTTCTCTTTTTCTTGTAGTGTCTTTATCTGGTTTTTGGTATCAGGGTAATGCCTGCCTCATGGAATGAATCTGGAAGCTTTCCTTCCTCTTCAGTTTTTTTTGAATAGTTGGAGAATAATAGGTATTAACTCTTCTTTCAATGTTTGGTAGAATTCAGCTGTCAAGCCATCTGGTACTGAACTTGTGTTTGTTGGGAGTTTGATCACTGATTCAATTTTATTGCTACTCAAAGCTACTTTAATCTTTTAAAGGATCATTCTTTTTAAAGTCCCAAGTTGAGGATTTTATCTTGATGGGACACTAGAGAATGAATCGAGATAATTATACAGTATTATATTTGATATATCAGGCTCTTGACAGATCACAGAATCAAACGTATTATGTTCCCTTCCCTTGATATATTAACTCCAATTTTTCTGCAGATACTATTCCTTCCCCTATTACAATAGTATTCATACACTGTATCAGGCTTAGTTTCTTCACCAAGGAAAGAAAAGAGATTGGTTTGTGTTTTTGGCCATGCAAGCATTACTCTTCTGGGTTTCCAAGTCTATAAAAGGGACTGAAGGAGGAAGGTGCCTAAGTGTTCTTTCCTGTGGGATGAGTTATCTATTGGTGAAAGGCAAAAATCTCCCTAGGACTCTAGACTCAGATCATCTGTGATCTCACTAACAACAGTGAGCCCAAACACTGGGGCTAGATCCCTCATACATGTTCATGTATAGAACTGAGGGGTGGAGAGAGGCAGGGGTGGGGGTTGGGGACTAGAGATATCCAAAGGCAGAGAAAGAGCTGCTTCTGAGAGAGATCACTAATGGCAGTCCCAGACCCCATGTGATGCACCGAAGTTTCTGTCTGTCTCAGAGTTTTAAAAACCTGAGTTTGTGATCAACAAATAGGAAATCAGAAGATTTCATGTCATATTCTACATTTACAGTGCCTCTTGAATCTCTCTGGTCTCAAGTGCCTTCTCAGCAACAACCATCTGGAGCAGAGTGGCAAGTGTTCCCTGTAGGTGGGTCACCAGTCTTCCATTTTCCTATGGTCCCCACTGCACTCCTAGGGTTTCTTACACTGGCCTGTCTCACTCCTGTGTCATCCAGCTGACCATGTGACCTCTGCCCTGGAGGGAGAGGAGCTCAGGGGTTGAGTTGCAGAGCTTGTGATAAAGTCCCACCGCTTTACCAACAAGCAAGTGCAATGGCTCTCAGGGAGGCAGAAGCCAGAGGAAGACCCTAGAGGTGAAAACCGTGACTGTGCCCACTGAGGGACAGAACATGCCACAAAAGGTGCCAGCCACAGAACACGGAAGGGGTTAGAAGGTGCACCACTCCCCACGCACCTGGCTACTTTCTGACTTTTAACCTGAATGAGTGCGGTCCCCAAAAGGCCCGTGCAGGGTGTTTCAAGTGCATGCACTGCTCTGGACCAGAGTAAGTCCAGCTTTCAGAATTACTCAAGCGGGTCAAGAGCAGACTAGAAGAACACTTCAGACCACATCTGCATCCCTCCAGAGTCCCTGGAAAAGTCCTCAGTGCTCCGTGTCTGAGTCCCTGAATGACAACACAGGTGGACAGAGTCTCGCTTTCCCTCATTCAGGCCAGACAGCCACAGGGGACAGGCCCCAGTGGGACAGATATGAACTCCTCTGCAAGGCAAGCTGTCCCCAAGATAAATCACTCGGCTAACCAGAGGAGATGCAACAGGCAGGATCCTCCAAGTGAACCACGTCCGTGTTGGGCACCACACAGAGCGGCCAGATAGGATTTCTAGGATCTCTGACAAACGTGGGGCTCCAGCTACAGAGGAAAGACTTAGCAGAACTCCTGCCTGTGTCACTGGCAGCCCATCAGTCACTGAGCCCGGCCTGGATTCTATCACCAGCTCAAATTTTATGCTCCTCCAGTCTTTCTGGGTTTGCCTGTCAGTCAGCAGAGAGCCCGGCCTGACATTCAGAAATGCTCACTGTCGAACTACCTCTGTGCTTTGCATTATGCAGCAGCTGTTGGAGATAAAAGGGCCCCGGATGGGTTCCATTTCGAAGTTTCATTTTTAAAGAAACTATCACAAACACAGCAGTGCTCCAGGAGCTACATCTGAGAAAAAAACAAACAAAAATATCGTCTCTGCATTAGAAGTACCTTCCCATTATCCATCCACTGCTGGAGGTAAGGGCTTGAGCTAGATCCTCATGTTTGTGACCAACATGAAAAGTCACACCTTGATATGTGCACAGCTATGAGGGTAAACAGTAGTTTCTCACCATCAGAACTTAAAGCCCCCTGCTTTATGCATTTGAGCAAAACTTCTTGTTTTTCCTCCAAAAATTATCTCAATGACACAATCCTTGGAGAACACCTGTTTTCTAGCCCAGGGGTGCTGAAACTCTGGGGAGCTTGGAAAATCCCAATGCCAAAGCTGCACCCCACACCATAGCGGTTAAACCAGGGCTTCTGAGACCCAGACAACAGTATTTTCTACAATTTCTCATGACTAGCAGGCTACTAGCAGTCTGCCTCTCCCTCCCTTTCAAATTCCAAATTTATTTCCATTAATCTCTCAAAATTGGCTTTCAAAATCAATTTCTCTCCCTCATGTTATTGCCCTACCTGGTTGCTACATTATTTGGAAATTAGCTTGACTTGCAAAAACACAGAATCAGCCCATCTTTGGTTGGTGCAAGCCCCAGAGATTCAAAGATGAGCTTTTCTATACAGCATCGTTTCAGGATCAAATTAGTTTGCAGCTTCAGCTAAGGATCTCATGCAATGAAGACAAGAATTCGTCCGCTGAAATCACAGTTCGCTTCACAGGATAACACCCCAAAGAGACACTAAAGAGAAAATCAGCTCAGCAGCCAAAGTGAGGATGGAAAAAAACCAAGGTTTCTCCCAACCCCCACCCTGCACCCCAGGCTTAAAAAAAACAATCTGTAATGTGGGCCCCCTTAACTGCCTGCGAAGTTGGAAAATAAAAATCAATTGTGTCTCTCTCTGACCACTGGACCCAGATTACTACGTGCTCTGATGTGCCCATGTCTCTTTTGAGCTCTGTAGAAAATATCTTAATGTGGAACAACAGTAAAAACTCTGTGTGTGTTGTAATGCGTTTATTGTCCACAGTCTCAGCCCATTGTAGGGTCGCCACGGTGCTCACATAAAGGGATGTTTTGCTCTGGGTAGGGGATACTGCCTTGCGGTGTTCAACGTGTGGCCTTCCACATTCCCAACGTGGCAAAGGAGGATAATAACACTTCAACTGATTTTCCAAAGTCACAGGAAAATGGAGAGGTAACCTGCACCACAAGAAGTAAGACAAAGGCACAAATTTTGGAATTAGTAAGAGTCTGGCCCTGCCAGTTACTAGGAGCTGATCTGTGGGTCTCAGTTTCCTCATCTGAAAAGGGGATTGCAACATCTATCGCTAGGGGTTGCTATGTGTAGTAGGAGATACTACACTGAACACCTAACATAGTCTCTAGCACATGTCTAGCACATTTAGCAATGTCTCTTGCTCTGTAGTGGTGTCTTTCCCTGGGATAGATGAGGAAACCATCAAGGAAAAGCCATATGGTGTGCTCCAAGGATCCAAGATAGTGAGCTTGCCTGGTTTGGAATTCAAGCTTATCATCCTGTACCAGTGGCCAACAGAGGCTCGGAGAACAGCCAGACTGGAAATGTGCCACACCTAAAATATGTAATGGAGAATTCCTAATCCTGAGTCCTACCAATCACCTCATGTTAAAGGTCTCATATTGTACCTCAACCGTAATTGGTTTGAATGGGCTCATTATTAAATTCTCAAAATATGTAACTGCTTCCCTCCCTATGAACAACACATTTTTCTTCTTTTCTCCTTCTGTTTTTATTATATGGTTCCTTCTTCCCAGAACCAGCTTAAAGAATGGTGCATTTTCACATGTGCTATGCAGGTTCTCATCATGGTTCCTGTCATCTTTAGAACAATGCTGCCACAGAAAGAAAACCATCACATTGACGGGAAGGTTAGTGGGTATGGAGAAAGTTCACTTGATATTTATGCTAAACTTCTGAAAACAAGAAATGACTATGATACAATATTCCCATTTTCTTTTGTTCCTGGAGAGTTTCAGTCCCTTGAGTCAGGTCAGCTATTAGGTTCTACCTGTTAATACCCACCTAGCAGAATCGTTTCCTGAAAACACGTAAGCAACTGCAAAACCACACAGTCCGAGGCAAATGCCGCCAGGATCCCCCCTCTTGATGGAGATGGCTCCCTATGGTAGAGGTCAGGTGTTACCAGCCACCCACCCAGGGTCCTTAAAAGAGCCTGTTTTCAGTTTCTGACTGTAGGCAACATTTTTCCCACCACCACCGCTACATGTTGTGCAATTCACTGCTCTTGCACAGTCCTGAAACATACTTGGGCAACAACTGCATCTATATATATGGTTTTATGTTTTCCTTCTATTCTCAACATAGGACACAATTATAAATTCTCTTTGCTTCACTTTCATCCAGTTGGGTTTCTGACTATAGCAGATGCTGTCGGCAGCCGGCTCCTATCCCCTCAACACCATCCCAGTGGAGGCTGAGATTTTGCCTAAGAAACTCACCTCGCCACAGGAGCCTGCTAAGGCCTCATGTGGAAAAGACTAGGAGTATCATGGAGTTAATGATCCAGGGAGAAGTCTTCCAACAAGACAGAAGGGAAATTAGTGAATAATTATCCAATTCCTCAGCTCTCAGAATACCTGAGTCCTGTGCTATGCAGTATCTGAGGCCCTAAGCAGGACAGAGTCCCAGCTGCCCACAGGGGTAACCTGCTGTTCATTCTCCCTGGGTTGTCTTCCTGGCCATGTATGCTAGTTCCCCACCCCCTGCCAACACTCCCTGCGATCACCTTCCCAAGGAACAACTTGTACTCCAACCTCGCCAAGACATGCTTGTGAGTCAATCTAACCTAAGACAATGACACGTGCAATGAGACCAAAAAGGTTCCCCAATGCAATGAGACGAAGGGTCTTCATTCCTTTATTCAACAGAGAGGGTTTTAGTTTTGTTCTGTTTTTTGAGCCTGGCCCTGTGCTAGGTTCTAGAGCTGCAACAGTTAACAAGGCAGACACCCTTTTTCTCATCAAATTTATAGTCTAACAGAGGAGATGGTCCTCTAACAAGTTAGAATCTAATTGATGGAGGCTATCAAGACCATGTGCAGAACACAACCAGAGTGTATAAGGAGACCTATCTACGTCTGTGAGAAGAGTTCCCTTTGGGAAGCAGCTTTCAGCCAAAGGCTAAAGGGTGGATAGGAGTGAACAAGGTAAAGAGTGCGCAAAATACTGTCCCAGGCAGAGGAAACCGCATTTATAAAAGCCTTGAGGCTTAAAGAAACAGTGCTGCACAGAGATAACAAATGGGACCAGAGTACTATCAACAAGCCTGGCCCCCTCTTCTAATCCCTTATGAGTCATCAAATTGTTCCAAGGATCCTAAGAAACTGAAAGGACTACGTAATTCCACCTGGGAGTTAAAAGAAAAACTTGACACACTATTACTTAACTCCTTTAATGGCTAATCAATTCTACCTGTTTGGTCCAGCCCTCAAAAATTTAGTTACATTTAGGGACACCTGGGTGGCTCAGTCGGTTAAGCCACTCAGTCGGTTAATCTCTTTGTTTTCAGCTCAGGTCATGATCTTGCTGTTTGTGAGTTCAAGCCCCACATCGGGCTCTGGGATGGCAGCGTGGAGCCTACTTGGGATTTTCTCCCACCACCCCCCCCCCCCCAACCTGTCCCCTGCTCATGCAGTCCCTGTCTCTCTCAAAATAAGTAAAAGTAACCAATTCTTTTTAAAGTTTAAATTGCATCTAGAACCAGGAAATCTCAGGGCTCCTGCGTGGCTCACTTGGTTGAGTGCCCAACTCTTGATTTTGGCTCACATCATTATCCCAGGGTCATGGGATCGAGCCTCACATTGGGCTCCATACTGAACATGGAGCCTGTTTAAGTTTCTCTTTCCCCAACCCCCCTTGCCCCCTCCCCTGCTCACATCCTCTCTCCCCCTCTGCCCCTCTCCCCCAATCTTGAGAACATGCTGTCTTGCTCTCTAAAATAAAGTTTAAAAACAGGAAATGTTGACATTATTCGAAAGTAAAATTAGTTGGCTAATGAAAAGTACCCTCAGCGGAGGCATACCAGGTCAGAACAGTTGGACTTCTAGTGCTTTGTTAGAAGAGTTGTTTGAGAACTATTCTTAAATCTTTGATACTGTGGTCGCAAAGAGACATGGGTGGTTAAGGAGGGATGAGAGACAAGGGGAATGATTAACTTATTTTCCTTCTGGTCCCAAAGATGACCACGCACCCATAATGAGAAATTCACTAGAAGGATTCATGGGACTCAGCATATACTTGTACTCTAGTCCAGGATTTATTACAGCCACACAGTAAAAACACACAGTTGGATCATAAAAGGAAAAGACAGAGGCAGAGAAATCAATGCCAGGCTTCCTTGTATCTCTCCCTCTTCTGAGGGGATACACATGAGTGTGATTCTTTCTTGGGCAACTAACAGTGCAATAATATGTGTAACTTCTTCCCAGGGATCCCAGTAGAGACTCAGTACCCACTGTGTTTACTGGGGTATGGTCACACAGCACCCTCTGCCTAGCCATGTACTATTCTAGATTCCCAGAAGTAGACAAGTGTTCTGTATAATCACGTTGTTTGTGCAGTCTAGACACCTCAGACCACTCTTACCCCTTAGAGAATGTTAAATGCCAAATTCACATGCCAGCCCCAGGCCAGGCTTGCAAGTAGGTCCTTCTAAAGAAGGCCAGAGGTCTGCTGTGTTCATTCTTTTCTGAACACCTACCACCCCGGGGGAATGAGAAGTTGTGAAGATGAATGGACTAAATTTTCTTTTATTTTCACTATCATAAGATCCACAAATAAAGATAAGCAACTTAGTAGAAAGTTTTATATAAATTCTCTTCTGCAGAAACTTGGTCCCTTGAATGGTTTGGAGAAGTCAGTGTTATGTAGTTCAGATAGGGGTGCCTGGGTGGCTCAATCAGTTAAGCATCCGACTTTGGCTCAGGTCATGATCTCATGGTTCGTGAGTTCGAGCCTCGCATCAGACTCTGTGCTGACAGCTCAGAGCCTGGAGCCTGCTTTGGATTCTGTGTCTCCCTCTCTCTCTGCCCCTCCCCTGCTCACATTCATTCTCTGTCTCTCAAAAATAAACATTAAAAACAAGCAGCTCAGATTAAGGCACCCCCAATTATGCAGACATTGAAGCCAGTCGTGGCCCAGCCAGAAGAACAAGCTCACCAAAAAACTTATTTTGTAAGTTTCTTTTTTTTTTTTTTTTTTTAATTTTTTTTTTTTCAACATTTTTTATTTATTTTTGGGACAGAGAGAGACAGAGCATGAACGGGGGAGGGGCAGAGAGAGAGGGAGACACAGAATCTGAAACAGGCTCCAGGCTCCGAGCCATCAGCCCAGAGCCTGACGCGGGGCTCGAACTCACAGACCGCGAGATCGTGACCTGGCTGAAGTCGGACGCTTAACCGACTGCGCCACCCAGGCGCCCCTATTTTGTAAGTTTCAAACAGACAGTGCAAATAAGCTATACTTAGTGACTGTTTTCCTTTGAAAAGCACATTAGATCACCTCTTCGGGCTCTCACAGTGAGACTTTGCTTGGAATAAAAGTACAGATTTCCAGCAATAAAGCCAACTCATCTAGTGACATAAAATCCATTTACCACAAACATAAACTGTGTTTTCAGCAATAACTTACATACCTGAAATGAGAGAAACTGCAAACTGATCAGCAAACCCTAAATAAATGGCCCTCTTCATTGTAACTCTTTTATAGCCAAAGTGACCTTTCTTAATGCCAAGGCAGTATATTTATAGGATCCTATTTTCTCATATAATTCATTGTCACATTACATTTTCATAAATATTTCTGAAAGGTAAAACAGCTGCATCTGATAATAACCCATAAATACTAAACTGTATCCTTGAAAGAGCAATGTATAAACATTAAATAAAATTTTACAAAGAGAATCATTCACAATTTTCACACAAAATACCTATTTTGTCTGCATAGTACCTTTAGGCCTCTATGTATATTTTATGAAAATTATAATCCTATTGTAGATCTATTTTCAGATGTTTAAACATATGTAGGATAGTTCTAATACATGTCTGTTAAAAACTATTCATTTTAAACAATTATATGCATTGGTTAAAATCAAGTAGTCAAAGAGCACCTGGGTGGCTCAGTCAGTTAAGCCTCCAACTTCAGCTTAGGTCAGGATCTCACAGCTCGTGGGTTCGAGCCCCACATCGGGCTCTGTGAGGACAGCTTGAAGCCTAAAGCCTACTTCAGATTCTCTGTCTCCCTCTCTTTCTGCCCCTCCCCTGCTCACGCTCTGTTTCTCTCTCTCAAAAAAAAAAAACATTAAAAATAAACTAAAAATAAAGGAGGGATTTATAATAAAATGTTACAGCCCCTACCTTATCATATCGCAGCTGTTTTTAATTCCCCAGTAGCAGCCATTTTTATTTGTGTTGTTTTAAATTTTTCTGATGATCTCCATTTCAGTAAATATCATTTTAGATATTATCTATTAAGTATTTTAGATTTTTTCTGTGTCATGAGACACTTTGTCTCTCCATTCATTGCCCACCTGTTACAGGTAATACTTTACTTGCTCTCCTGAGAATGAACAGTTCTAGTACCTTTATCCTCCCCCTCCACTTCTCTCAGCTTCTGATTCTGAACTGCTGTTGTTTATATGTATGCTTCTACGTGTAAGATTGAGACCTTTCACATGAGGTTCTGTAGCCACGACTGTGTTCCATGCTTTGTCTATAATTCTAAAAGTTGAAATCAATACAGTTATCTATATAATGATGACTCCATAAATACTGTTCACTCTTAGAGCTAAATGATACAGCATGATTATATCTCCTTTCTGTAAGGCTTTTTATATTTCTAGTTGTCTTTCGTTTTCTCTCTTGCGATTGTATCACATTCTTATATTGTCTAAGGAATCTAAAGTAGTAATATATCTCTGGAAACTCATTCCTCTAACTATCCCTACTTGGATACCTTCTTCCTAAAGCACTATTTTCTCCTGCTCCAATAATGACTAACTGCTACCAGTCAGTACAACCTAGCTGTCATCCTAGGACTCTTTATTACAGTCTTAGGTTGAAATTATTATTTCCAAGATTCTACCTTTTTCTTTTTTTTCTTCCTCTCAGAACATATCTGAAAATATCTGCATTGTACATTTACACTTGCGTGATAGTTTTGCTAACAGAGAAATCTAAATGGAAAATAATTTTCACTTGAAATTTTATTCTATTAAAGTATTACATCCCTTGTTGCTATGATTCTTGTTCCTTTGTGGGTGGCCTGCTTTTATGTTTTGTTTTCTTCCTTAAGAGGCTCATAGAAACTTCTCTTCCAGGTTTTCAAAATTCTCAGTAACAGTGTATTTTCTCTGTAAATCATGTCTTATTCATTTGTGCTGGACATTCAGTGAATCCTTTTCTTCTGGCTCTCCAATTTTAGCAAACTTTCTGAAAATATTTTGATAGTTTTCTCCCCTCTCTTGTCTCTGTTCTTCCTGATTCTGCTGGATTTATCCTCCAGGATTTATCTTTCTATCTCCTATTTTCCACCAATGTATCTCTTTATTTTATAAGAAATCACCTTAACATTATCTTTAACACTTTCAGTATTTTTTTTAGATCAAGTCACGTTAAATGTTGTTTGTTCCTTTTGTTAGATCGTCTTGTTTTATGGATGCATTATCTATTGCCACTTTCCTGAGAATCACTGGGGAAAAAAAACAAATACCTGCTCTCTCATTCTTTATTTCTGTTTTCTATGAGGCCATTTTACCTGTCTATTCATCTTTTTTCTCCCCTCAGGTTTTCTTCAAATATCTGGTTATCCTTGCTTACTCATATAAGAACTAAGCAGTAAGAAGCTTACAGTCACTTCAAATCTTCAGGATGTCTACTATCAACAAACAGAAAATAAAAAGTATTGGCAAAAATAGGGAGAAATTGAGATGCTCGTGCGCTATCGGTGGGAATGTAAAATGGCACAGCTCCCATGGAAAACAGTATGCGGAGGGCGCCTGGGTGGCTTAGTCAGTTAAGCTTCTGACTCTTGATTTCAGCTTCAGTCATGATCTCAGTTTGTGGGATTGAGTCCCATGCTGGGCTTTGTGCTGACAGCATAGAGTCTGCTTGGGATTCTCTCTCCACGCCCCCCCCTGCCCCTCCCAGGCTCACTTACTCACTCTCTCTCAAAATAAACATTAAACAAAATTTTAAATTTAAAAAAAGGTCAAAAGAAAAACAGTATGTGATTCCTCAAAAATTAAACTTATCTTATGAACCAACTATTCCATTTCTGGATATATACCCGAAGAATTGAAAGCAGGGTCTGGAAGAGTTATCTGTACATTCATATTCATAGCATTCACCATGGCCAAAAGGTAGAAGCAATGTAAGTGTCCATCGATGGATGAATGGATACACAAAACGTGGAATATATACACACAGAGTATTATTCAATCTTTAAAAAGGAAAATTCTGACACATGCTACAACATGAATGAATCCTGATGCATTACACAAGTGAAATAAGCCAGTTACAAAGACATCCTGTAGGATTCCACTTGTATAAGGTAGGGAGTCAAATTCACAGAAACAAAGTAGAACACTGGTTGCTAGAGGCTGAGAGGAGGAAGAAATGAGGACTGTTGTTTAATGGGTATAGCGTTTTAGTTCTACGTGATGCAAACTTTCAGGATATGGTTGCACAACTCTGGGAATATACTTAATAATACTGATCTGTATCTTTTAAAATGGTTAAGATGATTTAAACAAACAACAAAACAAAAACCTGACAGCGAGCTGGAGCAGAAGCACTAGGATCCTGCCCATTACCTTTTTAGTAATTAGCATCTCAGCCCAGGCTAGTAGGATTCCAACTGGACTTGGGTGTACCGGTTCATGACACTTTTATCAGTTTGAGATATGACAAGAGTCAATATTAATATTGTGCATTCATAGAAACCTTTCTCCCCAAGAGGATGGGTTTCCTGACACCCTACCAGTCGTTCTGTATTTGGAAATGGTTGTAATCACGGGAAAACAAAGGCAGCAAGGAATGAAGGGTCAAGGAGTTGCAGAAACTGATCAGGATTCTTTATTCCTATCTTCTTCTAGGAAGGTATCAAGCAAGCAAGGGGGGTGGTGTAGCAAGGGACAGAATTTCATATGTAAATAAAATGAAATGCCACCGACTTAGAAAAATTAACATAGAAGGTACAAAGATTCTTCTAAGGATTTCTGTTTTAAATCCATGAATTCTCTGTTGCTGGAGAAATAGGTTTTTTGTTTTACAAAAGCAGACGTTTTTAGAGACAGAAGAGGGCACTGGTGTCACCACATTTCTTGCAAATTGTTGACATAAAGGCAAGTCATTCCTACCCCCAATCAGTATTACCATAGAAGCTAAGTATTTCTGCTTTGCCATTCAGATTTTAAACTCACACTGAGGTTTGGTTTGGGATATGGGAAGACAGGGAGGCACTTTTTACTTTCAAGGTCTCCTCTCTGAATACGTAAAAGTAGCAGTAGAGGCAGCTACACAACAAGAGGACTTGAATCACACAGCTCATCATTCAGCTACAAATCATCAGCCAAGCTTAAGTATCCTGGCATTTATAGGGATAAAAAAAAGAATATTTCCATTGCCACTGTTAGCAAAGAGAACAGATTTCTTCATCTTCTACAAGGAAAAAAAAATTACCATTGAGCACCTGGCTCTAACTCAATTCTGCCAAGAGGCCCAGAAGTAATCAATAAACACTTATTAACTAATCACATAGTCTCTCACTTCTGTGAGTAAAATGGCAAGTGTTGTACAAATCCAGAAAATAAACAACCCTTAGCACAGAGGAAAAGGAAGGGAAATAAGGAAATAGCTCAACAACTAGTTTTACATCAGATTTCCCAGAGAACAATGTAGCTTTCTTCTTTCTATGCCTGTGGGTACCATCTAAGTGGGGAGGGGGGGAAAAGGCTAATGTATTATAGTCATAGTTTACTATTGCTTCCACAGTTCCCCTTTACCTTTAAATGCTTACTAGAAATCAATCCCAATCAACCTTTAGAAAATCATTAGTCAAAACAAATGCAAAGTAGTTAATTTGTGTCCACAATCACAGGATTCAGAGAATTATTCACATAATTCAGGCAAAACTCATCCTGATGCCCATGGCCTGCATTATTTGGTATACTAATGGGCCTTTCCCTCACTCTACCCTTTTCAAGTGCCTAGAGAGGCAGATGACGGAGGCTGGTGGGCTCTCTGAAGGTTTAAAAAAAAAAAAAAAAAAAGTACAAACAGCCAAGCCACCGTTCTTCAGTCCGGGTCTAAAAACTGTATCCCACGCATGCACAATGGAAGATTGTCAAGCAAGACCATGATTTAAGACATAGGAGACACAACTTACTTCTGCATCAACAGGGGCTCAGTGAAAAAGTTGCTTTGGTTTTTCTGATTTGGGGCCACACAACTAGAGGCTTAGGTAGATGTGCACAGTTTGGAAGGCAAGACTTAGACACAGTAGATTCCATGAAAATGCTTCCTGTTAACCCATGGTATCAGGTGTGAAATCTAGAGGGCAATCTTTGGAAAACACCAACAGGGACCATCAGTCCTCTTAGTCAAATAATACTAGTTAGGATATGTGACGTATTCCAAAACTGTGACAGCTCTCAAAACTGCATCCATTTGGCGGCAGGGGAGGGGGGCTCATCTTCCTATGTTCCCTCTCCAGCGACAGCAAGTAGCCAGTTCCCTTAATATGAACCTGGTGGCCACTCTACACTCATCTCTTCTCTTCTGTGCATGTCCTAGAGTTTCAGACGTGCTCATATATTCTCTTTTTCCATCCTACCTGATCTTGACCCCGCGGCTGCATCCCCATCCCCTGGGATTCCTGCAAGATCTTCCAACTACTACTTGGTCCTCCTGCCTCCATCAGGTACTTCTTGCATCTCCTTTCCCCACTATTGTCCTGACATCTTTTCATTATGTGATCACATCACCGCCCTACTGAAAATCTTTTGGACGTGGCAAGTGCTTCTAGGTTCTAGGTTCAAAAATCCACTCATGTTTGGGGCGCCTGGGTGGCTCAGTTGAGCAACCAACTTCGGCACAGGTCATGATCTCCCGGTTTGTGACTTCGAGCCCTGCGTCGGGCTCTATGCTGACAGCTCAGAGCCAGTAGCCTGCTTCTGATTTTGTGTCTCCCTCTCTCTCTGCCCCTCACCCACTCATGCTCTGTCTCTATCTCAGAAATAAACATTTAAAAAAAATTTTTTAAATCTGCTCATGTTTTAACTAATTTTTTTTTAAGTCAAGGTAATACAGATGCAAGTTTAAATGTTTAAGTATTATCAAAAGATATACAATAGTCAGTTTTTCACTCTTTCTAGATCCTGAGTTCCTACTATTAAAACTTTATGCATCACAAAATTTTTCTATGTGTGTGCACACATAATACATATATAATTTTACTGTTTTTACTTAATTTATGTTGAAGATTATATCCTATAAACACATATAGACCTATATTCCTTTGCATGGTATTCAACTGAGCATATAAACTATGATGTATTTAATTAGCACCTTTCTGTGGAGATTTATGTTGAATTTTTGTCTTTTACTCTCAAAATTGCCATGAATGCAAAATCAAGTCGAAATACTTGGGAGACAAGTTCTTTAGGTACTGGCTGCTGCCTACATATTTTGTTTCATTTGCTCCACTTCCCCGTATGTAGTCTTCCTTCTGGCCACACCAAGCTACTTGCAGTTTCCAAAAACATGGTCCTGCTAGGTTACATCTTCCGGTCATGTCCTCTCTGCTCTTCTTCGTCTGGCCAACTCCAACTCCTCTTTTAAAGGTACTCAAATTTCATTCTAATTCTGATGCTCCTCCTTCCCCCTTCTGAACTCATTTGATTCCTGTGCTACGTTGTGTTCCATGCATTCTGGAAATCATCGTGATACCTGCCCCAGCACTCAAGACATGAGACAGATGAAGGAAGACCTATAACAAAGCAAAATAATAGAGACTTGGAAAGAAAATGGAATGAGGCCTCTAAGAGCCTGAAGGAAAGTCATGGAGTAGGACCCTCTATGGCAGTGCCACGCTCGCCACCAATGAACAGAGCTCCTACAGGACAGAGAGTACGGAGGTGGGCAAGCAGGAGTGTGCTCATGGGAGACAAACATCAACACACAGCAGCCTGAATTAAGTGATCCATGAGTTCTACAGGTACTACAGGAGGCCAACTGACAAACAGAAGCTGAGGTCTGGGGCTCTCAATGATATTGAGGAGTGACAGAATTGCCCTGAGCCTTGAAGGAGAAATTACACTGAGAGGAACCATCAGGGTAGAAAAAATGCTATGAGCAAACATCTGGAGGCCAATCAAGCTAGGGTAGCTGAGGTCTGCAGAGGAGAGCAGGGAGGTGGAAAGAGGGCTGGACCAAGGTTTTGGTGACTGGTGGTCTAAGCCTGGCTCCTTCATAAATTAATTCAATCAATATTTATTGAACCTCTGGCTGTTCTGGGCACTGGTGACAAAGCAGTAAGCAAAATAAAAATTTCTGACCTCCTGGAGCTTCTATTCCCAGGGTTCTAGTGACAACTGCCAGTCTAACACAGAGCAAATCACATCACTCCTATACATCTGCCTCCTAGATCTGTAACACATGGGCCTTGGACATTTTTCCGATCACTTGTCTCTCTAGTATTGTAAGATTAATAGGAAGAGGTTGGACATGTCGGTGCATTGTGAGCTTAGTGA
The DNA here is from genome assembly GCF_018350215.1 of Panthera leo. Classification (NCBI taxonomy): domain Eukaryota; kingdom Metazoa; phylum Chordata; class Mammalia; order Carnivora; family Felidae; genus Panthera; species Panthera leo. The sequence goes on along the minus strand of NC_056684.1, from coordinate 68,556,322 downwards.
ACTAAGGAGGTGGACTCCATCTGGACAGTAAGGGACCTCTGCTGAGCTGTGTACAGCAAACACTCTCAAGGTTCACAAAGTTTCGGAAGATTGGTCTGATAAACTGAAGGCTGAAGAAAACACCAGAAGCTGGAAACAATTTAGGAGGTATGTGATCCTTACAAGGTGAGGAAGGCTCATACATAAATCCTAAGGGTCAAAATCATGGGCAATAGCACAGATTTGATAAACCATGAATAAGCCACTTCTTCCTAAAACACTGGCTCTATTAAGCATCTGGCTATAAAGTCTTCATTGGCATGATGCTAAGATGAGCAGAACTGATCAACAGACAGCTTTCAGGCTCAAGACAATTTTGGATCTCTGTAAGACTGAGCTTAAGTGTACATGTGCCACTTCGCAGGCTCCAAAGAAATACCCTGTTTTCCAGAGGAATACCATACAGCCTGTACCAACTGTTAGACACTGCACAGGGTATGGCTCGACAATGCATGTAAACGTGGGTGGCCCATTGCACAAGATGAATGAAGCCCAAGTAACAGGAGTGGTCTCCCCAGCATTCTGATACTCCATACAATGTGGCATATGCTATCTTGAGCCCTCTCCCTAGAAAATTCTATAGTGCTTATCATCCTAGTAGTTAATCGCTCAGCCTTCTCTAGTGCAGCCTTCCCGTGCCTAAACGAATTTTAGAAGTCAAAGATAAATGCTCCCTGCCAGAAAATGCCTTAAAATAGAATGCTGTGAGGATTTCCCTGGAACGAGTGATAGGCACTTACTTAAGTACCTCCATCTCAAGTTCTACCTCTTGCCTCCAAAAGCATACACTCTGGTCAGTCCCCCTGCCAAACCTGGGGGTGCTAGGTTACCATTATAGAAGGTATTCAGGGAGAGAAGTCACCAGTGTGCAAATCGGAAAACTCCAGGACTCCAGCTCAGTACCACTCTTCTTGACTTAGAAGTTCCATGGGGTGAGTAACACACTGAAGTCTAGAACAGCAGGACAGTTTAAGTCAAGTGGACTTCGCTAACAGAATAATGACAAAACTTGGGGCATCTGGGTGGCACATTCGATTAAGCCTCCAACTCTGGATTTCGGCTCAGGTCATGATCTCACGGTTCCTTTGAGCCCCACATCTGGCTCCGTGCTGACAGTCTGGAGCCTGATTAGGATTCTCCCTCTCTCCCTGCACCTCCCCCACTCAAGCTCCTGCATGCTCTCTCTCAAAATAAATAAACTTAAAAAAAATTTTTTAATTAAAATAAGGACAAGGTTTTTAATAAACAGACCTCAAACCAGATTTTAGTGTCTGTTCTGTCCAATACCCCCAGCATGGCCCTTCAATTCCATTCCTTTTAGACTCTAATAAGGAACAGACTAGTCATCAATAGTCACGTGTCACTTCCATTTTTGGAATAATGCAATCTTTCAAATTCTTGACAACCATAGCGTTTTACAAGGACACAGGCAAGCATTTCTCCAGTTTTATCTGATTACCAAGCAGTAACTAGAAGAGCTTGTTCTTTTTCCTGACCACAAGACTGTCAGGATTTGCTGTCTTTTACCATCTCTCTCTTACGGGTGTGGAGAGATGGACCTCCACAGGGGTAGTTTACCCACAGTCAGAAGAAAAGGAAACCTTTGCCATAACCAGGACAAAACTTGCACTTGGATTAAACGTAATAGTAAAACATTTTCTTTTACTTTCTGTTCTAATGCTTCTGACAAGTCCAACAACTACTTAGTTACAAAACATCTTTCTAGTTTATTCCATAAAGCAACACTAAGTATTCCCTCCTCATCTGCTTCTCATTTACACAATGGGTTTCATCAGAGGTCACTGCAAACCAGCTGTATCACCAACCACTTATCCTCTGTCACAGATGAAGAGAAAGCTTTAAAATACCTACAACCCAAGGTGCCCGGGACTAGAAAGCCTTTAAAAAGTCTGCTATGGATGGCTTCTGACCACTTGACATTTCTCACAGGAAATAACACTTACAAGTATAAAGCAGAGGGGGCACAGAGCTGTCTCAGTTTTGATGTTCTGGTTCCTCCAAGAATTCCCAGGATCTGCGGAGCAAAGTACTGAAAGGTAGCAGGAGGGAGAAGCTGAGGTAGACCACTCCCCTAGATCTAAATACTTCCAAGTAATTCCTACAGTTCTCTATGAATGTACATGATAATAACCATAATTTATTAAATGCTTATTCTGTGACAAACAGTATGCAAAACTATATGCTATATTTTATGTATATGAATTCTTCAAATTCTCACGGCAACCCTTTAAGTATTATTGTCCATCACATTTTACAGATGAAGAACCTGAGGTGTCAGGTAATGTATATGACATGCTCAAGGTCATTCATGTAGTAATGGGGCAGCGATGGGTTTGAACCTAGAGGAATCCAGCTCTAGAGCATACATTTAATAGCTCTACTATAAAGCCTCTCACAATGACCATCATCAAACTCCACCTTGCCCTCAGTCCCAATTTCTCACTGCCCAGGATCATCGCAGCAGACACAGTATGTTCATCAACCAAAGACTACATGTCCCAGCCTTCCCTGCAGTTAGGTTGGGTCATGTGACTGTATGGGGGCCATTAGATAGGCGTGGAAATGACGTGAGCACGTCTAGGCTGGACACTTAAGTATCTCGTGCAGTCCTTCCAGCTTCCTCTTCCCTGTCCAGGGAACCTTGGAAGGTGTAAGTTCCAGATAGCTTAGTTTTAAGATAGAAGCAGCCCAGGTGTCCTAGTCATTGCTCAGAAGAGCTGCTCAGAAGTGCTACTCAACTCACACCAGGTGGTGATGTGAGGAAGAAATAAACTTCTATAGGGTCAAGTCAGTAAGATTTCAAGATTGGCTTTTAACTATGAAGGAGCCTAGCCAGTTCTGAGCACATACCATGTAATTTACTTCAGGTTTTAATTATTAGGGCCCCTTATTGTCTACATCTGCCTAAATGAACCTGCATGCTCCATACTGCTTTCCTTGGCTCCCTACACTACCAAATCAGTTTCTTGATCTAAAAGGGTAATGTGGTTTCTGCCAGATTTCTTTCAAAACACTACCTCATGTAAGGATAAATAGATCAATGAAACACAATAGAGCGTCCAAAAATAGACCCACACATACGTGGTCAATTGATTTTCAACAAAGGCACCAAGACATTCAATAGGGAAAGTCTTTTCAACCAATGCTGCTAAAACTGCTTACATGTAAGAAAAAAAAAAAAACTTCAACTCCTCACTCTATATACAAAAATAAATCTGAGGTGAATCATAGACATAAATGTAAAATAACCACAGAACTTCTAGGAGAAAACAGGACATTGGAGTAGAAGAGAATTTTTTAGATAAGGAGAGCAAATGCTGTGGTATACCATCTGGGTTCCCTACATCAAACCAAGACCCTCATTCTCCCAGCTGCAGGTGCTGACAGTTGTGGCTCACAGCTGAGTCTCTCCTCAGATGTTTCCCTCAGAGAAACATTGGATTGGGGATACAATGACCCGCCCTCTCTGCCTCAGTTTGGAACAACTATGAAGGGTTATCCCATGAGAAATGAAACATATGCTCACAAAAACATTTAGTCACAAGTGTGTGTAGTAGACAAATTCTTGACAGCCCCACAATTGAAACCCAAACGTCCACCAGAGAATGAACACACTGCGAGATAATCATACAAAGACTACTACTCAGCAACTAAAAGCAACCAACGACTGAGCTATCCAATGCCGTGGATGCTGATCTTAAAACCATCAGGTTGAGCCAAAGGAGCCAGACACGTAAAAATGCATATGGCAAGATTCTATTTATATGAAATACCAGATCTGGTAAAACTCTGATACTAGAGATGGGAAAGTTGTGGTCTCTGCGGCAGGGAGGGGGAAGTTGCCAAAAAAAAGTGGCAAAAATGAGTTTTCTGGGTAGACAGAAATGTTTCATATCCTCATTAGAATGGTGGTTACATAGGTATAGGCAGTGATCAAAACTCATCAAACCATACGCCAAAGCTCTGTGCTTTTCACTTCACGAAGATATCTCAATAAAAAATAATGTTTGTCTTGCATCTGAGCTTGTTCCCTCACCCCCACATGTGTGCAGGACTCTCGAGATGGTCAATCCACTGCAGGGGATTCAAAGAGTGGTTATTAACACAACTCCTGTCTTCAAGTCTCAAGCCCTGAGACCTCCCTCCTTGGCTTCCCCTGGAACTCTGCCCCTCTCCTTTCATTCTCCCCTGCACTTTACCTGGCTGAATTTCCTTCCTCTTAGGAGCTTTAAGGTTCTTTGAGAGCTTCCTTCCTCGTGTACTCTCCATCTCACTGTTTTACAACTAAGGAATCAACCTCTCTTCCAGCCCCAGACCAGGGAAGACTTCACAGTGATAACAGCAGTAACAACAATAGCCCTTTCTTGAGTGCTGACCATGGGCCAAGCGCTATTCTAAATACTTTGCTTGCAGTCTTTGTTTGGGATGCTATAACAGAATACCATCAACTGGGTGGCTACTAAACAACAGAAATCTATTTCTCACAGTTCCGGAGGCTGGGAAATCTAAGATCAAGGGGCTGGCAGACCTGGTGGCTGATGAGAGCCCGTTTCTTGGTCCACAGACGACATCGTTCTTGCTGTTAACCTCACACAATGGAAGGAAGGAAAAAGCGCTCTGGGATCTCTTTTATAAGAGCACCAATCCCATTCACGATGACCCCACCCTCATCATCTAATCAGCTCCCAAAGGCTCCACCTCCCCACGCCATCCACACTGGGAGTTAGGTGGGGACACAGGAATTCTGGGCGAACACATATCCAGTCTACCGCATATACATTATGTCACTTAAATATAACAATCCCTTAAAAGTAGGTATTACTACCCACATTTTACAGATGAGAAAACAAACAGAAATTCTGTAAATTATCCACATTCATAGAGCCAACAAGTGAAAAACCGAGGAGTCAAACCCAACTCCGATTCCAAAGGCTGGATCCTCTCCATAGACACTATTGGCTTCTGACACGTATTTGATAAAATATTTCTTACTTGAATAAAAAAAAATAGCTGTGCTTTTAAGAATGTGATAATTATAATGAATATGCAAGATATTTTTTAAAAATAAAAGCAGCATTTGTTTTTTGGGTTGGTTTTTGTTGTTGTTTTGCTTTGGTTTGGTTTAGAAACAAGTGGCACCCAAGCTGCAAGCTTTGATTTAGGCTGGGTAAAGCCCACCTCAGGTCATGGCCATAGAGCAGCAGAGAGCAGCTGCTGAATATTCTCAAGGGCTCCGGAACACTTCCAAAATGCTCTGAACACATGCTATCACCATTACATTTCTCTTCACTGGCTGTTTAGTGTAATATACTTCACTTGCTCTCAATTATAACACTACCATTTCATTTGGTACAATTTTGCTGTGGATTTTTTTTAAACCCCAGTGAGATTCAATTCAGGCCAGCAGATACAAATTCAAAGAGTCCCAAAGGGGCATGTTTGAGCTGGTGCGTGAGAAATCTTTCTTGATGCCATTATGTGCGGATATTTTCCACTTCTCTTTATTAGGGGCTGCTTGAAGCAAAGAAGACAGACAGCACTGACCATGACTCATAAAGGATGGGATGCAGCTGTGTGTGTGATAATATAGTATATATACTATATATAATCATAGAGAAGGGCAGGTGCTATGGAAGCCACTGGCTAAATGAGGGATGAGCTTAGAACTAGTTACATGTCAGTCAGCTGGGCACCTAGCATAGTTGAGAGTCAATTATTCAGATACTGGGGGCCCAGGATCTGAAATTAACTGTTTTCTCTCTTCTTTTTTTTTTTTTTTTTTTGTTACTTATCTTCTTCCCTCTAGTTATGTTTTCAACATTTTGCTACTGATCAGCTTCTCCACTGGAGAGTTAACAGAGAAAATACAAAGATAAATTAAACCAGCCAATTTTGTTTTCAGACAGAATCTGATTCAAGGCATTGTACAAGAGGAAGGTGGTTTACAGCATCAAGTAAAATAAGATTTCTGTAATTTTCTATACATTTCAATTACTCTTGATAGTTGCTGGTCTCTGTCTTTTCCTACTTTGGCATATTTAAAAAATGGTTTTAACTTCTATTTTATCTGTCTTGTACTTTTACAAAATATCATAAATACTGGCAGCTGTTAGGGAAAAGGCATGCGTCGAGTTAATCCCTCCGTACTGGGGAGTCAGAAACAGATACTAAGTAGGACCAAATCCCTTGCTGTTTGCTCAATCCCCCTGAGATGCGTATTGTATTTTAAAGGTTGTAATGTCAGAACTTTCAGCTATTTTTAAAAGAAATGTTGTTTTCAGCCTCTCAAACCATTTAAGCTGCTTATCAATTAAGCTGATAGGGCACTTCAGGATGTACTCTGCTCTGAGAGTGAAGGCCGCTGCTGCGAAGGTAGCACCCCACAGCTCACAGGGGTGGGCGCCCCGTCCGGAAAAACACCGTTCCCTGTCTCAGTCTCTGTGCCAGTCCCAAGGCCAACTACGCCTTCACGGAGCCACGAGAGCTGTGCGCTGCCTTTTCCTCACCACGTTCACTACTGACGGCCCTCAGTTTAATCATCCTGGACCTATTCAAGGGCATGCGATTTAATTGTTGTGGTCTGCCGCAGAACTGAGCGCTGTGACGCCTCTTACTTGGATTCTGTGTCATTTAAAACATATAAGCATATAAAAAGCAAGTCAGCTCCTGGAAACTTATTCTGGAAAAAACAAAACAAAACACAGAGCAACTATTGCATCAGAATCTGACAAATGCCTAGAAACACATATTGAGATTCCACTCAGTATGGTACATCACCACTGCTGTTATTTTTCCACAATAAAAAAAGATAAAAAATAAAAAAGGGAGATCATTTACTGTACCAGGCTCTTTGCATGCTTTATTTCAGTTGGACTTCACAGCAGCCTTATGAAATAGGTAGTAAGTCCATTGTACAGACCCAGAAATAAGGTTCAAAGAGGTTAAAGCACTTGTTGAAAGTCTGTCCTCTGGTAGGTGAACTAGGAATGAATACAGCACATGGTCTGGATCTTCTCCGGCATTTATACAGAGATAGCAGAAAAAGAAACAAGTAGGGATCTAAGAACACTACGTGGAGACGTATTCCTAAGACAGAAGGGGAGGAACAGGACGCTCTCAGTCAGCCACCTGCAGATGCTGATTGGTGAATTCAAAAGAGACCAGGAAGGGGAAGACCACCATGATCGGCATAAACCCACGATCCCTGGGAAACTAACTGCAAGTGAATGGGTCACTGAGTAAATTCGCTGATAAGAGCAATGGCAGAAAGATACTATGACCTTCATGAGAAGTATGAGGTCAGGTCTGCTATTGACAACAATGTCCCCCAAAATTCATGTGGAAGCCCTCACTCCCCAGTGTGATGGTATTAGGAGGCTTTGGAGGTATAAGGAAGTTTAGATGCAGTCATGAGGCTAGGGCTCTTTTGATGAGATCTGTGTCCCTACGAGAAGAGACACCAAGAGCTTGCGCTCTGTCTCTCCCTCTCTCTCTCTCTCTCTCCCTCTTTCTCCCTTGTACCCCCATCCCCTGCCCATCATGTGAGGACGTGGCCATAGACGTCTGTCTGCAAGCCAGGAAGAAGGCTCTCCCTGGAAACCAACCATGCTGGCACCCTGATCTCGAACTTCCAGCCTCCAGAGCTTTGTGAAAAAAGGTCCATTTTTAAAGCTGCACAATTTATGGCATTTTGTTATGGCAGCCTGAGCAGACCAAGCCAGCGTCTGTCCTGCAAAGGATGCATAATCCAGATGGGGTGCCCATGTAAACACAGGGACGGTGACTAAGGCGTGGGCATCTAATGTGTTAAGTTAAAATTCTTATGATTTTGGAAAAGGCACAATTTTACACAGACTGGAGTAGTCGGGAAGGCCAATTAGGAGTTGAAACTTGAGCGGAGGTTTAAATCATGAGAAGAGACAAAAAGGAGAGAGCCTCATGGGTGGGAGGCTAGCACAGGCCTAGCGATGAGGAAAAGAAGAGAGCGAAAGGGTGCGTGTGAGGTACTGCCTGGGCCCGTCAGTGTCTGGGGAAAAGCAGCAGACACAACGTGAAAGGCAGGTTCTTCGTGATGAGGGGAGGACCTTCACCCTGTTTAAATTCTGTACAGGGCAGAGCGGACAAAGCCCCGCTCGAGAGGCAGCGACACCTTCAGACTGGGAGCGGCAATGGTATCTCTTCGCGGCATTGATGTGAAGATGGAAGGGAATGACTCACGCGAAGCAGCGAACACAGTGCCTGGCACAGAACGAACATCAACAAGTGTCGACTGCCATTGGCAGAGAAGGTTCGAGAAGGCCAGTGCCTCGTTGGCTACGGTGAGTAAGCCTCGACTGAAGCCCTCCAGGCCTCAGCTTCTTGGCAGAAATGCCCAGCAAACAATCTGGCCAATGCTCAGGAGGGCTGCAGAGAGCCAACCATCATGCTGGCTCAGCTCATTGACCCTCCGCAAGCTCCCCACCTCACTTCACTGCAGGCGGCACACTCATTGCCAGAATCTAGAACCCAGACGGAGCTAGTCATAGCCCTTGAGGTTTCAGGAGTTGCCGCATTTCCAGCTTTGTGCTGCCCGAGTTGGAGGATCAATCACTGGTTCCCGGGCGGGGAGGGGGGAGGAGTACTCCTGCTCGATGGCAGCGAGGTCTCTGCTCTCCACGTCCCCAGTGTCTTGTCTGCCGAGAGGCAACCGACTCCAAGCAGCAGAAGGAGCTCTGGACTTGAAACTGAACGCCCGCGAGGCCACTTTCCAGCTGAGCAACCTCTGTGCCTCGGCCCTTTTAACTCCCTGCCTGTTCCCCCATTCATAACACAGGACAATATACTCCCCCAAAGAGCTGCTGCAGGATCCCACGTGAGACAATGTGTGTGATTGTTTTTGATAAAGAAGTTGCAAAATAATATTAAATAAAAGAAAACTATCTCTCCTAGATTCATTTATTTGTGGATCCAATATTTCCTGAGCACCCTCCATGCGCCAGCAACTGTTCTTGGAGCTAGGGATCAAATAGGAGACAAAGCAAAACAAAATCCCTGCCTCACGGTCCTTGTATGCTAGGGCCCATAATTCCATAGGATGTAGATGGTAGACAGTACGGCAAAGCACCCTCTCTAAAAGCTACTACTCTTGTTAGGAGTTATCTTCATTTCCAGCGTCTGACGTCCACCTTCCCTGCCTGTCTACAGTTGCCTTGAACCTAGACTTGGCCTTGGCTCCAGATCCCCCTCTGGTTCCTCTGGATGCTTTGTGTGACTTGCTTTACTTGACTATCTCCATCCTGGCTCACAGTCTCGCTTAACAACAGCCTGGCATGACAATTCCCATAAAATGCCCCACTGGAAAATGGAAGACCAGGCACATGTAACAACTCCAATAAGTTTATTTTGCATCTGGACCATACTAGTGATTACCTATGTGAAAGATGAGAACCACAGCCAAGAACTGAGAGCACTCTTTATGGCCAGCTGGGTCCTGTCGGCAAGCAGCACAGTTTGCCAGCTGCTTTTCTCAACACATCTGGTATTACGGTTCTGGACTTCGGAGTTCTGAGTCAAAGAGGGTACCATGGGAATGATCACTATTGGTTTTCTGACATCATGATTACAGGCCTCAAAATAGCTCATCAGTAACAGGGTGAGAGGTGGAGGTGGAGAGACCAGTTGGAAACCATGTCAGAGGGTGCAGAGTGAAGGGTTCTACCTACTCAAATCTGCTCAGATGGAAACAACAGCCATTTTTGGAAAGTGTCTCCGTGCATGGTTTTTATAGCAGCAGGTAGAAGGAAAAGCCTTCAGCTCCTAAGACACACTTCCAAGTCAAACCAATTTGGTTGCCATGGTACCAAGGCTCCTACAAGGGGGGAAAAAAGATGCATTTTCAAACACTGTTGGAAATACTCAAATAAATGGCAGTGTGATGGCTGAAAGTGCCATGAGGCCCCTTCAACCCAAGTGAAAAACATACTCGGATGAGCCCTTTCTCTGTGCTAGGCACATTCCATCAGGTTTGGGATGGATGCTGGGATGAACAAGATACTGTCTTAGAGCTCAATGGGCTCATAGTCAAGTTTGGCAGAGAAACACTTCACAAAGAGAGCTAATATATAAAGCAGAATGTGACAGCTACTAAAGGAAAGGTACAAATGTCTGTTCATTTCTTTACCTATTTACCCAAAAAATATTTGAGTCTAAGCTCTCTTAAGGAGTTTTGAGTATCCAGTGATAAGAAAAATAAACAGGATGCCTTCCTTTATAGACTAGGGTAGGAAGACACATGAGCAATAGATGAGAGATTACAGATAAATGATGATGGAGATGATAGATCGCTAGATCAATTGATAGATTGATCAATAGATAGATCGATAGGCTGATAGATAAGGGATTACAAAGTGATGCTTGCCATGAAGGTAACAAATAGGATTCTGTCCTATAGGTCCTCCTTGAGTACCGAGGTAGGAAAGGTATTACAGTCGGAGGGAGAAGGGTAGGCTTCATGGATGAAGGCAGCATGTGAGCTCAGCCATGGATGATGAGCACATTTTAACAAACAGGGAGAGAATGAAGGGCATCCAGGACAAGAAAGTGAACACAGACACAGAGGTGGAAGCATACCAGTGGTACTTAATGGACCGGAGAGTGGCTGGGTTTGGAGCATGGGAAGGAGTACACTGGAAGGAGGAAATGAACAAGGTCTATGCTGGGACAGCAGAATACAGTGGTTAGGACTCAGTTCTGGAGCCAGACTGCCTGGTTTGGCCACTTCCTTTGGCAAATGACTTAACTTTTCAATGATTCGGTTTCCTTTTATGCAAACTTGGGATTATAGAGTTATTTTAAGGATTAAACAATTTTACACAATTCCAATGTGCAAAGTAGTATCGGAACAGAGCAATACATATTACGACTCAGCAGAAAATGGTTGCTAACAGTGGGGAGGGACCTTCTAACAGTGCCAGTAGGAAGCAAGAGCTCACTCAGCCCCACCCCCGTGCAAACCTTGGGAAATGTTCCTGATGATGACTAAAAGGCCCCTTATTCCGAGGTGGATCGAGGAAGGTAAAGCTTTCAGGACCCTGCATTCCTTCAGATTTAAATCTTCTCTATTCAACCTTGCTCCAAGTTTGGGCCTTAAGGCCTGTGTCTCAGGTCTCCAGGCACTAGTCCCACCAATACCAGATAGAGGCTTCCTGCCACTGCTCTCCATACCAAAGGAGCTGAGCCACTGCTGAGGGCAGAATGCTGTGGAGACAGTGTTCTGCGAGGTAGAACAGGAAACACACTGTGTTTCTCCGGGGAGCGATGTCTCTCACTGGGGTAGTGCAGCCATTTTATACTGAACAAGATCTCTGAACTGAACACCACTAACATGGGACCAGGAAGTTTATCTATCCATCTCACCACTTCCTGTGGTCACAGCTAGACGCCCTCACGAATGCCTCAAACACCAAGCAGGCAGCAGATGTGGGCTGCACAGAAAACATGGGGACCATGGCAAGTGGAGGCTGGCTCCCCTCTTAGCTACAGGGCTTGCAGAGGTTCAAGGGAGAGATGCAAAGTGGTCAGCCAGGCCTCAGGATAAAGAGCCGGCAGGGAAAGAGAGAGAGAGGAAGAACATTGGAAAAGGGAGACCACACTCTCACTCTCAAGCTGCAAAACCAGGACATGACCCAGAATCTAGACCAACTTATATATTTGGATGAGCTGAGGTAATTCAAACTCAGTAGGAATTTGTTCCTTACGCTGAGTTCCTCATGTCTTTTTGTGATTTATCTTTGTGAAATGGTAACGAGGCTGGATCTCCAAAGGGGATGATTAGGCAGCCTGAGCAAAGTTAAAGGGTTTTTGTGATTTGTTGGCAGAAAACAAAATATGAATGTAACTGGAGTTCAGTTTAAAAATTAAATAACTTCATACAAGTCATGCGTGTAAAGTAGTATCTGGCACAGAGCAATGTATCTTTCCCCTTCCCACCTATACTCCTAACGATCCTTGAATACATGTATTATGGAAAATATGTCCTATCAACAAAGTGAAGGAAAGCTTCCAATGTGGAAGATCATTCCCCGCAGAGAAGCCACACAACTTTATACAAGTCAGCCTTGATTTTCCCATCTCCAAAATGGTGAGCCTGACTGGGAAATCCCCGGGGTTGCTTACAACATACAGAGTCTAGGAACTTAAGGGATTGTGTTTTCCTCAGATCTACCGACATCACTACTGGGTACACGGTTTCAGGGATACGGAAGCAGTCAGAACTTGATAATATTGTACTTAGACATAAGAAAGGGCTTAGTTTTGTTTTGTTTTTAAATCATGGCGTACGCAGGCATTGTTTAACTTGTTAAGAGCAAATCCCCTTTACTGACAACCTTAGTACCAAACCAGGAATTGTGTTCATCAAAGATGGTCCTCATGCAGCCAAAGCTTTGTTTTCTCTTTCTTCTTACCACAGGGTTATTCTGCATACATGTTCTCATGACTGGAAGAGCTGTATTTGTTGTAGCATGTCATATTGCTCAGATCGTTTTAGTAATTCAGAGTTCCCCACCCTTTAAATTAATTCAACTTAAGTAATATCAGCGAAATGGTGGTATAGGCATTTAAAACACCTCTCCCATCCCTGAAACGTTAATTTGAACAAAAATATCTTCACAAGATCTAAGGATTCCAGGTGAGCACTTGGATAAAGCACAGAAATAAGAAAAAACACATTGAGGAGGGTAGGAAAGATAGATTCACATTACACCCTCCACCATGCCTGGGCAGCCCAGCACTGAGAGAAGCCTCTCTGTAGAAGAAAATGAAGTGGGTGCCTGATTTCACTGCAGACCCCAGCACTGGCCCACCCTACCGCCAGGTTAACTCTTGAGACCCTAAGTGGCTCCCAGTATGTTCCTTTGAATCCAGGCCCCCACACATCCCAGCACTGGCCTGATTTCACAGGCAGCTCTTATGGCTTCAGGTTCCCAATCAGCTCCTACAAACCTAGGCTCCAAGTGGGCACCCATGAATACAGGCTCCCAGATGGGCCAAGTGCCGGTCTTACCACTGTGGCCCGAGGCTCCTGCCAGATTAGCCCCCACAGAACTGAACTCCAACTAGATTCCATGGACCTAGTCTCCCTGTCTGCTCTAGCATCAGACTAGCCCTGCAGACTGGGTCCTGGGAAACTGGCTCCTGGTCTGTCCTAGTATCAGATCAGCTTCTAGATACCCAGGATTCAGGTCTTCCCATGCAGACCTGGGCCCATCACTAGAAACCCAAATGCCAAGTACACTCCAGTGATCACAGTCTCCAAGCCTGACCCCATGTACCTAAGCATCAGGCCTACCTACCTGCTGGCTGAGACACCAGACCTGCCCACCCAAGGACTCCAACAAACTCTTACAAAAAGTTAAAGAGGAAGAATAGTCCCAAACTCATTTTACAAGGCTAACATTACACTGATAGTAAAGCCAGATAAGAACAAGAAAACTATAGGCCAATATCCTGGATGAATATAGATACCCAAATTTTCAACAAAATACTATCAAATCAAATTTAATAATACATTAAAAGAATCAAACACCATGATCAAGTGGTATTTATCCCTGGGGTGCAAGGAAGATTGAACATACATAAATCAATAATGTGATATACCACATTAATGAAATAAGAGATAAAAATAATATGATTGTCTCAATAGATGAAGGAAAAGCATTTGATAAAATTCAACATCCTTTCATGATTAAAATTCTCAACAAATTGGGTATAAAAAGAATGTACCCCAACATAATAAAGGCTGTATACCACAAATCCATAGCTAACATCAAACTCAACACTGAAAAGTTTGAAGCTTTCCTGCTAAGATCAGAAACAAGACAAGAGTGCCCATTCTCACCATTTCTATTCAACATACTACTAGAAGTCCTATCCAGAGCAATTAGACAAGAAAAAGAAATGTAATCCATTCAAACTGGATAGGAAGAAGTAAAACTGTCACTGCAGATATGATCTTATATAAAGAAAATCCTAAAGACCCTACCAAAAAACTGTTAGAACTAATCAATGAATTCAGTAGAGCTGTAGGATACAAAATCAATATGCAAAACTCAGTGGTATTAGTATACACTAACAATGAAATACCTGAAAAATAAAGAAAGAAAACAACCCCATTTACATTAGCATCAAAAATAATAAAGTTCTTAGAAATAAATTTAACCAAGGAGATGAAAGATCTATACACTGAAAATTACAAGACAAGGATGAAAGAAATTCATGAAGACAAATAAATGGAAAGATATCTGTGTGCATGGGTAGAAGAATATTGGTAAAATACCCATATCCAAAAGCCATCTATAGATTCAATGCAATCCCTACCAAAATTTTAATGACATTTTTCACAGAAATAGAAAATCCCAAAATTCGTATAGAACCACAAAAGATCTGAATAGCCAAAACAATACTGAGAAATAAGAACAAATATGGAGGCATCACAATTCCTGATTTCAAGTTATATTACAAAGTTATAGTAATCAAAACAGTATGGTACTGGCATAAGAACAGACATAAAGACCAATGGAACATAATCAAGATCCCAGGTTAAAAATCTTGCATACACAATCAACTAACATTTGGCAAGGGATATACAACACTCAGTGAGGGAAAGGACAGTCTCTTCAATAAACAGGTGTTAGGAAAACTGGATATACATATGCAAAAGAATGAAATTGGGGCCCTACCTTACACCACTAATAATAATTAACCTGAAATGGATTAAAGACTTAAATGTAAAATCCCAAACTATAAAACTACTAGAAGAAAACACAGGGAAAGGTTTCCTTGTTATTTGTCTTGGCAATGATATTTGGATATGACACCAAAAACATAAGCAATAAAAGCAAAAATCAACAAGTGGGACTATATCAAACTAAAAAGCTTCTGGGCCACAAAAGAAACAATCAACAAAATGGAAAGGAAACCTATGGACTGGAGAAAATATTTGCAAAGCATCTACTTGATAAGGAGTTAATATCCAAAATGTATAAGAAATGCATTCAATTCAATAGCAAAGTAATATTAATAATAATAATAATCTGTTTAAAAATGGGCAGAAGATCTGAATAGACATTTTTCCAAAGACAAACAAATGACCAACAGGAACATGAAAAGGTGCTCAACATCATTAATCATCAGGGAAATACAAATCAAAACCACAATGAGATATTACCTCACACCTGTCAGAATGGCTATTACCAAAAAGACAAGAAACAACAAATGTTGGCAAGGATGTGGAGAAAAAGGAACCCTGTTGCACTGTTGGTGGCAATGCAAACTGATGCAGCCTCTGTGGAGGTTCCTCAAAAAGTTAAAGATAGAACTACCCTACAATTCAGTAATTGTACTATGGGGTATTGAACCCCCAAATACAAAAACACTAATTCAAAGAAATACACGCACTCTTATGTTTATGGCAGTATTAGTTACAATAGCCAAACGATGGAAGCAGCCCAAGTGTCCATCAATAGATGAATGGATAAAGAAGAGTGGCGCATATATATATATATTTATATATATATATATATATATATATATATATATATATATATATAATGGAAAATTATTTGGCCATAAAAAAGAATGAAACCTTGCCATTTGCAGTAACATGGATGGAGTTGGAGGATATAATGTTAAGCAAAATAAGTCAGTCAGATAAAGACAAATAACATAGGATCTCACTCATATGTGGAATTTAAGAAACCAAACAAATGAACATAGGGGGGAAAAAAAGAGAGGCAAAGCAAGAAACAGATGCTTTTTAAAAAATGTTTATTTATTTTGAGAGAAAGAAAATGTATGTGTGTGAGTAGGGGAGGGGAAGAAAGAGAATTCCAGGCAGGCCCTGTGCCGTTGGTGCACAGTCTGATGTGGGGCTTGATATCACAAACCGTGAAATCATGACCGCAGCCAAAGTCAGAAGTTTAACCAACTGAGTCACCCAGGTGTCCTGTAAGAAGCAGATCTTCACTACAGAGAACAAACTGATGGTTACCAGAGGGGAGAAAGGTGAGGAGATGGGATAGATAAATGATGGGGATTAAGGAGGGCACTTGTTGTGATGAGCACAAGGTGATATATGGAATTGCTAAGACACTATATTGTATATCTGAAACTAATGTAACACTCTATGTTAACTATACTGGAATTCTTAAAAAAGAGAGACAAGATAGCAAGTGTAGGCGAGGATGTGGAAAACAGGGAACTTTTATGAATCGTTGGCAGGAATGTAAATTGACTGAGTCACTATGGAAAACAGTATGGTGGTTCCTCAGAAAATTAAAACCAGAACTACCATATGATCCAGAAATCCCACTTCTGAGTACATATCCAAAGAAGATGAAATCACTGCCTCAAAGAGATATCTGCACCCCCATGTTTATTGCAGCATTATTCACTCTAGCCAAGCTATGGTAACCACCTCAGCGTCAGTCAATGGATAAATGGATAAAACATAATGTGGTGTATATATATATGAGATTCACTTATATGTGGAATCTAAAAAAGCCAAACTTATACAAAGATAGTAGAATAGTGGTTACCAGGGGCTAGGAGGTGGGGATAATGGGGAGATGTTGGTCAAAGGTTATACCTTTCAGCTATAAGATGAATAAGTTCTGGGGATCTAATGTATAGCCTAAAACTATGGTGAACAATACTGTACTACATTTTGAAAGCGGTTAACAGAATAGCTTGTGTTATCAACGCACCCACAAAGAAATGGTTGTTATGTGAGGAAATGGAGGTGTTAATTAACCTTATTATGGTAATCATTTTGCAATATACACATGTATCAAAATCATCATGTTGTACACCTTAAACTTTAAAAAACATTTTTTTTAATTTTTGAGCTCAAAATAAAGAATTTTTTTCTTTTTTTTAATGTTTATTTATTTTGAGAGACAGGGGGAGGGGCAGAGAGAGAGAGATTCCTAAGCAGGCTCCACGCTGTTCAGCACAGAGCCCGACGCAGGGCTCAGTCCCACCAACCATGAGAACTGAAATCAAGAGTTTGGTGCTTAACATTCTGGGCCACCCAGTCACCCCAGTAATTTTTAAAATAAACTAAAATCAACTGTACAAAAAGTTCTGAAGGTGAACAGAGTCAGAAAAAGATTATCCAGGGGTAAAGAACAGAGGCCAGGAAGTACAGAGGTAAAAAGGAAGAGAATGGGAAAAGGGAGAATTCAAAGGAGATAAAGATAAAGTTTCCACAGTTCTTTCGTGGCTATTTATTTTCTGTATACTTTCTGAACTTTCTTCAGAAATGCATTGTGACAGAATTTAACATATGGTAGTAAATGAACTACATGTTTTCTGATTTGATGAGGATCACCACTAGGAGGTATGATAGCCTCTGGCTGCTGAAACTAATTTACTTACAAAAATAACAATCATGTGTGTTATTTATTTTTCACAGATCTTAGGTTATCTGCAATGTCTCCAGTAGCATTCAAATGAATGAAGAAATAAAATGTTACACTCCCAGTGCTAGAATGACCTCTCTGGTATCAGATATACCCATTGTCATCCAGATACCCTTGCATCCCTCTGAAGATTTTGGGGGCTTGTTTCCTCCTATGATAATCCACTCCATCTTAGCTATTCGAAAAATGCTTCCTGGGGTGCCTGGGTGGCTCAGCTGGTTGGGCGTCCAACTTCGGCTCAGGTCATGATCTCACGGTTCCTGGGTTCAAGCTACATCAGGCTCTGTGTCTGTGCTGACAGCTCAGAGCCTGGAGCCTGCTTCAGATTCTGTGTCTCCCTTTCTCTGCCCCTCCCCAGTTTGCGCTCTCTCTCTCTCTCTCTCTCTCTTTCTCTCTCTCTCAAAAATAAATATTTAAAAAATTAAAAAGAAAAGAAAAAGAAAAATGCTTCCTTTGGGGGGGTTCAAATTCATCTCCCTCATTTCCTACCAATGAGCCCCACTGTTCCCCATTTGGACCATGTATAGCAAATCTCTCATAGAGCAAAACTCTCTCATATTTTAAGTCATTAACACCATCTACTATGTAGCTCCAGGCTCCAGACTCCCATGGATCTAATGGTTTCCTGTAGCTCGCAGTGTTCAGGCTGTTCAACATCCAGTCATTTTCCTAGCAACCCCTCCCCCAGTTTGTGTCTATCTAATTGTTCACATCAGCTCTTCATCAGACACACCACAATGTTGACTCACTGAATTTACTGTCCATTTAAAACTGCTAAGTCTTGGGGCGCCTGGGTGGCTCAGTCGGTTGAGCATCCAACTTTGGGTTAGGTCATGATCTCACAGTTCCTGAGTTTGAGCCCCGTGTCAGGCTCTGTGCTGAGAGCTCAGAGCCTAGAGCCTGCTTCAGATTCTGTGTCTCCCTCTCTCTCTGCTCCATACCCACTCATGCTCTCTCTCTGTCTTAAAAATAAAATAAAAACATAAAAATAAAATAAAATAAAATAAAATAAAATAAAATAAAATAAAATAAAATAAAACCACTAAGTCTTATTCACATGTACTTCTGCTGCTGGTTCTCTTAGGTTTTTTGAAACTAAGTGCAGGGCCCCACATTAATTCATATATAAATTTATCTTCTTAGATAAGGCCCATTATTCCCAACTGCCAAGATCTTTTTTTTTTTAATTTTGCCATCCAATATATTAGTTATTCCTGAAAGTTTCATGACATCTACAAATTGAAAAGCATGCTTTTTAAAACTTTACCTAGTTCATTGATCAAACTGTTTGCAGCCCAGGATCCATGTCCTTTATTTATGGGCATTAGCTACAAACACAATTCTGGTATCATTCACTATACATTTCTCAGTCTGCTTCACAATACTTTCATAAGAGACCTTAGTAAATGCTTTATAAACTGTAAATATATATGTGAAACACTACCCAAATATTAAAAAATTAAGGAAAATCAACTTCTCTGAGATGACTTATTTTGGGTAAACATAAACTGGCTCTTACTTACCACTGATAACTCTTTCTAATTTTCACAAACCAACCTTTTCATAATCTATACTAAAGAACTGCATGGAATTGATATAGAACTCATTAACCTAGAATCTTTATCATCTACTTCCTTCTTTTGTACATCTGGAACTCTTACCTCTCTTCCCCAGTCTTGGGTGCCTTTCTTATCCTTCCAATCTCTTAAGATTCTATAGAAAATTCAGTGATCTCACCAACTGTTTCTTGATCACATAGGATATAATTCATCCAGGTTAGAATCCATGAACTCTCAATTTCTGTTATTAATTAATGTTCATTCTCTCAGTCTTAAGACAAAGATAAGCACCGTGGCACCAAGGAGGAGGTCTATACAGACTGTCCCTCCTTATTCCTTTTGCACCAACCTAACTAAAATAGCTTCTAAGGTTGCCATTATTTTTCACCAGCATCAGCTGACCTAAACCCTCAGCCTTTTGGGTACCGTTCTTACACATTGCTGTTACTCTGTCATACATGTCCTTCTGTCCATCTTCAGTATGTGCTCTCTTTGTCTCTTAGCTCTTGAGAAAGCTCCCTAAGCATTCATAGTTCAATTACAAATGATCTCAATAATGAAATAAAGAAGATATATTTCTTAATTTTTCTTAAAATTTTCCTTTTCTTCCTTGTTGAGTTCATTTGCAGGTGACTGAATTACTTTTTTTAACTGAGGTGTGATTGATACACAATATTATATTTGTTTCATGTGTACAACATCCCAATTCAACATTTGTATACATTGGGAACTCATCACCACAGTAAGTCTGCTTACCATCTGTCACCATACAAAGTTAATACAATAGTACTGTTTCCCCATGCTGTACGTTACATCCCCATGACTTATTTATTTTATAACTGGATGTTTGTTCTTTTTGACTCCCCTTCACCCATTTCACTCTCCCCCAATCCCCTCCCCTCTGGCGAGCACTACTCTATGTACCTATGAGTCTGGGTTTCGTTTGGTGTGTTTGTTTTGTTTTTTAGATTCAGTATCTGTCTTTCTCTAACTGACTTATTTTACTTAACATAATATCCTCAAGATCCATCCATATTTTTGCAAATGGCAAGATTTCATTCTTTGCTATGGCTAAGTAGTATTCCATTGTATATGTATACCACATCTTCTTTATCTATTCATGTGTCAATAGACACAGGTTGTTTGCATACCTGGGCTACTCTATATAAGGCTTTAATGAACATGAGGGTGCATGTATCTTTTCAAATTAATGTTTTCATGTTCTTCAGATAGATACACATAAGTGGAATTCCTGGATCATATGGTAGTTCTACTTTTAACTTTTCCCTTTTCATACTGTTTTCCATAATGGTTGCACCAATTTATATTCCCACCAACAGTGCACAAGGGTTCCCTTCCCTTCATATCCGTGCCAACACTCGTTATTTCTTATCTTTTTGGTAACAGCCATTCTGAGTACTGTGAGGTGATCTCAGTGTGATTTTGATTTGCATTTCCTTGATGATTGGTGATGCGGAACATCTTTTCATGTGCTTATTGGCCATTTGTATATCTTCTTTGGAAAAGTGTTTATTCAGATCCTCTGCCCATTTTTTTATCAGATTATCTTTTGTTATTGAATTGCATGAGTTTTTTATATAGTTTGCATATTAATCTTTTACTAGATATATGATTTGCAAAAATTTTCTCCCATTCAATAAGTCGCTTTTTCATTTTGTGGGTGGTTTTCTAGGTTGTACAGAAACTTTTTGGTTTCATGTAGTCCCGTCTGTTTATTTTTGCTTTGTTTTCCTTGCCTTTGGGGTCAGATACAAAAAAAACATTACTAACACAAATGTCAAGAAGCTTACCATTTACATGTTCTTCTAGGAGTTTTATGGTTTTGGGTCTTACATTCAAGTCTTTAATCCACTTTGAGTTAATTTTGGGGCATGGTGTAAGACAGTGGTCCAGTTTCATTGTTTTGCATGAATGTCCAGTCTTCCCAACACCATTTATTGAAGAGACTGTCCATTCCCTATTGTATATTCTTGTCTTCTTTGTCATAAATTAATTGACCATACGTGTGGGTTTATTTCTGGGCTGTCTGTTCTCTTCCACTGATGTATGTGTCCGTTTTTATGCCAGTACCATACTATTTTGATGACTGTAGTTTGTAGTATAGTGTACTTTCTTGGTAGTATTATAATTTGAAATCAGAAAGCAGGATACCTACAGCTTTGTCCTTTTGAGTTACTTTTTAAGACCTCCCTAACATTACTGAACCCTCTTTCCTGCTAGAGTTGGATGCTATGGAGTCACATCTACTGCTTTTTCTGACGTTTCTGAAGTCTGCCGTGCTCAAGTCTAGGGGTCCCTCTGCCTAGTCTTCTTTAATTTTGTTCTGATGAACTCTACGGATAGATTCACTTTCTTCTGTAATGCATTCTTCTCCAGCTCATCATTCTGGGTCTTCCTTGTTGGACAGAATTCTGTCTGCCTCATCACTTCTTCTATATCTTAGGAAATGACTTTTACAGCAAAGCACATCAATGCGTTGTCTGCTGGCACTCTGTTCTCTAGATGAATGAGTCTGCCTATACAGGGCCAAATATTTGAAGTCTCCCAATGCTATTCTATCTTGCATTTCTCCCAGTCTTATGCCCATGGTTTCACAAGCTGCTAACAGAAATCATGATCTGGTTAAAATGAAGATTTAGAGGAAAGATACAGATGGGAAACACAGGGATCTTGCAACGATGTGCTCATGAGTTGTGCAGAGAAGGAAGTAATTTTGCTTAATCATTTGTTTTCAGGTAATCATAGATCCCCTTTGCTCTATATGAAATACAGAGAATAAGGAGAGGGAACAGGTTTATGCTGAGAAGAATCAGTTAACCACTGAGAGACATGGTGTAGTGATGCACTGTCCAAAAAAATATGACAGCAACCATACATGTAAATTTTCTAGTAGCCACATTAAGAAAAGTAGAAAGAGACAGGTGAAATTAACTTCAATAACATTTTATTTTCACCCAATATATCCAAAATATTATCATTTCAGCATGTGATCAATGTAAGAAGTTACTGTGAGATACTACACATTTTTATACTAATTCTTTGAAATCTGGTGTACAATTCCCATTTACCATATATTTTCATTCAGATGCTATATTTTCATCAGAAATACGTGATCTGTATTTACAGTTGAAAAAGTAGACTCTTATATCCAAGTTGTTCCAAACATAATTTAAAATTTTTCCAATGGCCGGATCCAGTATTAGTTTTAAAATTAGCCAGATTATGGAAAGAGCCCAAATTGTCCATTAACTGATAAATGGATAAAGAAGATGTGGTTTATTTATACAATGGAATACTACTTAGCAATGAGAAAGAATGAAATCCTGCCACTTGCACAACCTGGATGGAACTGAAGGGTATTATACTAAATGAAATAAGTCAGTCAGAGAAAGACAGATATCATATGTTTTCACTCATATGTGGAATTTGAGAAACTTAACAGAAGACCATAGGGGAAGGGAAGGGGAAAAAATAGTTTTAAACAGAGAGGGAGGCAAACTATAAGAGAACCTTAAATACAGAGAACAAACTGAAGGTTGATGGTGGGGGGGCAGGAGAGAGGGGAAAATGGGTGATGGGCATTGAGGAGGGCACTTGTCAGATTGAGCACTGGGTGTTGTATGGAAGCGATGAATCATGGGAATCTACCCCCAAAACCAAGAGCGCACTGGATACACTGTATGTTAGCGAAATTGACAATAAGTTCTATTTAAAAAAATAAATTAATTAAATAAAATTTAAAATTCCATTCCTGGGGCGCCTGCCTCTTGGTTTTGGCTCAGGTCATGATCTCACGGTCCTGGGATTGAGCCCGGCATCAGGCTCCACAATGACAGAGAAGAATCAGCTTGGGATTCTCTCTCTCCCTCTCTCTCTGCCTCTCTCCCCCCACCTCTCAAAAATAAATAAACTTTAAAAAAAAAATTAGAATATCATTCCTTAATTGCACCAGCCATACTCCCAAGTGTCCAATAGCTGTATGTGGCTGGTGGCTACCAAACTGGACAACACAGTGTAGAGATTTTAAGTGCAATAACCTCTCTTTTAACAAGAATTACTTAGGTTCAACATGGACTAGTCATTATTTTTAATTTTTTGAATGTTTATTTTATTTTTGTGAGAGAGAGACAGAGACCGCAAGCGGGGGAGGGGCAGAGAGACAGAGGGAGACACAGAATCCAAAACAGGCTCCAGGCCTCAAGCTGTCCAGCACAGAGCCCAGTGCGGGGCTCGAATTCAATAACTGCGAGATCATGACCTGAGCCAAAGTCGGCGCTTAACCGACTGAGCCACCCAGGTGCCCCAACACGTACTAGTAATTTTTAAGCTAACATTTCATGATTTAGAAAATGCAAATTGACAAAAAGTGATGTATTCAGCAATTCTTTTAAACAACGTCCTTTTAGGGACGCCTGGGTGGCTCAGTCGGTTAAGCGTCCGACTTCAGCTCAGGTCACCATCTCGCGGTCCGTGAGTTCGAGCCCCGAGTCGGGCTCTGGGCTGATGGCTCAGAGCCTGGAGCCTGCTTCCGATTCTGTGTCTCCCTCTGTCTCTGCCCCTCCCCCGTTCATGCTCTATCTCTCTCTGCCTCAAAAATAAATAAAACGTTAAAAAAATTTTTTTTTTTAAATAAACAACGTCCTTTTATGCATCACAGTAATGCCTACATATATTTGAAAAAATACCAATACCAGTATCTCAAGAGAATGTATTTGTTCTTATAAAAGCAGCACACACACCTTAGTACACATGTGGATTTGAAAACTCACCATAGTAACTGCTGCCATATCCCAGGGGCCCTCATGCCACAAGCTAGAATCTACCAGCCAAAAGATCTCCTGGACCCTAAAACGGGGCACTCGAAATCTGTATCGGTTAAAATGCAAGAGAGAGCCCTCGAGCTGTTATTCACCTTTAGCATACTCATAACAATTAGTTATCAAACGTTAGCAAGCCAATAATCTAACACAGAACCAAGACGTTTTAATTGGAAGGAAGGAGGGGGAATAAAAGAGAAACCTGGGACCAGAGGCCCCACTGGCTAAGCAAGCCTCCCTGCAACAGAGAAAGAGATGAACACAGACGATGGTCACTACATAAGCTACGCACTTTCTCTCTGCTGCCTCAGGCTGACTGATAAACACAGCACCCTTACAATGTGCGCTATATTTCCATTTATTCACTGAACCAGTGTGCATGGAGATGCCACCACCTGTGGATCATTGTGTTGGGGAAGGGGCAGCTAGGACAGGACGAGGACACAAAGAAGTATCCAGTTCACACCCTGTCCTAAAGCCATGGCCTTTATTCTCTGATTCTCTCACAAGGTAGAAAGTATCAATGGCATAAGGGAAGTGAGATAAACTCTACAGGAAATACCCTGACATTTCACAGGAAGAAAATATTAATACTGGTTGGGGAAATTTGGAGGGGAGGGGATGATTTTGGTATCCGGTCTTAGACACTGAAGGATGGTCACAGAGTGTGATGTTCCAGGGAGGGCATGAAGTCTAGTGGAAGAAGACACATGGAAAAGCAGTGGAGGGAACACTGAGAAATTCCACTCAATTAAAACACTGTATGGGTGAAAGAGACAACTAAGATTGGCCAGGAAGGCTGAGGTGAGCCTTGGCTGCCAGGCTAAGAGTTAGGCTCCATTAACAAGCATGCTGGGACCCACAAAGGCATTTGAACACAGGGTTTAGACATATGTACATATTTATACAAATGCGCAGGTTTATGCTCATGAAATGATTGATGATGATGATGATGACGATGACAACTAGCATTTATTGAGCAGTTATGTGTGCCAGGCTCTGTTCTCAAAGCTTCACAAGCATCATCTCATTTCATCCCTCCAACAACTCTACGACGTAGAGGAGAAGGGAAACATCAGGCTGTTCATTTTGGAACACAGTGAGACTAGAGAGAACAGAAGACAAAAACACCAAACAAGAAATCCAATAACACATGCCAAAGAGAGTTCTCACTTACCAGAGTTCTAGAGCATTCGGTACAAAAAATAAAAGGTGACACACCGCAAGAGGCAGGAGTAACAGGTTCTAAATAACACAACATTAACCTGTCGGGTTCCCCTCCCATGGAATACTGTGGAGGTGGCCCAAAGAAAGGCAGGCCTGGCTGTGAAGAGATAGCAGTGGCCAGATGGCCCCCCGCTCTGGAACCAACGTGCCTCAGCTGGGCTTCGCAGGTAGATACCTCATGGCTTCCACGGAACACTGCTCACAAGGAAGATGCTCCTTCTCTAAAGCATGGTTCCCTAACAACAAACATTCAAAGCATCTGGGAAATGCTACAATGCAGATTCCTGGGCCCCATCCCAGATTGATTTGCTCCAAATCACTGAGGGTAGGTTTTGGAAATCTGTGTTTTTAATCCACCCCAGGATTGTTGCTCACATACTGGGAACTGGGTACCACCAGCTCATATACCGGCCGGAAGAAAGTTTCTTTCACCTTTCTCCATTCTGGCTCCACTCCTCAAAAGGCGTAACAATGAACATGCTCAATATTCATTCTTCCTCACCCTCTTCCCTGAACTCTAGCCTGCTGCTTCCGCCAAGTAATTCCCACACTACTAGAATGGAGAAAAACCATGCGTGGGCGGCTGGTTTTATTCCAGTAATGTTCTTGCAAAAACTGCATTAGCGTATACTTGCTCGTCCCCCTTCCAATTAGGCTGTAGCTTGCTGAGGGATTCTATCCTCTATAATACTTCCATGTTACTTGTTTAGCAAGCACCCAGGGGAGAGTCCCAGGGGAGAAAGAAAATGGCTTCTTTACCAAATAGGAGAACCTGGATCTAGTGTCTATTTCTCACCACATACATGCAAGGTGCAGTAGCAAAGTTACACCAGCCCAGCTGACGACCTGCAGCCAAGTCCGTGAGCACTGTGGGCCCCAAGTGTGCGCAGGCTAAGAAGCCTCCAGCTCGTGGGGAGCATGCCATGTCCTCCAAGTAGAACAGATCCTCTACAGCAGCTTTTCCCTCAGTACAACCACTAGTGCTCTATGCTCAGAGAATCTGGGGCAAGAAGCAGGCAAGGGAGTCGAGAAAGAAGGGAATCAAGGAGGAAAGTGGGTGTCCAACCCTGGCCCAACCGCATTCTACTGTTCTGTACCCAAGAGCAGAGAGCTGGCCACTCTGAGGCATGTATGAGACTCTTTAGCTGCCTTGAACTATAGAAACCTTCAAGGAAAGACTCAAAACTTAGGCACTTTGGAGTTGAACAACCCACACGCAAACCCCAGCTCCACCACTCACCGAGTATGAGTTCTTGGGAAGGTCATTTATCTTCTCTAAGGTTCCAATTCACATTTGTAAAACTCATTCAAATACAGTAAAACCTTAGATTGTGAGAAACTTGTTCTTCGAGTGTTCTGTAAGATGAGCAAGCATTTCTAATAAATTTTAACTTGATAAATGAGGAATGTCTTGTGTTATCACGAATAATATGTGACACGGAACATCACATGATCACAACTGAGCCAATGGTTCTTCTCTCTCTCTCTCTCTCTCTCTCTCTCTCTGTCTCACTTTCTCTCTTGCTGCAGGATTGTGGGTGATGATCTCCCATGTTCAATGCTCGGTCTCAGGGCAAGATGTTTGGCAGAAATCAGTGATTTTTCAGAATGTTGGAAGATGCCCCCAACTGGCACTATTGCATTTTTTTGTCAGTACCTATGGACAGTCCTTTGCTTTTCCATATAAGAGTAAGCTTAGGAATGCTTTGCTTCATTCTAGGTCAAGCTGCCTGCAGATACAGACCCTTTCCTCTGCTGCCTTATTGCCAGTTACATTAAATACGGTATATGACAAGAGTTTATGAATACTGTACTGTAGCCAACATCCATGCAAGCGTATACAGTGGCCCCCATAGAGAAAAAAATTCCATTGAGCCAACAGATAGCAATGATACAGTTAGTGACAGTGAAAGTCGTCCTACACAGTAACCCTCCTCTCTCCTGTCTCCCTCACACCAGCTACAAAGATTTTCAAAGGTAAGTGTAGGTTAATTGGTTATTTTTCTTTATATTTTGTATTTTCTTTATTGTTTTGTATAATACTACAGTATTATAATAATTTTTGAATACGAATATTTTGGGTTGTGGAACAAATCATCTGAGTTTCCATTATTTCTTACGGGGAAATTCACTTTGATACACAAGTGCTTTGGATTACAAGCATGTTTCCTTCCAGAACTAATTATGCTCACAAACCAAGGTTTTGCTGTACATGTGAAGCCACTCTTAGATATTTACAAGAGAGAACTGAAAATATATATCCTCAAGAAGACTTGTACATCAATGTTCATAACAGCTTTATTCATCACCGCCAAGGACAGTAAACAGCCCATATATCCATCATCAGGTGAGCTGACAAAGTATGGTACATCCATTTAATGCAATACTTCTCAGTAATAGAAAGAAACAAACTACTGGGACACACAATAACACAGGTGAATCCGTGGTTTACATTTGTATCATTGCACTGAGAAAAGTAACCAGACACAAAAGAGTACATACTGTAGGATTCTATTTATATGAAATTATAGAAAAGACAAACCTTAACTATAATGATAGAAAAGAGATCGAGATCGACTGGGGCTAGAGTGGGGCAGTGGGCAGGGATTTACTGCAAAGGGGCAAGAAGAACTGTTTTATCTCATGATTGTAATAGTGGTTACAGAGGTTTATACATGTGTCAAAACTCATCAAACTATTCGTTTAAATGGGTACATTTTCAGAAAGAATGAAATCATGCCATTTGCAGCCACATGGATGGAACTGAGGGTATTATGCTGAGTGAAATAAGTCAGTCAGAGAAGGACAGATATCATATGTTTTCACTCATATGTGGATCTTGAGAAACTTAACAGAAGACCATGGGGGAAAGGAAAGAGGGGAAAATAGTTACAGAGAAGAAGGGAGGCAAACCGTAAGAGACTCTTAAATACAGAACAAATTGACGGTTGTTGGGGTTGGGGGGGGGGAAGAGGGGAAAATGGGTGATGGGCATTGAGGAGGGCACTTGTTGGGATGAGCACTGGGTGTTGTATGTAAGCGATGAACCATGGGAATCTACCTCCAAAACCAAGAGCACACTTTACATACTGTATGTTAGCCAATTTGATAATAAATTATATATTTTTTTAAAAAAGAACTGTAAAACAACATGAAACAAAGAAAATAAAAATAAAAAATAAATGGGTACCTTTTATTGTATTTAAATAACATCTCAGTGAAGTTTATTTACATGCAGCACTGCCATGTGCTAAGTACTGTTCTAGGCACTGAGATACAATAATGAACATAACCAAGTCCTTGCCCTCATTAAGCTTACTGCCTTTTTTAAAAAATTTAAATTCAAGTTAGTTTACAATATAGTCTTGGCTTCAGGAATAGAACCCAGTGATTCATCTCTTATATACAATACCCAGTGCTCATCCCAACAAGTGCCCTCCTTATAATGCCCATCACCCATTTAATCCATCCTCCCACACACCTCCCCTCCAGCAAGCCTCAGGTTTTTTTCTGTATTTAAGAGTCTCTTATGGTTTGCCTCCCTCTGTGTTTTTATCTTACTTTTCCTTCCCTTCCCCTGTGTTCATCTGTTTTATTAAGTTAAGCTTACTTTCTAAAGAGAGGAGACAAATAATCAATGCATAAAAATAGATTCACTTCATTGTGATGAACACCATAAGCAAAATAAAGCAGGGTAAAGGCATAGAGAGGGACAGAGACACTATTTGAGATAGCGAGTCAGAGAAGGCCTCTCTGAAGAGACATTTGAGCAGAGCCTTCAAGGAAGGGAAATAAAGAGAGAGAGGAGAAGAAGGAGAAGCGGGGGAGAGGGAGGACATCTGGGGACCAGCATCCCAAGTACAGAGCTGTGATGGGTGGTTGAGCAGTGTGTCTGGGAAGGTTCTGTGGCTGAAGCCAAGTGAGCAAGGCTGAGAGGGGAAGACTGAAGACTTGATCCTGCAGGGGCTTTGAGGACTATGTGAGGAATTTGGAATGAAATATGTTCATTTCATTTCCTGAGTGGTGGCTTTTGTTCGCTGTTGTTATTTTGTCTTCTTTTACTGAGAAGGAAAATGATGTGACATGATCTGATTTATGTTTTAAAAGCATCAGGCTGGGGGCCTGGGTGGCTCAGTCGGTTGAGCTTCTGACTCTTGGTTTCGGCTTGGGTCATGACCTCCTGGTTCCGTGACTTCGAGCCCCACATCGGGCTCTGCTTGGGAGTCTCTCTCTCATTCTCTCTGTCCCTCTCCCACTCACATCACGTCTCTCTCTCAAAATAAATAAGTGTGGGGCGCCTGGGTGGCTCAGTCGGTTAAGCGGCCGACTTCAGCTCAGGTCATGATCTCGCGGTCCATGAGTTCAAGTCCCGCGTCGGGCTCTGTGCTGACAGCTCAGAGCCTGGAGCCTGTTTCAGATTCTGTGTCTCCCTCTCTCTGACCCTCCCCCGTTCATGCTCTGTCTCTCTCTGTCTCAAAAATAAATAAACGTTAAAAAAAAATAAATAAATAAATAAATAAATAAATAAATAATAAAAATAAAAATAAAAGCATCAAGCTGTTCACTCTGTGTAGAAGAGAGACGAGTGAGTAAAGACAGCAGTTATGAGGACTGTGGTAACCAAACAAGAGGGGACAGTGACCTGGACTGAGGTGTGACGGTGAAGGTGGTCAGGGTGAATTTGGGGAACAGAGAGTATCTACTTCATAGGGTAGTTCTGAGAAAAAAACCTGAAAAGTGCCTCGTACACTCAAAATACCTGAAAAATACTTAGGATCCTCGAAGCACCTGAAACAGCGCTTAGAATAAATAGTACTTAGAATATCCTATGGAAAATAGAAATGCGCTTAGAATATTCTAAGCCCCTGAGAAGTGCTAAGAATAGCACCTGGCCCATAATTAAGTACTCAGCCAGTGAGTTACGACTATCCCTCCTATCCCTGCTGTGTGGTAAAAGAACAGCCCTCATCCCTTGGGAGAAGGAAGCATTTCATTCTTTTTGGCCAAAGGGCTGTGAGTGGGTCCTATTTTCACAACTTTAATTACTTGCAAAGGGGCTGGGAAGCAAAATTTACCAAAGTGTTAAAATTAAGTTAAAACAATTCCTCTTTCCCTATGATGCCACTGCCCTTGCTTCAAAAGTCATTACAAGGAGACTAGGTAAAAATTCTTGTGAATATTACTTGGGGGCAGGAATTCAGGACTTCAGCTCCATCTCAGTCCCGGGCTGAATCAAGCAAGTCACCACGTTTCTGCTGCCTTTTTTTTCACATTAGCACAACAAAGAGTTTTATTTGTGGAGACAGGACTGAATTTGATGCATTTCAAACTTGTCTAAAGCCTTCTCTTTATGGGTCAGCTAGAGATACTGTCAAATTTTAAGTATGCCAAATAGAAGCAGAGAGATTTTGCCAGTAAAGAAACCCTGGGCATGTTTTCCTTCTGCTGCTAGAGACGGAGACCACAGGTAGCAGATCACAGTAGTGCCCCAACCCCTGGCGTGCCCAGCACAAGGGCCATGCTTGCGCCCCACGTGGCACTTTCTGGGGGCCTGGTAGCTCGATCCACCGTGGAGTTAATCCATGAAGTCAGCATTATCATCTGCATTTTACCAAGGAAGAAAGCAGGGCTCAGAGCAGATTTCTAAGCTGTCAGTGGTCACTCAGCCAGGATCTGGACCCAACCTGACTGCATCTTCTTTCCATTACTTTAACTGCGGGCATAAAAGGAAGTAGTCAGAAGCAAAGTGTCCCTTGATGTTGTGCAGTCTTTTGCCCCTGGCAGTTTCAAATATCGCTTACTGGCTGCATTGGTGTAAAAACAGCTTGGACACAGCCTTCTTTCCAGCGAAGTTTCCCATCTGGTCCAACACAAGTTTCTTGTAAGATACTTCTCATCTGAAGACCCAAAACATTATCTGATTCAATGGTGATAGGGAGGAGTGGAGATGCGGACAGCACTGCATGTTTGTTCTTAAACGGTAATTAAAAAGGCTGTGCGAGTGGCTCAGTCAGTTAACTGTCCCACTTTGGTTCAGGTCATGATCAGTTCAGGAGTTCGAGCCCTGTAACTGGGCTCTCTGCTGTTAGCACAGAGCCTGCTTTGGAGCCTCTGTCCCCCTCTCTTCTGCCTCTCCCCTGCTTATGCTCTCTCTCTCAAAAATAAATGAACAGTAAGAAAATAATAACAAATAAAAATAAAATAAAATGGCAACTAAAAGTTAGTAAAAGGAGAGGTTATTAAAGTATTCATAAATGAATTCTGAATTTTCCAAAATTTTCTAAATTTATTTATAAATATGAATGCTCTTTTTAGGCAGACATTATGAAATAAAATAAGGGGCGCCTGGGTGACTCAGTCAGTTAAGAATCTGACTCTTGATTTTTGGCTCAGGTCAAGATCCCAGGGTCGCAGGATCGAGCCCCCATCTCAGGTTTCACACGGAGCATGGAACCTGCTTAGATTCTCTCTCCCTCTCTCTCTCTCTCTCTCTCTCTCCCTCCTCTGCTCGTGTGCTCTCTCCCTCCCTTTCTCTCAAATAAAAATAAAATGAAACAGACTAGGTTTATAGATTATTGATATGTTTATCATTTATTATTCAGTTTAAGTCCAGTGGCCTATTGCATGCATTTAAATTTCAGAAATAAGCAGTTACCAGATTTTAACAAAAACATTCTCAGATTTGCTAATAGTAAGCCCCCCAGAAAGATCCTAGTGCTTCTTATATAATGAACACAAAAGACTCCTTACATAAACTTGTAACAATAGCTTTTATAAACTATTTTTGATGAACTGTGACTTACAACAATCCATCATTCTAATTATTGCTTTGGAGTTAAAACTTTGGTTGTTCGACAACCTAACTATAACGTTTACTGAAGTTAATGAATCCATAAGCCCATGAATTTATTATTATTTTGATTGCACAGGCATACCCCGTTACTTTGTGCTTCACTTTATTGAGCTTTGCAGATAATTGTGGGGTTTTTTGTGTGTGTTTGTTTTTGTTTTTTGTTTTCTTTTTTCAAACTGAAGGTCTATGACAACTCTGTCTTGAGGAAGTCTATGGGCACCGTTTTTCCAACAGCACTGGCTCACTTCACGCATCCATTACACTTTGGGAATTCTTACAATATTTCAAACTTTTTCATTACTAGTATATTTATCATGGTGATCTGTGATCAGTGATCTTTGATAGTACTACTGTCATTGTTCTGGACACCACAAACCGTGCCCATATAAGCCCGCAGACTTAATGTGTGTGTGTTCTGACCGCTCCACCGACTGGCCGTTCCCCCATCTCTCTCCCTCTCCTTGGGCCTCCCTATTCTGCGAGACACAACAATACTGAAATCTGGACAATTCATAACCCCACAATGGCCTCTAAGTGTTCAAGTAAAAGGAAAGTCGCACATCGTTCACGTTAAATCAAAAGCTAGAAATGATTCAGCTTAGTGAGGGACACATGTCAAAGGCCAAGACAGGCCAAAAGCTAAGCTTCTTGTGCCAAACAGCCAAGTTGTGACTGCGAAGGAAAAGTTCTTGGAGGAGATTAAAAGTGCTCCTCAAATGAACTCACAAATGTTAAGAAAGCAAAACATCACTAATATGAGGAGAGTTTTAGTGGTCTGGATGGAAGATCAAGCCATTCCCTTAAGCCAAAGCCTAATTCAGAGCAAGGTCTTAACTGTCTTCAATTCTATGAAGGCTGAGAGAGGTGAGGAACCTGCAGAAGAAAATTCTGAAGCTAGTAGAGGTTGGTTCATGAGATTTAAGGAAAGAAGCCATCTCCATAACAGAAAAGTACAAGGTGAAGCAGCAAGTGCTAATGCAGAAGCCAGAGCACATCATCCAGAAGAGCTAGCTAAGCTCAGTAATGAAGGTGGCTATGCCAAACAACAGACCATGTAGAAAAGCAGCCTTATATTGGAAGAAGATGCCATCTCGACTTTTCTAGTTAGAGATGAGAAGTCCACGTCTGGCTTCAAAGCCTCAAAGGACAGGTGGACTTTCTTGTTAGGAGCTAATGCAGCTAGTGACTTCCAGTTGAAGCCAATGTTCTTTTACCATTCTGAGTAATCCCAAGACCCTGAAAATTTATGCTGAATCTACTCCGCCTGTATTCTATAAATGGAACAACAAAGCCTGGATGATGGCACATCTGTTTACAGCATGATTTACTGCATATTTTAAGCCCACTGTTGAGACCTACTGCTCAGAAACAAAGATTCCTTTCAAAATGTTACTGCTCATTGACAATGCACCGGGTCACTCAAGAGCTCTGACGGAGATATACAACGACATGAATGTTGTTATAATGCCTGCCAATACACATCCATTCTGCAGCCCAAGGATCAAAGAGTCATTTCAACTTTCGAGTCTTATTTGTTAACAAATACATTTTATAAAGCTATACATGTCATAGACAGTGATTTCTCTGAGGATCTGGGCAAAGTAAATTGAAACCTTCTGGAAAGGATTCACCATTCTAGATGGCATTAAGAACATTTATGATTCACAGGAAGAGCTCAAAATGTCAACATAACAGAAGTTTGGAAGAAGTGGATTCCAACTCTCATGGATGACTTTGAGGGGTCAAGACATCAGTGGAGGAAGTAACTGCAGATGTGGTGGAAACAGCAAGATAATCAGAAGTGGAGCCTGAAGATGGGACTGAATTGCTGGAATCTCATGATCGAGTTTTAATGGATGAGGAGTTACTTCTTAAAGATGAGCAAAGATAGTGGTTTCTTTTTTTAATTTTTTTAACGTTTATTTATTTTTGAGACAGAGAGAGATAGAGTATGAGTAGGGTAGGGTCAGAGAGAGAGAGGGAGACACAGAATCTGAAACAGGCTCCAGGCTCTGAGCTGTCAGCACAGAGCCCGACGCGGGGCTCGAACTCACGGACTGTGAGATCAGGACCTGAGCCGAAGTCAGACATTTAACCAACTGAGCCACCCAGGAGCCCCCGTGGTTTTTTGAGATGGAATCTATCTACTCCTGGTGAAGATGTTGTGCAGACTGTTGAAATGACAACAAAGAGTTTAGAATATTCCATAAACTTAGTTGATAAAGCAGCAGGAGGGCTTGGGAGGATTGACTCCAATTTTGGAAGAAGTTGTACTGTGGATAAAGTTCTATCAAACAGCATCACGTGCTACAGAGAACTATTCATGAAAGGAAGAGTCAGTCGATGTGGCATATTTTATGGTTGTCTTATTTTAAGAAATTGCCACAGCCACCTCAACCTTCAGCAACCATTGCCCTGATCAGTCAATAGCCATCAACATCGAGGTAAGACCCTCCACCAGCAAAAAGATTAAGACTCACTAAAAGGTCACATGATGGGGGCACCTGGGTGGCTCAGTCAGTTAAGCATCTGACTCTTGATTCCGACTCAGGTCATGATCCCACAGTTTGTGAGTTTGAGCCCCAAATCAGGCTCCACACTAAGAGTGCACTGAGAGTCCTGCTTGGGATTCTCTCTCTCTCTCTCTCTCTCTCTCTCTGCCCTAACCCTGCTCATTCTCTCTCTCTCTCTCTCTCTCTCTCTCTCTCCCTCTAAATAAATAAATAAATAAATAAAACTTTTAACAAATTTTTTAAAATATTTTTACAAAAGCTCAGGTTAGCATTTTTTAGCAATAAAGTATTTTAAATTATATGCATTTCTTTTAGACATAATGTTATTGCACACTTACCAGACTACAATATAGTGTCAACATAACGTTCATATGCACTGGAAAACCAAAAACTTTATTGGCTTGCTTTATTGCAATATTCACTTCATTGCCATATTTGCTTTACAGTGGTGGTCTAGAACCCATCGCATCTCCAAGGCATGCCTGTATTCTTTCAAGTGAGTGAAATGAACTGATCTCTCCTTTTCCCTACACAATGTTGTCCAGCAAAGTTATCTGATTTTTGCTTCTCCTTCTCACCTTTGCCTATAAATAGCTCACCTATGGCAATTCCAGGTTCACCTGTCTTCTCTAGGTCCTTCGTCTCCAGCTCTGCTGGCTATCAGCATGGTGAGAAGCAGGCCCTAACACCCCACCAGTCTAGATAACTGGTCCCGACTAATGGAAGAAAACAGATAGAAAATTCCCACTCGGTCTCATCCAGCTAAATATTTAGCTTCCCTGGGTTTCAACTCCACTACTAACTCGTTATACAAACTTCTTGCCAATAATACCTGCCATGTATTGGATGCTGTGTGCCAGCAGCCACTGTCAGAATAAACCACCTACACATAAAAGAGGGAGAAGAGGGTAGATAACTTGAGTCCATAATACTAGGCTGCTTCTCAGTAGCCACGGGGCTGACTTCTTGCATGGTTATTCTGTGCTGGCACCTATGGTGAGGAGCTTTGTGTGTATTTTCTAAATCTCACTTAATACCCAAAATAAAACTATGATGTGTATATATAATCATTTCCATTTTACTGAGGAAGAAACCAAGATTCAGAGTAAGTGACTTAACCCTTTTCTATACCTAATTTTATTTATCTTGATATGTTCTTAACTATCATTTGTTTCTTGCATCTGTGCCACTGCCTATGTCTATAGGGAAAGGACGGATTCAAATTCCGACTTCTGAGCCTACCTTCAAAGTGGCGGCCAGTAAACCAGTTGTCAATTCAACATGAATCCACCCCCACCTACTTTTGTTTTCCTCCCTTGTTTATACAACAGTAACAATCATAACAACTGAAATTTTGATAGCACATCACAAAGTATGTCAGAATACTTCATTGCTATCCTTGTGACAATGCTGTAAAGTAGGGAGGAGAGCTCTTCTGTTTTATGAGATAAAGGATCTTGGGTTTCGTTGAGGTTATATAGATTGCCAGAGGTCAAGCATCTTGTAGGAGGCAGAAATGAGACTCTTAACACAGACCTTCTCCCTTCAAATTCCAGGCTCTTTCTGAGAAACCATGCTGCTTTACTTAGCTTCCTCGAGCCTCATTAAATGCATGACTCAGAAATCTATACTCATGGTCCTTATCTATCTTCCAAATTCAAATACAGCTCTGCTCTCTATCTGCCGAGCATCTCCATCTGAATGTCCGAGCTGAAGGTCTTATCCTTTTGTTTTCCTCATGGTATCTACAACAGGGTCCTGCATAAAGTAGACTCTTAGTAACAGTTTTGAATAAATGAAGGATCTTAAAGAAAGAAGGGGAGAAAGTCCAATAACTGTGCTAGGTGATGTAGCGGGGAGTTGGACAATGTAGGGGCTGGGAGACACCAAGCTCTCCCCCTCTGCATACAGATGAGTGTCACTGGCGTCAGTGCAGCCCAGACCAGGAGACCAGGGGTGGGAGGCAGCCATTTCCCCCTGGAAGCTCAAGTGATAAAGGGCTGCCACAGTGGGAGCAACACCAGCCTGAGAGGTTTAGACACCCTGGATGTTCCACAACTGGACTCAAGGTTCGTTCTTTAAGATTCCATGAGGAGGGGCACCTGGGTGTTTCAGTCAGTTAAGCACCTGACTTCAGCCCAGGTCATGAGGTTGAGCCCCACGCCTGGCTCTTTGCAGACAGCTTGGAGCCTGGAGCCTGCTTCCGATTCTGTCTCCCTCTCTCTCTCTTCCCCTCCCCCATTCATTCTCTCTCTCCCTCTCTCTCTCTCAAAAATAAATAAACATTAAAAACGATTCCATGAGAAAATATGCCAGAAGAGAAGCCTGAAGATAAACATCATGGCTTTGATTGCCCTATGGTACCCACTGCAGGAGCAATGCTTATCAGCAATGTGAACCTGCACAAATACCTTAAAGTTTCTGAACTTCAGTTTCCTCATCTATTCAGTAGATATGAGAATATGTGCCTGATAGGACTGGTAGGAAGCTTGTAAATGAGGTACCATATGATGCTAAATAAATATCAGCTATTATTAAAACCACAAGCCTTATTCTTCTTGCCAGTGAATGATTGCAAGTTAGAAACCTTCGTAATTAAATATTGAAAACACAATCTTCCCTAATGCCATGCTTCATTTGGAAGATCTAAGGATGACAAGCCTGCCCAAAGCAGCTAATGACATGACCTTGGCTGTCAGGGTACACGGTGAATGCTCTGAAAGGTGGCTCTGTCATAGACTGGCCAATGAAGTCCAACTACTTTATTTGCGAGTTGCTAAGGAACTTGGGGATCACAGGAAAGGGTATGCTTCCAGATAAGCCTTAAGAAACAATTCCTTACAAGAAAGATTTTCTTCTCTTATAGAGAGTATATGAGAGAACTAGAGGGAAGCTATACTTCCTACCCCTACTCCTATGCCACAACCTCCCGCCAGGCTCATAAAGCTGATTACATCAATCCCAGAGCAGTTTGCAAAGGAGATGAAAGGACTGGCAATTCCTGAATAAAAAGAAGTCAAGAACTGCATTATGAATTGATACTTGACACTTAGCAGGTTTTTCTTTTTTGTAAAGATGCTCTCATTTACAGGATTTGAAAAGACTCTTGATATTTCTCCATGGGTTGGTTCAAGGCTTTATGTGTGACATTAGTCGAAATGTTTGCACCTAATGTGTACAGTTTGCAGAACGCAAAGCAAATAGGAGGCAACTGCTATATCAGAAGTGGGGAGGGGCAGGCCCAATTCCAAAGAGAGAATCAGAACTGAGTGGATAGGAACACTAACAAATGGGCATCTTATTACACGGTTCCTTTGCACACGGTTGCTTGGCAGATGCTGCAGAGAGGCTGAATTTAACAGCTGCAAGGTCAAATGCATCTCTAAGGCATTCTCAGTGAGGCCACCTGTATCTGAGAAAACCGGAGGGTAAATATTTATCTTGGGCAGTGACAGCAAACACTCATTAAATTTTACATATGCCAGCTCCTTTTGTTGTAGAAATCAAACCACTTGCCAGAGTCATAAAGGGGACGCCAGGAGTCAGGAGGTCATGTCCACCTTTCCTTTGACTCTGGGTAGCCTTCAGATGAAAGGACAGCCAACCTACTTTTCAAAGTCCTTTCAGAGGGAGGAGTCACTGCTTTCCATTTCCCAAGGCTATAAAGTTAGAAAAGTATTTCTTTTATAGAAGCTAAATCTCCCCTACCAGGAAAGAACTCTTTTCCACATAGACATTATAAGAATGGGATGTGTTATTCTAGAGGGGATGCCTTCTTCTGAGGTGCCTACCCTGGTCCTGCCAGAAAAAAAAACACCAAGCTTGCCTTAGATCTTCTATTAATGGCGGAGAAAATTCCTGTGCAGGAGTTATACACAGAATCACCGCAGCAAAGAACTTTAGAACTACGGAGAACCTTCATGTTACGTGAATCCAATCCCTGACTTTAAAGAGCGGATCATCCCTGACCAGACTGACCCATCCTAAGACAGGGACAGTCTTGGGCAAACCAGTGTGGTTCACTGACTTACCCCCCAGTCAGGTTCAGTCCATCAGCAAGTCTACTCAGCTCTGCCCCCCAAATACGCTTTAGCTCTGATGCCTTCTCTTCAACTCCACTGCCACCACCTGGTTCAAGCTATTTTCCAGCTTTTCCTGTCAGTAACTCCCTAATACCATTCCCTGGTTTCCACTCTTGTCACCCTAAAATTTCTCCTGTACCCACTGTCAAGAATAATCTCTTCAAAAAATGAATCAAATCACATCAATATCATCCTTAAAATCTTTCGGTTGCTTCCCTTGGCAAATAGAGTAACAGAAATATCTTACCACAGCAAAAAGGGGACTTGGTTCTACACTCCTATTTCCCTCCAGCCAACTTAGGCCATTCTCACTGAAATTTAGACTAAATAAAAAATACACCCATATACCTTAGGGGAGTGAAAAAGATGAAACAACATTGGATGTGCTGCTCTAAATCTTTCTACTTGATGTAACAAATACCAAAAGAAGGCCTCGTACAGTAGGTTCTTCATTTGGGGGAAGCACTTTCAAAAGAAGAGCTTATGTTAGGTCTAGGGAAGATTTCAAAGCCTATATAGTATATGTCATATACTAAGAGAAGAGCAAACAGGCCCACAAATTCCTGATACATTATAAGTGAGACATCTGGAATTGCTTCTACATATTTTCTAGAAATGATCCAGTTAAAGCTTTAACATTGACTCTCTAAATCACCACCATGAATAAACAGAAGTGGGAATAGGCTTCTGCTTTAAAATTTGTTTTAAGTTTATTTATTGATTTTGTGTGTGTGTATGTGAGAGAGAGAGAGAGAGAGAGTTGGGGGAGAGAACATGAGCAGGGGAGGGGCAGAGAGAGAGAGGGAGAGACAGAATCCCTAGCAGGCTCGGCACAGTGAGCACAGAGCCCGATATGGGGCTGGAACCCACGAACTGTGAGATCATGACGTGAGCTGAGATCAAGAGTTGGACGCTTAACCCACTGAGCACCCTGGAATAGGCTTCTGCTTTAAAAGCTAATTGTAGTAGCCAACTTTGAACTTACTGAGAGTAATCAAATACTTTGACATTAAAGCTTTTGCTTTAATAATATCTCATGCACTATTAGCTTAAAGAGTATAAGATCCAAAGTAACTAAGGCACAGAGATATATAGTACCGCTACCTTTTTAAAGCTACATAGTTTGTAATAAAATAAACAGAGCCAAAACTAAGCCCCAAATCTCCAAAGATTTTATGCATGTACCTCCCCACAGCTTCAATCTAGTTAAGTCAACAAAGAGAGGCTCCAAAGTGTGGTGTGCAGCAGTGAGAATCTAGACCAACAGTTATCAAAATAGGAAGGGAAGAAGAAAGCACTGGCCGTATCAGAACAACGGATCTTGTCTACCACCAGAAGGTTTCAACCCTAAAGCTACTCACTGAGAGTAAAGAAAATCGTGATAAAACTAACAACACATGAAAGACACTGTTAGGATGAAAAAACAAGTCACAGGATGGTAGAAATATTTTGCAAAACACCTAAGACTTTAGAACTCTTAAAACTCAATAATAAGAACAAGCATATTAAAAATGGGTGAAAAATCTGAATAGTCATCTAAAGAAGATATACGGATGGCAAAAAGTATATGAAAAGATGCTCAACAACATTTGTCGTTAAGAATTACAAACTGGGGGGTACCTGAGTGGCTCAGTTGGTTAAGCGTCTAACTCTTGATTTCGACTCAGGTCATGATCCCAGAGTTGTGGGATCGAACCCAGTATCAGGCTCTGTGCTGACAGTGAGGGGCCTACTTAGAATTCTCTCTCTCTCTCCCTCCCCCCACCCCCCACCCCCGTGTCTCTCAAAATAAATAAACTTAAAAAAAAAGAACTGCACATTGGGGTGCCTGGGTGGCTCTCTCAGTTAAGCATCCTTAAGCATCCAACTCTTGATTTCAGCTCAGGTCATGATCTCACAGTTCTGAGATAGAGTCCCAAGTCTGGGCTCTGCACAGGGAGATAGAACCTGCTTAAGCTTCTCTTTCTTCCTCTCCCTCTGCCCCTTCCCCACACGCGCGCATGTGCGCACGCGCGCGCGCGCACACACACACACACACACACACACACACACTTTCTATCTCTCTCTCAAACAAAAAAGAACTGCAAATTAAAACAATAATGAGATGTCATCCTGCACCTATTAGAATAGCTAAATCCAGAAAACACACACACACACACACACACACACCCCAAATGCTGGCAAGAGTGCCAAGCCATAGGAAATGCAAATTAAAACAACAATGAGATAGCACTACAAACCTTTAAAACGGCCAACATCCAGAACCCTGGCAATACCAAATGCTGACAAAGATGTGGAGCAATGGGAACACTCCTTCACTGCTGCTGGGAAGGCAAACATGGTGAGGCCACTTTGGAAGACCATTTGGCAGCTTCTTACAAAATAAACATAGTTTTACCATATGATCCAGCATTTACACTCTCAGGTATTTACCCAATTAAGTTGAAGCTTTATGTCTACACAAAAACTTGCACATGAATATTATTTATGGCAGCTTTGGTCATAATTGCCAGAACCAGAAGCAACCAAGATGTCCTTCAGTGGATGGATGGATAAACAAACTGGGATACATGCATCCCATGGCATGTTATTCTCTGAAAAAAGAAACAAGCTATCAAGTCACAAAAAGATATGGCGGACTCTTAAATGCATATTGCTAAGTGAGAGAAGCCAGTATGAAAAGGCTACGTACTGTGTGATTCTAACTATAAAACCTTCTGGAAAAGGCAAAACTGTGGACCCACTGAGATCACTGATTGCCAGGGGTTCAGAGGGAGAAGAAGAGGGATGACGCCCGTGGCAATTTTAGAATGATGAACCTGTTCTGCATGGGACTATAATAGTAGATATATGGCATGGTGCAGCTGTCAAAACCCACTGAAATTCACAGCACAAAAAGTGAACTTTAATGCACACACATTAAAAAAGTCATTTAGGAGACCAGAAAACATCAGGGAGGACTGAAGACAATGACAAGAGAATCTAAGCGTATTACAAATGTATGAAACAACCTCGCTGAAAGGAGTGAGAAAAAGATACTAAACTACTTAACTTGGAAATGAATGACGTCTGTAAGACTAAAGGCAAAATGAACTGCACATCGCCCTGTACTCCAGTTGATTAAATTGTTTAAGTTAATTAAGTGGCTTAAGGTATGGATTAACACCTCTGATACTGCCCTAGACTGGACTGAAGACTGAAGACAGAACCTGAAGCTGAACCATTAAGTCAATGGATGGTGGGTGGTGGGAGGCAGGTTTCTCACTGTGGGAGTGAAATTTAAAGATAAGCAAGGGGAGAGCCTGGAAAGATCCAAGTGGTGATGGATTTGGAGACATCAATAAGCACTCATGTTGAAATTAATATAAATATAGATTACTACATACAGGTTAGAGATACAGGTACATCCAAAGCTTAGTATACACACATATATATTTTTTTGCTCTGTCAGTAAAAAAGGACCTGAAATAAACACCACGCTGGTAGCAACAGGCAAACCAGTACCTAGAACTTGGTTTGTAACACCATGCTCTAATCAAGGAGAAATGGCTGATTCTTGGACTAGGCCAGGGAAGATATAAGATGAGTTTGGAGCACCTGCTGGTGCCAGGAGATAAGGAAGTGCTAGAAAAAAAAAATGAGGGAGATATGTCAAAGAGATACAGGAGCCAAAAGAAAGAGCCCCCAGTGGCCAAAGCTGGAGCACTATGAGCAACAAAATAAAGTCATAGTAGATTATAATGCAAGGTATAAAGTACATATCCATGATTCCGCACTGTGTTAAATAAATGATTGACTAAATTAATAAAGGGTGAAAAGAGACAACTCTCGTGCAGAACACTTCCAAATAATGTATGTAGTTATTCTACTCTCAAGGAGGTAGAACATAACCCCCTACTCCCTAAATGTGGGCTCTGCATAGTTTACTGTGGAAAACCTGACAAACGCTCCATAAGCCCGGTGATCAAGGTCAGCACCAAGAGTCATAAATTACATTGATAGCATGTATCTTTGTTCTAATGTGATGAAAATGGTACTTTGCCTCTTTGATTCTCCTCCCCCAGACCCAGAACCTCACCCTAATCATGAAAGAAACATCAGCCAAATTCCAGGAGAGGGACATTCCACAGCATACCTGATGAGTACTCTTCAAAATTGTCAAGGTCATCAAAAACAGAGTAAGTCTGAGAAACTGTCACAGCCCAGAGGAGCCTAAGGAGACGTGATAACCAAATTCAATGTGGGCTCCTAGATGGAACCCTGGTACAGAAAGAGGACATTAGTTTAAAACCAAGAAGATATAAACAAACTGTGGACATTAGTTAATAATCATGTATCCAGGAGCACCTGGGTGGCCCAGTCAGTGGGGCACCCAACTTTGACTCAGGTCACGATTTCACGGTTCATGAGTTCAAGCTCTGACAGCTGGGAGCCTGGAGCCTGCTTCAGATTCTGTGTCTCCCTCTCTCTCTCTGCCCCTCCCCCACTCATGCTCTCTCTCTATCTCTCTCAAAAATGAATAAAGATTAAAACAAATTTTCTTAAATAATAATGTATCCATATCGGTTCATGAATTGTGATAAATGGACCATAGTAATGTAAGATGTTAATAAGAGGGAAAACCGTGGCCAGGAGGAGGGAGTCATACGGGAACACTGTACTACCACCTGCTCAATTTGTTTTGTAATTCTAAAACTCTTCCAAAAAATAAAGCTTACCAATACAAACAAAAAACCAACAACACTGATTTGTGTTCTAATGTGCTATTTTGTAGCACTTTCACAAAGAAAGCAACACAATTATGTTGGCTGCCTCTTGCTCTTTCTGGCGTCCTACAAAGAGAAGGTCACAGGAGAACCTTGCTTACCAATTTTTCTGATGTCAACAGGATTT
The DNA here is from genome assembly GCF_018350215.1 of Panthera leo. Taxonomy (NCBI): domain Eukaryota; kingdom Metazoa; phylum Chordata; class Mammalia; order Carnivora; family Felidae; genus Panthera; species Panthera leo. The sequence continues at coordinate 68,512,838 of NC_056684.1, read as the reverse complement.
CTCATTACGGCCAGATACCACTGCAAACAGGGCATTTGGAAGAACTTTGGAGTTCTAATGCAGTTAAAAGCAAGTAGACTCTTATGTGTGGGTATCAATATGTGACATATTTCCCTGGCTACAGCTATTCAAGTTAAGGGGTGAAGCCACTATACTCCCCCACAAATGCTTCTGGGGTTCCCAGTCTTGAGGTCCATGGGTTACTGCCACACTTTCGGTGCAAGTGCCATTTAAAGATTCAGGCAAATGGGGGTGCCTGGGTGGCTCAGTCAGTTAAGCCTCTGACTGCTGATCTCAGCTCAGGTCATGATCTCACAGCTTGTGATTTTGAGCCCCACGTGGGCTCTGCGTTGACATTGTGGAGCCTGCTTGGAATTCTCTCACCTTCTCTCTCTGCCCCACCCCACTCGTGTTCTCTCTCTTTCAAACTAAATAAATAAACTTAACAAATATATAAAGATTCAGGCAAATAATTAGGAGAGGATATTCCCCCTTCATTTCAATGGCATTGTTGTGAAACCACTGAAGTCAGTATATAAGGACAATAGAATGTCAAATGATCAGCTACGCCTCCCTCACCCCGACACACACACACACACAGGGTTTTGTTTTTTTTTTTATTTCTTATATTCCAAGAATCACCTGTCACTTTTATCTTAAACAGAAAGGTCAATATCCTTTAGAGGTTGGTATAATACTGTTTTAGAAATAGAAAAAAGGGGCGCCTGGGTGGCTCAGTCAGTTAAGTGTCCGACTCTTGATTTCAGCTCAGGTCATGATCTCACCCTCCATGAGATCGAGCCCTATGTAGGGCTCTGTGTTAACAGTGTGGAGCCTGCTTGGGATTTTCTCTCTCTCCCTCTCTCTCTCTCTGCCCTTCCCATGATTTTACTCTCTCTCTCTCTCTCTCTCTCAAAAATAAACACAACTTTTAAAAAATAAATAGAAAAAATGTAGTAGTTTAATATTATGATAAACCCATTCAATAGAATGCTATATAGTCTTTTTAAAATAAATCTACTAACATGAGAAATATCTAACATAAGTTTTAAAAAGTTACAAACTGAGTGTAATATAATTGGATTTTTATTAAGAAATGTCATATGTTAATATATTCAAAGGAAACCGGAGAAATGTACTCCAAAATGCACTTCTATATAAATCCAAACTACGGAGGGGTTGTATGATAAAGGATTTTTACTCTTACATATGGATTTTTGTAATGTTTAAACTTTTGTAAACATAGCACATTAATTTCGCAATTTGAAATTTTTTCAGGGGGGCCTGGGTGGCTCAGTTGGTTAAGCAATAGACTCTTGACCTCAGTTCAGGTCATGATCTCACGGTTCATGAGTTCAAGCCCTGCGTCGGGCTCTGTGCTGACAATGCAGAGCCTGCTTGGGATTCTGTCTCTCCCTCTTTCTCTGCCTCTCGTGTGCACGCGTGCATATGTGCTCTCTCTCCCTCAAAAACAAATAAATATTTTTTATTTTATTTATTTTTTTTTAAATTTTTTTTTATGGTTATTTATTTTTGAGACAGAGAGAGACAGAGCATGAATGGGGGAGGGTCAGAGAGAGGGAGACACAGAATCTGAAACAGGCTCCAGGCTCTGAGCTGTCAGCACAGAGCCCAACGCGGGGCTCGAACTCACGGACCGCGAGATCATGACCTGAGCCGAAGTCGGCCGCTTAACCGACTGAGCCACCCAGGCGCCCCAAATAAATATTTTTTAAAAAAGAAAAATTTTCAATACTAAAAATTGTGTATTTCCTCTTGAATATCATGTGGCCTGAGGCAATAAGGTGCTGGCAATTCAGGGCTGAGTTGTGTTCCCTTCCCCTTCGAGTTCTGCCAGGACCCAGGCTGGGCCCATGCAGGACAGAGAATGAAGTCTGAGGCTCTCTCCTTAGCCCTATGATTGACCTAAGTTACACACCACTTTCTCCTGTGTTCAATCCATATCTAACACTCTGTCATGAAAACATTCACTTTTCCAAGAACCACAGGACTTCTGAGCTGCAAAGAACCTTAGAGGCATCTCACTTAGCCCTCCATTAATTGTAGAAATGCTCCATTGAGTCCCTGGTGGTTATGCCTGGCCTAGACACAGAGACAGCATTGCCTCGTGACAGCCATTATATTCTTAGGAGTTTTTTGATACGTCCAAAAGAAATTCTAAATGCTGCTTAAAAAGTACAGAATAGCCATTCAACGACATCCCAAATAGCCGTTTTAATGCTGTGCCTAGCACAATGCGTATCATGTGGGGTGGCTACTCGATTAATATTCATCGAATGCTGGAATGGATTGCTGAGAGCAGGTAGGTGAAGTCAGCCCTGCTCTTTTACCTGAGTTTGTATCACATATAAACTTGTGAAAAAGCGATGGATTCAAAACCAAGATACACGAGTGCTGTTTCCACTTGTGCTGTTTATCAGCTGTGCAAATTTGGGAAAATTATTTCACATCTTTGAACTCCTCTTTCCGACCAATAAAGGATGGTACATTGCAGCAATAAAATTCTGAGAACAAGCTAGAGCAGCAGGACTTCTGCCATCCCATATGAGTACTCGTGCCTAAGCCCAGGGCTTTTCAATTATACTTATTAAGTGACTTTTATGTTTTGGTCTCTTATTTTATATATCGACTCACATCTCTGTCCCAACCACTTCAGGTCTGTAGTGGCTGGAGATTCAATAATGCAACTGAAAGTAGAATGAGCTGAAAATAGATCCTTTTGTCTAAAAGAAACCATCTTCAAAATGTTTATATTGTTATATTCATCAAGAGTTTTTTCACCCAGAACCAGTCTCTAACAGTCAAATGGAAATATTTGAGAAACATTCTGTAGGCAGTCGCCTTAAGAACCACCTAGAAAAAACACTCTGCCTGAGAAAATAAACACAGTTTTTTTCTATATGAACTGGCTGTTTCCAAAACTTCTTTCAGGAAAAAAAAAAAAGTCCTTTGCTAAGAATTAATACAGAAAACAAGCAAATGAACTGAAAGCTTTATTAGGGAACACCTGCCTGTGTGGATACAGCGATATGGACTTAAACCGTCAACTGGTCAATACTGGAAAATACTTTGCGGTAAGAAATGACCCTTCGTTACTCAAGTCAGTGTTACCAAAACACATTTGTTCAACCATCGGGCAGATTTTGGTGCTAAGTAAAAGCTGTTCAATGAAGACAACAGGGGAGTTTCCTTTTTCAATGCAGGTTTATAGGATGAATTGGAGCTGAGAGCAAAGAGCTTGCGTTCTTTGGCTCACACAGACCGGTAACTTCTCGTTACTCTGCAGTAACGCTGCTTTGCAAAGAGCAACAACAAAAATTCCAGCAAGTGAATGTACGATTTTGAACTTAAGCTTGCAACAGCATTTCAGGACTTTTCCTCCAGTGCGGAAGTTTCTGAATCTTCAAATAAGACTGCCAGAAGCCGCCATCTTTGGAATTCTTAACCTTTCTCCATTCTACTAATCACCGCTCCAAAGCCAGAGAGGGTCAAGAATTACTACTATATAGGAAAACTGCAAGCACCCAAAACATCTTTCTGAATCACTAAGTGGTCAAGCTGTCTGCAATTGGGCTAGATAATCAGCGACCCAAGCAAAAACCTGCTTCCATTCCTGGAATGGATCACCTCTCACTCAGTCCTTAACTTACTTGTTCTGAAAAATGGAATCCAAACAATGGGGACTGAGTATAATAAGGCACGGCAAACTATTCTGAAAATATCAAGATGTGCAGATAGGAAATAATACTAAAGGAAAAGAGATGTTTTTCCACTGATAGGAACAATCTCTTTCTTTGAGACAGTGAAAAATAGGCAAGGGTGATCACAAATCACTCTGGAGATGGAAAGGGCTGGAAAATTCAAAAGATGGGCAAGTGTGAACATCTGGAAAGTCAAATGAGGGATTGGGGGAAGCAATAAATAAACTCTCTTGTGTGATTCAGCAGGAGGTACCACAAAGTAGACAGTACAAAGAGAGACACAAACGGGGGTGTTTTTAGGACTGTAAAAGAGAAAATGAATAAAAGATAAAGGTTTTTATTTTGCATTTGACAACAGAGGGCAGTTGAGGAAAACTGGGAGCCTGTGGGGGGAGCAAAGAGCCACCTCTATGCTTTTAAGGAACTCATAATTTTCAGAGGACCTATGGAAACAGATTCTCTTTACTTACCCCATTACCATGTTGCAAAATACTGTACTCCTAGTAAATACAGGGCCATATATTGGCTCATGGCTGCTTTCTGGTGGTGAGAAGATAAGAAAATCATGCTCCCTGATTCCAATTTCTCATTTCAATTATCAAAAAGAGCTCTGCTGTGAACGTTCATTTCTGTCTTAATTAACTGGAGCAAGACAGAACATTAAAAACAACCAACTCTGTTTTGTTCAAGGCCTTTTATTTACTTCTCCCCCTTTAGAACGTCAGGAGGTGAGAGACTGTACCTAGAAACCTCATCACAGATGGCAATTTGTCCGCCAACATTATCTATAAGGAAGGACCTAGGGGACAGAGTTTGAACAAAACTCCTGAGCTATGAGCTTGATATCAATAAGAAATGCCTTTTTCCTTCAGAAATGATTTTGAGGTTAAGTCTCAGAACATGGCTGTGAAATTCACAGTTCGTTTACAATAGCAATGTGAACCAGAAATCCGAGAAATAAACTCAGGTAGCTGGAGCAAACTATAAACAAACAAACAAACAAACAAATAAATATCATGCAATTCTAAAGAAAAGCATCTTTGTTTCTGGATTTTGAATCCTGGGGAAGGAAAACTCTGAAAGAGGAAAATGATACAAACTGGCTTTAACCACAATAAACAAGATCACTAGTGTGCATGCAACTAGAGACCTGCTTTCCTTGAAAATGACTTATTAAACTATTGCAGGTTATGGAAACTTCACCTGTGAATACATTTTTCACTCCTTGCTCAGTGGATATCAACTGGTTCAAAGCAGATATGCAAAGGACAACTGCCATCCAGGGCTGAGATCTTATAAGAAATTAACACTAAATCCCCATTCAGCTGAGAAGAATGAACCCGTCTCAACTTTCAATAGGCAAACAAATTTCTTTTATGGGTGCAGCGTGCATCGTCTTGTATTTTTTCCCCCCAATTCATAAAACCTGAGTTTTGAGTCCATGCAACAAATCCTTTTCTAAACCCCAGACCAGAGAAACTTACAGCCGGCAGGGGCCAGAAGTCAGTGAAGGCTCCGGGCAGGAGCGCTTATGTAACATATGCCGCCCTTTCTAAATGCTGAAGTAATCCACCCCTGGCAGCTGTGGGGGTCAGCCCTGCTGCTCCACTGAAAAGCAAACATCCTGCCCATCCAGTCCCTTGTCAATTCTCTTACCTCCCCCGCTGAATCAGTTGTTTATCATGCTAAGGAGGTACAGAGCCCCTGGACCGGCCAGGTGAGTGAGTCTTAGACCTAAATTCTTGTTCCAGCACTGCCACTAATTTGCTGCGTGGCTTTGGGCAGATCATCCTGAAACTCCAGTTTCCTCCTCCGAAAAAGTTATGACTCTGGTCTAGAAAGGACTTACAATCCCTTTGAGCTCTAACGTCTTTTTTTTTAAGATTTTATTTAAATTCCACCTTAACATACAGTGTAGTACTTAATTTCAGGTGTACAATATAGTGATTCAACACTTCATACAACACCCGGTGCTCATCACAAGTGCCCTCCTTAATCCCCATCACGTAGTTTTTTAAGATTTGATTTCTAAGTAATCTCTATACCCAATGTGGGGCTCAAACTCAGAACCCCAAGATCAAGAGTCACGTGCTCTTCTGACTGAGCCAGCCAGGTGCCCCCCATCACGTATTTAATCCATCCCCCCTACTACCTCCCCACTGGTAACCATCAGTTTGTTCTCTATAGTTAAGGGCTCTAACATCTTTTGATTTTTTAAAATCCTTTTTGGAGAGAAAGCAGTGACAGGGTTACGGCCCCCCTACAGACTGTGGACATCACACTGAGGAAGTGAAATTCATCACTGGATTCCTTTCAGCATGCTTGGGCTTCCAGTATCAGCCTTTTCAACAGGGTTTCCACAGAGAAGTGAGCTTTAGTGACCTAAAGACATCCCTTCCCTGTGAAAATGCATCCCTTCCTATGCATCTAGGTTGGTACTAGTTATATACCACCTTTAGAATTGAGAAAACAGCCACTCAGATCAATTTCCAGGTTGCATGGTTCAGATGAGGAACCCCATTTGAGAAAGGCTGTAAGATTTTGCCACAGGATCATCATAAAGTGTTAAAGCTAAAAGGGCTGACTAGATCGTGCTTTTCCAATGGTTCTCAAAGTGTGGTCCCCAGAGCAGCAGCAGCACCTAGAAACTTGTTTGCATACCAAGTCTCACTCACCCCAATCCACTGAATCAGAAACTCTGGAGATGGGGCTCAGCATCTGGTTCAAAAAGCCACACAAGTGATTTTAATACATCCTATTGTTTATGGATGTTCTAGCCCTTACACGTTCATTTTCAGTAGAGGACTACAGGAGTGCAGGAAAAGTCACTTGCCCAAGCTCAGACCTCTAGTGTCTTGATTAGAACTCAGACATCATGGGGGTGCCTGGGTGGCTCAGTCAGTTAGGCATCTGACTTTGGCTCAGGTCATGATCTCAGGGTCCATGAGTTCAAGCCCCGCATCGGGCCCCATGCTGACAGCTGGGAGCCTGGAGTCTGGTTCAGATTCTGTGTCTCCCTCTCTCTCTCTGTCCCTCCCCCACTCACATGTGTGTTCTCTCTCTTAAAAACAAATAAGCGTTAAAAAATTTTTTTAAAAAAATACAGAACTCAGATGTCATGGACTGAATTATTTCCTCCCTTCAAATTCATATGCTGAAGACCAAACCCCCAATGTGACTGTATTTGGAGACAGAGCATTAAAGACATCATTAAGATTAAATAAGATCATAGGGGTGGGATCCTAATCCAACATGCCTAGTGTCCTTATAAGAAGAGGAAGAGACACCAGGAATGTGTGCATACAAAGGAAAGGCCATGTGAGGACACAGGAAGGAGATGGCCATCTGCAAGCCCGGGAGAGACGCCTCAGAGAAGCCAAACCTGTCGACACCCTGATCTTGCACTTCTAGCCTCCACAACTGTGAGAAATAAATTTTTGCCATTTCAGCCACCCAGGCTGTGGTATTTTATAGCCCTGGCAGACCATTACATCAGATCTTCTGACTCTCTGGACAGGAATATTTTATTTTAATTAAGTGAGTTTCGAATTCTGAAACAAGCCTCCAACACCTAAAGAAACAAGTGAACCTCCAGGAGGGGCTGGCTGTCCCGTCGGCTCAAGCCCCTGACGACGTGCACAGGTCAGACACCGCTCAGAAGGTAAGTTCTCTGAAGCTGCAGCTTGTATAATGGTTTTGCCATGGTGATGTGAGAGCCTTCATAATAAGGGTTCAAATGAGCCACTAAATGGGAGGAAGCTAAGGAAGACTGAGTAACACAGAGCGAGTATTGTTTGTCTTTCCAGAAGAACAGCCAGTAGTCCTGGGATGGGTCTCTAGGAAGGGCAGTGGCCAAATGCTCTCTGGACAGACCCACTCTGGATAAAAGGGCTTCAAACATACCTCAAGCCCAACCTGTCATCTTTCTTTCCTCTTCTCCATTGGGCCACAAAAACAGTCCACCTCTGGTGCTCTGTGGCTCAGATAATCCCTCTGATTATGCTGCCTGGAATCCCTGAGGTCACCTTTGACTTTTATTATTTAAGTTTTTGTTAATGTTTATTTATTTAGTTTTGACAGAGACAGAGAGAGAGTTGGGGAGGAGCAGAGAGAGAGGGAGACAGAGAATCCCAAGCAGGCTCCAGGCTGTCAGCACAGAGCCAGATGCGGGGCTCCATCTCACAAACTGTGAGATCATGACCTGAGCCGAAATCAAGAGTCAGATGCTTAACTGATTGAGCCACCTACCTTTGACTTTCTTTTATTCCCTCATCTCCCATCCATCAGATAGAACCCAGTCCTGTTCATTCGGTCTCTAAGGTACCTTTCAAGTCCTCTGTCTCTTCTCTACCTGATTGCCACTATTTTCTATGACACTTGTATCATCTCTTACCTGGACTAAACCAGAAGGCTTATCACCAGTCCTCTGGTCACTGGCCTCACTCTTGCAAAATCCTCTCCAAAATACGGTCATAAATCTTCCCTTCAAAGATCTCAGACAAGGCTCTTCCTGGTCTTATCTGCCCTTCCAGTCTGGCCCTCGGCCACACCCCAGCAGCTCTACAGACTGACCGGCAGCATGCTTCTCCAGTCCTGGCCTTGGCCTGCTCCTTCACCCAGGAAGCCCTCTTCCCCCAGCTCCCCTCCTCCATCTGCCAGAGGTAGTGGCCATCCTTACTTTGCCGGTGTTCCAGTCAGTCTCTTGCTTTCCTTTATTGTTGTGCTACCTGCATATGTACCCATAAATAATATTGTTTAGTTTTGCTTGTTTTTAAGAGAAACCAAATGTTTGTAGGTTTTAAAGACTTCCTTTTTTTCACCATTATGTTCACATTTACTCACATTGTTGCAGGTAACTATAGGTAATTCATTTCACTGTTCTCTACAAATGTATACGAATATACATATGGTAAGCACACGTTTTCATTCTATTGTTGACGGATGTGTGGGTTGTTTGCAGTTGCTTTGTATTATGAACATGCTTGGACACATGAGTCCACGCATGAGTGCAGAGGCTGTACCTAGATGATCTGCTGTGCCCCAGGGTATGTGTACTTTCAACTGTCCCATGTTAACAGGCAATGCTAGGTTGTTTTCCAAAGCAGCTATACCAACAGACAGTCATGATGTGCTAACTTTTTTATGGATCAATAAATTCAGTCTGAAGATATTTTGCTTAGGATTTTGCATCTATACTGAAAGGTGAACTTGGTAGTTTTCCTTTCTTAAATAATCTTTGACTGGGGCGCCTGGGTGGCGCAGTCGGTTAAGCGTCCGACTTCAGCCAGGTCACGATCTCACGGTCCGTGAGTTCGAGCCCCGCGTCAGGCTCTGGGCTGATGGCTCAGAGCCTGGAGCCTGTTTCCGATTCTGTGTCTCCCTCTCTCTGTCCCTCCCCCGTTCATGCTCTGTCTCTCTCTGTCCCAAAAAATAAAATAAAACGTGGAAAAAAAAAAAAAAAAACTGTCAGTTAAAAATAATCTTTGACTGATTTTGGTGGAAAGGTGGTACTGGCCTCATATATCCACTGGGGAGCATTTCTACTCTTCATGCTCTTTTATTTTATTTTATTTATTTATTTATTGAGAGAGAGAGAGAGACAGAGACAGAGTGTGAGCAGGGGAGGAACAGAGAGACAGGGAGACACAGAATCTGAAGCAGGCTCCAGGCTCCAAGGTGTCAGCATGGAGGCCGACTCAAGGCTCAAACTCACAAACCACAAAATCATGACCTGAGCTGAAGTCGGACACTTAACTGAGTAAGCCACCCAGGCGCCCCTCTTCATGCTCTTTTAAAAGACTTTGCAAGATTACAATAATTAGTTGTTTGATTTGTTTGTAATTGTTGTAGAATTTGCCTACAAAAATTACCTAAACCCTGGGTCTTTAGAAGAAATTTTTTAATACACTGATTCATTTCATTTAATAGTTTACAGAAGCAACCGAATTTTCTTTTTCTTCTTGAATCAGTTTGGACAATTTACACTCTGTTAAGAATTTGACCTAGCACCTAAGTTTTCAAAATTCTTGGCACAAAGTGGTTCATAATTTCTTATCTTTTAAATCCTGCCATATCAGAGATTCAGTAGTGATGTTTCTCATATTGTTTACTCATGCCTTCTCTTCTGTGTTACAACAGTCTTTCCGGATGGTGAGAAGCCTCATTATCAGTATTGCAACACAAGCTTCATGTGCATTCTTAGATTCTCTTGACCAGGTTTCTCTCTCTGGCTCTTACACACAGCCCACCTATGCTGGATACCAACCCCCTCCCCTGTCAAACCCAGATGACGGCCGAGCGAATGTGCTGATGGGCAACATGCTCCACCCTTGGACCGTTCACTGAGCTTCTGCTACTCTTTTTTAATCTCTCCTGGCCCTGGGCTTGTACCTCCCAAATACAAAAGTACTAGAGACCTCAGACCTTACCCAAGGTTCTGCTTTCCAGAGCACCCAGACTAAAACAGTCTTTTAAAATAATCAGATTTTGGCTTTGTTTTACAGATTATTTATTTCTGCTCTTCTCTTTATCATTTCCTTCCTCTTCCTTTTGCTAGGTTTATTCTGCTTTTTTGTTTTGTAAGCTCTTAAGTGAGATGATTAGTCATTTATCACAACCATGTTCTTCTTCTAGTATCAGTCATTAAGGCAGAGGTCAGCAAACCAAAAGTGGCCCAAGAGTTTTTTGTAAGTAAAGTTTTATTAGAGCACGGTCACAGCCATTCGTTTTCATATTGTCCACGGCTGCTTTTGTGCTACAGGAGCAAAGCTGAGTTTTGGTGCCACGGTTGTGATGGTAAATAGTGACATTTTACTATTCCTTTACAGAAAAAGTTTGCTAGCCTCTGCTTGAAGGATATAGATTCTTCTCTAAGCATTGCTTAAGTTGTACCCCATGAATTTTGCTGTTAGTATTTTCATAACTCTTCTGAACTTAGTGTTTTCTCAGATCCAGTATGATTTCTTTGATTCACAGGTCATTTAGAAAGTGTGTTCCTTAAATTTCCAAACATATGGGTTTTTTTCAAGGTCATCTTTTGGTGACTGATTTCTAATCCAAATTGTTCTCTGATGAGAGAGTAGCTTTGTATGATACTGATTTTCTAAAATTTTTAGAAATTTTTACTCCTGGTCTAGTACATGATCACCTTTGAAATTTTTTAACGTGTGCTTGAAAATAATATGTATTCTGTAGTTGTTGGATGTAGTGTCTTATTACTTGTATCTTTCAAATCTTTTAGATTCTTACTAATTGCTTAATCAATGAATTATCGAGAAAAGTGTTAAAGTCTTCTAGTAGATTTATCAGTTTCCCCTGTAGTCAGACCATTTTGGCTTTATTAATACACCAATGAAATCTTTTACAACTTCCAGGTGAACTGATTTCATATGAAGATAAGCAGTGTCACTATTCATTTTGTATAATATTTTTTAAAGTTTATTTTGAGAGAGAGAGAGAGGGAGGAAGAAGGGGTAGAGAAAAGGAGAGACAGAATCTGAAGCAGACCCCCCACTGTCAGTGCAGAGCCTGACACACGGCTCGAAATCACAAACCTTGAGATCATGATCTAAGTAGAGATCAAGAGTTGGACACTTACTCAAGGAGCTACTCAGGTGCCCCTCATTTCTGATAATATTTTTGTTTAAACTGTTTCTGTGTCTTAAGTATGTCTCTCATAAATTGTATATAATTGAGTTTTTGTTTTTGATTATGTATCTCTCTGAGAATCTCTGACTTTAACTGGATGGTAAGGCCATTTGATTGATTGTAACTATTGCTAGATCTGGATTATTTTGAGCATCTGATTTTGTATTTCTAATTTGTCTTCTTTTAGATTGACTGACATTTTCCCCACTATATTTTTTTTCTTCTTTCACAGAGGTTTTCTTTCCTTTATTTGGAGGCAAATTTAGGAATTTTAACTTGCATATTTAACTGAAAATGTAAAATTAATACCTTTACCCTCCTACAAGAATAAAAGGATGAATTCTTTATCATCAATCACCTCCTTCCTGATTTATATGCTATTATTGTTCAAAATTTTGGATACATATCAAGTTGGAATCAGAAAACTTAATGTTATTGTTTCACACAGACTTGCTCACCATTTTTCTTTGTTTTAGTTTCATTTTGTTTTTCTCACCATTTCTTCTTTCTTCTCAGACCCTCCTTCTGGAATCATTTTTATTTCTCATACCACACATCCTTTAGTTAAGTCCTGTTGGTGGCAAACTTTCTTAGAGTTGTTTTGTCTATAGAGGTTTTTATTTAGTCTTTGTTCTTGAAAGATCACTTCACCGGACATCTTATTTTTGGCACTCAATATGTAAATATAAATGTATGTTGTATACGTGTTTTTTCATAGCAGAATTATTTAGGTATATAGGTATTCAAAATTACATAATTACTATATTTAACGTATAAATATATATTGTCTGTGTGTATTTTTTGTAACAGAAAAATAGCTAGAAGCATTGTCATCACTAGGTGAATCAAGGAAACTACGAGTCTGTTTCTAATTTGCTACCAACTAGTTAAACTATTAAGAGTCTATTTTATTTTCTAGTTAAGAGTCTATTTCTAATTTGCTACCAAAAATTACTTAATTAAACCAGACTATGCTTCAGTACATCTTCCTAAATGTGGAATTAGCTAATGATCTACTTTATAAGAACATCAGCAAATTAAAACAGCTATAAGATAAGAGGTGAGATGAATTTCAGGACAGGTTACTTTGCCTTAACTGTATGAAGGTACATAAGGTCCTAAGCATCAAGAATATCTGTGTGTATGTGCATTTTCAGTAAACATTTTATTGCATTTTATTTATTTGAGTTAGGGGACAACCCAATGTGACACCAGTCTCAAGAACATTATAAAACATATTTGAAGGAGAGTGAATCAATTTTAAAAGATTATTCTTCCAAAGGTTCCAAAGTGTGTATGTCTAGAAAAAAAAAATTAACTCTAATGTATTAAAAAAAAAATGCAGTAGGATAAAGAGGCTGAAAACCTTGAACACCAGCCTTTATTTTTTTTTTCAACGTTTTTTTTGTTTTTTTTTTTGTTTTTTTTTTTTTTATTTTATTTTTGGGACAGAGAGAGACAGAGCATGAACGGGGGAGGGGCAGAGAGAGAGGGAGACACAGAATCGGAAACAGGCTCCAGGCTCCGAGCCATCAGCCCAGAGCCTGACGCGGGGCTCGAACTCACGGACCGCGAGATCGTGACCTGGCTGAAGTCGGACTCTTAACCGACTGCGCCACCCAGGCGCCCCAAACACCAACCTTTAAAATAGGTTCTCTCAACTCTTCTCATAAAACTTCAAAAGTCTCTGTCACTTAAGTGCTCTGCTCCTGGGAGGGCAGGTGCCCGGAACGGAGGTGAGGTCTCTGCCATTATAGAAGACTGGTGAATCTGAATGCACTAAATCAAATGTACCCTCCTCTACCCAAAATAAAGCCAAAACCCAAACAGGCATATTAAAGCACAAAGATGCCATAAAAGACCCTGAATAGCCAAAGCAATGTTGAGAAAGAAGAACAAAACTGGAGGCAACATGCTTTCTGTTTTCAACCTACATTACAAAGCTACAGTAATTAAAACATAAAAAACAAACACACAGATCAATGGAACAGAATGGAGGGCCCAGAAGAAAACCCATACATATACAGTCAATTAATTTATGACAAAGGAGCCAAGACTATATAATGGGGAAAGGACAGTCTCTTCGATAAATGGTGTTGGAAAACTGGACAACCACATGCAAAAGAAGGAAACTGGACCACAGTCTCACACCATACACAAAAAAATTAACTCAAAATGGATTAAAGACTTGAACTTAATACCTAAAGCCATAAAACTCCTAGAAGAAAACACAGGCAGTAAGTTATTTGACATAGGTCTTGGCAATGATTTTCTGAATCTGACACAAAGTAAAAGCAGTAAAAGCAAAAATAAACAAGTGGGACTACATCAAACTAAAAAGCTCCCACACAGCAAAGGAAATCATCAACAAAAAGAAAAGGCACCGTGCAGAATGACAGAAAATATTTATAAATCACATATCTGATAAGGGGCTAATATCTAAAATATATACAGAACCCACACAACTCGACAGAAAAAAAAATCTGATTAAAGAAGGGCAGAAGATCAGAATAAAAAAAAAGACTACCATTTGTCAAACTGTAAGAAACAGATACTGTTGTGATGGCAAAATATTTTGATGTTAAGGAATATTGAGAATATTCAGAGCTGGAGAGCAAGCATTTATGAGTGTGGCTCCAGCTTCTAATATACAATGCATGCTCTGCTTCTGATCAAAATGCACCAAAGTGGAATACTTCTACACTAAAATGAAAGAGCCTGATGCAAATGTCCTCTCAGAAACATCAATTTCCTTTTGTCATCATCAATTCTTCACTCATCAAACAGCTTAATGAATTTTAAAACCCTGCATATATAATAGTTTGAGCCAAGTACATTCTCCCGGTAAATTTGAAGCCTGACTTTGTAGTTTTTATATAAATCTTTTGGAACTTTTATTAGCATCACTCATGTCCCTCAGTGAGTGACTTCCCTGGGGACATAAAAATGTTAGTTTCTTAGGGGGTGAAGTTCAATATTTGATGCTGACCCATTCATGGAAATCGAGTCTAGAATTATATAACAGCTCTTACCGCTAGAGAAAAAAAATTTACCATCCCATGAGCTTGACACATCTTCCAGAAATCTCTAAGTCAAGGGGAGGGAGTGGGCATGGGAAAGAGGAGGAGGCAGGAGACCACCTCTGAGCTTGTAGAGCAGATCTGGTAGGCAGCTACACAAAGCCAATTCAGGGAACAACTGGGACTGCTCTGACCTTGTGTGTCCTTTCATGGAGCCCTGCTGGCCTACATGGTTATTCCAGGGCTAAACTCTACCTGTACTTACAGATATTTCCAGAGAAAGATTGGAAGAAGAAAGCTAGAAATGAGGGAGAAGCATCTGAAAACAAGGGAGAGAGAGAGAGAAAAAAATGTAAAATAAGCGACCAAGGGATGAAGGGAGAGAGAATATGTAAGCATGAGAAGGAGGAGGGAAAAAAAGCAGTCTTATGGGGTTAGATGTATTTGAATGGATGCCAGATCTTAGTTTATAAAAAGCTGTAAAGCGATTCAGGCATTGGAATGGCAACATTAGATCCACAAACCAAAGTCCAAGATGACAATTACACCTCTGTAACATCTGGAAAAGAAGGCTACAGATTAATCTTAACTGAAACATGGGAAATAGGTTTACTCATAACCACATATATGCAATGTCCCCAAAACTACAATGAAGCTCTTGATGAAAGCAAAGAGAATATTATCTGGGGCATTCACTTCAAGGACCCCATATAGAGTAGTGAGAGAGAGGGCTCACCTGAAGGTGAAGTATAGGACCTGAGATCTGAAGAAAGGAATGTAAGAAGGGATAACTGAGGACTGGGAACAAAAAAGATGCTATGGGGGATGGCCCTCTTCATTAAGCAGATCTACAAGGGAACAATGGTAAGTCTGAAAAGAGATAGAAGAAACATCCTAGAAAGGTAAGTGCAGTTGTGGACAGAGCTGTGATCACACCCCACACAGGGAAATTGATGATACCACACAGGTGGACACCAGAGGTGGAGTTTAGTTAAAACACAAGGTATCAGATTTCACATAAACTTAGGTTTCCTCCTGTTTTCTCCATTCTGCTTTATTAGGTTGTTCTATAAAGGTTTATTCAGAACATGCCATAGGCTGTGCTATGTTGGCCATTAGAGATACACCAGAAATAACAATAAAAACCCCAAATCCCTGAGTTTATGGAAAAAGACTCAGTTCCATCAGAAGTTCACACTGTCTAGATGAATGGATAAAAAAGATGTGGTGTGTGTTATGTGTGTGTGTGTGTATATACAATCATTCAAGAAATCACTGTGCCACTGTGTATGTGAAGCAGCACTGATTGGAATCCTGAGAAATCAAACTAACTAAATAAAGAAGACCTTGCACCCTGAGAGCTATTCAGTCTTGTGGAGAAAGGGAGATTTATGTACCACAAAACAAAATTTGCACAATATGATCAAGTACCAGATTATTTAGTTCAGACCACAATAATTATCAATTATTTTGCAGTCATGCTCCTCACTAAACTTCTAGCAAAATTTTAAACAAATAATCTAAATGTGCTGATTTGAATTCTATCTTCTGTTTCTCCTCAGTATTGGATGTGACCAAATGGTAAGTCACAAAAGGGCAAGAACCAGGGTAGTAAGGTCTGTAATGTCTATTCAAGAAAGCGTTGCACCATATTACCACTGTGCCTTTAGGGGGCTTATGTGCTCCACGGACAAGCCATGGCCTTTGGCAGGAATGCAGGGGCCAAAGTTTAACAGTCTGAGGTATAAGGGACACCGCTGATACTTAACAACCACAGTCCTCCATAAAGCCTTTAAGTGCCCTTCAGGGCTAATCAGTTTCTATTTTCTAGATGTTCCTGAAGTACCTATTTCTTTTAATGTCACCACAAACCACCTGGCCTGAGGCAAAGTAAATCACCTTTTGTAGCTGCGGAATAGTCCTCATCCCATGAAGACAGGTTTAGGTGCAACATGAGACCCTTCTTTATTTCCATTCTGGGGCCAGGCCCGTTTCCCATCAGTGGATGTTCTGCCTCACCAATGGTCTCACGCATCTGGGGTCTAGTCTGCAAACATGCAGTTGCTTAAGTGGCCTGTGTTTGTCCTTAAAGGGCCACCTAGATTCTCAAATCATCAGACATGCAACTGTGAACTGAAAAAAAACAATGCAAAAGCATCCTTACAGAACCTATATATCCTACTTTACCAAAACCTTGCTGCACTAAATTAACATAAGCATATCTTTGGAAATCTTTAGGATAAATTATATGTACGTTAGCTAGCTCTCCATTACCTAAAGAAAAAAGGCCAGATCATCTTGACTTGCTCCCAAGAAAGTTTTCCAGTCTCATCTCCCAAAAGCCTTCCATGTAACCCCTATGTTCCAGCCTTTATAGTTCCCTGAACATGTCACAGACTCTCACACACTGGGTTTTACTTTATGATGATCCTTGTATCTGAAATGCCCTTTTAACTACATTTCCCATCTACCAACACCTTATAGAACCCACCCAGTTCAAGTGCTCCCTATTTTCAAATTTTCCTTGACTCCTAGTCAAAATTAACTATCCCTTCCAGGGTTTGTAACTTTTACCTTTATTTAACACATCCTTTGTCCTATTTTACTGTTAATTCTTTAGATGTCCAAACTGCCCTATTACACTTGAAGATCCTTGAGAAGAGGACTGTGTCTTTAATTCACCTTAAATCTTCTCCAGCCCCTAGCATGTGTCTTTCACATAGTAAGCACTCAACAAATGCCTGTTGGGTAAAGGAATGAATGGATAACACATAGGATCTCAGTTTCCTAAAACAAAAATTCATAGATGATTGTCACGGGTCCCTATCTAGCTATAAATGTCTCATGATTCTGTTAGAAAGGGATTAGCTCTGATTTAGCTCAGATTTCAGACACTGAAAAACAAAACAAAACAAAACAAAACAAATAGTCCTCAATACACTCATATAAAGAAAGAAAGAGGAACCTCATCACAGTCCTATTCGGGACCTACAGAAGGAAATTTCCAAAGAAGGTCCAGAAGGAGGTTTTAAAGGAGGACAAGCACTAAGAAGAAACAGGGATAATAAAAAGTAAAAACAAGATGAGCGACATGAAAGTCATAAAGTACAAAGCCAAACAAAAATCAATCTTGAGTTATCCAGTAATTTGAACTAGTAATAAAATGACTTTCTTTCATCTGCAGATGTTAACACTGGCTAAGTTTTGCTTTAAATCTGCAGGTTCACATGCCAGTAGAGGAAGCTGGTATGTGCTGTTGATAGCACTCAAGAATCTCACAGAAATAAAGGGGCATATGGAGTGGTTACTGGTCTGTACCTGGTACAGATTAGAGATTTTAAAACATAACAAATCTTTCCTAAGGTGGAAAAACATCAAAATAACCTCTTGTTTCTCAAATAAGCATCATTTTGCAAACATCTAGAAACACAAAAACTACAAAAATATCAATAATTAGCAAATTGGCATCAAAGATATATAGAGCACATATGTGTTTCACATGTATGGCGTCATCCCATATCCACTTTCTATTTCCAGAAGGACCTAGAAATGTCCCATGTGTATGTTTGGTCCTGAGAGTCAGGCACACATGTGTGTGATGGCAGGGCCATTCTTATTTCTCAGTGTTCATGGGCTGACTTCATATGAGCCACTGAGGTCAGAAACTGAGACATTAGTCCCCGTATCCCCAAGCCTGGATGATTCCATGGTAACATTGGGTTTATTTTCATGATGACACACATTTTGCCTACATCAGTGTAGAATCACTCCTCTTTAATGAAACACACTGAGTTCCATCTAAGATACTGGCATCTACAAAATAACAATGGGGTGAAACTTATGAAATTAGTGATGCTTAGCCTCTTTCTCCTTATATTTATCCTTTAGGTGCCTTTTTTTTTTTTTTAAATGTATCCTCCCTTTTTCTATTTCTCTAGGAAATCCAAAGTTACCTACCGGGTACTGAACCTGCCAGTGCCCTGGTGACCATTGCTTATCTTTCAACCCTGAATGCCACATTACCAGATCAAGGTGTTATTCCTGGACAACTTGATAATCCAGGAGCACATACAGCAACATCTAAATCCACTCCCCCACCCCCAGACAATATGTTTGCCTTGGAGATAATGCCTTAATCTCCAGGAGTATTTTGAATGTCAGGGATTCCATGTACCTTGTCATATGTTGAGAAGGATGTCTGGAGCAAAAGGACCATATTTTCCCCAATGACATATTATATACCGAACTTATGAGCTAGAGAGAGGTTAACCCTAAATTTCTTTGACTCTACAACCCCAGTAAACCTGCTTTTTAAAAAAATTTTAAGTCTATTTATATATTTATTTTGAGAGAGAGAGAGAGAGAGAGAGAGAGAGAGAACAGGGGAGGGGCAGAGATAGAGGGAGAGAGAATCCCAAGCAGGCTCCATGCTGTCAGCACAGAGCCCTTCGCAAGGCTCGAACCCACGAACTGTGAGATCATGACCTGAGCTAAAACCGAGAGTCAGACACTTAACCAACTGAGCCACCCAGGTGCCTCTAGTGAACCTGCTTTTTAATTTTCATTTGATTTTAGCAGTTTAGACTAGACCTAGGAGCCTCCCTGGCTTTGTGAGTTATTTGCCTTCCTATGTGTATTCTGAAGGCCTCATCAGGACATGACCATGAATACCATGCACTTAGCACAACCTGAGACCAGAGCAAAACCTGGGGATCAGTCAACATATTTGCCATCATCTACCGAACAGCTGGGGGTCAGGCGCAGGTTCCTGTTTTTCATTAAAAGCGAGACTTGGGACTGCAACCTTTTCATTCACGTGTTCAGAAAATCAAGCAGAAACACGTGCACACCCACAGGTTTTCATTTGGCTAAGTCTTCCGAAGAGCAGGTGGAAGAGCTATTTCTATTTTTTCCAATTAATTGAGTTAGAAATTGTAGTAAACAAACAGTTTTAAGCGCATCTTCTACCCCCCCAACAATTCCCCTATCATGAAAGAGCAGCTGCTACGGGATCCCAGGTGGCTGGTTGAAGCAGTGGCTGAGCACGGGTGCCGGGGCCATGGCAAAGGGAGTCCCAGCCACTGGGCAGTAGGACCTACCATTAAAATACACACTATGTCAAATCGCAGAGTATAGCACGGAAAACAAAATACGCACAGTATGAGTAGGTTCTGTGCTCATGACAGTTCCACAAACATCACCATATTTAACTATCTCAACAGCTCTGTGAGAAGCTAGTAATATCCCCATTTTAGAGATGAAGAAACTGTCCTGACAGTTTAATAGCTTATAAATGACAAATATAGAATTCACATCATGATCTCACTCTGAGCTCTTAACCACTCTCTTAACAGACACTACAGGTGGCAATCTAAAAATGGTATGTGGTACCAGAGAAACCATCAAGTTTAGGGTCAGTAAGAAGAAAGAAAGAACTATGATACTCAGTTCTTTTTTAATCTTTTTTTTTTTAAAAGATTGATCTGGCTAGGCACAATTTATACTAATTATAGTCATTTATGTGAATTGTACAATTATGCCTAATTATGAGCCAGTACAATAATATTTATGTATAAAATTAAATAATTCACAACTTTGATCTTAAATTTATTTGATTATAATAGTGAGCTCTATATATACATAATCAGACTTCACCGTTGCCCAGTTTTTAATATGCACGTGCAACATCTTTACAGCGTTTTATATTTTATAAAGTATGATTTCTGAGGACATCGTCAAGTGCCAGACATTATCAGATTTTACAAGGAAGGAGGCAGCGAATAGTAATAAAATATGGCCTTGCTCTGGAGAATCTTGGAGTCTGGTCATTTCATCCTGACCCCTCCCTGAGAATTAGTTATGATTTCTACCATTCTATATATTAAAAAACTGAGGCTGGAGTATATGAAATAGATCATCCATACAATTTAGTTTTTATTCACAACTAAAAAAGTGAAATATATTGCTGTTCAAACACCATGATTAAACACCAAGAACAATCGCTTCCTTACTTTAAGGAAATCAAAAGCCCAACCATTCTCTATTATTTGGGGAAATGTTGCTTTAATTCTTTTAATTAAATTTCCCAACTACTTCGCCCAGTTGTTTTCAGTTAAGTTTTCAGATCTTCTTTTTGAGTGAAAACAAAGAGCCAACTAGGGTGATATTATCTAGTCAAAACGAAGGTGCCATTAGCCAGCCCATGTGCGTAGACATCCTATACACCTGTCACTGACAAGAAGTAGAGTATTTTAACCAGGTAAACATATACTCTCATCCAGGGACAGGAAAACTGTTAATAGGGATTACATAGCCAACATTATCCAATTTAATTCCATGGAAAGCAGAGAAAGAAAAGATGGGAATAATGTTTGATAGGAAAGGTGAGAAGCAGATGATTGGACCACTCCCCATAACAGGACCCTCCAGAGAAGAGGACACCAAAGGATGTAATAAGAATCAAGCTTTACTTTAGGTTCATGCTTTGCATCCTTAGTCACGAGAAGGGATCGAGAAGGTGCATAGCCAGATCCTTATAGTGGGATGACCTTGTATTGCTAAAAATACAGTGAATTCTCAGAAAGGCGTATTTCCACATTTAAAACATACGTTGAAGAAAAAAATCTCCCCAAACCAAGGATGAGTTGTCTGTGTTTAGGAGTCTCCAAAAATCATGTTGCCCATTCACTTGTAACAAGAGGCTTTGCAAAGTGGGCACTTAAGAAATGACCCATCCATCTGTGCTCCTGAGGTCATGTCCATTCCAGGTTCACTGCTAGTCACAAGGCCTGATCATATTATAGGTAAGCAGAATGCCAGGAATCAAGACCACAGAATGATCACAGGGCATTGTCCTTTTGTACTTTTCAACTCTAAGATGAACGTGCAATGGGAGCCTGAGTGGCTCAGTCGGTTGAGCGTCCGACTTCAGCTCAGGTCATGATCTCACAGTTCATGAGTTTGAGCCCCACATCGGGCTCTGGGCTGACAGCTCAGAGCCTGGAGCCTGCTTCGGATTCTGTGTCTCCCTCTCTCTCTGCCCCTCCCCCACTTGTGCTCTGTCTCCGTCTCTCAAAAATGAATAAACGTTAAAAAAAAATTTTTTTTATTTTTTTTTAACGTTTATTTATTTTTGAGACAGAGAGAGATAGAGCGTGAACAGGGCAGGGGCAGAGAGAGAGGGAGACACAGAATCCGAAACAGGCTCCAGGCTCTGAGCTGTCAGCACAGAGCCCGACGCGGGGCTCGAACTCACAGACCGTGAGATCATGACCTGAGCCGAAGTCGGACGCTTAACCGGCTGAGCCACCCAGGCGCCCCTAAAAAAAATTTTTTTTTAATAAAATGAACATGCAATGACATTTGGAATAGCTAGTATGCCTAATGTCAATGCTGATGCTGTTTGTTGGGACAGTATTAGTAGCTAATATTTGTTGAGGACTTATTAGATGCTGGGCACTCTTCCAGGCACCTAACACAGATTAACACATTTAATCCCCACAACAACCGTCTGGGACAGACACTATTATCACTCACATTTAACACATGAGGAAACAGGCACAGAAGTTACGAAACTCCCCAAGGTCACACATTTTAGTAAGAGTTATTTTAGGACCATGGAGTTACAGAAAACTTAAATTAATTGTTATACATTGATCTGAAATGACTGATACCCTTGCTACCTCAAAACAAGACTGAGCCCCCTCGTGACCTCCAGCAATGGAGGCAATAAACGTTAAGATATCTTTCTTATTCATCTATGTAAAGGCCAGCAACGTGGTCAGGGCCAGTGAGTAGCTGGTCAATAAACATCGAGGGGATACCCTGCTTACTTCAAATTTCATGATATCTATATCCATGTGATCATTTTAAAGGGTTTTTAAAGGCTAGCACAATCTGAATTCATTTTGATGATCAAGTCTATCATTTATTAAGCCTCTTAATTTATCTTCCTGCCCATCTGTCTTTTATGCACTGTGATAAATGATACACTGTCTTTTATGTTGACATTCTCATCCAAGGACCTTGATGTGTATTGTGAGCCTCATCCTACTCATAAAAATATTCATGCATCCTGGGCAGCTTATGCACTTAAAATGTGAGGGTTCATCCATGCCTGCAAGCTGGCGAGCAGCTCACAATCCTGCTGCAGGGGTATTTTGCTTGGCTGGAAGTGTTCAAGAATTTTTTACCTGAATGTGTACATCAGGCCCACCTCTCTTTGCAAATAAAGCCTGATTCATATATTTAGTTACCTACCTGGCCCCCAAAGTGTTTAAGTTTGTGATGTTAAGATACTTGGGGATTCAGAACAGACTGAATTTAAAGCCCTTGTATTCCTGGAGTGTATAGTCTATGGCTCCCACTTTAGGTTGATAGGAACCTTTTAAGGTAATTGGGCAACAAGGCAACTTTCATTCCAAGCCACTCCCTCCATATATACATACCTCATTTTCCTAGAGGAGACCCAGAGTCCCTTCAATCCTATTTTCAAGGCATCCCTGAGATATAGTCATTATCACCATGCCTTGATAAATGGATGAACTAAAACCCAGGGAAGGGCAGACAATCCTACAGCATCTGGTGACAGAAATGCCACCAAATAGAGCAAATGCTTTAGCTCTGAGTTTACCCACTGGACCGCGGTGTACTCTGTTATGTTTTTCATCTTAAAATTCCTTTTGCAAAGAAATGAGATTCGTTCAAGATACTGCTATGGTTTATTCTTGGACTCCCCTTTTCTGGCCAGCCTAGACAGAAGAGAGGTCGACTTGAGGGTGGATCACTGCTATAGTTCAGAACAACAGCCACGTGTCCTGAATGACAGACAATGATGATCACAGACAGATGCAAGGGCTCATAAGGGGCTTACACTCCTCCAGGAGTAGCTGCTCTATTTTGACTTGACCTTCAGGATTCAGCTCTTGGTTCAATGTGCAGTTGTGGCCCACTGGATCCCCTGCATTGTTTTAGCATTATTTAAAGTCTGGATCTGGTCCACAGCATAGAGTACAGCTGTCCCAATTGATACTTCTTACAGCGTGCACATTTATGTGCCAGGGATGGAGAACTTTCCATTTCTTCCCGTAGTCCCATTGACTAGCTCTCTCTGCTCAAGCCCATTAGAGAACTCAACTGTGAAATTATCAGAGACGAAATGCCAGGCCCTGCCACTGGTCTGTTGAGAAGCATGGACCTTCCAGGAAGAGCCTTTTCTATTTGCTCTTACTGGGAGACAGGCAGCTCTCCTTGGCATCCTCCCTTTTTTGCAGTAGGAACTGGTCTAAGTTGGTTTCAGGAATTCTGCAGCATTTCCTTGGGATAATGATGAGCAACCTATCAACAAACACGATCATGGATAATGGACTTTTGTCCCTTGAATGCTTTTCTACTTCAGGATGGCAGCACCTTAGCTCTCACCTTGATGGAGAGTCACCTCATAAAAATCTGAGACTTTCTTATTCTAACCATTGCCTCTGATTCTGAACTATGAAAAACAAAGTATTTCGTACACCAGTCCTGGTTGCAAGTAGTGCTCTCTCCAATGCCTAGCCTGAGGTTGGTCACTTTGTCTCCTGTAACTCAAAGCTTCCTCTCCTCTGATCAGAAGCCATAAGTGGATAAAGAGGAGCGTTTCTGTGCTGGCAGCACCTTAGCTCTCACCTTGATGGAGAGTCACCTCATAAAAATCTGAGACTTTCTTATTCTAACCATTGCCTCTGATTCTGAACTATGAAAAACAAAGTATTTCGTACACCAGTCCTGGTTGCAAGTAGTGCTCTCTCCAATGCCTAGCCTGAGGTTGGTCACTTTGTCTCCTGTAACTCAAAGCTTCCTCTCCTCTGATCAGAAGCCATAAGTGGATAAAGAGGAGCGTTTCTGTGCCAGCAGCCCCAGAGTCCAGACTCCTGTGCCCTAATGCTTCCTCTGCCTACTCAGGGCTTCCCAAGACCCAGTGCATGTTCACTCAGGCTTGTCCCTCTCAGTAATGTTCCCAGACGCTCTCATCTTTCACTGATCCAATTCCCATTCCTTCAGGAACTGGCTCTGCTTGGCTGTTAACGATGCTAATCATTAATGGCACCCGCTGAGCTCACAATTTTGCATTTCAGTATTTTGATAGAGGGCATTTCTTGAGTGAATGCCTCATTCCAAAGACAGACTAGGAAAGCAAGCCTTCTGTACGTGGGTCATGTCCACACTGACACCAACCCAGATTTTCAGTCTCGCGCTTCCTCTAAAACTGTGCTGCCTTGCTCATCACGCTGGTTGGTTCCTGCAGCATAAAACCACACATAAACGGAACTCCGTAGAAAAACTGTTGATGGCCTGCGAGATTCTGCACAGGCAGCAGCTGCTCTGTCTCCAGAGCTTTCTCCTGACTCCTCTGTACTCCTCAAGTAAGCAGCAGCAAGCAGCTGTCACCCCAGAGGGGATGGCTCATGTTGAGCGAAATTTCTGAATCTCTCTGTAATCTGACTTGAAGATACAATGCTTGCTTTCCTTCTTCTTGGGCATGGAATCCAACAAAAAGAAGACCTCCTCAAGTAGACAAGCCCCTGTGGGGGCCGGGAGACCGGAAATCAAGAAGGAGCCCACTGCCTAAAGAGGTAGAAGGTGAAAGAAAAAAGGGGGAAGCCTTGTGTCTCAGTGCCTCCTACCTGCAGGGCTGCGACCCGCCGAAGAGGACAACAGCCCGGTGTATTCCTGTAGCGTCAGCAATGTGCTCCGGGCTAGAGAGGGGGAGAGGTGCATGTGAGGAGAGGAGGCACAGCTTTTATTTTTGAATACTGCATCATCAGTCTCAGAGCCGATCTGAACTTTGTTTTCTAACAATCGGGAATCAGAAATGACATAAAGAGGGGGAAAAATAATCTTGGCACCTCACAGGGCTCCTCCCAGGAGCAGGGTCAGGACCAAGTGCCAGCACTTTTTCCTCCCTGTCTCTGAACTGAAGAGGTGCTAGGATGGCAAAGCTCACGGAAGCAAAGGAAACTGCAGTGGCTAGAAATGTCTTTGTCCCTAAAATACCCCATCGGCTTCCGAACAAGAAGATGGCTGAGAGGACACCAGAGCCCCGAAGACTGGACGTGGCTCCCTGGGGAGAAGTGGTACCTGGCAGCCTCAGCATTGGCTGGGCTCCCACCACAAAAGCATCTGCTTCATCCAGGTGCGGCCAAAAGGAACTTTCCAACGGCCCTGAGTCCCCAAACAGACGTGACTGAAGCAGCAAAATCCAGAGGAAAAGCAGGGCTGGCTTCATAGAAAAGCTGGTCCCAACGCTCTGGGGGAAAGGAAGAAGGGGCTCATAAAAGAAGTGGGAGGGGAGAAGGAGGAAGGTAGCTTTGAAAGGAAGAGAAATGGAATTCAATAATAAAAGGTGGTCCTGTGGGAAGTCGTAGCTTTGGTAATTTTCTGAGAGGGCAAAAAATAACTCTGAGTGTTCTGTCTGGTGGCCGCAATCCTGGGGGCCTGCCTGGCCTTTTGAAGGCTCTTGCACCAAATGACTTGCCTTCTCAATCAAGCCTTTTAGTCAAATAACTTGAGGTAAGTTGGTGTTTGCTTTAGCGGGGTAATTTCCCAACACCGGGGCTGAGCCAACACTGGAGACAGTGTAACAACTCTGAGAAGAGGGTGAGACCTGTGGCAAGGGGCATCGTAGAGAAAGAGAAAATGAGTTGCTTTTTCAACAACAAGATCCGGTCACAAGTAGGGCTGATGTCCTATGCAAGAGACACACGATGAGGATATCCTACAAAACACACCCTTGTCTCTCATTTGGGGTATCGCTAGAATTACCAACGCCTTTCATTACACTTCTGTGAAGCCATGAAAGCAGATTCTATCTCCATACAGTGGTGGAAATGAAACCTGTTTTCTTAAATGACTCACTCAAGGTCACAGTGAGCTTTGTCTGGAATTAAGAATTCCTGCTTCTATGCTCAGTTTTTTTTTATGTTTTATTACATTTCACTCCTACTGGATAAATCTTGTATCAAGGGTAGCTTAAAGACCGAGTTATAATCGAGAAGGGTTTACAAGGCTGTGGAAGGGTGGGAAAGGAGCTAAAGGACTGGTTTCTGAAGACACAGGACCTCTTCTGCCTACACAATGATATTGGTAAGAATCGTTCAAAAGGATCCCAAGTCATTAGAAAATGTGGCTTCTGAACTCAAAACTCTTTAAGTAGTAAGGTAAAGGAAAAACCGAATTAGGACATTAAAAAATCCTTCCCAGGAAGGAGTGGAAACAAATGATCACAAAACAAGCAAAAGAGACAAATAAATACAGACAGACATAATAAGATCTACTTTGATACAAACCCTTCGAAAATAATTATCATAGTATTTTACTCTCCAGATAAACTCCTCCCATCCTTTTTTCAACACTTTTTTTTCCTCAGATCAGTCCTAAGGAACGGGAGAAATATATTTGTTTTTCCTCTAAACTAATAATGGGAAAGGAATGAATTGTTTGAAAAACGTATTGCACTGAAGTGTCTTTATCCTGTTACCAATCATATCAGCATAAGACAAAATACGCACAGACGTCAGAAACACCTTTCTTCCATCAGTCACACCTTCAACTGCACACCTGTTCTTGGTCTCACTCCTCTTGCACAGGCTGCAACACATTCCAAGTATTTCCAAGTTCACGGTCACCATCACCTCGTGACCCTGGAGTTCGGCAGCTTCAGATCCCTCAGGACAACCCCTGGCTGTGAGCAATCAGTACCTCGTGGGTGGGAGCCACCCCTTGGTGAGGATGCAGCCTTTCTGATGCAAGTTCATTTCTTTGAGAGAAGGACCTTGCTTCCTCTTCATACACACCACCCCCCGCCCTGGGGCATTTCCCTGGAAAGGAGGTGACACTGGGTGTCCAGCCATTCCGCTACAGCTCCTTAATAAGATCAGCTCTCCAGAGCCAAGGGGAAAGAGACTGGGAATGTGGGAAGTGACGCAAGAAGGCCCAGACTGTGAGGATAGTCTGAATTCTGTCATTTTAAACATCAAACCCAACTCAGCAGGAGAGCCCAGCTCTGTTCACCAACAGCATAGGCCTGGGTATCTGGGTCTGCATTCTAACGCTCCCTCCATTACTACTCACTGTCACCCTGACACGCTGTGCTGGAAGGAAGAAGTCATGCATGTCTACCTCCCTCCTCGAGAGAAAGCTCCCGAAAGCAAGACAGTGGCATCACGCAGTGGCCCCGGGAATGGACTCCACCGAGGGGAGAAACAAGCCAGAAGCTATAAACCACCAAGCGCAGGTTCACAGTCCTCCCAACCTGGGACAAGGTGCTGTGGAGGGACTTGGGCTCACACTTGGTGCCACAGCTCAAATTCAGGGATCTGTCCTAGTCACCCCGTAGGGAGGAGCCCAGACCACATGAGCTGTCTTGATCTTCAGCACAAATGCCTTCTCCTGTCCCTTGAGAGCTGCAAATTTAGACAGAGGACAACTTTCTACAAGGAGGGCTAAATGAGGCATCTATGACCAATCTTTAATTGAAACTCAGGGAAACACTTGTCTCCCTCACTTTGAGTTCTGTTTCAGTTAACTCTGTGGTGGCGAGGGGGCCAGCAAGGAGAAGCTGTGGGGTTTTTAAAACAACAAGCTGAGGTTCGGAGGTCTTTCTTTCTTTCTTTCTTTTTCAATGGAAACTGTAGCCAAAGGGAGGTGGGGGAGCAGAGAACAGCTACTCCCTGGCACTCTCTGAGCCTGGTATAGAGCCAGCCGCTCCAACCGTCTGGAGATACGGTAATTGTCACTCCTCTCTCACTGTAACTTCTTGCTTTCAGATGAGTGGCTGGCAGGTTTATCTCCTTCTGAGCAGCTTCGGAGCCACGTCAGTGACACCGGCGACGTCAGCAAGAACAATCGGAAGGCAGGATGATGCCACTGCCAGCAGCAGCGGCAGGGAAATTTTTAGCCTTAAAGAAAATTCTTCGGCTATCTGTCTGGCTGACTCTCTCTCTCTCATTGACTTGAATGACTGCCAATGATTTTAGAAGGCCAGAGAGGATATGTAGTTTTACACAGTCAGGTTAAGGTTTGGGGTGCAAGAGCATTTAGTTTACGTGATGTGCTTGCACTTCCAAACCCCTTGTGTAGGGACTGTCCCTACCTTGGAGAGAATGGGCTTCAGATGTACCAGAGGATGCAGCGAACGTGAACATCACCTCCTAGCAAGTGTCCAAAGCCCCAGTACACACACCTATTGTGATCACTGCAGTAATCCTGGCCCATTTCATGTTACTGATAGCTCCAGCTGCTTTTATTTTTGTCACTATCATAATAAACAAGATACCATAACCACCGACAACTTGACAGACCCTCAACACAGTGCTATTCTTCGGTCTATTTTTTTAAGTTTATTTATTTTGAGAGAGAGAGAGAGAGAGAACCAGTCGGGGAGAGGCAGAGAGAAGGGTACAGAGAATCCGAAGTGGCCTCTTTGCAGACAGCAGAGAGCCCGAGGTGGGGCTAAAACTAATGAACTGTGAGATCATGACCTGAGCTGAAGTCGGACGCTTAACTAACTGAGCCACCCAGGCGCCCCATGGTCTATTTTTTAAAAGTAGGTTTAAAAGCCTCTGCTGTCTGGAATGGCAATCCTCAAGTTCTTGGTTGCAAACATAGGATTCTTCTCCATCATCAAGTATCAACCACCTTCTGGTCCAGGACAACATGAAGGTTAGGAGGTATTACATGACTGACAAGTGGCCAAAATGCTTTAAAAGATATTGTTTGGGGAAACGCAGCAAACTCTAAGGTAAAGGTAGGTGGGGGAGTTCAAACCCAGGCATGTTCAAAGGTGAGAAAATCCTACTTCTAGCTCAGCCCTGGGATTCCTGACTCCCCTAAAAGCAGTCAAAATTCTGTGCGAATCAAAACTGATGGTGGTCAGTTTTGCAAAAATAACTGTGTCTAATTCATGGATATATAGAGAAGAGTGTCACAGGTCAGAAAGCAGGAGTTCCAGTGGCAGTACATTCTGAAGACCACAGCCTCTGGAGTAGTGCTCAACACCAGGCTCTGGTGGGGATTTAAGTGAACGTTATGTAATGACGAGCATTAGTAACTCTCTGGGCAACCATGGCCAAGTTACCTGATTTCCTGTATCTCAGTTTCATTGCCTATTTCCCCACCACCCCCCCCCCCCAATAAACCACAGATGAAGATGTTCACAGGGTCACTGAAGAACACGCCTAAAAAACACTCCAGGCGATTACTAAGAGGAATAATAATGCCACATGTGAAGTCACTCACTCCCATGGTTACTTCCAGCTCTCCCTGGAAGCCATAACTGACATGCAGTACATCTGCAATAGAGGTTCTTAACCTGGGTCCTTGAACCCTGCAGGAGGCCACGAATAGGCATTAAAAAGAGCCCAACTGCTCTCATCTCTGGGGCAGGACACCCAAGACATACACAATTTAAGAACCATTGCTCTACAGTAAGTCTTGGTTATAGGCATACCAAAAAAAACCCCCACTTACACCACCTGATGGAGAAGAAATGTCAGGGAAGGTGACCACAGAAGCCACGAGAAACACAGAGGGTGGAGATCTCAAGAAAACCACCAGGATTTCACCTCGACCCTCTCAGCCCTCTATTCCACACTGACCCAATCTGTCAGAAGGGGATTTCTTCAGTCAGCAACGTCTACAAGATCATTAATAGCAAGCAGAAGAAACAACTGATTGAGGAGGACACAATACACGGAGTACAGGAGGTATCACCCAGCTAACATCAAGGACACCTGTTAGAAGGAAAGCTTGGGGATTCCACAGGGTTTTGGAAGGAACGGGCAGCTTTACAACAAAAGGGCTGTGAGAAGCGGCCAAATGTGAAGCCGTCTTGAGCTCTTGAATGCAGTGTGAGAGATGAGGAGGGGGTCTGGATCCAGGATGAAGAAACGGATAATTCTGTAATATCAGAAGGTAGCATTAGTAGCGTGGTGGGTCCCTTTAAGTCTCCCAAATGAGACTCCCAGCCCTGATAGAGGAACCATGTTTGGAAGAGAAAGTCAAGGGCTTTGGAAAAGGGGAGGGAATGGTCCAAAAGAGGGACAAGACCTAAGCTATGATCTTCAGAGACCAGGTCAGAAGGGGGGCACTTAAAGAGAAGGAGAGAGGGAGAGGGAAAGAAAGAATTTCATTGTAATTCCTGAGAGCTAGACAGCGCATTTAAAATGATCTAACACTTATGGAGCAATTTACAGTTTGCAAAACATTATGACATTCAGTATCTCATTTAATCCTTATCACCCTGAAACGCTGGTTATATTTTCTCCATTTTACACAAGAGGAAACTGAGGCAAGGAACGGCGGATTATGCGACTTGCTCAAGGTCACCTGGCTTAAATCGGAGCTGGGACGCACCTCAATGCCCCCCACACCTCCCAGCTGTAGTCGGCCTCGAAAGGCTTTCAGTTAACTCCTAAGGGGCAAGGTTGATGTGGCTACAATAGATCCCCGCCCCCCAGCCACTTCCCCTAAAATCTGGGGCGGAGCAGCGCCCTCCGGTGCCAGGAAGGGGACCTGAGTGACGCGGAGCCACAGACCGGGGTTTCCCCGTCCTGCGGGGCTCGGGAGAGCAGGCAGCAGAAGCCGCGGCTCCTACACTCTGGGCAGTCAAGTAACGCTCCAGCAGCAGCTGCCGGTTCGGGGCTTAACGTGCCAGGGGTAGCGCTGGGTGAATTCCCTTCCGAGTGATACCAGGAGTGGGACCGAGCGCCTGCGCCTGCTTCTCGCACTCGGCTCCCCACGCTCGCCCCTACCCCGCTGAATCTTTCTGGCGGTTCCCGGGCGCGTGGGGGCACCTCGGAGGAGGCAGGGGGCTGGGGCGGAGTGTTGCGGGGGTGGGGGGGAAGAGCGGACCGACTCTGGGGCGAGATCTTCCACTTCTGATTCTCCAGGTTAGGGCAACCACGAGCAAACCCTGGCTGGAAGTTTGGGCATCAAAGGTTCCGGATCAAGTAGCAAGTTGCCTGGACAGCAGTAGAGGTGGAGGTGGAGGTCTGGGGTGGGGGTGGCGGTAGGGGAAGTAGGGGCAGGCAAGAGAAGGTGCCCCTTCCCACACTAACGCTGCCGGCCCCGCGGGTGGGTGGCTGGTCCGCCTCTGCAGCCAGCGGGTGCGGAGAACGCGCCGGGCACCTGCACCCGGCATAGGGCACCCGGCGCAGCGCAGCCCCTCCTCGCCCCGCTCCGCGCTCCTCCCCACCTGCCCGCCAGCTCGCCCCCGCCGCGGAGACTCACAGTCCTCAGGAACTGGATCTCGTCCTCGCCTCCTTCTCCCCCTTCGGCCATGGCTCCCGAGGCGTCGGCGGTGCCCCAGCCTCCGGCGCCTCTGCTTCCCCCAGCAGCCGCTCGGCGTGCGCTGGCTGCTGCTGCGCTCTTTCTCCTCCTCCTCCTCTTCCTCCTCCTCCTCCCGCTCCTGGCTCAGCCTCAGCAGCGCCGAGCTAATCCCCGACCATATAGGGAGCTGGGCTAACACTCCACTGCACTGCAGAGCGCCAACGCCAACCAAGCAGCCCGCCTACCCCTCTTCGCCTCTCGCCCCAGCCAAGTGCGCGGCGGCCGCGGGCCGGGCGGAGAGCGCAGCGCCCAGCGCGCGGAGCGGGCGGGGGCGGCGCCGGGACCCGGGGGGTGGGGTGCGGTGGGGCCTCCCCCGCACACCGCCGCACCGCGCCGCGCGCCCAGCCAAGGCGCGCGCTCCGCAGCGACGAGAGGGTGCCCCCTACCCTGCTCCGATTCACAAACAAAGGCCAGTTGCTTAGCTCCAGCATGCTGAGACTGGGCGTCAGAGCCCTCTCGCTATTCCCACTTTGCCCTCGCGTGTGTGTGCGTGCGCGTGTGTGCGTGTGTGTTTGGGACACGAATGCGTTGCTCCAACCCCAGTGTGTTGTTCGGACCCCCAACCGAGGACGGCAGAGAGAGGTGTGCCTACAATCTAAAGAGAGGCAGGGAGAGAGCCGGTGCAGTGAGGATGGAGGGTGGCTGCCCATTCATAACAAAGTTTGCAACTCCTTGGATAGCCCTTTCCTCACCTTGAGAGAGCCCCTTCTCCTCTTCAAATCTAATGAGTACATTTTACTAACCCCCTATTATTGCTCGACAGATTAAGGGCTCCCTGTACCTCAGGAAGCTTCTGGGGCTCCCCATTCCATTCGAAATTCAGAGGTCAGGTGGCATCAGAACCCTTCCTCTTTGCCAAGCCCTCATGTAAACTTTAGGTGCAGTCCTGTGGACTCTAAAAGGGATACAGGAGTATGTGCCTCTTCCAGGTCCTTGGGCTGCTGACATGCCACCCAGCCTTGGGTGGTTTTCCAGGGTTGGGGGCTGTAGGATTGATCCTGGCTAAAGCTGAGGGTACAGGGTGCCACTTTCTGTCTGCTGGCCAGGAAGCTCCAGGGTAAGGGAAGTATTCAAGAGAAGGGGCTCTAGGAAGAGATCCAGACCTAGTATGAAGAGTAACCAGAAGATGTATGGGTGACAATTCTGGGCTGACGGTAGCAGAGGACACTAGAAACCCTAACGGATTTCACAGCTGCCTCGCGGATGACCTCTCTTTTGGTTCTGCCTAAAAGACCTTTTCTGAGCTCCAGTCCCACATTTTCTACTGGACATCAGAAATGGTGGGGCACCGGACTGACTCAGTCCGTGGATCGTGAGACTCTTAACGTTGGGGTTGTGAGTTCGAGTCCCATGTCGGGTGTAGAGATTTCTTTAACATCTTCAAAAAAACCAAGAAATGCTAAGAAAAATCATGTTTTTCTTAAATTGTACCCAAACTGCTTCCTTCTAGAGCTACATCTTGGCCCTCACACCTCTCCTGAAGCCTGCCCAGAATCATTCAAACCCTCTGCACACTGTAGCCCTCCACCTATGGGAGGGCACATGTCATGGTCCCTTCTGTAACCTACCATCCACACTTCCCTTCTT
Organism: Panthera leo; assembly: GCF_018350215.1. NCBI lineage: Eukaryota > Metazoa > Chordata > Mammalia > Carnivora > Felidae > Panthera > Panthera leo. The sequence continues at coordinate 68,479,498 of NC_056684.1, read as the reverse complement.
CTGGCTGCACCCTCTTCCCCCTCACCATTACCTGTGGCATGGTTTTCAGAGCCCATGTTATCTTTAATGTATGAGCATTCCAGTTTGTCTTCTACCTCCTAGATTGCAGTGCTCTCCTCTTGTTTTTGGACAATCTGTACACGCTGCCTCATAGCCGACTGGCTTTGAAACAGCACCAATGGTACCTATTAGGATTATGTTTAACTAGAATTTCTAGACTTTTGTGTTTTGTTTTGTTTTCTCTCCCACATGAACCCCTAACGCAAACCTTTCCTGTCTTGGCCATGTCCGAGTACTTAAGTACCAACTTTAAAAAAAATTTCTTCTTAATTTATTTTATTAACTCCTGCCCCTATCTGGTCCTTTAAAATATTTTTGAATATAGGGCCACCTGGGTGGCTCAGTCAGTCAAGCGTCTGACTCTTGAATTCAGCTCAGGTCACGGTCTCACGGTTCATGAGTTCGAGCCCCATGTCAGCTTGGGATCCTCTCTCTCCCTCTTTTCCTCCCTCCCCTGCTCACTCTCTCTCTCGTTCTCTCAAGACAAATAATAAACTTTTATTTTTATTTTATTTTATTTTTTTAACGTTTATTTATTTTTGGGACAGAGAGAGACAGAGCATGAATGGGGGAGGGGCAGAGAGAGAGGGAGACACAGAATCGGAAGCAGACTCCAGGCTCCGAGCCATCAGCCCAGAGCCTGACGTGGGGCTCGAACTCACAGACCACGAGATTGTGACCTGAGCTGAAGTCGGACGCTTAACTGACTGAGCCACCCAGGCGCCCCCAAATAAAAAACTTTTAAAAAAAGATATTTTCGAATCTATATTATGCCATCCAGAGTGCTAATTATCACTAAACTATGATGTGGTGTACTTTTGGCATACCGCTAGATCCCATCTCCGGTAATTTTATATTTTTGTTTATGATTATTTAAGAGGTAAAGAACTTTTCTAAATATATTATTTTGCAGCTCAAATATCTTCTTGTTCATGAGGAGACTACAAAAGCCTTTTTCACATACTCTACTGAAACCAAGATACATAGATGGGATACTACTTGCTTTATCAGTCAAACAACTCCACCAAAAAAGGAAATGGAACAGAAGCATCTAACACCATGATACATCTACTTGGATTCCTGGTGATCCTTGCATTTCTTTGGTGTGCTCAAAAGGGAGCTGCTTAATTACCCAGTCCAGGATTTATTCTGGGGCTCAGCCTATAGTTTCTCACCCTACGGTTTCAGTTTAAAGTGTGGCGAAAGTTGACATTCACCTCTATGTGAAATCCTCTTCCATTCTCTAAGATTCCCCCCAAAATCATCAATAATTATGCTGTAGTCGGGTAATCAAATTATTTCACCACCTTAGGATTCAATTCATCCAGGTCTGCAGATAAAACATTGATTATGACAGCCAAAATCCTTGACCTCAGGGATAGATAGCTAAATGCTGAAGGAGTGTGAAGAAAGGAAAGAGAGAGAAGACAGGTAGGTAGGTTGGTAGACAGATTTCAGACACTAGACTTTGATGTTTGTTTTTTTTATTAGTTCTCCCATCAAGTCTAGGACAGAATAAACTAAGGTTAAGTTACTTGCCTAAACTTACACATCTGGTAAGTGACAGAGCTGGCATCCAGACTTGGATTGCCTGACTCCCAGCCTAATACTTTTCAGTACTTTTTACACTGCACCACCTTGCTTCTAGGACGGTACGGGGGGAAAGTCAGATTCATACACCCCCTCCCCACCACCCTATGTCCCCCACATATGAAGTTTACTCCTCCATACCCTGCATTTTTTTTTTAACATTTATTTATTTTTGAGAGACAGAGAGACAGAGAGTGTGAGCAGGGGAGGGGCAGAGAGAGAGGGAGACACAGACTCCAAAGCAGGCTCCAGGCTCAGAGCTGTCAGCACAGAGCCCGATGCGGGGCTTGAGCCCACAAACTGTGAGATCATGACCTGCGCCAAAGTTGGACGCTTAACTGACTGAGCCACCCAGGTTTCAAACACTTTCTCTGATAGAGAAAGACATCAGCCATTAGCCATCAGCCATCACCTTTAGTGAGGTGCCCACAGAGCAATACAATACTTTTGAGATGCTTGAGCTGTTCCAAGCCAGCCCTGCCAACCAACAGCGTTTGAACATCGGGGTGCTGTGCGGCCAATATCAACAGCAGCTGGAAAGCACATAGTAACAACCTTATGCCTATGGGGCCAAACTAGAAATTTTTCGTTTTTATCTTTTCAGCACTTCTATACCTTTTCCATATATAATTCTTAAAGGCTTGACAAAATCAGAAGCCTTATTACTGAAATAAAACTCATGTGTTTATTTCCCCTCTGGCAGATTCTCAAGTGAAGTATTTGGTCCTGAGGATTTTCTCACATAACAGGGCTTCTTATAGGTCTTTTACCAGCAAGATTGATACAGTTTTAAACATACTAAAGAGGCCATGGTCACATAATTCAGTATGTCATTTGCTATGCTTTCTAATGGTGGTCAATTGCCCAAGCGGTGTTAATGAGGCTAGGGTTGTGGACTCAATTCCAGGAGGGCCAGTTAGCTTCACTCTATTTGCTGGCCAAAGACCCTGGCCCCTTCACTCTGGCCAAGAATTTCAAATCTTTGCTGGTTTAGCCATTTGTAAGGCAAGCCTGAGCCTGGTCACTCACTGAGATCTACCATGCTTGGAGACACAGAAGTTAAGAGTCCACAGCTGATCAAGATAAGCTTTACCCATCTTGCTGGACTCTACACAACATTGAATCTGTCTTCAATATCCCTTTCAGCTTCACCTCCTAATAACAGCAGTCATCTGTTTGTTGAAAACACATTTCTTCGGTTAATCGCACTCATGACTTTGGTCTGCCTTGACTTAGGCTCCACTTAGGGGAAGTAGAAAAGGCAATGATTGGGGTGCCTGGGTGGCTCAGTCGGTTAAGCGTCTGACTTTGGCTCAGGTCGTGATCTTGCGGTCCGTGAGTTCGAGCCCCGCATCGGGCTCTGTGCTGACAGCTCAGAGCCTGGAGCCTGTTTCAGATTCTGGGTCTCCCTCTCTCTGACCCTCCCCCATTCATGCTCTGTCTGTCTCAAAAATAAATAAATGTTAAAAAATGAATGAATAAAAGGCAATGATGGAAGAACTGTAGAGGTGAGGGAGCTGACCTCTGCTAGCTGCCATCTTTTTTGACACATTACCATATCCATAAGTACTATCCATAGACTGACTGAAGATTTATTTTTAGAAAATAAAACCCCACCTTTCTGTTCCTTTTCTTCAAGTATTCAAGCATTTAAATTGTAAGCTCTGTTACTGGTGATAGGGTGAGAAAATACTGTCACCAGCCAAGCTCATGAACAGAAATCATTCTTTTTTTTTTTTTTTTAACGTTTATTTATTTTTGAGACAGAGAGAGACAGAGCATGAACAGGGGAGGGGCAGAGAGAGAGGGAGACACAGAATTGGAAGCAGGCTCCAGGCTCTGAGCCGTCAGCCCAGAGCCTGACGCGGGGCTCGAACTCACAGACCGCGAGATCATGACCTGAGCCGAAGTCGGACGCTTAACCGACTGAGCCACCCAGGTGCCCCCAGAAATCATTCTTAAAAGGACACCTGCTTTTAATTTGGTACCAATAGGGAAGGATGGCATACACACTTACAGAAGTCTTTTTTTTTTTTTAATGTTAAGAAATCATTATCATTAGTTCCCAAGATCTTTGCAATAAAACTACTAAATTGATGTATCTCTTTGGTCCAGTGAAATGGAAGCCATACCAAAAAAGCCTTGAATTCCTTTCTTCATTAGGGAGGGGACAGGTACAAGAAAACATTTTTCTTTTCTTGATGTTATCCATTTAGCTCTCATAAAAGGCACAGACATAGCAACACTTAACACAGGCAAGGATCCACAGCGAAGGATATATCTCCTGCAGCCAAACACATAGAAATGTCTCTTTTTTTCCTGACACCTTAAGATTGGAAGATTACATAATAAGGTCAAAGTTAATACAACACCCTGGTGAAAGGCTCCTGAAACAAAACCACTGAAGGAGGGGCAGCTTCTGAGTGTTAGCAAAAGCCTGGGAGGCAGATCTTCTCCACGAGGTGCATACAGGGAGCTGATTCATCTCCTGGGTGTCTCCACAGGGACCAGTTTGTTGAAACAATAGATTAAGCCACCAAGCAGTAGGGTGGCTCATTTGCAATTGCCTCCAGGTCAACGCCTGTTTAACCTCTCGAGCTTATTGTATAGAGCAAAGGTCAACATGAGATAGATGAGGATTTGAGTCCTAGATAAGACTCTACAATTCAAGGATTGCCTGACCCCGAGCAAGTGGTCTCAACTCTCAGAGCCTATTTCGTCTTCTGTAAAATGGGGGTTAAAATACCTGCTTCACTAGGTTATTTTAAGAATTAAATGACTTAGTGATATAAAATAGTGATTAAATGACTTAGTGTAAAAGTGCTCAGTGCAAAATCCTGAGATAGCTCTTGAAGATCGTCCCTTCCTCCCCCTCCTCCTTTGTACTGGTTTCCAATGCCTGCCCTTCGGGTCTGTCTATGCTCCTGCCTCTCTTAAAGTTTCATTCTCATTTGACTTTTCCTGAGGCCTTTACTCCCCCCCAAAAAGCCACAATGACCCTGATTTCAGGAAACAATTTCCTGCCCCAATAAGAAAACATTTTAGGCATGTCTCATGCATTGCAAGTTAACTGTGAACACCAATACTGCCTTTTGGTGTTTGTTTCCTAGGAAGTTTTATTCTGAGCTGTATTATGTCTGCATCTTTAATGAGAAATGTATTCTGTTGCTATGGCATATTGAAATTCATGCCTTCCTTTGGAAGGTGGAACTGTCCGTGCCCACCTGCCTCAGGTTTTCCCTAGGGCATTATGAGATTGAGATCTAGGGGATTATGAAAGTATAGTTAATCAGATAATTCTCACACTAAACTCAACGCCTTTGATTTCTAATTTCTGCATTTTAATTTTTCCTGCAGTTCAGAGGCACAGATTTATTGAAGCTGCTGCTAGCAACAATTTGCTCTGACCCGCTGTACAGTTTTAATAGTCCTGCTGAAATAGGCGGGTTTATAGTGGGAAGGAAATGAATGGAGATTGGTGTCATTTATTTCAGGTGCCAGGGTAAGACCCACATTTCCGTAGGTAACAATTTAGGTAAAAAATGTTTCTTCTGGTTCTCGAGTATGTTTCTACGGCCAACCTGGGTTCAGTTTGTCTCTACAGGCTGTTCTGAGCAGATCTCATTTCCAGTATCTCTGAGCTGGTAAAATCTCCTTCAAAATGATTTAAGGAATTTAACAAAGCCCAGCTTCTTTCTCACTACACTGCCAGGATGCACAATTTCCTGTTGGCATTCAGAACTCCACTGTCCTGGAATGTGAGCTCTACGTTTGAAATCCCTGTGCAATATGTCACTCCGGCTGACAAGTACGGCAGGACGCCCCCAGATTCTAATAAGAGCTGGGGAGACAGGCAGTGCTGCTGAGGAACCTGTTACTCTCACCTGAGATCCAAATAAAAGTCAGACTTTTTTTCTTAATATAATTTATTGTCAAGTTAGCTAACATACAGTGTATACAGTGTGCTCTTGGTTTGGGGGGTAGATTCCCGTGAATCATCGCTTCTATACAACACCCGGTGCTCATCCCAAACTCGACCTGCTACGTTCAATCTAGAATTGAAGAGGAAATAGCATTTGAGACCAGTGAGTCCATGGACCGGTAAAAATTGAGAGAAAATGTTCTGCAATACCAGGAGATTGCTGGTTTTTTATGTTGCCGTTTGAGCACATTAAAAATCCAACTGCTGGGGTGCCTGGGTGGCTCAGTCAGTTAAGTATCTGCCTCTTGACTTCAGCTCTGGTCATGATCTCATGGTTTGTGAGTTCAAGCCCAGAGATGGGCTCTGCACCGAAAGGGCAGAGCCTGCTTTGGATTCCCTCTCTCTCCCTTACTCTCTGCTCCTCCCCTGCTGGTGCTCTATCTCTCTCAAAAAAATAAATAAATAAATAAACATGTAAAAAAATCCACCTGCTAATGCCCATGACCATTGTTTTATAAAAGATAAGGCCATTTTAACATAACAGTAGAAAGGACAAGTCTTAGAATTAAAAATAAACAAATTTGACTTTTTTTTTTTTTAATTTTTTTTTTTTCAACGTTTTTTATTTATTTTTGGGACAGAGAGAGACAGAGCATGAACGGGGGAGGGGCAGAGAGAGAGGGAGACACAGAATCGGAAACAGGCTCCAGGCTCCGAGCCATCAGCCCAGAGCCTGACGCGGGGCTCGAACTCACAGACCGCGAGATCGTGACCTGGCTGAAGTCGGACGCTTAACCTACTGCGCCACCCAGGCGCCCCCAAATTTGACTTTTTAAATAACTCACTACATAATGTGTGTGTCTCTCTCTCTCCTTCCCTCCTTCCTTTGCTCTGAAGGAGATGAAAACATCATCAGAGATCAGTACTGGTTTGAGAATCACCAATAAAGGCAATCTCATTTTAGGATGAGGAAACTGAGGCTCTCTGAGGTAAACTAAATTAATGAAAGCTGGGACTAAAGCCCAGATCTCCTGGCTCCTCATCTAGTATTTATTTTCTCTGACTTCTTTGTAATGGAATTCAGGGTAATGGCCCAGAGGTACAGCAAGATCCTGGAGTATCTTCTTAATCATCAAATATAATTATGCTATCTTCTATCAAGTTGTGATATTAAGTGCTATGGTCTAATTCTTTTAAAAAGCAACAATACATGTGAGGAGATTCTCTAGTGACTAGTTAAAGAACTTGTTCCCTGGGGCGCCTGGGTGGCTCAGTCAGTTGGGCGGCCGACTTCGGCTCAGGTCATGATCTCACGGTCCGTGAGTTTGAGCCCCGCGTCGGGCTCTGTGCTGACCGCGCAGAGCCTGGAGCCTGTTTCGGATTCTGTGTCTCCCTCTCTCTCTGACCCTCCCCCGTTCATGCTCTGTCTCTCTCTGTCTCAAAAATAAATAAACGTTAAAAAAAAAAAATTAAAAAAAAAAAAAAAGAACTTGTTCTCTAAGGGATTATTCAGTAGTCTTTAAAGCCAATAACAACAAACAAATAAAAAAAAAAAAAAAAAGAAACCAGAAAGTTAAAATTGAGGTCACTCATAAAGATTCCTCATTAAACATTTATTATACATTTAAACAGAGGTTTGGGGACTGGTGGAGCCCATATTTTGTGGTGATTCTAGAATACCCTTCACAAAAGTAAAAGATTGATTCACTAAATTACATGACTTACCCCCTGCATTTCTCATTTTCCATACCCTTCTTCTTCTTAGTTTCTACCTCTACATTCTAGTCTCTGGCCTCAAAGGTTAGGAGACACATCCTGAGCACTGCATTTTCATTTTGGTCCTTGTTCTCCAAGTTGACCCTTGAGGTATTTCGCCCTGTCGATTAGTCACTATTGCTTGGGACTACTGACATCCTTGGGGCCCATTCTTGGGGAGTACCATCCTGGCTCTCCTTCTACGTCTCTGCCTCCCTTGACGACTTCCCTTCCTCATTCGGACATCAGACATCGACATTCCCTAAGATTCCGTCCTTAGGCTTTCATTCTCCATCAACTCAATTTTTCTCCTCTCCTATGACTCCCACCGCAGCCACCACCACTTCTAAGCCCACATCATTTTATCAACTCTTCCAAGTTCCAAAGTCACTTTCCTAACTACATGCTGAATATTTCCAACTATGTGTCACCATTTCTTCAAACACAACATGACTAGAACAGAATTCATTACACAAGTTAGGGCCTTCTCTACTAACCTTCCTTCTCCACACCACCTGACTTCTCCTGACTTGTCTCTCTCTCCCTATCTCGCCCTCCCCCCTCCCCCATCCCTGTTATAGGTACCATTCAGGAGCAATTCCTGGGAACAGCGATACCAGCAAGGGAACCAACAGAAATGATGAGTGCCACTCGGTCAAGATACGAGGACACACTGCTTCTCCCTGTTGCACTGCCCCTCCTCTGGCCTCCAAACTGAGCTCGGTATTGGAAGAAACAAGTAACATCTCCAATAAAAAGTCACCTCTAAGGGGGCGCCTGGGTGGCTCAGTCGGTTGGGCAGCCGACTTCGGCTCAGGTCATGATCTCACTGTCCGTGAGTTTGAGCCCCGCGTTGGGCTCTGTGCTGACCTCGCAGAGCCTGGAGCCTGTTTCGGATTCTGTGTCTCCCTCTCTCTCTGACCCTCCCCCGTTCATGCTCTGTCTCTGTCTCAAAAATAAATAAACGTTAAAAAAAAAAAAAATTAAAAAAAAAAAAAGTCACCTCTAAGTTGTCCAGACTTAAAACATTTAAAAGCAAAGACAGGATTCAGGAGTTAATGAAAGAAAAGAAGCTTTGCCAAGGACTTCCGGAGGAAGCTATGATTCTTACTCAATGGGCAGCATATCTACCTGGATCAACAAATTTCACTCTCTTCATCAGGGAAACCTGTGCTTTGAGTCCTGCCACCGACACATATTAACTTTGTAAACTCAGGTAATACAATTAACGTTGCCTTGCCTCCAGTTCCTTATATGCAAAATGAAAAAATGAATAAAAAGTTAATAGGGTGGCTGAAGGATTGAAGGAGTCAATATCTGTAAAGCTTTTAGAATCATGATCGGTAATGAACAGATGTTGAGTTCATGTCTGGTTTCCCCAGAAGCAGACCCTGAAACAAGGATTTGGGAGATGATCCCTGGAAATACTTATAATGGGGAAGTGAGGCAGGGAAGGGAAGGGAAAGCCATCAAGAGGTAAGTTATCAAACCAGTTACCACTATGAGAAAGTGGAGCCTGATCTAATAAGCGAACTCTGGGGGTCCGTGAGGAACACCCACCTCAGAGTCACCCCCAGAATGATAAGGAAGCTGGGGTATTTTCATACCATCTCTAGTCAGTGGCTGAAGGCTGTTCACAGGGGTGCGACTTCTCTGGTCCTTCCACCTGCTCTGGCTGCCAGAGAAAGCCCTCAGGCATTTGGAAACCTGGCTGGCAAGTACCCCACAGTGGTAGGGCCAAAGGAGATACATGAGAACCTTGTCTGTGCTTAATAAATATACTATCATCATCATCACTGAAGTCAGAAGGCCAAACAGATGAAAGCCAGGCTCTTCTGGCTGAAGCCTACTGGAGGGAGAAGGGATTATGGGTCCAGGATTTGGCACTGGGAAGCCAGTTCTCTCATCCTAGGTGACGTACCTGAATCACCCCTACGGAATCTCAGAGATCCACAGAGTAGTTTTTGATCACAGTTCATAGCCTACTACTGGGAATGAATGGAAGAAGGTAAAAATCCACTTCTATCCTTAAGGAACTGCAACTTAGTTTTAGAGACAAACTATAAGCTTAGGACTATAACGTAACTGGCAAAGGAGGTTAGGACTTACTAAGTGTCCAGTAAATTGGAGCGGAAGTTGTTTGGAGAAGTGAGATTGCAATTGGCTGGGACAATCAGAATAGGCTCCATTGATTGGATTACATAGGATTAAACTAAGCCTTATAGGATGATTAGTTTTCAATTAAAAGAACACAGCCATGGTAGAATTTCCAGGAGGTAGCAATAAACTGATTGGGTCCAAGAGTTTCCCTGATCTAGATGCTGGCTGTCAATGGTGAAGGCCTGGGGGCCAGGCCCCCTGCTTAACACAATCCCTCAGTTATCCTGCAATTGCAAAGTGATTTTGCTAGTGGTGATGCCGGTCTCCTAAAACTACCACTCCCAGGCAGATACAGCTTTCAATCTCTCAAAGGCTTCACTGACCATGCATTTTAAACACTGTGTCTAATATCATAATAATAGCTACAACAACTTTGTGAGGTAGGTGTTTTTGTCACCATTTTAGAGGTGAGGAGGCTAAACTTGGATTGGCACCCTAGTGTATCTGATTTCAAATCTAGACCAAATCACTATGCTTTGATGCCTACGGTTCAAGCAAAGAAAAAGAGCTCTTAATTGCTTTAAATTTGGGGTCATCAAATCAGATCTTGCACACTGATCCCAAGCACTTGTATTTATAGGCTGTCTAGTCTCCCTTAGTGTCAACACAGCTATAAGAACTCTTTCTAAGGCTACATTTATCCCAGCAGCTGCTGCAAGCTTATGGAAAACAAATTGGGAAGGGACAAAAGGGAATAAATTGAAATCCATTTGAGTGACAGCTTTCTTACCGTGGCCAACAGATGGTGCATTTGTGGCATTCTTGGATCTCTAGGAGTGGAAGAATTCCTTGAGATCGGAGTTCAGCCCCATTTCTGCAAAATTGCAACCCTTATTTAGTACCCAACATTCCATCTGTCCCCATTTGGCAGGTTTTTTTAAATCAAAGGTATTCATTACTTGAAGCTTCCTTTTGCTATAACAGGTATGTTAGATACATTCATTCATTCCTAATAAGACAGCTTAGAGAGGTAGAGAGGGTAAAATATTATCCTTCATCTACATGTAAGAAAAGGGAGATGATCAATAATGACCCTTTAATTTGGTCTTTCCTTTTGCAGACACCCCGCTCCACCCACCCCAGTCAACATCCTCAGAGAAAAGGCTCTCCAAGATTCTGGAATTGATCACAGCAGATGCAGCCTTTGCTCAGGATTCTTTTTAAGTGATGGCTCACCAATCCCTGAAACCAGAGGTGTTCTCCACGTTTCAGCAGATAACTCCATGACCAGGTGTTAAAAATCCTGGGGTCATATCGCATCATAATGAAAGGGATCAAATATGAAAAGAAGGCTGTGGAAGACATTTCCCAAATACTTCAGATCTTGTAGGATATTCTGGGCTCGGTGAGGCACTGGGCTCCCTGGGACCACCTGTGTATGTGGACGTGCTATTCCAAATTTAGAAGTGCATGCAGCTAGCAGGAGCTTGGGAAGTTAACATTGAAAATTTAAGGCCAGCTCCCTAAGGGACAGCAATTAGTCTCAATTGCCTGATGGTGACAATGCATGTTTCTCTAGAGGAATATACACAGTGATCCTTCCCTAAACTTATGATGATGATGATGATGATGATGATGATGATAGAAAAAGTAGCAGTAGCCAGCTAACACTTACTGTGTGCTAGGCACTCTTTGGCTGTTTATATATATTAAATCACTTAGACTGAGAGTAGTTCTATGCGGTCAGTATTATTCTTATTGTCTACATTTTACAAATCAGTTAGCTGAGACATAGAGTTCAAGTTACTTGCCCAAGGTCACAAAGCTAATAAATGGTAGCATTTAAACTCAGGCCGTCTATATTAGTTACCCGTTACAGTATAACAAATTATCCCAAAACTTAGTGACCTAAAACGATACTTATTATCTCATAGTTCTGTGATGCGGGAATCCTAATTTGGCTTAGCAGGATCTTCTGACTCAAGGTCTCTCACAGGCTGCATTCAGGATGTAAGCAAGACAGCTAGTACCGAGGCTTTACGAGAGAAGGCTCCACTCCCAACATCTCTTATATATTTATTGACAGGTTTCAGTTCTTGGTGGGTTGTCAGACTGATGCTTTAGCTCCTTTGTGAGGAGTTCCTTGCCCTGAGTTCCTTGCACATGGGCTTCTCCATAGGGAAGCTTATAACATGATAGCTTGCCTCATTAGAACAAGTACATAAAAAGATTCAGAGAGAGATTGAAAAGTGCTACCAAGATGGAAGTCACAGTTTCTTATCACCTAATCACAGAAGTGACATCCCATCACTGCCATATTCTGTTAATTAAAAGTGATTCACCAAGTCCAACTCATACTCAGGAGTAGATAATACAAAAGTCGTGAATGCAGAGGGCAGGATCACTGGGGGCCATCTTAAAGGATGCCTCCCACACAGTCCGATATGACCTTAACCAAGAGAGGAGAGAGCTCACACATTTTCTCTATGGTTAAATTCAGAAGACCTCAATCTATCTCAACAAAGAGTATAAGAGTGTAGGGCTGGGGAAGTTCTAGCCCAGAGGCCAGCTCTAGCCAGGATCTAGAGTTAATTGGTTTCAAATCACTTGAGCCTCTAGAGTTATATTTCCTTCCCTGGAAATCTCTCATAGCTATGGCATTAACTCTAAGTGTGAGGAAAACGAGAGTTGTGAATCATAATAATTTTTTTTAATTCCTACTTTAAAGTTAGCAATGAGAACAGCTTACCTCAGGAAGTCACTCTTCCCTCCTCCGCCTCTTGTCCTTTGTCTTTCCCTCTATGACTTTGTATGTCTCCCTGTGGTATGTTTTGTATGTCTCCACTTTCATACTGGTCTCTCCTCCAGTCCTGTCCCACTGGACCAGCTTTCTCTTCCTATCTTCTTATTGCTCTGTACTTCTCTCTACCCTTGATCCTTCTCAGTCTCTAGGTTGCGTTTATATTTTAATTTATAAAAAGATTTTAGGATGGGGGGGCAGCCCTGGGTGGCTCAGTCAGTTAAGCGTCCAACTTCAGCTCAAGTCATGATCTCCCAGTCCATGGGTTCGAGCTCCACGTTGGGCTCAGTCCTGACAGCTCAGAGCCTGGAGCCTTCTTTGGATTCTCTGTCTCCCACTTTCTTTGCTCCTCCCCTGCTTGCGCTCTGTCTCTCTCTAAAATAAAGATTAAAAAAAATTTTTTTTTAATAAGAGAATTACAAAAAAGTTTTTAGGAAGGAAAAGTCCATCAAACAAATTCACAATAAGGTGGTATGATGGTCAATTTTTTGTGTCAACTTGCCTAGGTGATAGTACCCAGTTGTTTAATCAAACACTAATCCAGGGTGTTGTTGTGAAGGCATTTTGCAGATGTGACTGAGATCTACAATCAGTTGACTGTATGTAAAGGAGATTATCCTGGATAATCTGAGGTCTGATGCAATCCGTTGAAACAGATTTCCTAGCAGAAGAAGAAATTTTGCCTGTGGTCTGTAACACTAGCTCTTGTCTGAGAGTTTCCAGCTTTCTTGTCCTGACATTGTGCCCTACAGATTTAGGACTTGCCTAGCTCCCACAAGTACATAAGTCAATCTTTCAATGCATTTATATAAATATGTGTATATTTATTTATTTGAGTGCATGCACACATGCACAAGCAAGGGAAGGACACAGGGAGAGAGAGAGAAGGAGAGAGAGAATCTTAAGCAGTCTTCATGCTCAGCAAGGAGCCCAACTCGGGGCTCAACCCTGGGATCATGACCTGAGCCAAAATTAAGAGTTGGACGCTCAACTAACTGAGTGACCCAGGCACCCCTATGATCTTTATTAATATAAATATATATGTGTATATATATGAGTGTGCGTATATGCATGTATGTGTGTATAAATTTGGATCTAAATCTAGATATGTAAAGAAATACAGAACATGCTGATTCTTTTTGTCTGGCAGGATCCTGAATGACATGGGAATGTCCAATAGTTGGGAATGTCCAATAGTTCTGACAGCGATCTTTATAGCATTTGGGAGAGGGAAGCATAAAAGAATTGAATAGCTCAGAGAAGTGAATTTTCATGTTAAAAGAAGAATCGAGTAACTTTAAGAAATGAATTTTCAGAGCTACTTTTTTTTTTCTAGATGAAAATTATGGATGTCCCTCAAGTAATACCATGCTGGCCACCACTTTGGTCTGAAATAGTCGCCAATAATATCCTCTTCAGACTTTTCCAGCCATTCTTCCTGTCCCATCAAAACTTGTCATATTTTCCATTCTCTTAGGGCACTATTTGCTAGAAGTGTTCTATTATTCTGTTTGATTCACATTTATGTTCCTAGCTCTGAGTCTTGCACATTTATGCCACTTAATATAGGTTTATTTAAAGGATGATTGATGAGGGGCGCCTGGGTGGCTCAGTTGGTTAAGTGGGCGACTTTGGCTCAGGTCATGATCTCGCGGTCCGTGAGTTCGAGCCCCGCATCGGGCCCCTGTGCTGACAGCTCAGAGCCTGGAGCCTGTTTCAGATTCTGTGTCTCCCTCTCTCTGACCCTCCCCCATTCATGCTCTGTCTCTCTCTGTCTCAAAAATAAATAAACGTTAAAAAAATTTTTTTTAAGGATGATTGATGAATTTACATGTAAACAGGAGCATTCAAGGTCTTTTTTTTTTTTTTTTTGCTTTATTTATATTTTAAAATTTTATTTTAATTCCAGCATGGTTGGTGTGCAGTGTTATATTAGTTTCAGGTGTATTTGAATCTCTTGGCCTAGGAAGGGTTAGTGAAAGGGAAATACTTTGAGGCAGGAGCACCTATACTTGATTCTTAAATCCTATAACTTGGGTATCTGCCTAATTGGCTACACAGTTATACTACATTTCTGTGTCTGTACCCAAACGTGGTCTCAGACAGATGCTAAGCCATGCAAGCCACCTGTGCCCATACTCTACATAAAGATCACTGATCTCAAAGTGTGGTCTGAGGACCCCTAGAGGGTCCCAAAATACTTTCACAGGGTCTGCTAGGTCCTCCTTTTCCAGCTACATAGCTGTATAAGACTGTATTTTCTTCATATACTTCAATCAAGACAACATATCACAACAGATTACAAACGAAGAAGCAGACACAAGAATCATGTTCTCTTCTATTAAGTCATCCATCCATTAGAGAGATTTGAAAAAATGTAAAACAATGCCATTTTTCTCACTAATTTGGGGGGAAATGTAGTTATTTTTCATAAAATATGCTACATGCAATGAGGATATTATTGTTACTTCAAAATAACTATAGATTTAATAAATAACTTTAAAATTCTATGTTTTAATTTCTAATATGATCATCAGACATCATCTACATAAACAAAATCTCTTTGTGTCTTCAATTTTTAAGAGTGTGAGGAGGAATCTGGGGCACCTGGGTGGCTCAGTCAGTTAAGGGTCTGTCTTTAGCCGATGTCATGATCTCGCAGTTTGTGAGTTTGAGCCCCGCATCAGTCTCTGTGCTGACAGCTTAGAGCCTGGAGAGGTTTCAGATTCTGTGTCTCCTTCTCTCTCTGCTCCCCACCCCCCACCCTGCTCTCACTTTCTCTCTGTTTCTCTCAAAAATAAATAAAGTATCAAAAAAAGTTAAAAAAAAAGTATAAGGAATCCTAAAACCTTAAAAATGCTTAAGAAACTGTTGCTAAGGATCACTGATTGTGTTTCTTCTGGACCATGAAGCACAATGTCCCTCTAGGGGTGACTGGTTGCCCTAGGAATTGGGAACAATTTAGAGTGACATGCAACCTCAAGTCTGTCCCATTTGCTAGTCGCCAAACCCACATCAGAGGTCATTTTCATATTCCTTATGATCTTCTACAGAGCCCAGCAGGACCATGAGCACACAAAACACACTCTGTAAAGTTTATTGACTGATTTTTATTAATCTTCAGTTCTGCAAGAAGTATTAATTTAGAATAAGGAGATAGCTGCCACATCGCTCAAGAAGCGTACTGTCAATCTCAAGGGCTAGAACCCAAACAGTTTGGGAGACTTGGAGCCTGGAGCCTTTCCTTATTAGCCCATGGAGTCACTGAGTCCAGGAGATTCTGATGTTTTCCTTTGGTTAGAGAAACAGGCAGGATAGGATTGCAGCTTTATAGCCTGGGATCTTAGAGGAACAATGGATAAGTGACTGGCAGTATAGAACTCAAGGTACTACTGGTACACATGTTCTATT
Organism: Panthera leo; assembly: GCF_018350215.1. Classification (NCBI taxonomy): domain Eukaryota; kingdom Metazoa; phylum Chordata; class Mammalia; order Carnivora; family Felidae; genus Panthera; species Panthera leo. Next base: position 68,463,860 of record NC_056684.1, on the reverse strand, counting down.
TGAGTACAGCCTTTAAGTGCAGACTAGAGTATGGTTCCAAGCACTGAGTCAGAGCTCATCTTACTGGCTGTGAGATTTGGAGCAAATTTCCTATTTGCTCTGTCAGCCTCAGTTTCCCTATCTGTATAATGGGAATAATAGTAATAGGACTTGAAATGGTTGTGGTCAAAATTAAATGATGTGATGTATAGCAAGACCTTATCATGGGTGCCCAGCACAACAAAAGACCTACAAAATATGGCTAACTACTATTATATAGCTAATATTTCTTTGTATTAGGCAGAAAAGCGGGCTGGGAAAGGGACTTTCTGTTCTTATTTGGTAGTTAATATTTAATATGCTAAGCACTAGAGAGACCTATCGTTTCCCGCAGTCCTTGCTGAGAATGGGAAAGGAAAAAACAGCTCTAGTTTTGTTTCTTTTTCATTCTCAGAAAAAGCCCGAAGTTGGAGGAAAAAGGGAGGAAGGGGAGGTCGACCACTCATTTACTAAAGAAAATGTGCTTCCACTTTGACCTGCTGTGTATGAATTTGCAACAATCCCCCTTCATTCCAGCAAGATCCAATTTGTGCTTGAACAGGCGCTCCTCTCGCTGGAGCAGAAAGGGCATGGGTTTGACTGGGCAGCATGTCTGTTTGCTATGGGTCCTTGGGCTGTTGACTAAGTCTTGGGACAGAGTTTGTTTTCAGGTCTGGAGCCAGGAAAACATACCCCTTGATGCGCACATATTTGCAGTGTGACACATGGCTTGGAAGCCTATCACATAGACTGGAGCGGCCGCCTGATTTGTTTCCCAGGAAAGATTGTCTTCATGAGATATTATTAGGGATGAATGCTGTGTGCGATGTGCACCGACTGAGGACAGTAGCCACCTAACTTCAAAGGCTCCCCCCTCTCAGGCCCCTGCAAGCTGGGCTGTGCCAGCCATAGGCCCAAAAAAGATCTTTCAGCAGGGAGGGGACTGTGACTTGCCCAGTAGCTGCATTTGAGAATCAAAGGGCAGATTTCAGGGAGTGATAGGATGTTTGTCTGGAGAAGGGCTTGGGGACTGCTTTCATGTGCCGCTGAAGGAACAGAGAGCAGCATGAATTCTGATTGAATGGTTGGCTCTGGTGTATGCTTGAATTAAAACCAAAGTAAACAAGAAAACACCTGCCACTTAACCAGTGATGCACTTGGCACCACAAGAGGCAGACTAATGCGGGGGGTTGGGACAAGAGGGTGCTGAAAATGTCTTGGACCAATCCACTTGTTCTAGAAGATGGTGCCAAAATGCTAGAAAAGTTCTTCTGCAAAGAAGCTAAAAAGAATGCAGATTATGTCACCAGAAGAGCAAAATGCCCAGGAAAGGGTATAACAAAATGTTTTGTTTCATAGGCTGTTTCCATTACTAGCTGACAAAGAAGGAGGAAATGGCTTTCTACTTGTCTGGTAGGAATTTGGGTAAGACTATCAGAACTCTTGCTGTAACAACAGTTGGGGGGGGGGTGGTGGGGGACAGGGAAGCTAATGGAACATGTGCTTCAGTGAATTTTTTTTCCCCAGTAAGCTCTACACTCAATGTGGGACTTGAACTCACAACCCTGAAATCAAGCCTGCCTCTACAGACAGGCTCCCCACCTGGGGGCCTATATGTTAGGAATGGTGCAGGGCCATCTACAATTCCAGGCAGTGAGTTTCAAACACTGTCATGCGTTATTTTCTACATAATCTTTTTACCTAAAGAAGCACTTCTGTTATGTTATTACCTCCGACAGCAATGAGGCAATAGCGGGAATTAAAAATAATCAAGATGAGAAATAAAATGTCACGCGCGTAGTGAACAGTAAATAAGTTCTTAATGAATGAAACTGGATTTTTAGAAACAATGAAGTACGAACAGGAAAAAGTGGGAGATTGTGGGCATGCTTATTTTAATTTTCTAAGTATATGTTCTTGTTCTAAGTATATGTTTTCAGCAATTTGTAGCTCACTCCAGATTCTAAATCGCCCTTCCTGAGATTCACACCTCTACAAAATTAGGTTAGGTCGCCCTCTGGTGGCATGGAGCTAATCTTTCTTCTCACAAAGTGTATCTTCTGTTACCTCTACGATAGAAGTTCAGTATTCTGTTCTACAGCGTTTCACATAGAACAAATACAAACTCAACTTTGCAGAACGAAGAAATCGTAAGCATCTAATTATGGTTCCTGTTTAATTTCTTGCAAAGAGTTCAAAAAGCAATTTGGGATCTTGAAGAACTTAAGGAATATTTACTGCACTACTATATCAAAAGAGGTGTCTTTAATAGGGATTCTGTATTACTGAGATTAATTGAACGACTATGTTCAAGAGAAAAGAAAAAAATTTAGTAATAGAGTTTCAGTAATTGTCCAAGCAACAAGATTAATCAATAAACATTATTCTAATCTTGATACTGTCATTATCTGGCTGTGTGTTTTTGGATTTCACTAGATACCCCAATAGTCTTAAAACAAATTTCCTGTTATTTTTCTTAAACCACCTCCAACATAACTTGCAACCCAAATGTTAATGAAATTAATATTAACTCAATATTAATTCTCTCCAGGAGACTGTAATCAGCATAGACTCAATAATATGTACATACACAATATAAAGATAATTATAAAAATAGTAAATGCATAGGGAAATTTTCCTCTGATTATTTGGAAGACACTGGGAAATATGGCAGAAGTAAGCATTGAGGTTAACAAGTTATGGGCACTGCTATGAGGAAAGAGCCTCACAGCTAATTTCAAGCTCAGATTTTGGAGAAAGAGTCTGTGATGAAATGAATCCAGTTTTGGTCAGGGACTCACACAGGTCTATATAACTGGAGCTGTGAATAGGGTGCATAGGATGGGGGTGGGGGCAGATAACTCAAAAGATGTCCAGGACAAGCACAAACTCATATCACTCTTAAAAAATTGAATTACCTCTTGCTTTGACTCTTTTTTTTTTTTTGAATTTTTTAACATTTATTTTTGAGAGACAGAGAGAGACAGAGTGCACGTGGGGGAGGGGCAGAGAGAGAGGGAGATATAATATGAAGCAGGCTCCAGGCTCTGAGCTGTCAGCACAGAGCCCGAAGTGGGGCCTGAACCCACCAACAGTGAGATCATGACCTGAGCTGAAGTAGGACACTTAACCGACTGAGCCACTCAGGCACCCCTTGCTTTGACTCTTAATAAGAATGTGTTTATGCCATTGTTGTTGATAATTAATGAAGTACATATTTTTCATTTATCTCATTGAATTTAGGTAATATAACTAAAGCTATATTATTCAGTTAACATGTTCTAACCCATGCCACAAAAAGGTTTTATGGCCCTATAAAGATTTCTTACAAGGAATGTGGCATAGTATAAAAAAAAATTAATCTAAGATAAAAATGCATCTAAGCCTTAAATGTCTGCTATTAAACTCTATATTTGGGGGGGGGGATTTAAAAAAACCTGTTTTTAATTTTTAACCATTTTTCATTAAAAAAATTTTTTTTTGAAGTTTTTACTTATTTTTGAGAGACAGAGAGAGACAGAGCGCAAGTGGGGGAGGGGGCAGAGAGAGAGGGAGACACAGAATCTGAAGCAGGCTCCAGGCTCTGAGCTGACAGCATAGAGCCCGACACGGGGCTCGAACTCATGAACCACAAGATCATGACCTGAGCTGCAGTCAGACACTTAACCGACTGAGCCACCCAGGCGTCCCAGAAAGTCAAATTTTAATGAGATTTGAAACAGGAACAAAGATTCATTGATGGAGTACTCTTACTATGTTTTGCCTAATATTTTTGTATTTCCGGTATCTTTAAATTCATACATTAGCTATTTCCTCTGGCATTGCAAACCAGTAGGACTGTTAGTTAATGTCCATTTTATTAATTAGAGGAAAAAAGTCAAAGGATTTCTTAAGATCACAGAAAACCTCCTTAAAGAACCCACATGGTTTTTGTTTGTTCCACCCATCCATCCACCCATCCATTTATTCATCAGATATCTATGGAGCAAATCTGTATATTAAGTATTTAACCTCATAAGAGTAGCAACGGTGATTAGGACGTAATATCCCTGTATGCAAGCAGTTTGCAGTATAGTAGCCAATCAGAAAACTACATGTATAAATATAGAAAACAGGCTGAAATGGCTACTCTGGAAGTTCATAGGATTGGAATTTCAGATAGTAGAGACAGCTTAGAAATTATGTAGTCCAACTTCTCTCCTAGTATATAAATGCTCAATAGAATATTTGGTATCCAGGATCTTTTCTTAATACTTAGCATATATATTAAACTATATATATATATATGTGTATATATATATATATATATATACACATATATATATATATATAATATACACACACAGAGTATATAACACTATATAAAGGGTGTTAAGATCATAGAGATGTGTATACACATTATATATATATATATACATATATATGTATATATACACATATATATACATGTATATATATATATGTATATATATTATAATATATATATAAATCTTCCCCTAGGTTGTATGTTCTCCCAGAGAGGCACTGAAAATCTTTCTGCATTCTGGTTTGCCTTCTTTGGATTATATTTTTATTATCTGTATATATGATGACCATATTGGATCTGGAGTATAATGGGGCTACTTTATCTCATGATATTTGTTATACTTCTACTAATGAATTATACAAAAGTATGTGCTTTTGTAGCATCTATATTATACTTAAAGTCAACTAAAGCCCTAGTTCTTGCTGTTCCAGCCATCATCCTGGCCAGGGGAAGCATGGTCTGTGATGGTGGGGAGACAGGGACAAGGGAGCGCTAGTTAAGGAAATGCCTCTTGCACTTAATGGGTCTCCAGACAGAATCTGGGCATGTGGGCAGAGGAGTAAACAAGGCTGCTTCCTGTTCTGGGTTTGGGAACCCAGGCTAAGGATAAAATCAAAATAGAAGTCCTAGAGGAGGGCAGGCCAGAAAGCAAGAGAAATTTAGAAACTTAATATCTAAGGAGTAAATTGAGATAAAAATCAAGATCCATATTGAAATGGCTTCCATAAGGAACAGACGAGGATAAACAAAGTTTCAGAGGTGGAATCCAGAGAGGTAACTTGAACCAATTTTTTGTCTTCCAGGGGTGAGCCCCAAGAAGAAGAGGAAAGTATTAGGAGGACAAAGCCTGTTCCAGGATCTTTACTTAATCAACATTTACTATGTGCCATGCTCTGGGCCAAGCGCTAGCTATCAAAGATGAAGAAGACCTATGTCCAGATATCAGAGTTCTCGCAGCTCCTTTGGGAGATGGACATAGGCCATCTACCTCTTAGATACTGTGGTTAGTACAATGATGGAGAACACACAGGGGCCACAGAAGAGGACCAAAGCCCCTAGGGAAGGCAGTGGTCTCATAGGATACAAAAGAGTTGAGCAGATGGAAGGAATGGGGAAGGACTTTCTAAGACAGGAGAGAAAAGTCAGGTGAAGCCCCAGAGGATGAGAAGCAGCTCGTGTAAAAAGGAGCTACTTGTAGTTCTGTGTTGCTGGCCTGTCAACTATAAATCACTGTAAGCCAGATTTTTCCTGTCCTGTACTTGAGAAATTTTGTTTAGAACCTAAGTAAAGGTCTTTACATTGATCAGTTTTAATATTTATATTCTTTGCTTTCCCCTTTTATAGTAATCTTAGAATATTCTTAAAGTATCAAAGGTCTATATTCAGTGTTTCCCCAGGCTACAGATACTGCAAAATGTGATGAACGTTTTTTCTACCTTCCTCCTAGTCCTTGATTGAAAAAAATTAAAATAAATGGTTGACATGTAGCACCAAATCCAGAGCCCCTCAGTATTCTCTAGAGGTGTCCTGCCAAATTGACACTGATCCAGCAATCAATAGCCCACACATATGGTTGTTTAATTAGCTAACATTCTGCAGTAATGAGAGCTAGCATGGCTATTTATGGCCAGGAATGGCAGGTTAGGATAACTTGGAAAGGATCCACATATAAAAGCACACCTGCCAAAGGGGAAGCCTGGCATCAGAAGGCAGATCTGCACGTCAATGCTAGAAAGAACCCAGTCAAGTATCAGCCAGTATCTGGAAATTATGTTAACAGACACTAATCAAGTAATCAACTGGGAAAGGCAAAAAATGAGAACTACATAATGGAATGGCCTTGATCTAAAAGGTGAATGGGCAGAGTGGTAGGGCAGATACTTGCACATCCAGGGGAACATTTAGCATCAGGAAAACAATCTATGATCTCGTGAAAAGTGTTGGTCAAGTTCATGGGCAGAACTCCAATTCCCAGGGGAAGATATAGTAGGATCGATGCATGGTGTTAGAGTTAATAAAAGATCAAGAATGCAACAAAGATAAGTAGTACAGTATAGAAGGCCAGTAAGAACTGGGTCTAGTTACCAGAACTTGGACACCTAGTGGGGACTTGGTTTCAGAAGCAAGAAAGCGGACTAAAAAGGCAGCAGATACAGAGCTGGACAGGCCACAAGTGTGACCCAGACTAGATCCCCTGATAGCCTCCGAGTAAGGCTGAACCTGTTGTTGGGGGATCAGTGGTTCAACATTTAGGGGGAGGAGAGCTCCAGAGGCCAGGAATCTGTATGTCAACAGTAATAAGCTGCTTATATTTCTACACCTTGCTCACACTGTAAGTCTTGGTCACATGCCTTGCTCAGTTGGGGATGCCTCTATTATTTCCCTGAGTCTTTAGTCCTATGACCTTATCACAGAAGGGGATGAGATTATGCTGACAGAGCTTGCCCTCACTGTGAGAGGCTCGCTTCTGGTGATTGCTTCCTTCCTTTTTTTTTTTTCTAAGTGTTCATAGACTTGTGTTTCATAATCCATCCTAATTTTGCTGGGGATAACATAAAACTCAAAGAAAGCCAAAAGAAGTCCCATAAAGGGCGACAATGGTTCTATGACTGGGGAGAAAATATGGACAGTTTCAGGTGATAATTGCATTCACTCTGGGGAAACAGTGAAGGGTCCATATCAACTGGGGAGATGGGAGTGGAGAGAACGATCCAGTATGAAGGAACATCTTAAAGACAGTCAGAGATGATATTAGACTATGTAGTCCAGTCTGGCTGTGGTATAAAAAGTCAGATTGGAGAGAGGAGCAGTCAGATCCTTGAGGCCAGAGAATATGAACTTTCCTGGGGATGTAACAGGCAGTGACTAAAGGTATTTTCCTGGCCAGGTTGGAGCTTTATTTAAAAAGAGTTATATTAATAGTGAGAAAGCATCAAACTCCAAGTAAGGAGTACTGTATAAAATAACTGGCCTGTATACTTTAAATTATTACTGCCATGAATGACAAAGACAAATTATTCCAAAGTAAACTAAATAAACATGACAACTGAATGCAACAGGTGATTTGGGGATTTTTTTTTTTTTTTTAGCGCTAAGGGAATTGTTGGGATAATTGGCAAAAATCTGAGTAAGGTCCATACATTAGAAAATAGTATTGTGTCAATGTAATTCCAGATTTCAATAATTATATCATGGTTATGCTTGAGAATGTTCTTCTTTTGGGAAAAGGTACACTGAGGCATTTAGAAATAAAAGGACATATATCTGAACTGTCAAACGGTTCAGAAATGAGGATATATAGACATGTACATGTACGTGTAATGTGTATACTGCTACACACATATATATATAGTGTGTGTGTGTGTGTGTGTGTGTGTGTGTGTGTGTGTGTGTGTGTGTTCCCACCTACCTATTTAGAGAGAGAGAATGAAACAGAAATGTGATTAAATTTTAATATTTGGGGAACCCAGGTGAAAGGTATTCTGGAATTCTTTGTATTTTTCTTACAACTTTTCTACAGATCAAAATTTATGTCAAGACAAAAGTTAAAAGAAAAAATAAAACTCATAATGTAGTGATGGAGTGTAGTAACTGCTTACGAGGCTCCCAAGGTGGTAATGCAATTGTCTAGGTGAGAGGTGATAAGCACCAGGTGGTGGCAGGAATAGACGCAAGAAGGAAGAGGCATTCAACAGGTAAAGGTTCCTGTATTTGGCAACTCAGTAGGTATGATACAGGAGCTCAGACTACTTGGAGTTTTCAAGTCAAAGTGCCAGAGTGAATGACATCAACTTCATAGTTGGAAACGTTTGCTTAATGATCATGGTGGAGAATTACTGATAAGATTGCAAAATAAAAAACTATAATTTCAGGAAAGAAGCATGAATGGAAAAGCATGGACTAAGATAGACTGGTTGAACATGTAATAGGTAAGTTGAACATTTTTTGTTGTTGTTGAAGTATCTAATTAAATTTAATTGTGGCCCAGCTGGTAAATTTTTATTTGTGCAACCAGCCAGAAAAGAATCACATTAGTGCTTGATGAAGATGAAAAAGTGCTGAATGCTGAAAGGTAAAAAGCAAGCCCTGTAGTGGTGAGATTCACTTTCACAAGACTGCAGGCTCTGGGCTGGGCTGCCCTATCTGCTGGGATGCACAGCCCTCTCATTGAGCTTGGAATCCTGCTCAGCTCTGTGTCATTATCAGGTCACGCATGTGCCTGGAGCTTCCGGGAGCTGCCCTCTTGTCTGTGCTTTCACATCCTGAAATGTTAAGCATCCATCCTTTTTGCTCTTCCCAACAATTTCTTCTCTTATCAACTATTGTGGTAGAATATATTATTTGTTTACAATTCCTCCTTCACCCTTGTTCACCAAGTGGACTTCCCCACTCATTGACTCTGGGCTGGGCCATGTGGAGGAAATGACGTGTGCAAGTTCTAAGCAGAGGCATCACCTGTGTCTGCTTTTGCTTCTTGTCCTTCCATCCTCTGCCAGAACCATATGCCTTAGATAATGACTGTTCTCTCAGCCTGTTCCATGTGGATCCAAACCCCACGCCCGAGTCTACACAAGCCCTATCAAGCCCAGCCAAACCAAAGCAGAGCCACAGTTGGCCCAACAAACATATGATAGAGAAATAGAGGTTTATTGTTGTAAATAAGTTTGGGGGCCATTTGTTACACATCATAACCACAACAAAAATGATGAATAATTATTTGTCTCTTGTCTGTTTGGTTTGTAGCTTTTCTCTCTGCTGTTGAGTCTGATGCTTCTGGAGCCTTCTTCCGAACTGAACTCTGACTTTTCTGGACTCTGGCCTATATATAACCATATATCATGGTTATGTTTGAGAATGTTCTTCTTTTGGGAAAATGTACAGTGAGGCATTTAGAAATAAAAGAACTGTCTGAACTGTCAATACTCCTTTCCTCCATAGATCATATGGTTTCTGGTCACCCTACCTATAACTCTGACCCATATTGGCTATCCCCTTGTACTTGCATCCCCACTGGTGTCTTCAGGCCCACAGATTAGGAAATAGGCACAAGGTGGGCAGTGTTCAGAACACAAAGGTTCTTATCTATGTGAAATTCAGTTATTTAGAAAGCTGTCCTCTTTACAACACAATTAAAAAGGAGTGAAATATGATTGGAAATGGTGAAGATCATAAATTTTCCCACAGTTTACGCCTAAGAGTAGAAATGTATTATGCAGAGGACAGTTCCTCACTCAAAAACTGCATGCTTTGATATTGCATACATTTGCAACAAATATGGTTATATGGTTTTCAAGCATACACCTGATTGGAGGAGAAAAGGAGTAGTGAGAAGGAACAGCTGACCTATTGATGGGAAGAGAGGAGACAAAAGTCTGCACCTGAGTGGTTCAGTTGGTTAAGCGTCTGACTCTTGATTTCAGCTCAGGTCACGATCTCACGATTCACAGGATCCAGCCCCATGTCAGGCTCTGCACTTACAATACAGAGCTTGCTTGGGATTCTCTCTTTCTCTGCTCTTCTCCTGCTTGTGTGCTTGCTCTCTCTCTCTCTCTCTCTCTCTCTCTCTCAAAATAAATAAACAAACAAAAGAACATAGAAGAAAAAAACAAAAAGCCTGGTAGCAAGTATTCCCGTACACCATAGGACATCTTAGTAGTGTAGTAGATAGAGATCAAAGTAATTGCTGGAATTTTCTTTTAAATCTGCATTTGGCTATCTGAATAGAATTGTTTTATGAAAAAATAGTTCCACAGATATATGAAAAGGTGCTCAACATCACTAATCATATGGGAAATGCAAATCAAAACCACAAAATATCACCCTACTCCTGTTAGAGTGGCTACTATAAAAAATATGAGAGATAAAAATTGTTGATGAGGATGTGGTGAAAGGAACACTTGTGCTCTGTTGGTGGGAGTGTAAATTGGTGCAGCCACACTGGAAAACATTATGGAGATTCCTCAAAAAATTAAAAATAGAACTACCATATGATCCAGCAATTCCACTTCTGGATATTTATCTGAACAAAATGGAAGCACTAACTTGAAGAGATACATGCACCCCCAAGTTCACTGCAGCATGATTTACAATAGTCAACATTAGTCTAAGTGTCCACTGATGCATAAATGGATAAAGAAGTGGTATATATACAATGAAATATTATTCGGCCATAAAAAAGGAAATCTTGCCATTTGCAACAACATGGATGGACCTTGAGAGCATAATGCTAAGTGAAATAAGTTAGAGAAAGACAACCATACGATCTCACTTATATGTGAAATTAAAAAGAAATAAAAACAAATAAACACCCTAGTTCCTAGACACAGAGAACAGATTGGTGCTTGCCATTGGGGGGCAGTGGGGGTAGGAGAAATGAATGAAGGGAGTAAAAGGTAGAAACTTCCAATTATAAGATAAATAAGTCATGGGGATAGAATGTATAGCATGGTGACTATAGCTGGTAATATATTGTACATTTGAAAGATGCTAAGAGAGTAGATCTTAAAAGTTCTAATCACAAGCAAAAAAGGTATATAACTGTATGTGGTGATGGATGTTAAGTAGACTCAATGTGGTGATCATTTCATAATATGTACAAATACTGAATCATTATATTGTACACCTGAAACTAACAGCATCTGTCAAATATACCTCGATTGAAAAAAGGTCTCAAGTTAGTGGTATCTAATTGTCAACGTACAGCCAAGCTTATTCCGAATGTTAGCGGTAAAATATATCAAAACTGAAACTCTGTTCAGTTGAATGTCTACTAAGTGACAAGACCTCCATGTTTCACATCAGGGTTTAAAAGGGTGGGGGCGCCTGGGTGGCTCAGTTGGTTAAGCATCCAACTTTGGCTCAGGTCATGATCTCACAGTTCATGAATTCGAGCCCCACATCAGGCTCTCTGCTGTCAGGGTGGAACCTGCTTCAGATCCTCCATCTCCCTTTCTCTCTGCCCCTCCCCTACTGGTTCTCTCTCTCTCTCTCTCTCTCTCTCTCGAAAATAAACAGAAAGAAAGAAAGAAAGAAAGAAAGAAAGAAAGAAAGAAAGAAAGGAAAGCAAAAAGAAAGAAAGGGTGGGGGCAGGGCTGGGCTGCGGTGAACATTTGTAAACACAAAAGCAGTCCTCCATGGCCTCATTAAGCACAGGAAACTGGCTTAGCATCCACTTTCATCAGTTTGCATGTGCCATTCTCCCCACTGTCCTATCTCCCCTATATCCCCAACCTGTGCTTTCTTTGTTAGCCAACTCCTTCTGGTCCTTCTAGTCTCAGCTTAGAAACCATCCTCTGGGAGACTTTCCCTCACCAACTCCTCCTCCCCAATTTGGTTTTAGTGTCCTCTCTGGTGCTGTGACAGCATCCTCTACCCATTCCTGTCATGCATGGCCTCTATGATGCTACTTTGTACCCATCCGTTTAGAAAGAGGAACCGTCACTCACTGGCTCCAAATCCATGAAGGCAGGTGCCGTGTCTGTCTGGTGCACCACTGGCTCCTTTGTGCCTGGCATGTGTATTTGTTAAATGAGTAACTCCAGCTAGGTATCTATATCAGGGAATCTGCATTACAACCACGATTACGAAATAAAAATACTTGTCATATATTATTCTGAAAGGAAGAACATTGAACTACCTTAAGTCAGATGGTCGGCGGCTCTTAAAGGTGAGGTCAAGGTTTTGGACAAATTCCGCATGCATGGCCACAGACTTCATCTTGGGTTCTCTAAATGTGTCTTTCTCACTGGTGTTCCCTGGTCACAGGATGACTCTTTGTATGTGTGGTGGTTCTTCCCATCTATTGCAGTGGATAGCAGCAAAGGCCTGGGGAAGAAAGAAGGATGAAGACAGTGCAGATTCAGGGGCGCCTGGGTGGCTCAGTCTATTGAGCATCTGACTCTTGATCTCAGCTCAGGCCTTGATCTCAGGGTCGTGAGTTCAAATCCCGTGTTGGGCTGGGCATTGGGTGTGAAGCCTGGCAGAAAGGGGCCTGTATGCACCCAGGATTCACAGTGATCCCCAGGGGGTCTAGGAGACATAATTGGACCGAAAGCCTCCCACAAAGAAAAACTTGTGAAGAGGATCCTCTATCAGACACCCAATCGAAGGCCGTTTCCCTGGGAAAACAAAATGGCCTACAGCTATTGCTGATTGCAGGTGAGTGGTTCTAATTTTGGATAAAAGGTCAGAAAATTTGAGAAGATGTGAGTAGGCGGACCTAACAGTTTGTTAGAATGGAAACTAGAAGCTTACAGGTCTAGGCTCTAGTCTGTTTTTTTTTTTCCCACTAATTTCTTTTCTTTCTTTTTTTTTTTAAATGTATGTTTATTTTTGAGAGAGAGAGAGAGAGAGAGAGAGAGAGAGAGAGAGTGAGAGGGAGGGGGGGAGGAACAGAGAGAGAGGGAGACACAGAATCTGAAGCAGGCTCCAGGCTCTGAGCTGTCAGCACAGAGCCCGATGTGGGGCTCAAACCCACTAATGGTGAGATCATGACCTGAGCTGACATCGGACTGAGCCACCTAGGCGCCCCCTTTTCACTAATTTCTGTGTGTACTTAACACAAATCACGTTATAATGTCCTCATCTGTAAGCAAGGTAAGCAAGCAAGATTTGGTCTCTGTTGTTCCCTCTGGCTTTCCCTGCAGTTCTCCCCAGTATAATGTATTCATCATGATGACTAAGAGTTATTAAGAAAAAAAAAATAGTACTTGTCTGGAGAAATACTTAATGAAATGGGAAAGGGTTCATGATATACTTTTAAGTGGAAAAAAGCAATTTATAAAATGGTATGTAGTGTGTTCCCAATCCATAGAATACTCATACATATGTGTGTGTGTGTGTGTGTGTGTGTGTGTGTGTGTGTGTGCGCAGGTAGGTATTAAGGGAAAATTTACACATACAGAAAAATTACCAGACTAAGACAAAGCAGTTTATTAGCACTGGTGGCCCTGGAGTTACTGCTATTTTATTCTTGGAGTGTTGTTGTATTTTACAATTTTTCAGTACAGTACAGGTTTTACATTATTAACTAGAAAAAAATAATTTTTGTGAATATTTTCTTCTGATCATTACATTAATGTATGTACCTTCTGTGGAGCTTATTTTGTACCTATGTCATTGGAACTAAAATGATAGTTACTCTCTCTCTGCCCTTTCCCTTTTTGGTCTCTTGCCCTCTCTCTCTCTCTGTCAAAATAAATAAATAAACATTTTAAAAAAAGTAAAAAATGGGGTATGTGGTGGTTCAGTTGGTTAAGTGTCTGACTCTTAATTTTGGCTCAGGTCATGATCTTATGGTTGTGAGATCGAGCCCCACATTGGGTTCTGTGCTGAGTTAGAAGCGTGCTTGGGATTCTCTCTCTCTCTCTCTCTCTCTCTCACAAAAGAAATAAGTAAACATTAAACAAAAACCTTTTAAAATGATAGTTGACCAATTGACTATATTGGAGCTTTGTCGCTATAAAGTGAGCCGTACTCTGTGAAAATAAAATGAAAGGCCTGATCCATTCTATTCCAAATTACTGGAGTTCAAACACCAGTGAGACCTCAGGCAAGCCCCACCCAGCCTGGAACTTAGGAACTGCACTGACTGCTGAGTCTCCTTCCTCCTGAGCTGAGATCTGCAGTCCTCACTTGCCAGCAGCTCCCACTTCCTTCCTGCCCATTGCTTCAGCCTTTGCATCTTCTACGCACGTAAATATCGAACAGTTAGTGGAACAGTTTGACCCTATCAGCAACCAGCGTCAGCCAAGCTGGTGAGGAAAAATCAAAACTTGAAACTAAATTGGGCCAGGACAATGGAAGTTAAGAGGAGACAGCTTTGTGATGTGAATCCAGACCAGGAGGCAGACACTCTTTTGGCACGAGAAGCGTCAAAAGTGGAAGAATAGCACCCACATTGGGAGATGCCTTTTTCTTTCTTTCTTCTTTTACGTTTATTTATTTTTGAGACAGAGAGAGACAGAGCATGAACAGGGGAAGGGCAGAGAGAGAGGGAGACATAGAATCTGAAACAGGGTCCAGGCTCTGAGCTGTCAGCACAGAGCCCGACGCGGGGCTCGAACCCACGGACCCTGAGATTGTGACCTGAGCCGAAGTCGGACGCTTAACCGACTGAGCCACCCAGGCACCCCGCCTTTTTCTTTCTTTTTAAAAGACTATGATATTGAAACAAACAAACAAACAAACAAACAAACAAACATGGCAAGCTGCTTCCTGGAGTCTGACCTCCTCAGTGGCGTTCCTTCCCTGCCCTACCCTCAGAACTTAATGCTCCTCCCTCTCTCTTCTCAGCTCCAGAAGCTTCAACAAGGCCAGTGGTATGATACTAACAGCTGGAAGGCTTTAGAAGAGGCTGGGGGACCTCTCCCCCAAGAATACATCGAAGACCACAAGGGATATTGAAGAAATTAATCATCCATTGCTGGAGCCAGAAGAATGAGGAAGGGGTAGTGGATATTTGTTGCTCATCCCGCAACACCAATTTTATTGAAGGTAGTTTAACTACCTTCATCTTTGTAATTCTGTCACCCTTGCCAGCATTTCGCTAGGAATAGCCTAGTGACCAAATTGTGTGGATGAGAATCGAAGGAGTCGGCTGAAGGCTTTCAGGAAAACACAGGAAGAAATTGTCTCACTTCTTCAAGACATTGTTATATCTGCATGTCACTCTTGGAGTTGCCTCAGTCATCTCTACCAGTCTGAAAATTAAGAGAACACTAATGATAACAGATCAGAGAGATGAAACAAAACCAGGGCTCTAGTAGCATGGTTGAACCACTGAAACCAACAAGCTTGAAGCCTCTGGACTTCTAGTTATGGAAGATGGCACATGTCCTTATCGTTTCATCCTTAGCAGTTAGGAAAGAGAAAGAGGTCCAGAAAGATTCACTAAGGGGTGAGGGGTACATCCACATGGCATAAACTTAAAGGGTGATGGTGATGCCTGAGCTTATGGATGGGGAAGGCAGTGAGATTTGGGTAGTTTGGGTCCACCCAGCCTTTTGCCTCCCTGACTAAGCATACTTTGTAAGCAAAGCATAACTGAAGAAAAGAACTTTCCTTGGGGTTTCAGATGTATTTATTCAGCTAATGTAGCAGGGTTACAAATCACACAAACTATATCCTTCTACGTACAAAGAATGTGTAGTTAATTTTCTATAAGCCTAAACCCTCACTAGGTACCGGAAACACTTACTAATTAACTTGCTAATTAAAGTTTCTGTCTCTTGCGGTTTAAACAATCTCCTTTTAGTTAAACTATCAGATTATTCAAAGTTCAGTTTCTTTGCATGGCTGGCATAGATCATGGATTTTGAATGACGCAGTCCCCCTGGATAAACTCTCAGCCTTCCAGAGAGATTCTCTACACCTCTTCTCCTTCCTAAGGGTTGTGTGAGACAGCCTACTGGGTTCCTGCAGTGGATGTCCTCTGGGGGCTTGATGGTTTCTGCTATAGTGTGGCTTGTCTGATCTGCACCCTTAACTGTGAATCACTGTGGTGTGGCCCATCCCAGGCCTTTTCAAGTCATGTCCTGGCACCCATCCCCTGGAATCTGTGGTCCCAGACGCTTCATGAAGACCCCTCACATAGGAGTTCTTCGTCCTGCTGATGCCCCGGCTCCCTCAGCATTTCCCCTCCCTTCAGCAGGGCACGTAGGCATCTCTGAAGGCAAGATGGGGCCAGCTGGGAGCCCTGAGCACGGCCCCATGCTTGCCTGACCAGTCAGCTCACTCTGCTCCATCACTCTGCTGCCATGTTGGGTGTAGAGCCAAGCAGTGAGGCATGGCTCCCCAAGAAGCCAACAGCCTCCTCTAGGCTTCTCCCTGGGAAGCAGCTCTAAACCCCAGGATTGTGGATGCCTCAGTAGCTACTTGAATGTTACCACACACTCCCACTTGCTCAAGGCTTGGGCTACAGAAAAGAAGAAAATGCCTCTGGACTTGACTCCCTTTCATCCCTCCCCAAACCTGAAGAAGATGTTGAAACAGGCTTATCACTTCTCTATCTTGTCTCACAGGGCTTCCCCATCTAAGACTCTAAGATCAGCAGCCACTGCTCTGTTAAAGAAGGGCACTCTGGAATTTAGAAATCCCTTCTCTATTTCCATAAAATTTTGCTTTTAAGACTTTTGAATTTACTAAATTGCTTAAGCAAATCACCCCACATTTGAAATTCAACTGGCCCAGTTTTTAAAATGCAGTTTTAATCTTTTTCTCATGTGGTACAATGAACCTCAAGGTTGCTTAAAGGCAGGAGGCCATAGAGTATCAGACTTAAAAAAAAAAATGACAATAAATCGATTCTATCAATTTGTCTAGATAAAGTTATGTAATTATATATCTACTATACACTATCATATAACACATAATTTATGTATATATTTAATTACCACACTTGATATTAGGGAATGAACAGGGACACTCAGGTGCAAGGGGCCATCACACTAGCTACTTAGTAAGACACACTGCCCATTCTCACCCCTCCTTTGCAGCCCCAATGCCGAGATAAGAAATGCAGGTTATCTGGGCCTTTTGATCACCTATAAATCCTTTCTGAATGATTTGACAAATAGTTAAAGTTAGGCAGATTTTTATTTCTCTCCACTGTTACATTAAGGAATTAAATCGAAAATGCTACAAGATAATCTTTGAATAAATACTATTTAAATGAAGGGGGGATTGATAGCCGTATCTAATTAAATCTCCACATAGCTTAGAAAATAAGAAGGCCATGTTTGTTGGGGAATTGCAATGGGAAAGACCCACTGTCAAAATCAGCACAGCAACAGCAAACCATGCACTGAACTTGAGATACCACTGGCCCAACAGAGTGTATGGTCATAACACAGGGAAAAGCCCCTACTTTTTCAGTATGGAAGGCAAAATCAGCATTTGATGATGAATGTCCATGCTGATTTCTGAGTCTATCTTTTATTTTTAATTTTTAAATGTTTCTGTTTTTGAGAGAGAGAGACAGAGACAGAGCATCAGCAGGGGAGGGGCAGAGAGAGAGGGAGACACAGAATCCAAACCAGGCTCCAGGCTCCGAGCTGCTAGCACAGAGCCTGATATGGGCTCAAACTCATCAACTGTGAGATCGTGACCTGAGCCAAAGTCAGATGCTCAACTGATTGAACCACCCAGGTGCCCCAATGAGTCTATCTTTTAAACCAGGGTCTTTTTAATTTTTTTAACTGCAACCCGTAATAAGAAATACATTTAAATTTCCTGTGATGTACTTTACTTTGATCTATTCCGTTTTGTCATAGTCCATTATGTTTTTTCTCTTTTTTAATTTTTAATTTTTTTCTTTTTTTAAATGCTAGTAGCGACCCATTAAATTGATGCCATGATCCACTAGTGGACTGTAGTTTGAAAAATGCACACACTACCCTTAAAAAGGTTTCTCAAAGTGTGACTCAAAGAGCTCCTACTCTCTTTCCTCAAACAGTATATCATAACCTCCTGGGGCTCTTATTTTAAAACGCAGATTTTTAAAAAAAATTTCTTTTCTGGACTCTGAAAGCGAATATAGTCGCCTATGTCAGTGGCTCCCAACCACTATTCTCATTCTGGTGGGGGCCTCAGGTAAGGACAGGATGATCACAAACTATGGGCTCTGAGGAGGAAGGCTGGACCAAAGAAGGTAGCCTGAGCTTAGTGCAGAAGACTTGGCAGACACAGCCCCTAAGAGCGGGGGAGGCTGCAGGACAAACAGGCCAGAGATCAGAGGGGGAAAAGCGGAAATGTACTGAGGAAAGCAGAACAAGGGGAAGGGCTGAGCCTTCCTGGATTTGCAAGTGCACAACAGAGTACCAAACGAGGTCTGCTTAGGGCCCCTCTCTGAGGATGCTCAAAATCAGAGTCTGAGACTGGGGCCTGGGATTCCGATTTAAATAAGCTCCCCAGGAGGGTTTTATGCAAATAGAGTTGCAGAGACATTGCCAGGCACAAATCGTGTCATTCACTCTCCCAGAAGGAGAAGATTAAAATTTTCAGCTGGAGCCACGGAATAAATGTTTAACACGCAGCCATCCACCAAAGTGAGGTTTCAACACTGTCAATACAAGGCACGCTTGCTTCCTTTGGTGGGGTCTTCCTTCTATCGCCTACCATAGTTTTCAACAAAATATTTGGTTTTCTGTAGGAACCCCAGTCATTGGTTACAGTTGTTTAATGAAATTCAGATCTGCTTCTCACAACCAGGTGAGACACAGGGCGGGCATCCCCCCAAGGACATGTGAGCGCAAGCACATTAGCCAGACTGAAGGTGGATTTTTGAATGGGATGACTTTAAGGGTCAGCCAAGATCTGAAAAAAAGATCATCTTCAGAACCATATTAATTTTGAACAAAGAAAATGTAAGCACCAGGAAGATGGATGCTCATGTTTGTTGAGTGCACCCTCTCCCTACAGGCGATTTTCATGGGATACTGCATTATTATCAAAATATTGCGTGGTAATCATGGCATTACAGCAAGCGGAACTAGTCGGGTGAACCTAATGCCCACTGGTGATGGATGCATCTCAGCCCCTCTCTGGGGACACAGCTGCCTCCAGGTCAGTAGGGCCCACTCTTGGGGGGGGGGCACTTTCTATGCTGCACATTTTGGAGACACACTGCTGGTATACAAATCTCTGTATCTGGGGCGCCCGGGTGGCTGAGTCAGTTAAGTGTGTGTCTTCGGCTCAGGTCATGATCTCAAGATTTGTGGGTTCAAGCCCTGCGTCTGGCTCTGTGCTGACAGCTCAGAGCCTGGAGCCTGCTTCCGATTCTATGTCTCCCTTTCTCTCTGTCCCTCGCCTTCTCGTGTTCTGTCTCTGTCTCTCAAAAGTAAATAAACATTAGAAAAAATTAAAAAAAAATAATCTCTGAATCTAACTTTTCTTTCTCATTTATTATAAAACAAAGTTTCAACCCTTCTCCTTCTGTTTTTTTTTAATTCAATTTTTTAAAGTTTATTTATTTATTTTGAAAGAGAGAGTAGGGAAGGGGCAGAGGGAGAGGGAGAGAGAGAATACCAAGCAGGCTCTGCACAGAGCCTGATGTGGCGCTTGAACCCACAAACCATGAGATCATGACCTGAGCTGCAATCAAGAGTTGGATGCTTCACTGACTGAGCCACCCAGGTGCCCCTCCTTCTATTTGCTTAATTCAGAAAACTCATACAAGCAAAAGACATAAAATTAAAAATACCCTCTTAGAGACAACTACTACACTGGTGATTCTTCCAGACTCTTCTGTCTTCATCAATTTCTCTGATCTTTTCTGAGCACAGCAGCCCTAGTCCCCCCATCCTCAACCTGGGGTAGGTCCCAGCTGTGGGAGAGGAACCGGGGACAGGGCAGAGAGGCAAAGCAGAGCACGTAGTTCAACACCTTCTCGGGAAGACTGTGATGTGCTAAATAGGACAGCAACAGTCTGAGCAGCCTGAGGTGTGCTCCACAAGAAAAACAGACTGAGGGTTGCTGGAGGGGAGGTTGGTGGGAGGGATGGGTTAAATGGGTGATGGGCATTAAAGAGGGCACTCTTCTGGATGACCACTGGGTGTCATATGTAAGAGATGAATCACTGGGTTCTACTCCTGAAGCCAAGACCATACTGTATGCTAACTAACTTGAATTTAAATTAGGAAAAAAAGTCCCACCGTGGCAAAAACTGTGAGTTTGAGTTTGCATAGCTTGTGTTCTCTTATAATGGAAATTCCTCATGAGCTGTCTCCTGCTCAAGAAAGCAGAACTGGAAGGTCTAGAGCAAGGTGATAATTACTGCTGGTATTTAGGGACCATTTATCTATATGTCATCAATCACTGTTTGAATATTTGAGTGCCCACGTTGTTCCAAGAACTTTTCTACACACTGGAGACATAGACATAAACAAACAAACAAACTACCCGCTCTCATGAAACTTCCATTCTTATGTGGAAGCAATGATATGGAGTCAATGATATGGAGAGTAACAAGGCAGGAAAGGGGGCTAGGCTAGTGGAGAGTAGGATTTTAAGTACAATAGCCAGGAAGGCCTCCGAGCAAAGGTGACACTTGAACAAACACCACAGAAAGGTCAGGGAGTGAGCCACATGGATATCTGGGTTGGGGGGAGCATTCTGGGCAGAGGAAATATTAAGTGCTAAGGCCCTGAGCAGCCACAATGGCTGGACAGGAGGAGGGCGGAGGGTAATGGGTGGAAGGAAGGGCCAGTTGGTGTTGGGTCTTTTTTTATAGGTCACTATAATGACTTTAGTTTTTACTCTACAGTGAAATGGGAAGCCTCTGGGTGTGGGAAGTAAAAGAGTGACACGTTCTGATTTCCTTTCAACAAGGTGCCTCTGGCTCAGACCACTAGGAGCCCTGGGCAGATGGGAACCTAATGCCATACTCTAGATTAAAGGCAATCGAGACTCAGACTGAAGCAGTAGTCACGGAAATTGCGAAAATTGGTTGGCAAGTTTGGGACATGTTTTAAAAGCAGAGCTATTGGGATTTACTGACAGGTTGGAAGTGGGGTTCAGAGAAAGAGAGGAGTCAAGGTCAATAGAGCAAGCAGAAGAATAAAGTTGCCTTTTCCTGTGACAAGAAAACTGTGGGAGAAGCAGGCAGTGGGGGAAGCTTGGGGGCTCAGTTTGGATATATTAAATCTGCAGTGCCTATTGGATGTAAAAGTGGAGATAACTGTCCTGCTGGCATACATCGAGAACTGCCAGCATATAAGATGGAAGGCGGTCAGAGAGCTGGGAGATGAAGGAAAGCTCGCATCAGAAACTCAGCATGAGAGCCCAGTGAGGCGGAGCAAACCGAGGCTGGGATGCCAAGGTGAAGGAGAAGCAGAGGGGTCGACCATGCCGGATGACACACACAGGCCATGGGAGACCACTGCGTTTGGTGCTGCAAAATTATTAACAGCAGCTTTGGCGGAGAGCTGGGGGAATGAGAGCTTGATGGGAATGGTTTCAAGATAGGAAGGGAGGAGAAGAATTGAAAATGCAATAGACCAGGGCACCTGGGTGACTCGGTGAAGTGTCTGACTTTGGCTCAGGACGTGATCTCCTGGTTCATGGGTTCGAGCCCCGCATCAGGCTCCGTGCTGACAGCTCAGAGCCTGGAGTCTGCTTTGGTTGGATTCTGTGTTTCTCTCTCTATCTCTCTCTCTCTGCCCCTCCCCAGCTCAAGCTCGCTCTCTCTCTCTCTCTCTCTCTCTCAAAAATAAATAAATAAACTTAAAAAAATTGCAATAGACCATTCTTGCTAGAAGCTTTGCTCTAAAGGGAAAGAGGTAAATGGGGTAGTAACCAGATGGATGTGGAGTCAAGAGACAGTCTTTTTATTTGTTCATGATAGGAGAAATTACAGTTTGTACGCTGATGGGCACGATGCACTAGAGAAACAAGGACCAGGGAAGAATGAGGAACAATCCTGGTGTGGTGTCCCTGTACAGAAGAGAGGAGAGGGCTTACAGAAAGACGTCCATGATGCCAGGAGGGGAGGCACAGACGCTGATTACTGAGTTGGGGCAGTGGTGGGAGCGTATGGATGTCCTCTGATTGCTTGTGGGTTCATAGTGAAGGAGGAAACAAGTCATCAGCTGAGAGTGAGGATGGCAGGGAGTGTAGGAGGTTTACAGAAAGGGGATCACAATGAGGAGAGAAGAAGAATTGATGGATGAAAGCAGTGCACCCTTGCTCTAAGTGCTTGCATTAACTCATTAATCCTTATAAGAGCCCTGTGCAATAAAACCCGCCTCCTCATTTATAAATAAGGGGACAATCTGATGAAATGAAATAGATATGCCCAGTAAAGTGAGACATCATGAGAGGCAAGCCTCACCAGCTGAGAGCAAAAGCAAGGAGTATGTGGCCAATAGACTCACCTTAGATTCCAAAGACCTTCAAGGGTTGATTTTTGTGTATCCTTATGATTCATCTTAGTCCTCCTAACTCAGTATCAGAGACTTCATTCCATGCAATAAAAAGAGTCTCAGTTAACACAGTATTAAAATTAAGGTCTGAAAGTTGACCCAGCCCTCTCTCCACCGGTCAGATGGTATGGCAGGAGGCAGACGTTCCATCTACAACTAACAGGCCATTTCTGGGCCCTTCTTGCCTCTTGGATTGAATCCAGTTAGACTTCCCCCAAGCTAGCATACTTCTGGTTCTAGCTCAAGAACTATTTTATTATTTGGCATCACTGTCCAAAAGCATTGCATAAGAATGACAAATATGGTGGTAGAGACTGGGACCTTTTTTTAGAAAAAAAAAAAAAAAAAAGAAAGAAGCTATTTTAAACAAGTTAAAGAAAATTGGGATATTTAGCATTTTGGTCTTTTAAACTGATCATGTTTGCACGAACCACTTCTCTGATTCTAACTTGAGAAGACATTTCTGTGTACAACTCAATTTACCAATTAATAAAAAGTATTTTCTTTTCTGTCCCTATTTATTGTTTTTCTGTGGTCCCAGACTTAGAATTTTACCTTGATGTAAATATAAATGGTGACAGCTGCTGATTGTGTTGACATTCAGTCTAGTTCCAAATACTTTAATCAAAAATATGTGTAACCACACATAGCTGCCAAGCGTTAATTAAAATAATGTTTGTACCATCTTCCCAATTTCGAGCAGTAACTATGACTTTGGTGTATGTCTTTATATGTCTTTATCAGAAAAGGAAATATCTATTTTCTGGTTCTGGAGGGATACATGAGGAAAGGTAGTGCTCCATAGCTTAGAGCAGTTCTGACACTAAGAGCCCCCCCCCCCCATTCAGATTCCAGTTTTGAGACATCAACCCAAAGAAACCTGAATTTGGTTTGAAAAAGGTGTGGGTTTTTTGGGCTCACTTTGGTCTAGATAC
The DNA here is from genome assembly GCF_018350215.1 of Panthera leo. Lineage (NCBI taxonomy): Eukaryota > Metazoa > Chordata > Mammalia > Carnivora > Felidae > Panthera > Panthera leo. The sequence goes on along the minus strand of NC_056684.1, from coordinate 68,440,683 downwards.
AACGATCATAATTTTTATAAATAAGGCATGCCAACTTGACCTGATGTACCTTTGGAGAAGAGCGTTCTTTTGCATGAACTAAAAATCCATATCCTTTCTCTTCATTACCATCTATTTTCTGGATTTCAAGCTAAATTGGAAGCAATTTAGCTGACACCATTTAGATCCATCTCTCTTAAAGAACACTTTTTTTTTTTTTTTTTTTTTACTTACAGAAACCCTATTCGCTATATAAAAAAAAAAAAAAGATAGCACTCACATTGTTTGGTTCACATACTGATGTGAGGACATGAGCAAAAGAAAAAGCAAAAAAAAAAAAAAACCCAAAGAACCCCCCACTTCTATTTAATATAAGTCGTTTTTATACTAATAGTTTTATTTATGACATTTTTCATTAAGAGCAAGATAGATTTTGTACGCACCATGAAAGAATTCAACTATTTTGCCTTTGGGATTTACCTGAAGGGAGCTTTGGCCACCCCTTTCCACTTATTCCTACAACAAATACTTATTTAATGCCTATTATGTCAGTCACCATATTAGTAATTGAGAATACAAAATTAGGGAGGATGCATGCTTAGAGGGTATACAGCACACTCAGACAGAAATATGCCTTGTTAAGAAGAAATTCTGTAAGGAAAAATTCTTACCTGGTGGACTCATTCTGATAACCTGGATATTGATTACCTTTAAAATTTTAAATAGGTTGAATTGATTGCGATAGCTATTTCTGATAATAGTTGAGAGATTATTTCTACTTTTTGTAAAATTAATTAAAGGCTCGGGGCGCCTGGGTGGCGCAGTCGGTTAAGCGTCCGACTTCAGCCAGGTCACGATCTCGCGGTCCGTGAGTTCGAGCCCCGCGTCAGGCTCTGGGCTGATGGCTCGGAGCCTGGAGCCTGCTTCCGATTCTGTGTCTCCCTCTCTCTCTGCCCCTCCCCCGTTCATGCTCTGTCTCTCTCTGTCCCAAAAATAAATAAAAAACGTTGAAAAAAAAAAATTAATTAAAGGCTCTAGACTGCCTGAACTCACACTGATGAACAAAAACAATAGTTTACTGTTCAGTTGAGTATGGCTTCATAGTAGATCAGTAAAGGGACAAAGTTAAAATGCTATCTCATGGTGTTTACGGATTAAATTTCAATATATCCTTACTACAAATTAGTAAATTATTTCTCTTCCGCTCTGGACTCTTCTTCTCCCTACTCAGGGACCATGCTCAGACCATACTGGTCTGGTCTTAAAGTCTATTTCCTTGTATCAGGGTACTTGTTGCCAATTTCAGAGATTCTGATTTTTGATTTGTAAATGTGTAGGTCAGATTTTATGTAACAGGTTCCCCACCAATTGTACTTCTTAGGAGATTTGCTTTGTTAAGTAAGTTTAGCAAAATGCTTGCCAATATATACTCATTAACTAGGAATAGGGGCTCGATCTGCATACTGCTGATGCTTTCTATCCGTCTCTATTCTGAATGTTCCTGAAGCCTCTGTAGGAAAAAATAACATACGGGTTGCATTTGAATTGGAAAAGAATTCTCCCATTGCACAGAAATTACAGGTGGGACAATTCTTCTTTCATCTCTTAACCTTTAGACACCCTTCTGTTCAGAGACTGTCAAAACTCTAGGGGCTCATGTACTACCAGGGGTTATACATTTGTGAGGAAGTGTGTACAAAATACTGTGCGATTAAAGATGGGGTAATTGCTCTAGGGGTTGGAGGTTCAAGGAAGACTTCACTGAGGAGCGAAACCTTGAGACAAGATTAGACGTTTGTTTGTCAGGGAAAGAAGTGCAGAAGGACTTTGAGATAGAGAAGAGATGAACTTTCATTACGTTCAGCTCAGTAATTATTATTTTTTTAATGTTTAATTACTTTTGAGAGAAAGAGAGAGAGAGACAGAGACAGAGCACGAGCGGGGGAAGGGCAGAGAGACAGAGACAGAATCGGAAGCAGGTTCCAGGCTCTGAGCTGTCAGCCCAGAGCCCAACAGGGGGCCTGAACTCATGAGCCGTGACATCATGACCTGAGCTGAAGTCAGAAGCTTAACTGACTGAACCACCCAGGTGCCCCTCAGTAATTATTTTTAAGAAATCATAACCTAGTTTATTCTCCTCCTATCGTTAAAGATGAAGGTTAACCCTGGAAAGTAATTTAAGACTGTTCTTCAACTTCCACTTTCATGCCTGTTTCATCCCATAAAGACCGACTTTCCTGAAAAACTATTACACTCCTTTTCACATCAAAATGTATCTGCCCTGCATCCTCCTTCACCCAGGACATTTGCCACAGCTTTCCAAGGCAGCAATTCTTTATTTCAAAAGGTCTGAGATAAAACTGTAATAACTGATCATAACTGATATGGTACTCTCCCCAGAAATAATAATATTTTAACAGGTTGCAAAAAAGGTTTACTGAAAATTGATGAATCTTTATTTGTAGAATTTTTGTCATTTTGGTAGAATGGTGGGGATATATTTTAGTACAGTCATGTCTATTATAATGGACAAAATTATGTGAGATATTATTCATCCTTTGAGTAATCAGACATTAATGTTGTCTCTTAGCCGTGGTATTCTTTGTTCCATTTGCCCTTTATAATCAAGATTGTATCTTTCCCAATCCATGATGAACTAATTTCACTAAAGCTGGAATATCTTTTTGAGTCTTAATTTGTTTTAAACCTAGGAAGAGGAAAGGCAATTTTAGAAAAAGTACAGAGAAGCATTTTTACTCATTCAACTGAACAAGATTGCATTAAAAGTGTGTTTTTCTGTTGTAATGAGGCTTAAAAAATGGTAATTTACCTAACTTTTTTCATTTCTATAAAAATCCTTTCATCACTGTTCTGGTCCCCCCCCCCCCCCCCCCCCAGTAAATGAAAATCTAATGGAAATACATTAATTAAATTTTCCAATAAGATTCTGTAGCTGTTGGCCCTAAACTCTAGGGAAATCATAAGTCCCTAATTACAGCTTATCAACTGCAATTGAGTCTTCCAACTATACCCTACATGTACTTGAGAAAAGGAAAAAGAGTTGCTAACAAATTTTAGGCTCTTTCTATGGCTGTCAAGGGACTGCTAGCCACCTATGGGAGAAAATCCTAACCCACGTTTGGGAAGTCTTTATTATATAGTAGCTCTTATTTTCATGAGATAGACTCACGATTGGGTTCTTTGCGCAGTGACTCTTGTGGAGTTGGGCTGGTCTTAAGCACAATGGCTATGACTGTCCTTGCTGACCCTGGGTCTATACTGTAGAGGCTCTTGCTGTGCATTTCACTTTTCAAAAGCCTTAGTTTCAATTACTTGGGAGTTGAGTACTCAGGGCAAGGCAGGGAGTGGCCTGATAATTGTTACTATAAAGCAGAGAAGCAGAACAAAGGTGGGATATGGTCTTTACTGTGAAGGACTAGGATAGAGTGCAGGAAGTTGAAGGGCTGATCCAGCAAAACTCTTTGGAGCCATGCTTGGAGCCTACTATGACAGTTTTTAAGCTGGAACCTTTCAAGTGTGACTGCTCTTTCTTGTTTATGCGGTCCATCCAGTCAGTATATGTAAAGAGACCTCTGTTTAACTTCTTCTGATTGGGTCCCTTCTATTGTGGTATCCATGAACTAGAACACTGTTTTTGTTTTGTATCTAAAAGGATTCTGAGGGGCACCTGGGTGGCTCAGTAGGTTAAGTGTCTGACTCTTGACTTCGGCTCAGGTCATGATCTCATGGTTTGTGGGTTCGAGCTCCGCGCTGGCAGTGTGGAGTCTGCTTGGGATTCTCTCCCTCCCTTTCTTTCTGTCCCTCTTCCGCTCTCTTTCAACATAAATAAACTTCTTAAAAAATTAAATAATTAAATAAATATGTAAGTAAATAAATACGTACATACATAAGGAAACAAATAAATAAAAGGATTCTGAGCACCTCACTCCTGGTTTCTTGCTTCATCCTCATGTGACAACTGACTGACAACATTATGATTATCAATAGCTATGTAACAACAAACCACATCCCAAACTTAGATGATTAAAACAGTTATATATTTTTTCACACAAATCTACAACTTAGGCAGGGCCCAGTGGGAGTAGCAACTCTGTTCTCCATAGTTTAACTAGGGCTGTACAGCTGGGGGCCAGAGGACTTACCTTGAAGATTTCTTGCTCACATAGCTGGAAAGTTGGTATTGGCTATTGCCAAGGAGCTCAGCCAGGCCCAGAGGCCCGATGTTTTGATTCCTTTCCATGGGTTGCTTGGGCTTCCTCAAAGCATGGTGGCTGAATTCCAAGGGAACCAGGAAGAAGCTGCATGGCCATTTCTAGCCTAGGAAGACACTCAGGGTCACTTCCATGGCATTCTATTTATGGAAACAGTCACAAGTTCAGCCAAATTCAAAGAAGAAGAGATTGGGACTTCTCACTTGATAAAGAGCGATTATTATGGTCATCTTTGGAAAATGTAATTTGCCACTGAGAGGCACCCTGTTCATAAGGTACTTGACACCCTGAATTCTCTCTATCCAAGTTCTCCCAGCCTTCAGGCTTCTGATTCTTTCATGGAACCTTCTGAATACATATACTTCAGCCCCCCTCCAAACCATTCTTTAGGAAGCAACTGCCTAATGAAAATGTAATGTCTGACTTGCTCTTTTAAAAATTAATTTTAAGTTAGCCTGTAGATTAGTTTACTTTTTTTAGAATTAAGCATTATGGAAATAATTTCACAGGTCCCTTGAACACTAAGATTGTCACTCTTTCTCTCTGTAGCTTAGTCTTAAGAAGATTATATGTAGGGTATATATTAGGTACTATGGAGAACATTCCATGCAACGCTTGACTTATACTTTTCAGAACACTGATGTCATTAAAGACAAAAGAAGGCAGAATTGTTTCATGTAAAAGAGAACTAAAGAGGTATGACAACTAAATGCCGTGTGTGATCCTGGAATGGATCCTAGAGTTAGGAAAAATGCTATAAAGAACACTGTTGGCACATTGGCAAGATTCAAATACTATATAAACAATAGGCATTATGCAAATATGCATTGAATTTAAATGAGTTTAATTTGAATATATTTGAATTCCAATACTTAGAGTGGCTTCATGGACATTATGGCAATCATAAAAATCAACATTTGTTTTTATAAATACATCCCCACCATTCAGCAGTGAGGCATGGTCACGTTAGGCAAATGAATGGAAAACGTTTAATGAAATACCCTCCCTAAAATAGCGAGGACCTTTTAGTGATCCCAGCAGCAATGAAGTACAGGGTTTCCCTGCCTTCATCTGATTTTCTTCCCAACCAGGAGAGCCTCCCACCCCTGTAGGCAGTATAGAAATGAGCATCCTTGTGACCCCCTTTGGATTCAGGCCTTTGCCCAAATCTTGTCAGTTCCATTACAATCCGTTCCTTCACCTGCCCAGTTCTAAAGTTGGACAGGCCCCTCCCACCTAACTTAAGTCCCCCATTCACTCTGGAGAGTCCAGGCTACCGGGCAACCCTGAGTCCAAAATCCTCATCATCCTTTTTCCTCTCAGTACCAGCATCAGGTTGAGATTTCAGTCTCTCCTCTCCCAACCTACCCAACAGCCATTCCAATCTTATCCTGTCATAAATTCTAAAAATATTATTCTCTAATTTTATTTTTTACATTTATCTTTTTGAGAGAGGGAGGGAGGGAGATAGAGACAATCCCAAGCAGGCTCCTCACTGTCAGCGCAGAGCCTAATGCAGGCTCCATCCCATGAACCATGAGATCTTGACCTGAGTAGAGATCAAGAGTCAGACGCTTAACCAACTGAGTCGCTCAGGAACCCCAAATACTAAAAATTTTAAATATTAAGGGCATCCTACTTATTTCATGACAAGCAACCCCCACTGCTACCTTTCTGTGGTCCACAAAGTTCGTACTCACCCCTGGCTCCCTCCAGGAAAGATAGAACCCACTGACTCACCAGTCCTGCTGCCTCCTGGTCTCCCCCACCAACCCTAGCCACAGCCACTTTTCCTCTCCTCCCCTCTCCCAGCTGTTTGTTATAAGCTCAGTTTGCTTTATTTCCTACACATGTGCAAGGACAGGGGCTGTTAAAAAGAAATGGAGGGTGAGGAAAGCGAGGAGAATTAGCAAACATAAGAGTCACTATCTTGAATGGGAGGAGAGAAAGAGACGGGACATGTTTATATGTTAACTTTTTTCACTCCCATCAAAATAGGAAGTCGTAAAACACCACATAAAAGGCAGGAATGAACATTTTCACTGTAATCAAAATGCAAAACAGATATTTCTTTTTCTTTATCAAGTCAGATCTCTTTCTGAACTCACCTTTTCAAGAGCAATGAGATGCCCAGTTATCACTTTATTTCTGTGGCTTCCTCCCATTGCCATCCACCTCCTGTGTTACACTAGGATCCTGAGCTTCCACCATCCAGAAAAAGCCAGAGAGAAGTGTTAACTGTTGTTCTTTACCCTACCAACATTCTTCCGGTACAGGCTGCTGTGAGGCCCCAAGAGACAGCCATGGGGCTCCCCTGGCCACACCCACTGGACCCGGCCCCTCCCTAACAGATCTTTGCAGGCTGGCCCTAGGGGCTCTCGCTGCTGCTTCAGGGACTTGTAACTTAGGGCCCAGTCTCCACAGGCATTCCCTTGGCCTTTGCCATGCCCAGTCTTATTTCTGGAGCTCTAGAAGCAAAAGGACCCCATTTTCATGTCGCTCACAGAACCCACAAGTCAGGTGTTGTCCAAGCCTTCAGAGATGGATTAATGTAAATGAGCAACTTGAGTATAAACCAATAGGGACTGATGGGGACAGCCCTGAACTGGAGAGTGAACATTCTATCTAACAATAGAGCCAATGCTATCATATTTGAGCTTTCGAGAGGAACTGAAATTCAAGATTTTCACACACAATCTCCTGTTTTAAAGTTGTTGGCAACTAACAAAAAAAATTATAGGGGTGCCTGGGTGGTTCCATCAGTTAAGTGTCCGAGTCTTGGATTTGGCTCAGGTCATGATCTCACTGGTTTGTGAGTTGGAGCTCCACTCTCAGAGGAGCTTGGAATTCTCAATCTCTCCCTCTCTCTCTGCCCCTTCCCCGCTTGCTCATGCGCTCTCTCTCTCTCTCTCTCTCTCAAAATAAATAAAAACTTAAAAAAAATTATAAACAAGTGTGGGTCAAGCCTAACATGTCTCTGGCAGATATGAGACCCCTCACTGGCAATTTGCAAATTCTAAACCTCAGAACCAAGTGGATTTCATCCCCCCATTGGAAATGTGCCCCTTCCTATTTCTGCTTAAAGCCATGCCTGCCATTACCTTCCCATTTTGGCAAATCCAGAGTGATTGCTTCAACAGAACAGCACTAGATTTGGATTAAGGGGAAAAGTCTGTCAGGGGATTGCCTTTTGCTGAAGGGCTAACCCTCCTTCTTTCAGCTGTTAACTGTGAATATCCCCTGGGGCTATAGGGACCTCAGACATCAGGACCCCAAACCCAGCTGTCTTTCCTTTGTATGCTTTATTGTGAAGCATCGCATAAGCATAATATAAAAACACATGTGGAGGGTTTAAGGACTAATAACTAGTCAACACTCATGTACCCAGGCTAGAAAGCAAAATATACTCCAAAAGCCTTCTGTACCCTATCCTGATCTCATCCCTTCTCTTCTCCAGAATATTAACCACTATTGAAAATTGTATGAAAATTATTGCCTTGCTTCTCTTAACAGATTTATTACCTATATATGTATTCTAAGATACATTGTTTAGTCTAATCTACCTTGAACTTTATATATCTCAATTTAGAATGCATACATTCTGCCTCTTTTGGTCAATATTGTGTTTAGGGGTGCCTGGGTGGCTGAGTCCGTTAAGTGTTGGACTCTTGGTTTCAGCCCAGGTCACTGTCTCGCGGTTGGTGAGTTCAAGCCCCGAGGAGCCTGCTTGGGATTCTCTTTCCCTCTCTCTCTCTGTCCCTCCCCTGCTCACTCACTCTCTTTGTCTCTCAAAATAAATAAACTAAAAAAAGTCTATACTATTATGTTCAGGGGATTCAACAATGTTATTGAGTATAATAGTAAATTATTTCCTCTGCTGTATCTCACAACTTATTTCTCCATTCTACTGTTGTTGGACATTTGGATTGCTTCTAGTGTTTTGCTATTAACACTGCTGTGTAAAAATTATTGTACATTCTCTCCTGGGGTATATGTGCAAGAGGTTTTCCTTTTAGAGTATGTTGTGTAGTGAGATTACAGGCGAGTAGGATGGGTGCGTGTTCTGTTCTGCCATTTACAGTTTTCCAAAAGTGGTTTTGCCAAAGTGGATGTTTTCTCTAAATTGTTTTCCATGGTTATTGTGCCAGTTTGCATCCCGCCGACAGTGTATATGATTATTGCTTACATATGAATTATTTTGTTGTTAAAAAGGTCTTGTTGCTGAACATAAATTACTAGACCACACCTAAAACTAACTGAATTGTTCATTTTTTCAGTGAATCCACTGAATACAAAAAGCAGTACACCAGCAAAACTTTCAACACACCCTATCATAGGTTGCATTACAGAGTATAAAGCAGGTTTTAGAGTTTTCAAGAATCCTATGTTGTCATTATTTTTATCTTAAATGACTCAGTGTCTTACAAATAATCCAGGAATTCTTAGTAGGTATACCTATCCCAGATAGTAAGAATATCATGAGAAAAGGTTTTTTTTTATCATGGTGGGTTGAAAGGGATATTTTTCTTTTTTGATGATGATGCCATTCATTATATTTCCACCCAAGTATTACAACCTTTGATGACCGATTGTACAATTCTGTTACTTTCTAAACAACTCTCTCTTATGATGTAGGAAATTTTTATTTTATCTATTAGTTTTGATTGACAACTTAGTCTTAATGTTATACAAAATGCAAAATAAATGGCTCTCAACTAAGTCTCAAAAGATTAGGGGCGCCCGGGTGATTTGGTCAGTTGAGCCCGACTTCAGCTCAGGTCATGATCTCATGGCTCCTGAGTTCGAGCCTCTTGTTGGGCTCACTGCTGTCAGAGCAGAACACCCTTCAGATCCTCTATCCCCCTCTCTCTGCCTCTCCCCTGCTCGCGTGCATGCACTTGTGCGTGCACTCTCTCTCTTCCAAAAATAAATTTAAAAAAATTTTTTAAGTCTCAAAAGATTAAATTTTTTACATATTTGTATGGAAAGCAAAGAATGTAAGGTCTTTAAAAACACATATTAAATCTAAATTTTTGGTCTTCTTCCAGATATACAACCCACTGATTGAAAACTAATTCTTCTTAATCAGAAAAGAGTTAATTCCTGACACTGCAACAATTTGTCTTGCCATGATGTGATATTTGTAGAAAACTAAAATAACATAATAACACAAACCCTTCTGACTTGTGGGATTTCTAATGAAAAGGTTAAGACTGAATTCTGCAGACATGTAAATTAGCATAGGTCTCCTCTATAGCCTCAGGTACTGGAAGAAAACAGGAGCTGTTCTCAATAAAACTAAGCTGTTGAGAATACAAAGTCGGAACTCAAAACAGTAAATAGAAGCCATCAAATCTTTGTTTACTTAAGCCTGAAGCTTAGAGCTCCCTGGTGAGCCATTACCAGTGTAACTGCTAGGTGTAAGGGAGGGCCATAGGAAATCCAAACAGGTGATTGTTTTTAGACTTATTTTAAAAACAAGAGGTGTTAAAAAGTCTTTGTCATCCTGACACATGATATTATTCTTTCTATTTGCTAGGAAAACGTGAATGGAACTATCTCAAGGAAGAAAGTACTTAGGTATATATTCACAGTGAGTGTTTCACGTACACGGATTATACACTGCATGGAGATTAGCCAAGGAAAAAGAAACATGGTGCCTACTCTTAAAAGTTTATATCTAGGGGTGTGGGAGAAAAAAACGAGTTTATATCTATGGAGACCCACACTTTCAAAGTATCTTATATGCCACAGACTGATCCAAATACACTTTCTTAATTCAAAACTTGATGTCCAAGGGGTTGAGTAACTTGTCCAAGAAGACCTCACATCTGGGAAGTGGTGGAGCAGGTATTCAAAGTCAATTCGGTCTGATTCCATAGCCAATTGTTATGCCCAGAATTCATGATCCCCAAAGACCACTAGGGAGCCGAGTCCGATGCAAAAGCAAAGAGCCTTTATTCGAGCTAGCTCGAGCACAATCCCCTACCAGGGGATTGATACCAGGGAAAGAGAGCGAGTTTCAAAAGGACAAAGGTTTTATTGGGGCCTAGGGGCAGTTGGTGAGGTAATGGCTATGGCCTCAGCCGATTGGCTGGGGAAGGGTCCTGGGGAAGGGTCCGAGTCCTGTTAGGCAGGTAAGGGAGGGGTTACTCAAGGGGAGGAGGTGTGGTCAAGGTGAAGGACACAGAACAAGATGGAGAACAAGATGGAGTCGGCCGGCGTAGGCCCGCCTTTTCAAATGTTCTTATCCATGCCACCCAAACACACTAGCCCTCTCAGATCTTTATCTATTTGCTAGTATTTATATTCCTAAGTCCGTATTTATGTTTACTTACATCTGTATCATCTGGAACTATAGATTTAACACAAAACAGTGGAAAATAACTTAATATCAGCACTACTTGAAAAATGAATAGGAGAATAGGACTAAGGGAATAGGACTAAGGCCACGATGACTAGTATAGTCATGAAAATTTGGGGCTTCAAACGTGTTTTCGCTTCTTAGTGTCAAAGCAAAAAGGCAAACACAGTCACTTCCAAAGTGCATGTGGTCTACTTAGAGCAATAAGCTAAGAAGGGTTCATGTTGGAAGAGATCATGGAGAGGGGGAATTTGTGCAGAGTCTTTACGGAAAAGGGAGTGGCAGTTTGGTGTAGAGAATATGTTCTTCATCAGTGATTCTCCAGCCGAGGCAACTACTGCCCTGGGACGTTTGGCAGGAGCTTTCGAATTACATCCCTGATGATTGTAGATCAGCCTCATGGGGGGGCATGGCCCTCTGTTGAGAATTCTGCTATGGTGCACTGTGCTGTTAATAACAGTGTGCTAATCAGGATGTACAGTTGAGAATCTCTCAGGTGTAAGAAAAGGGAGGATAACACCTGTTCTAGATAAAGGGAGTGCAATGAGTCCTTCATTCATTCATTTATTCTAAAATCATTTGGCATCATTCTGTGTGCAAAGGTAATATGAGACAGAAAAATGGAGCATGCACAGTGTTGGAGAACAGATGAGAATTAAGTGCTCCTGAGTGCCACACTGGTTTAAGAGCTTCACGTATATTATTTCATTTAATCTCCACCACAACTTTGTGAAGTAGGAGTAATGCCCATCTCACAGGTCAAAAGACTTGGGCTCAGGGAGATCAAGTAACTTGCCTAAGGTAACACAACTGTGAAGTGCCAGGACAGAATGAAACTCAGGTGCTTTCTGTCCCTAACTCAGCCTACCTTCTACTCTCCATTTTCTAAGCCGCCCTCTTCTTGAACAACTCCAAGCGGCACCGTTCCCTTTGAATTATGTGTAAATGGTTCTCCTGGAGCTCAGCTGGGGAGGGAAATCAGAATGGCTCCGATTAAAATATACTCTCTCAAGGGGTTTACAGCCTAATTGTGGGATAAACACCAGTAATGCACATTCCTAGAAACAATATAAAATACCAAAAGAGGAGAACAGAGGTTGGAGGGATTAATTCTGATGGGACTGGGGGCTTGGTATCTGGGAAAGTGTAGAAGCAGCATTTGAAGCGAGCTGAGAAGGATAGATAAGATTATGACAGATATTGCATGGGAGATATTTCTTGGAGACACGGTGGTATGTTCTGTTCTATAAGGCCTTTCCAGGGACTGGAGATTAGTACGATTCAGCTGGAAAAGGTTACATTTACATCATGGAGGAGTGAATTGAGTGTAAGGGACAGAAACGGACAGATCTGAAATGCAAGTACACACCTTCACTGACCTCCAATTCTGTACACTGCCTCTTCTCTCTCAGAGAATCCAGAATTGCTTAGTAGAGTGACACTGGTGTGGGAAATCCCATCCAGGGCTCCAGTAACTTACAGAAAATGAGGAGGGGATTCTGAAGGAGTAGGCAGTGGACTCAAGTCTCCAGACCCAACACTCCTCTTTCCTTTGTCCTGCTCTACCTCCCTATACTCCATCTTTGAAACATCAGACCTTTTGTTCCCAATGTCTTGGCAGTGCCAGTTGAGGGAAAATAAAGGAGTTTGTTTTGCAGCTCCAAAAATCCAATTCAGTGGGAGTGAGAGCTTTCCTGGCCCATAGATAAGACATCTCTGATTCCTCCTGGCCTGCTCTCAAGCATTTCTACCCCGTAGCCCTTGGATGCATTAAAGAGAAAGGCATAATTTGGATTTGGGCGCAGCAGCCCTCACATGTATCACAAGGAGTTGGTGAAGGAAAAGAAATGAGAGTGATCTCAACTTCCACTAGGCCCAGGGGTTTGGGGAAAGGAAAAAAATGTGTTCCATAGAGCTGATTCCCATTTCACAGGGATTTACCCCGTGTCCAGAAACGTGTTCCTAGAACTTATTGCTGTGTAGGAAGAGATTGAAACTGCCCTGAAGTTCTGAACTCTGCTCCCATGCTGCCTACAGGGGTGATGTTGAGCTATGGCCACCCCCTATCCCTACCCACTATGACATGCTGCCCCACCCTACTGGAGAGGATGGGTCTGGTGATATGGGGAGAACCCAATCAGCAAGGACATACCTTTTCTGAAAGTTCTGACAATCAGTTGGAGATCTCAGTGGGAACTGAAGAAACCTCGTTTGGGAAGAGAACGGTGAGTTTAGAGGGCATCATCAAAGGCTGGCATGCCTTGTGTGTCAAGACAGTAGTTAAAAAAAATGAAAATGCAGGATGGCTATGAAAGGGGAAGGAGGTAGGAGAAGGCATTAAAAAGAGAATTAAAGCCAAAAAGCTTTAGAGAGAAGAGAAGAGAAGGGAAGAGAAGAGAAGAGAAGAGAAGGGAAGGGAAGGGAAGGGAAGGGAAGATGGAGCATGAAAGGAGAGGGGAATTTGGAACTCTACTTTTCTTAGATTGGTTTCAGTCCTGAACTTTCGTTTTTGGGGCAATCGTTAGGAGACACCATCCCTGAGAACCCAATATTTGTTTCTTCCTGCTGGTAGTAGTATTCTGTTGTCCATGCTGCTGTTTTTGCTGCTATTTTAAGATCAACTCAGCCTGTAACATCTAGAGCTTGTTAGAACTAGGATGGCAATAGACAAATTTCAGGCAGCCAGCTTTATGGCACCCTCTGGCTCTTCTCTATCTTTCCTCCAAGTTTTCCTGGAGTTCTGGGTTAGAAATAAACTCTCAGTGCATTTGCCATTAGATCTAGGCTTGAGTACTTTTAGTGCTTTACCTGTGACTGGAAAAAGGTAGTCCAAGAAAGGGAAAGGTAGCCAAAATGTGAAAAATTGTGAAAACAGAAAAATTTCTGTGCTCTTGGGGGATTTGTTTAGGCAATTTTAAGTTAAAACACAATCTGAATTACTGGAATTTAGTAATCCCGGAAAACAGAGGGGTCTAGAAGGCATGGGTCTCTTCTTGGCTCTGGCTTGCCTGGTCAAACTTTTGCCTGCTCCCTCCTGGGCCCGTGTGGGGCAATGTTACAATGTTGAACATTAGGGGCTATGTTTCTGTAATAAATGTTTGTGTTAACATTTTAGGAAACCCACAATGGAAGAAGTTGGACAGGACCCACTGGATGATGTGTAAGTAATAAGGATAATAATAATAATAATTTAAAACGTTCAGTAGGGGATCTGCATTTGGAAGGGTCTCTGCAGCAATCCAGTAAGGAAGAAAACCTCCATTGTGCAGGACATTATCTCCTCAAACCTGGATGGGAGGGAGGGAGATGGGGCGGGGGCTTCCTAGGTAGAAAAGGCTTTGGTTTCAGATCTTTGGACTTCCTCAAACTATGATGGGGTTTTTAGAAATGGTTAATGACCCAAAAAGCAAACCAGTCTTATTTGGAGAAAGGATCCACTCCCATCCCTGCCCCCCACCCAGTCCGTGTGCCTACTTGACTGGGGTAGAAAATAAACTCCCTGTAACAAAAGGGAACTGAAGAAATTCCTCTCCCTCACAGATATTTAAATGCTTTATAGGTATATCTTAGATTCTGCACACTCTAAATAAGATTTTTTTTTTAATAAGTTGGAGCATAGTTACCTGTATGAAAAAAAAAAATTCTTCTGCCTTATAAAAGCGTTGTGTTTAAATGTGTTCCATTTATAATATTTAAAATTAAACTGTGATTTGACTCCAGGAACTTATTTTACGCAAAACACTGTAGAAATCAATTTATCATGGAAAATTACAACACAGGGCTGCTTAGACATAGTAACACCAGAAGATGGGAGGATAAATGAGATTACCAGGGAAATCTTCTTAGGGCCCCTCTGTTTTCCTGTCCTGAGTTCAGTAATTAAGACAATTTTCCTATAGGCAGGAGATGATGGAAATACCGAAATTAAAAGTCACAAAACAAAACCTTGACTACCTGAACTTAGACCTTGAAAAGGACCTGCAGAGACTGGATGAGGCAAATCAGGTTCTTCTCAGAAAAATTCAAGAGAAAGAAGAAGCTATTCAAAGGTCAGGCTCTGCAGTTGGTGAGGCAAGGGCTTCTCCTCAACTGAATGGCCCTTGGAATAAAGAAGGTGGGAGGAAGGTTTCCTTTTTTCTCGGTAAATCTTGGTGTGTTAAATTCTGAAGCATGAATTGTGACGCCCCCAGAAGCCTTTATGTATAGATGTTTGCATTATGTTTCCACATCAGGCTGACGTTGAATTGCCAGTGCATTTGGCAATCTCTCTGGTTCCCTGAGACCTTGGCAGTGGCCTCCTAGGCTAGGGTGCTGGCAGCTTCCTTATGACTGATCCACACTTGGGTGACTTTTTCAGTCTGGAAAGAGAGACTGCCCTGTCACTAGGACAAGCCAACGAGAGGGAGGAGTTGAACCATATTGTATCTGAGAAGGAGGAAGCCCTGAGGAACCTGAAATCAGAGACAGCAAAGCTGGTAAGGAGGTGTCTAGAAAAGGATCATGTGATGCATTTCGCTTGCAGTCTGCCACTGCTCTCTCTCTCTTTCCCAGAGGATCATCATCTATGGTTGTTTCTGTGTCTGGAGAAATCACAGCTGTTTAAGAGAGTGCTCTTGCTCTGAGAATGAAGTGCTTGGCATGGGGGCCCCAGGCCCAGGCTTTGTTCCCAGATCCTCTGAGTGGGGCCAGAGTGCAATTTTCCCCCTTCATGCACTTATCCTTAAGCCCTATTTTAGAGAAGGGGGAAGGGGAAAGTACCAGAGTAGAGCTGGTTTATCCCCATTACCTCTTCCTTTCCACAGGAAAAAAGCAACAAGGTTCTAGGCAGGAAGGTGGTGGAGCTTCAGAAGAAGGTAAGGTGGGCCACCCTTGAAAGAGGCTCATTTCTTAGGAATCCAGACAGAATCATCTGAACTCCTGAACTCCTCAGTCAGAAAGACCAGAAGGTGCAACCAGCTAAATGTGTGTGTTCCCTCCCCTCTGCCACATACTGGATCTCTTAGTGAGTCTCTTTGATTCACAGCCCCATTTGTTCCCTGGGATTACAGATCTGGTGAGAGAGCTAAGGGACTGTGGAAGGAGAAAAGATTTTTCCCTCCTCCCCCATATCCAAAGGATTCTGTCCCCCTTTCCCCTCCCTCTCTTCCTCCTTGCCTCCTTGTGCGGCCATGTTCATGGCTTATGGGAACAGAAAGGTATATCCAAGTAGCCTGGAGTCAGACAGCTCCCATAGCAAGAAGGAGACACTCTTCTATCAAGCTTCTATCTGAGATCTAAGTTAATTTACCGCCATTCCCTAGCCCTGAGACCCCAAAGTCTGCCACTATCCCAGATTTTTAGGTCTGTGTCACTCAGTCCACAATTTTGGGAATGGTATTTCAGATTTCAAGGAGAGTTAAGAACACTGGCCTTGATAAAGAAGCCCTAAAGCAGATGTTGGTAGAACTGAAGGTGAGTAGAGAAACAAACCTAGGGATTTTCTGGGAGATGTGTGTCAATTCTAGGTTTGGGGCCGAACTGCTTTCAAGGACTCTCCCAGGCCAAGTATGTCTGTGTGCTTATCAGAGGTGCCAATGTCTTCTGTCCCCTCTACTTTATTTCATGGCTTATAGGACATTCACAACATAATTAGTCAAGTAACTGCAGAGTTCACTGCAATGTCATCCAAGCAGAGGAAGTTGCTCCAGAGAGCTCATCACCCATCAGTCAACAGAGCACATGTTCTGAATGCACATCAGGACTCCCAAGAAGTTTAGGATCTAAATGACACACAGATATAGATGTTCAAGTAGGATAAGAATGCTGACTTCCATAATTATATAGAGATTGTCAATAATCTTCATTTTCCAACCCATGGCTCATAGGCCAAAAAGGTTTTATTTTTAAAATTCACTTTATGTTTCTCTTCTATTAGAGGATAAACCCAATGAAGGCAAGAGTTTTTGTCTATGTCATTCACTCCTGTTTCTCTAGTTCCTCAAACAGTGCCTGTCACATATTGGATGCACAATATTTGTTGAGTGAATGCATGAAGTGGATGCCCAATAGAGGACAGAAACCCTATTGGGAAGCTTTCTGCAGATTTATGTGGCAAATATGGCAATTTAGCTGAGACCACCATACCAGAGCCCTACTTCCCAGTTTTTCTGTTTTGCTCTATGATTCAGACAGCATGTGAGTACTCCCTATGGAGAAAGAGAAGGAGAAAGAGGCCAGGGAGCTTTGGTCAGTGGGGCTAGAGGAAGGAGGATGGTAAGGCTCAGAGACAGGGTGGTCAGATGACCGATGCTTAAGTGTCAGCTCTGTCACTGGGTGACTTTTAAAGTTAAGCATTTGGAGCTCCTGGGTGGCTCAGTCGGTTAAGCACTCGACTCTCAATTTGTTCATGAGTTAGAGCCCCACATCAGGTTCTGTGCTTATACCACAGAGCCTGCTTGGTATTCTGTCTCCCTCTCTCTCTGCCCCTCCCCTATTTGCTCTCTCTCTCTCTCTCTCTGTCTCTCTCTGTCTCTCTCTCTCTCTCTGTCTCACACAGACACACACACACTATAAATAAAAAATAAAACTTAAAAAAATTAAAATGATTAAAGTTAAGCACTTAATTTCTCCTTGACTTTGTCTCCTCATGTGTCAAATAGGGCTGACGATAGTGTCCATTCTAGTTTGCTATAATATGTCCTCAATCCCTCAATATATGATAGTCATTTTTATCATATTTTCTGCTGGTTTGGATAGAGGGTGACCATTACCCACTTGCCTTCCATAAAAGAATGCTATTAACTTTCTGCTGTGTTCCAGGTGAGGCTACAAAAGTCAACAGAATCCTGTGCAAAGCAAGAGAAGGAATTGCTCAAGGTAGAGGCAATGTCTCCTCATTGAGTTTTTGTCCAGGATATAAATGGGAGAGAAACCCAAAGATCTTAGAAATAGGACAGCTTGAGGCAGAGGATGGGGAGGAATAAGAACATCCAGCAGATGAATTTCTGATTCACATGCAGGTGAAGGGAAAGAGAGCTTATATTAGAAGTACTGCTTTTACCATTTCTTAAACATCCTTTTACCTCTAATACTCAGAATACTATTGTCGAATTCCAAACCTAAGTGTCCTGAGACTTCTGTTTTACCTGATAGGCATTCAACAGCCTGGGCAAACCATTTTTTTCCCCTCAAAATTACACCATTCCTGCTCATGAGTGATGAGATCACTGCTCTGTGATGTGCTTGTTTTCCCTTAAAGGAACAGGTTGCTAGGTAACAAATGTCCAGTGTACCAGTTAGGGTCCCAGGGAGCAGCCTAGGCTTGGTTCTGATGAGATTTGTTAATGTTCTTTTCTTTCTAGATAGAGGGCGACTACCAATCTTTGCATCAGCTCTGTGAGGACCAGGCCCTCTACATAAAGGTACACTACCTGCAAGGGCAAGTCAGAGTAGAAGCAGAATTTCTCCAAAGCCGTGGACTCCTTAATTTCTCATTAGGATAAAATCTGCCACAGGGAAGAATGCCTTTTATACAATAGAAACCCTAACAAAACAGGTGTATGTTAAGGATTTACTTTGTGTCAGGCATTGGCACATACGGTATTTTTTTCCGGTAACTTGTCCAGTAAAACTATGGGGATGATATTATTATGATCAAGAGGACACGGGTTTACAGGAGTTAGGTAATGTGCTATGGAAACACAACTAGTAACCATCAGAGATGGGATTTGAATACAAGCAGAATCCAAAGAGAATATATATATATATATATATATATATATATATATATATATTTTCTAGATATCTATCTAGCCACAGTATGTATGTGTGTTTGTGTGTGTGTGTGTGTGTGTGTGTGTGTATATATATATATCCATCTAGCTACAGTATGTATGTACATGTGTATATGTGTGTGTGTGTGCATATATACATACATATATATATATATATTATATATATACATATTGTAGATATCTATCTAGCCACAGTATGTATGTGTGTTTGTGTGTGTGTGTGTGTATATATATATATATATATATATCCATCTAGCTACAGTATGTTATGTACATGTGTATATGTGTGTGTGCATATATACATATATATGTATATGGTGTGTGTATATACATATATGTATATATGTATATATGTATAAATATATCCATATCCATCTAATCACAGTATCTCCCAACTTTTATTAGAACATTTCCCTACTTGTGTGTGTACACTCATGCATGCACCATTTGGAATATTAGGAGTTAGTCTTAGGAGAATCGTCAGTGACATTGCACTGAAATATAGGGGAATTCTTCATTATAACAATTTTTTTTTTATTTCCATGGGAAGAAATACCAGGAAATTCTGAGACAGATGGAAAAGGAAAAAGAGGTGCTTCTTCTTGAAAAAGAAGTGTAAGTTTAGAAAATGATGTCCCTGATAAGTCCCCAGGATGTCTTTGAAGGGCAAAATGTTTCTCAAGCCAGTTTTTGGGGTGTGTGTGTGTGTGTGTGTGTGTGTGTGTGGTTTTTTGTTGTTGTTTTTATTCTTTGCTTAGTGCTTTCTTTAGGTCATAAAACTATTTTTCTATGCTTTGCCCTAGAATTTTTTTACTATTTTACCTTTTACACTTAGATTTGCATTCATCTGGAATTTGTTTTTTATCTATAGTGTGGGGTAGAGATCAAGATCACATTTTTCTGTGTGGATAGCCAAATGACCCAGCACCATTTATTTCAGAGAACATCATTTTCAGTGGTGCCTTGTTTTATAAGTCAGGTAACCATACATGTGTGAGACTTTGCAGTTTCAACCCAACATCAGAGTTATGACAGGGTTATTTTTCATTGATTATCTTTTTTCTTGAAAATGGACCACATTTCCCTGGTTCTTTGTATGTTGAACAGTTATGAGTTTTGAATGTTGAACACTGTGAATGTTATCAAGAATCTAGGAAATAAACCATAGATATCGTATGACTTAGAAAAGCACCTTTCACCAGTCTCAGATTATATAATATCATTCCTGGGTCTGATCTTTTTTGCCCAGATTCAAAGCCCAGAACAACTCCTCCCAAATACTGAAACCTGGGTCAATTCTGGTAGAGACCATCCAAAGCAACATGGTATGTCTTCCGTGTCCCAAACTGGAGTTTTATTTTATCCCTTCCTCTCCTGGCTTCTCTCTCCCTGCTCCCCACATCCCTTCCCCTTTTTAATAAACCTAGAGTTAGGACATAATGAAGCTTGGTACCTTGTGCTGCACTTATGGCAGCTAGGAAGTGGCAGTCAGGACTCAGATCCACGTAGCCTGACCCCTGACTCCTGGGTGGCTCTTAGTCACCCCACTACACTGCCTCTCTGTGACTACATGGACAGGCACAGCTGTGGATTTTATTGCTTCCCATAGGAGAAGACCATCATTAAGAAACAGAAGAGAATCTTTTGGTACAGGTAAGTGGTAGAATCTTGATTTTTAGCTAGTCTAGGCTCCATTCACTCTGTAGAAGCGAGTGACTTGGTCAGGACAGAAGGAACAAGGATAAATACACCCACCAACCAGAAAACATCAGGCAGTTCCAAATTTCTTCCAGCCCTTCCTTCCTTCCTCAGTACCAGGTTATGCAGAACTTGGTGGGTCGAAAAAGAAGCTATTTCTTCAAGATGAAGACTGCAGGTTGCATTTTACTTTGAATTCCTGTTCTTATGGTCCTTGGTATGACTCCTTTCTATTTTTCAGGTCCTGAACCTGATAATCTCTGCTATACTCTTTGCTGGAACAACAGTTCAGGATGCATTAATTTTCTCAGTTCTCTTACTGTACACTGTAAAATTTTAGAAAACAAAAGTCACCTGAACCCTCTGTGCCATTTCTTTTTTAATTTTTGAAACAAGGAGACTAACTCTGAAATGTTCCATGTGACACTTTAAGGAAGAGCTTCAATTTATGACATTTCAATGTAGTTGAAGACTGAAGGCCTTAGATTTCAGTGCAAAATTTTCTTGGGAGCACATAAGAAAACACACACACATGCACATCTTGTATTGTTTAACTTGGTCTCTTTTGACACTTGAAAGAAAAACCTGTCCTAATGATTTTGCCTGGATGTTAATGTCAGAGATGTCCAATCCCATTTCAAGTTCTAGAACGGCTTACTATAGTAGACCTGAAGAAGGCCACCGGTCATGTGTGACAGTCCTGAACATTTTCTGACAACCCCAAAAGGCCTGCCTCATATGTAGTACCTGGAAAATCTCCTTTTGCATCTCCAGCTTTTCTATATGGACATCTATTCTGTTGGAGGGCTTACTTACCAGGAGAGCCATATGAAATTCCTAACTGCTACATCAATATTTTTCTGCCATCACCTATCCTCTACCCTCATCCTCTGTGTCTCCATTCCCCATCAGTTTTTCCCAAAGAAAGCAACTCGGGGCGCCTGGGTGGCTCAGTCGGTTAAGCGTCCGACTTCGGCTCAGGTCACGATCTCGCAGTCCGTGAGTTCGAGCCCCGTGTCGGGCTCTGGGCTGATGGCTCAGAGCCTGGAGCCTGCTTCCGATTCTGTGTCTCCCTCTCTCTCTGCCCCTCCCCCGTTCATGCTCTGTCTCTCTCTGTCTCAAAAATAATAAAATAAACATTAAAAAAAAATTAAAAAAAAAAGTTTACAAAGAAAGCAACTCACCAGTTATTTATGAGTGTAAGTTTCACCTCCTATAGTTGGATCGTGGGCTGTCTCTTTCCCCCACACTAACCAAGAATGTCTCTTTGCAGACATTTCAGGTGTGGTGTCTTCATGGTCATGATCTTCATTAGGCTGCTGGGCCATGTGCTTTTCCACCTGCAGTACACGAACCCAGACCTTCTTGTGGATGTCCTACCCATGGTAATCAGTAGGGACACCCTGAAGAGGCTGAGGGAGGTCTTACTTCCTTTCCTCACTCTAGAGGTGGAAGAAATTCTACCACATTAGTCGGAAGTGATGTGGGGGGCTCCACACCACACCCAGTGGAGAGGGGGACATGGCTGCAGTCCTGTGTCAAGGATGGGACAAGAAGGAAGTGGGAACCTTGACTTGGACATCTGACCTCTTCATTTCATTCTCTTCCCTTACTTTCCCTTTGGAGTGGCTCTCTTTCAAATAAAGAATATGTTTGACAAGAGTTCACTGTGTTGGGTCTGTGAATTTGGTCTGTGAGTCTGGGGGCCTCCTTAAGACATTCAGTTTCCACCGGCGTTTTGAGAAAAGTTGCACTCAGAGTTAAGAAACTCCCCTCCACCAGTACTTCCATTCTCTGCTCCATATTAAAGAAAACAGAGAAAAAAATCATGCCTTCATTTGTGACATTCTACACTCACTCCCTCTGGGGTGGGCACAAAGGCCCTTCAACAAGAAATCAGGAGGTGGATATAAGGCTTGCTTTCATTCCATAGTTTAACAACACATTGTCCTTCCTAAAGCTCTTTTATTTTTATACTATGCTATATATTATAGGAGTGGGATGTCCTGGAAAGCTGACCTCTTTTTTTTTCCTGTACACACACAGTTACTCATTCTCAATTGAGAAGAAAATTACCCGAAAGTTCAAGTGACCTATGAAAGTAGTGTATAAAATCAGCCAAACACGATTTTGTACCTACCTGTCATTCAAATCCTCATTCAAATGCCATCTCACCCATAATGTCTCCTCCGATCCCTCCGGACCTGAGACATCTTCACCTACCTTCTTCCTCATGTTCCTTTCATGCCTTTGGCATCTCCTTTCTTGTATGCAGTCCTCAGGCTCTTGCTTTTTGGTGACCGCTTGTCCTTTCAAGACCATTCTTGATACAGGCTTTAACTGAACTTCATTTGCAGGGCAATGTTGGGATGGAAGAGATACACTGTATGTTTGCTTTGACTATAGACCTGACCCTGTCCCACCTTTTCTTTTTGAGGTCTGGGGAGGAGAGGGTGAATGGTCTCAGACTGTCTCCTAAAAAATGAAAAACTGATCAACAGCACCCTCTTGTGGCCATATAAAAGCTCTTTGCATTTCAGCGGGCGTCTCCAAAAAGGGCAGGAGCATGATCAGCGAGTTGAAGCAGAAAGATGGATCAGTTGTCACTTTGGGACAATTCTCTTTATGAGGTCTAGTAAGTCCAATTAGCATTCCTTAATTAAACAAATACTTATTGAGCTTCTTCCTTGGACAAGGTAGTGCTCTAGGCACTGGGGTTATAGCAATGAATAAAATACAAAAATCTCTGCCCCCATTCTAATGAGTAGAGGTAAATAATAAACAATTAAAATATAGAATATATTTTAATATATATAAATATATAAAATATATATTTTATAATTTTATATAAAATTATATAATATATAAATTATATAAAATATAAATTTATATAATTTTATATAAAATTTTATATATTTTTAAAAATATATATTTATATATATATAATATAGAATATATATAATATAAAATATAGAAATATGAGATATTGGGTGCTATAGAAAGTTAGGTGGGGGAGGAGGAAGGGAATTATGGGGAGCAGCAGCTGCAATGCTCACTTGAGAAAGTCCCATTAATGGCCAAGACCTGAACAAAATGAAGAAGCCGTGTGGATGTCCAGAGTGGGGAGGGGTGGTGGTGTAGCATGGCTGACAGGGAGACAGCCAAGTACACAGCCTTGAGGTTGGAGTGTGCATTTGAAGTTCCTCTGCTGATTCCATGCTCATATCTTTGTAATGGTCCCTCCATTAAACTCTTCATTGGAATCCTCCCAGTTGAATTCTGGTTCCTGCCAGTACCTTGGCTGATACCATTTATTGGCCAGAAGGATTCCTTAGGCTGGAGGGTTTCAGTATTTGGATGATTCTATGACTATAGGTGTACGTGAAGAAAATAGCTGCAATTGGCCAAGAAATGCATAGCCAGAGTATTACTTCCTGAGCAGTCTCCAGTCACGCAATCCCTCATAAGTTCATGGAACTCCTAGGCTCTCCTCAAGCACCAAGTCCTTCCCACAGATACATCCTAGAGAGACCTGGGAGCATCCTAATATTCAAGACTGGCTACGAAATCTGAACTTGGGAAAATAAGGACATAGTAGGCCCATACTTACAGTCAGCGATCCAGTGGGGATTTGGAACCTTGAAGTTGTGTTAGAAATCTATGTTGCAGAAGTGCCAGTGGTCTTTTCTGCCACCCAGAGAGCCTCCCTCCAACCAGGACACTGGCTCCAGAAGGGCCTAGATGGCATTCCCAAATCTGGGAAGGAGAAAAGGGGTTACTGCTGCCTTAAGTGAGCAGTGGTGGCCTGGACGTCTGACTTCCAGCAACTGGGAGTTTACCACCTCCCAGATAGCCATCAAGTTCTGAAAGATTTTAACAAAATAATACAAAGCACCTACTATAACAAGGGGCGCATGGTGGGTATTTAACTAATGTGAGTTTCCTTGTCCTTATATGAGAAAAGTTTGTCTTTACCTAGTAGTTCATCTTAGTTCTTATAAAGCTACACAGTAAAAATACGGTTTCTGTCATATTTTAGTCACCAAAATTGAACAGCCTTCTGTTTTCCAAAAGAACATTCCCAGGTCCTTTAAGCAGTCACATGACATGGCTTCTAGAATTGTATTATCTCAGATACCCTCCCCTGGACACCTACCTACCGAGCTGAATAGAATACTACAGATGAGGTCTGACTGACAAAGTACGGTGGCCCTATTTATTCTGAACAGTTACTGCTTCCCGAGAGTTCATTAGCCATTTTGGCAGTTGTAACAAAGATATGTACTTGGAGTCAACCAAGATCCTTAACCTTTTTGAATATGAATTATTCTTACTCTACATCGCCTTTGTTTTGTATTTGTACAGATTAAGAGATAATACTAAACGCAGGATTTACCATGTGCTCAATTACTTTTTTTTTTTTTTTTTTGGTTTGGTTGCTTCATTCAAACCCTGATTCTATGAAGGAATTGATTAGCCCCTTTAGATGCCAGAGACACCTGGTAGAGTAGAAACTGCTGAAGCAGAGAGGCTTGGGTGTGAAATCTCCTTTGGCCTTGTAATAATTGTTGACCCCAGGCAGCTAGTTAACCCTTCCTTTAAGGTAGCTAATCATTCTCTCCCCCAGGAGCCTGTTACTACAGCTGCAAGTTCTTTCAGTATTCTGAATGGAATTTCTTTGGGTCTAGAGGCTTGAATTCAATTAAATGGATTAGGTACCCTCCTTATATCTTCTCACCTATCTTAAAACTTAATTACCTATTAACTGTTTCAGGCTATCCTTTTTATCATGGGAAAGATCAATTTCCTTGATAGAGAGGGCTGATGTGAAACAGTACTCTTATCTATTAATATTATACCCCATGTCCTAAGGAGGGGCCTATCTCTTTCATTTCTCCTGTTCCAAACACAGCATTGGAAATGTCTTTTGTAAAAAATGCACTTTGTAATATCTTTTTGCAAACCCCAGTGTTGTCTTGAAAGAAAGCACTGAATATGGAGTCAAGCCTTGGACCCTGGTCCTGGTCTTTCTGTTACTTATCTAATTTTATACAAGCCACATATGTTTTCTGTGCTGAAAGTTGATTTCTGCATGCTTTCTAAGATCATTTGTGCTGACATATTTTGATTCTATGGACTACTCCACCCACATCCTTGCATAAGTGAGAAATAGCCCTTGAGTAGCCTTCTCCAAGCTGGTCAGGCTTCAGCCCTTACAGCGATCTTAGCCCTTTCCTGGCCTTTCCTCTTTCCCAGGGCATCCATCTGGAAACTGGAAGTGCTTTCATCACTTTTTCTTGTCAGGAGTCTCAGTGGGTGATACTCCTGTAATTCTTACCATCTTCAGATGGTTTCTTAAGATGTTGCTTAAGAATGTGTAAAGAAGTTTGGTTTAAAGGCTTCAATCAACAAACATTTACTGAGTTCCTAGTATGTGCCAGGCACTGCACAATAAATGTACTGGAAGGCAGAGGTGAAGGAGGAATAGTTCAAGAAATAAGCAATGAACGATGCTCTCAAAGACTCTTGATTTTGTGGCAGATTCTAGCACTCAACATCAAGGTTAGACGTAACTCTGAAGCTTCTCTGAAGTATAAATGCTGACTTAACTGGAGCTCAGAACTATCAATAGCACAACATATATTGATCATCTACTATATTGCAGACATTGCTAGATATGGTCTTCATTTCATAGTTTGGTGAATGGCCTGGGATTATCCAGTTAGCAAATCGCAGAGCCAGGGCTCAGGGGCCATCTCTTGACTCCCCCAGGACAGTTGCCTTTCATGTCTCAGATGTAATAAAGACCCTCAAAGTCATCTCCCAATCCAATATTAGTCTTCCTAATTAGTTGAACTATTGAATCAGTTAATTGTAATCAGCTACGTATTTTCCTAAAGTTACTCTAGAGATCAAGTATCATTCCATTCACTATGTGAAATTTTACTTTGGAGCTTAATTATATTTCTAGTTTCATGATTCCAATTAAAATTAAAAATGCTTTGGATAATGCCTTAAGGCATTATGGGTCTTTTATACCTTCGTATGAATACAAGGTGGGAGAACTGGATTTTATTGGGGGGCTGCTGAAATATTAAGGCCACAGTCACCTGCAGGTGGGTGAGGGTGTTGAATTGAGGGAGGAGTAGGGAAACTTAAGTAATTATTAGAGCAGCTTTGCCTGAAGGGGTCTTGAGAATCCTATGTAAAAGCTTCAATTCTCACATGTAGCCATGTCACTCTCATGTTACAGCTGTTACCATTATAAAATTGGACCTAGAGGGACTCCAGCCCATCCCAGGGGTGCCACTGTCCCCTGCAGGTTGCTCTTCTGTAAAGCTCAGTTGAAATGTTCATAGTGGGTCTTTTCCCCGCATTCCACATATTGAAAATATTGCTAGAATTTTCCTGCTGCAAATGTAGGTGGCTAAGAGATTCCTTACCTTCCAGGCCAGTTTAACCTAGAATTACATTGGCACTCAACTTTAAACAAAACCACATGGCAGTTTAAACTTTCTACAGGTCACACTCAGTGTTGCAGTCTGGAAATAAGAGGTAAATCTGAGAGTAGGTGCTGAAACGTCCACCCACCTCTCCAGGCATGGTGTGAGTATCTCTGATCTAGGAAACTGATGAGTCTACATGAGCCTGGAGCCTAATGCACCAGTGACTTCCTGTGAAATGGGAAACCTATCTCTTCTCCTTGCCTTACTGGGAAGATTACTGTAGACCAACCTTACAAGAAAAAAATTTCAATTCACCAAATTTTAATGTCCCTCCTGCCTGCGCTACTGTGCTAGGAAAAATAGGCACAACACAACACAATTGTGCATTTCATTATATAATTCCTACTTTGAAAGAGTTTATAACCTATTAGCAAGGGAAAAAGAAAGTGCTCAGTAACTCTAATGTAAAGAATGAAGGTACTACCAATAAGAGGATACAGAGTGCCAAGGAGGCTCAAAAAAGATTACATCAAGGACAGGAAGGAGCTAATGGGGGAGGTGTCACTTGATATAAACACTAACAGAGAGATGGCATTTCAATCCGTGAAGAATGCAGGAGGAAGAGCTTCCTAACTGAAGGGAGGGGAGGAATGATAATCCCATAACTCCCCCAGGCTTTTACATAATCTAAACTGCCCAGGGAGAGGACAGAGTTACACAAATCCTTTGAATATTGAAAGAAAATTCTCCCAGGAGAGAAAATCTTAAGAGCAGCTTCCTTGATTACTGATTGTTGAAGAGACATTGTTAATTATTCACTTACATTTGGTACACAAGAAAGTTCAAGATGGATTCAATAAATTTGTACCTCCAATGGATTAGATTTCTGGGGATTAGAAGAAGAGTGTACCAGATAATCCTGAGGGCCCTTTATTGGTTTGCAAATTGACCCTCATACACAGAGGGCAAGGAAAGACTGAAGAGTCAAGTCACTCCAGATCCATAGGTGACTGCTAACCAGAATCTTAAAAGTTTGTATAGAGATTTGAAGCAGGTTCTGTGAAATACCACATCCAGATGATCTTAACAACACATGGCTCTTTCAAAGTGACGTCCTTGAGGCAGCTTCTACTTCAGGGAAAGCAGGTGGAAAGCACATTCCAAGGACGGGGCAGCAAGGAGCCACCCATTGCCCAGTGCAGCACATGTGTCATTAGTGGTCGAGTCCTCTTGATGACCTCCTCCAGCACCCTCCTAGGTTAAACTTCCTAAATTTAAAATTCAAGGCCGGTGATTCCCAGAAATACTCAGAACAAAGTGACACATTATTTAGTAAAGGAAGTGAAAAGAGAAAGAACATTTTGAGGGCCTGTGGAAGAGGAATCCAGTTATTTCCTTTACACCAGAGAGTGTCAGTCTTAGTAATACATTAGAGTCACCGGGGATATTTGAAGATCTTGGTGCCTGGGCCCTAATCCCAGATTGATTTCATTTAGGGGCACTGACGTTTTTGACATGTCCCTGGTTCCTCCCAACTCCGCACCACAGATGATTCCAGTAAACAGCCAAGGCTGAGAACAACTAGCTCTAAAAGTGTTTACAGTAACCTCCAGACTCTTTGAGCAAAGATGGGTGGGGGGGCTTATTTCCAAATTGGGTAAATAAATGAGGAGAGGCAGGGACATTTCTACATAAGAAGAGAGTTTCACTTCAGTAGAAAGCTCCCATTCTGCTTGTCCTTTCTTTGTATCTATAACTGCTTTGGCAAATTTCCCAATCTTTGGGTTTACATTTGCTCTTACCTCCTTTGCCTTGATAAGATAAGTCTCTTTAGCATATTGGGTCCTTTCTATTCCATGGAAAGAGTATAGAGATCAGGTAAAGCAACAACTTGCCCCTTTCCAGATGTGGGAGGAAGAAGAATGGCCCTGCCAAGGTATCCACATCCTAATCTCTGGAGCCTGTAAATATATACCTCATAGGAAAGCCTGTAAATGTGATAAAGTTAAAGATCTTGAGATGGAGAGATTATCCTGTATTTTCTGAGTGGGCCCAATGTAATCACAAGGGTTGTTACAAGTGAACAAGAATGGAAGGAGTCAGAGTTGGAGGAGATATGAAGCCAGACACAGAAGTCAAAGAAATGGAAGATGGAAGGGGGCTGTGAGACAAGAAACACACACAGCCTCTAAAAGCTGCTAAACATTTTACACACATTATCTTACTTAGTCCTCCCAACATCCTTGTTCTATAGGTCCTTTATTACCCCTTTCATGGAGGAAGAACCAGAATCTCTGAGGGGTAAGATTGATATTTCTTAGAATCTAGAATGTCACTAATTATAGCATGCGCCATTATATTAGGTGCCACGTGGAAAAAAAGACACTGCAAATTAAACAACATATCATCAACACACACCATTTCTAATTCTAAGTCAAAAATCACAAAATGAGATACAATCTTCCATATGATAACTCCTATATTGCCTTGTAGAAAAATCAAGTGTTAAATTCTTTTTTTTAAATTTTTTTAATGTTTATTTATTTTTGAGAGACTCAGTGACAAAGTGAGAGCAGGGGAGGGGCAGAGAGAGAGGGAGACACAGAATTTTTGAAGAAGGCTCCAGGCTCTGGCCTATCAGCCCAGAGCCCGACATGGGGCTTGAACCCACGAACTGTGAGAGCATGACCTGAACAGAAGTCGGACGCTTAACCGACTGGGCCACCCAGGCGCCCCAAGTGTTAAATTCTTTAAAACATGTTTCACTTTAAAAAAATTCTTCTCTGGAGCCCTTAAAGCCGCACTGCCCAGTACGGTAGCCACTAGTGACATATGCCTAGTCCAAAATGAGATGGGAAGGAGGTGTCGAACACCTTAGACTTAGTATGATCAATAAAAGAAAGTTAAATATAGAAAAAATTTCTATATTGATTACACATTGAAGTGATAATTGTTTGGATTTGTTGGATTAAATAGGATAACATTAAATTAATTTTACTTTTTTCTTTTTCCTTTTTAATGTGGCTTCTAAAGATTTAAAACTACAATGTGGCTCATGTTCTATTGCTATCGGGCAACACCGCCTTAAAGCATGTGGGTAATCTGCCTATTTGGTAAAATAGCACAATTCTGGAATGATGGGAGTTGTGTGTGTGTGTGTGTGTGTGTGTGTGTGTGTGTGTTTCAGAGCAGAAAGGATGATGTGCACAAGATCTATAAGGTTCAGGCAGGGTGGGGTGTATGTGGGTTATTGGAAGTGGAAGGGGTCAGGGCAAGATGCTCATTTATGTATTCACTTTGGAATATGTCACTTTTTAATTTATTTATTGCATTAAAACATATATAACATAAAGTTTATTATTGTAATCATTTTTAAGTGTATTAATTCAGTGGCATTAAGTATATTCACAGTGTTGGGACGCTTGGGTGGCTCAGTTGATTAAGTACCTGACTTCGACTCAGATCATGATCTCACGGTTTGTGAGTTGGAGCCTGGCATTGGGTTTTTGCTGTCAGCACACAGCCGGCTTCAGATCCTCTGTCCCCCACTCTCTCTGCCCCTCCCCCATGCTCGTTCTCTCTCTGTCTCTCTCTCTCTCTCTCCCCTTCCCTCTCTCTCTCTCTCAAAATAAATAAATAAACATTATTTAAAACATATATTCACAGTGTTTTTCAACCATCAACCCTATTCATCTCCAGAACGTTTTCATCTTTCCCAACTGAACTCTGTACCCATTTAACAATAATTTCCCACTCTTTCCTCCTGTCAGCCCCTGACAACCATCATTCTACTTTTTGTCTCTCTGAATTTGACTACTCTAGATACCTGACATAAGTGGAATCATACAGATCCTTTTGTGTCTGGCTTATTTCACTTAGCACAATGTCCTCAAGTTCATTCATTCCTTTTTAAGGATGAATAATAGGGGCACCTGGGTGGCTCAGAGGGTTAAGCATCCAACTCTTGATTTCAGCTCAGGTCATGATCTTAGGGTTGTAGGATCAAGCCCCATGTCAGGCTCCATGCTGAGTGTGGATCCTGCTTAAGATTCTCTCTCTGTCCCCTGCTCATGTGCTGTCTCTCAAAAATAAAAAAAATTAAAAAATGCATTTTAAGGATGAAAAATATTTCATCACATGTTTATACCACATTTTGTTTATCCATTCATCTGTTCCTGGATGCAATGTGTCCCTTTGCACTTGCTATGTTACTTATAATTGTTCTACTTTTGTTGAAGGGCTTTAGCTCTGATTTATCTCATTTTCTTTTGTAATTGTCCAATGGAAGACTTCTGGCATAGGGGCTCTTAACAGATACCTTTTAATGAACTGAGCCATTTACAAATTGAACAATTTTTTAGAAAAACCAGGAGCACACATTCTCTGCCAAAATGTCAATATATTTTGACAAGTTAGAAGAAACTTTGTTAACAAATAATTTGTCATAAGGTCTCCCTAACATGACAGTTCTATTGGGTCCTGAATTCTTGTGATAGGATTTAAGTTTAGGAACTTAGGGCTATTCTGCTATAATATTTATCCAGTGCCTCCTGTCTACAGCCTTTGGAAAGTAGACATTCTACAAGATTACTTGGCTCTAGTGAATCTGTGCATAGCAAACCAGGAACCAGGATGCAAAAGCCTTTCCCCCTGCAATGTCTCTCCACTGTCCTCTCTTAACAAAGCTTAACACTTGGCCAACTGACAAAGGAAAAAGGAAAAGTATTTGTGGAGCCATGATCCATTTTCACAGAGCAGGCAAAAAAGGATGAATTTGAAGCTCAGAGTCAGTAGTCTGTAACTGGCACAAAAACTTAAGACGAATGGTGGAGCAAGACCTATCCAGCATGATAGGCTGTGCAATCCTACTCTAGCAGGCAGGAAGGGAGGGAGTTTGTTAGGACTGAAGGATGAAATGTCTAGTGATATGTAAAGGAATATTTGTTTTTTGAAGTCCCCAAAGATGCCTTTGGGACCTGAAATGGATAGGAGAACCCTGACTCCAGTAAGACAAGTGTTTAACACTGTTACCTGAGAAAGATCATACAGTCCATATCTCATGCCCAGTGCTGGTGACACCATATATGTTCCTTCAGCAAACATTTAATGAACATCTACTATGTGCAAGTGCTACTCTAGTCACCAAGGCAACAGTGGTAAACAAGGCAGTGCCTGGCCTCTTGGCCCTTAAAACAAGACAATGGATATGGAACAAAACAACAAACTAGTAACAAGACAATATACAACAAAAAAATTAAAACATATGAAAGACAATATACAGGAAACACTCCGGGTGATGTCATAAAAGGTAACAGGAGAAGGGTCAGCTGAATTAGATGGGGTACACTGGAAAGGTTGATCTGTTGAGGTGGCATTCATGTTGAGAACTAAAGGAGCTAGGTATGCAAGGAGCCAAGAGAAAAGCACTCCCAAGAAGAGAGAAGAGCAAGGGCCAAGGCCTCAAAGCCAAATTAACTGGCTTTGCTCAGAGTGGTGTTGGGAGGAGAATAAGGTGGGGGGAGACAGAGAGGCCAGGGAGGGGAAGCATCCCTTGTCAACAGCTTGAGTATATTAAGGCCAACTCACACCCCTGCAGCAGGCAGAGGTGCTGACAGAAAGAAGAGCCCTAGGGTCCCATAAAGAGAAAGAGAAATCATCTGAATACAATGTCTGTGAATATCCTTGGGATACTTCAGCATGGGTGGTATGATATCATGCGTCTGTAGTCCAGCTTCAGCTGGTACTCCAAACATGAATGCAGCTGGCCTCGAGGGTCAGCTAGCATCGAATCAGAAAGCTATGCTCTAAAGGCAACAACTACATGCACTTCTCTTATCTATCACTCAATGGATACTAGAAGCTTGGGTGATGAAATGAATTTCAGAATGAGTTGTATCTACAAAATTAATGGCTAGTTAGTATGTCTGAATGTTAGGAAACTGGCTCTTACTGGTAAAATTAAGGGTATGCAGTTGGGCAGACCGGCCAAAATATTTTTAATATACTCCCTATTCATGCATGAACAGAGAGTATAGGAATCCAATGAGGTATACAGGCTATACCATATGTATGGAACTTAAGGCTTGATTCCAAATTCGTTCTGTTTCCAGCCACTGAGGATTGCTAATCCATGACCACTTCCAACTTCTTAGTGACTACTATATTTGTTGTTGTTGTTGTTGTTGTTGTTGTTGTTGCTACAAAAGAACCTAAGAGAGTCTGCATGACCAAATTGGCTTATATCCATTTGCAACACATTTCTCTAGTGACAAAAAACTGGCACCAGGCATTTAACAGAGAACAACTGGAGGAAGCAACTTTCTTTAAATACAGAGGATTCTAGATTTCAAATTTGATCATAACTAACTGCATGAGAGCATGGACATTTCCTGCAATTAGCAGGAAGTTCTCCAAAATAAGGGAAAGTCCATCCCAGAGCAGAAGGGGTATGCACAAGAATAGTAGAAGTTTAGACAAGAGGCTCTAACACCCTTTCGACAATGTTTCTAGTACGAAGAGAACTGAAACTGACACTTGGGAGGGCCGGGCACAAGTGTGGACATGTGAACTGTTCTGGAAGTACGGACAGTGTTCTTTCCAACCATTCCCACGAGTCTTCTCTATCTTATACCCTTGGTGGCTCCTAGAATTTGGGGCTGTGAGCAAATATCAGGCCAGGCCCACCTCTCAAGACATGAAGGAAAATATTGTCTTAATACTTACTCCCTTCTAACTCACCAAATAAGTGAGAATATATTTGTGACAATTTCTGTAGCCTCACCCATTCTTATACATTTTTCTACAAAGTTCTTTCAGTCATGTTTTAGAGTAATAAAAAAAAATAGACCAATGAAGAAAGTCAACATTACATATGGAAAAAGTTAATTCTAGAAGGTTAAGTGGGAATTATGGAATTAGAATTCATATTCTTTTTAGGGTGCACCTATAGAGAAGACCAGTAAAATAATAACTGGGACCTAGAGCTGACACTTCCTGAGATATTAAAAAGTCAAAGGAATAGAAATTTATGGAGGCCTTGAGAATGTTTCTCAAAGACTTTAATAACGAGAACCTAATAAATCAAGGGTGCAAGCTCTGAATGGATTTCCATACTCTATCCTCTTGTCCTGCACACATAAGACTAAGGCAAGTCTGTTTCTGGAGAAAGGACTGTTCTGATGGCCAAGGTTGGTTCAAGCACTCCTGATGTCCTTGCAGAACCTCTCTTGGACTGCCTGGCAGTCTAGGATGCTTTTACCCAACTTTCCTTCCCTCATCCTTTAGTTGTAGTCAAACTGACGTCATAGTCTGATTGTTCTCCCAACTTTTTCTGGCTCCCTCCCCATTTTCTCTCATATGCATGTCACCTAATAACATTTTTGCATGTTTAATCACATTTTAGTATCTGCTTCTTGAAGGGCCTGGGCACATAATTCTTTCTATCATTTTTCTCCATGTGGGAAAATAGACATAATTAATTCAAAGCCAGTTCCTTCTCTCTTAGTCCTGGAGGTCACTAAAATCTGGGTGGAAATGTGTTTACTTTGAAAGCAGGATGTATCTTTGGTGATCCTAATCTGATGTTATTAAAGTCCAATAAGTGTTTCTCTTTTAGAAACAAGAACATAATCTACTTAGATGATAAATTGTAATTCTTAGGAATCTCCTTGAATATTTGCAAAGATTTATTTTTTTAAGTTTATTTATTTTGATAGAGAGCAAGAAAAGGAGGGGCGGAGAGAGAGAGAGAGAGAGAGAGAGAGAGGAGAGCGAGAATTCCAAGCAGGCTCCATGCTGTGAGCACAGAGCCTGACATGGGGCTCAATCCCACAAACTGTGAGATCATCATCTGAGCCAACACTAAGAGTCGGATGCTTAACTGACTCAGTCACCCAGGCATCCCGAATATCTGCAGAGATTTAAAACCCTCCAGATATAAGACAACCACATCATTATTTTCATAAAACAAATTTCCACAGGAGTAACCCAAGTTTTTGTTTAGCACTTATCCACAATTAGGTATGAATGAGACCTTAGGAATCTTTTGTTCTAACTTTCCTCTTCTCCTCCCCTCCCAACCACTTTTTTTTCAGAAGGGGAAATTTAGGCCCAGATGGAAAAAAAGGGCTTGCCCAAGGGCTCACATGCTGTTGGGTCTGAGACCAGTTCTGACACAGGTGCCTGAATGCTCAGCACTGTGCTGTGGGCACCTGTCTATGATGCTTCCAGCTGAATGGGTCTCTGAGCAATGGGCAAGCATTCAAGGGAAACTTTGGTCCACATTGTGAGTGGCCCCATGCAAATTTGGGGACATAGTAATGACAGCAAACTAAGTGTTATGGGAACTTGAATTCTTGTTTAGTCTCTCCTAATAACTGCTGCTTGGCCTTGTGTAATTCCTGTGGCATCTTTGGATCTTAGTCTTATCTGTAAAATTTTGGTGTCAAACTCAATAATCTTCAAGGACCTTTCACTCTTACATTTGGTGTCTGTCCTTGGCAGACTACATGGGGAAAGGGGTTGCCAAATGATTAAATACAGAGTACAGCCAAGGGAAGTCATGGATCCAAGGAATATTTGAGCCTTACACTTTAATATAAATATATAAGTTTTTAACAAAATTAAACAGTAGTGATTTCAATGCTATCTATATACAACCCAGCATACACAAGCACACAATGAAAATATCCCAAAGTATCTCAAAATTACCCAAGTAAGTTAAACTCAAACTGAAAACAATTTGCTTTACTCTCGCCTCCATAGAAAATTATCCAACAGGGGCGCCTGGGTGGCTCAGTCGGTTGAGCGTCCGACTTTAGCTCAGGTCACGATCTTGCGGTCCGTGAGTTCGAGCCCCGCGTCAGGCTCTGGGCTGATGGCCCAGAGCCTGGAGCCTGCTTCCAATTCTGTGTCTCCCTCTCTCTCTGCCCCTCCCCCGTTCATGCTCTGTCTCTCTCTGTCTCAAAAATAAATAAATGTTAAAAAAAAAATTAAAAAAAAAAAGAAAATTATCCAACAAATCCTGTTTGACAGTCATTTTTTATAAAGAACCTATCAGTTCACTAGCCTCTTCAAATGTAAATTCCTATTAGAGCTAACATTTGGCATCATATGATCATTTGAGAATAAAATTGCTA
Organism: Panthera leo; assembly: GCF_018350215.1. Classification (NCBI taxonomy): domain Eukaryota; kingdom Metazoa; phylum Chordata; class Mammalia; order Carnivora; family Felidae; genus Panthera; species Panthera leo. The sequence goes on along the minus strand of NC_056684.1, from coordinate 68,405,055 downwards.
TTGCCTGGTTTGAAATCATCTTAAAAATTTAAGTGGTGAGGGGCTTCTAGCTGGCTCAGTTAGTAGAATATGTGATTCTTGATCTCAGGGTCATGAGTTCAAGCCCTGCATTGGGCGTAGAGATTACTTAAAAAAAAAATCGTAAAAAAATAAAAATAAAAAAGTGTTTTGCCTGTGTTCACGGAGAAAACCTAAAGCTGTTTATTTCATCTGTAATTTTAGGTTCTGTGCCATGAGTTTTTTTTTAAAGTTTATTTATTTGTCTATTTTAGAGAAAGAGAGAGAGAGAGAGAGAGAGAGAGAACAAGTGGGGGAGGGGTAGAGAGAGAGGGAGAGAAGGAATCCCAAGGAGGCTCCATACCGTCAGCGCACAGCCAGATGTGGGGCTTGAACTTATAAGCTCTGAGATCATGTCCTGAGCTGAAACCGAGAGTTAGACATGTAACCGACTGAGCCACCCAGGTGCCCCATGTGCCATGTTTTGATTGCCATATATGTTGCCTTCTCTTTTCTTGTCTCCAAGAGAAAAATTAAGTGGTTTATGGTTTACTAAGATCGTCTCAGACAGTACGCAGTACTGGGTTGTACTGTTTGTCATCTACCTGCCCTCCCAGTCAGCTATCACCCTCTTCTACCTGCTCTGGAAGTTAGCTTGTATGAATGGTGTCAGTAGAGCTCTTCTGGACCAGTAGCGCTGGCTGGGCCAGTAAGTGAGGACCAGCCAATATGAGCACCTATACGACATAAAGAGCAAGGAAAGTGAGAACAGGATATTGATTCTCATGGCTACTCCCTGAAAGGTTACTTGTACCTGGCTGTCCCTCAACCAGGATCAAACAACCCAGCCCTGCTCCTCCCTGGTCCTGATAAATTTTTGTCTCTCACTTTGATGTGTGGAGATGAAAGTGATCCACTGGACTAGGCAGTTAGGAGATCGTAGTTGAATTTTGCCAGAGCACTTCTGTGATGCAATGGATGAGAAGCCCGGAGGAGGAGTAGAGGTAGGGAGGAGCAAGGTTGGCTGTGGAAAGGAGAGAAATGGAGGAAGAGATCCTAGGGGAGTCTTTTTGTTTGTTTGTTTTGACTGAAGTACAAATGACCCATGTTACATTAGTTTCAGATGTACAACATCCTGGGGGAGTCTTGGGGAAAGAGACTTGAGAATGTTTATGACTGAGGATGACTGAGGAGAATTCAAGCATAACTGCACTGCTGGTAGATGGACAGAGACTAGATCAAAGGCATGGTTTGGGGGGAAGCATTTCACTTGAAATGTTTGGGTTTTTAAGGAAAGAGGTTAGGGGGCCATATCCATAAACATACCATTCAGGGTGTGTGTGTGTAGGGGAGTTGATGGAGTTACTTCCCGGGAATTTCTATGCTTCCTGTGAGGTAGGACACCAAAGTCAACGAGTCAGATGAGGTGCTTTCAGGACAGAGTGAAGGTGGCTCAGCTGAGGCTGTATGTTGTGAATCTCAGTGACTACAGATGAAGAGACTGCTCTCAACAGCACAGGCATAGAGAGGGTTAACTGGGATTGGTCTGGCTTTGTGGGTTTTGGCTGGTGGTTGCAGGGAAAGCACATGGAGTAGGGGTTCTGACAAGAGAATTGACTGTGGGGTCAATTAGTGACTTAGTGATGAAGGATAGTATGGTAACCAGAAAGGTGTGGAGTAAGAATTTCATAGGGGCTCTGTGAAGATTAAATGTGGTAGTCAACATACAAAACACTGTTAGGCAAACTGAGGGTTGATGGGGGGTGGGAGGGAGGGCAGGGTGGGTGATGGGTATTGAGGAGGGCACCTTTTGGGATGAGCACTGGGTGTTGTATGGAAACCAATTTGACAGTAAATTTCATATATTAAAAAATGAAAAACAAAACAAAACAAAACAAAACACTGTTAGGAACTCTGCAGGCTGGCTCTGTAATTTTACTCTACTTACAAACTAACAGTTTGGCCTGCCATAGGATGCTAGCAAAAGACATGGGCTCCTAGGCCAGAAACAAAGAAGTTTATGACCCAGGGCAAAAGCAGTAGCCAGAGCCTCCTGCTCATTTGCCTTGGTTGTCTACATCCCCCAAGGCAGAGCCTTGAGTTCTTGCCACACTTAGCAAGAACACACAGGCATGCGCAGAGCAGATCACCTCTTCCAGTAAGTATAGTGTCTGGCAGATAGTAGGTTTTCAACAAACATTAGCCATAATTAGTGATCATGTTCTTATTCATGATTAAATTGAATCCCAGTTAAAATTCAGGGAAGGTAAATGGAGGAGACAAAGATTTATAGTCAGGGGTATAGATCTTTCATTAGCACTAAGAGACTTGATATTAAGCTCTGGCAAAATGAAAACTCTGGAGTGTTTGACTTATTTGTAGATCAAATGTAAAGAAAATAAGAACTAGAAGTCTTTGAATAAATTTGTTATAGAAAATTATTCTTTTTAATACTGCCTAAGTATGAAATATGAAAGTAGTCTTACTGAATGATCTATCATAGTTGCTAAGTCAGGAAATGAATGGGTAAGCTGTGATGCTGCTGAGGCCAACTACTCAAACCCAGGAACCCTGAGGTGGGGGACAAGTCTGGAGCATAGCCCTTGGTTGGGTGTGCCAACGCTGTTGCTGAAAAAACTCGGATAAACTTGTCACAAGAGAAGACAATAACTCAATGGATGAGAGTTTGGAAAAGAGAAAGGGAGAAATGTATTTCCAGTGCAAGCAGATGGGGGAGGTGGCAGGGTCAAGCCTTGACAATCGACTTCTCCACCAACAAGATGGACACCCAGAGGTTACGGGAGAGGTTCAGGTGGGTATGTGCAAGTGAGCGGGCAGAAAACACTGATCATGCATGGGGTCGGTTTGTGTTCAGCCCACGATCATGGGCAGGGAAGGGGAAGTGTAGGGGGTGGTCCAGGCATTCTGTTGCTATTAGGGCTTTTATGGTCTGCTGGTTGGAATGTTTCAGTCATTGCAGAACATCTTTGTCAATGCCTCAAGAAAGTGAAATAAGAAATGAGCACAATGGGTTTTAGCTACAACATGAGTTAAGCAGTCTTGTCTATTTCTGGCTTTAATTTTGGGGGTCTATAGTTGAGCAAGAGGGCTTGCTGACAGTAGAACACAGGATGAAATGACTAAAGTGAACCAAAATGTAGTCACATTTCTGAAAACACAATGTGTAAGAGTGAGGTACAGAGAAAGAATTACAAATGTGGCTAAGAAGGTAAATCTTCATTACATGCCGCTTACCAAAAAATTCAAAGGGAAACAAGTGGATAAACAAAACTGGAAAAAAAATTTTCCAGCATGATTCCAAAGTCAAGGGAATGGGCTGTCAGTCGTTTTGACTGACTTCCCCCGACAACTAAAATGAGATCTTTTGTGATCTATGATCTAATCTGAAGGTTATATAAAAACATACACACAATACTTTCAAACCCAACCACCAGCTCCTTTTTCTTGGATTTCCTTTCCAACCACACAAGATGATAGGGATCCTTTCCACTCTGCTCTTATAAATTGATCTAGTCCATACTTTTTCTTGCCCCTTACTCTTGAATGTCAACATCTTTATACGATTGAGAAGGCATTCTCAACCAGAGAGTTTCCTTATAATTGAATACTCAATGAAACCATGATCCTTTATGTGCTCTGATATTAATCTTAATTGAGAGGCCATTTTCTCAGGCTCTCTGGATGAGAACATTGGTTCTGGAGGGTACTGGGAAATGCTTTTGTTGACACGGTGAGATTGTCCCTCCCTAAACCTCTTCCCACTTTAAACCAATGTTCAGGGTCTATGCCTTAGTACAATCCATAATTACTGATCTAAAATTATTCAGGGTTCTTTTCTTTTTTAAGTTTATTTATTTATTTTGACACAGAGAGAGAATGAGAGAGAGAGAAGGGGAAAGGCAGAGAAAGACAGGGAGAGAGAGAGAATCACAAGCAGGCTCCGTGGTATCAGCTCAGAGCCAGACTCAGGGTTCAGATCTCACAAACCCATGAGATCATGACCTGAGCCAAAATCAAGAGTCAGATGCTGAAGTGGCTCAGCCATCCAGGCACCCCTCAGGGTTTTTCTTTTTACTACAATTAAAAAAACATTTTTCAAAAAAGGAAACCAAGCACAAAAACAACACAGAATTGAACACAGCTCCACTAATTTGAGTCCTCTGAAGTTTATCATTCTGGCCCAAGTGACTTTATTTCAGATTAGCAATTTGGGGCCATCTCCAGAATCTGGTTTGTGAAGGATTTGGACCACCTGATTTAAATTTCAACTGGATTTGCTAGATCAGCTCCATCAGGGATTGTTGGTGTGGTCTAAACCCTAGGCCTTGGGGCTGAATGTGCACATTTGTCAGGCTTATCTCTAGGCAGATCCCAGGCTCCTGAGAGCTCAAAAAGGTAGCATCTCCCCTTAGACATTATTATGAAGATAAAGGGAAAGGAAGAGGGAGTGATCCTGACCATCAGAATAAAAACTCTTGGGGGTGTCTGGCTGGCTCAGTCAGTAGAGCACATGACCCTTGGTCTTGGGGTTGGGAGTACCAGCCCCATGTTGGGTGTAGAGATTACTCAAAAATAAAATCTTTAGGGGTGCCTGGGTGGCTCAGTCTGATAAGCGTCTGGTCATGATCTCACGGTTTGTGAGTTCGAGCCCTGCGTCAGGCTCTGTGCTGACAGCTCAGAGCCTGGAGCCTGCTTAGAATTCTGTGTCTCCCTCTCTCTCTGCCCCCTTCCCCACTTGCACTCTGTCTCTCTTTCTCTCAAAAATAAACATTAAAAAATTTTTTTAATAAAATAAAATCTTTAAAAAGATAATAAAAAAAATTAAAATAAAAATTTTTGCCTAGTGGTAAAAGCTCAGTGATGGGACTTTATACATATACAAAAGAGGTTTATTTTTAGGAAATTTCAGCCTGCTATTAACTCTATGTAAATGTCATTTGTTAATGTGGGTTTTTTTAAAAACTCATAAGCCTCCCCAGTCATTTCTTCCAAGAACTCAGGTTGTAAAACCCTTTTACATTAGCTTAATCTCTTTAATTGGCCAAAGATAAGCCAATTAATTAGCTTATTGAGGGAAATTATTGAAAGAATGAAACAAAACAAGGAGCTTCCTCTCCACCTCTCCTGTTTTCTTGAATTTAAATATATTTTATATCAAAATCGAGTCTTAAGTCTCTATCCTTGTTTTATAGTTTAAAATAATAAGGATAAACAAATTGCAGAAAGCTACCTTAAACCAATGTTATGCAAATCTCTAAAATAAAGGAAAGGAGATTCTAAGGGTTAAGACTGTCTTCCTATGGATTAATCTCTTCTCTCCCTCTCATATACTAGAATTGTTTAAGATAGGGTTGTTCAGTTCATGTGCTCCCTGGCCAGGAGCCAATGAGTCTGTCTGCCAGCACAGGTGCCAGGTGAGTAGACCAAGTAAGAGAATAAATCCAGTGATTAGCAGAGACATCTGGTCACCTTAGTCCTACCTCCATGCCAGGTGTGAGCTTGTTTTAGTCCTTTGAGGTATAGTACTTAAGAGATGATGCCACAAAATAATTGCATTTTTGTTAATGATCACATTTAGTAAAACAGCTGGCCCGTCAACATTTTAGGAACACACTCTGACTGCAACAGAGAGCGAAGCCACCTGCTGGCTTAAAGGCGGCAGTGCCCAGTAACAAGTATAGATGGGAAGGTCTAGAATCAGGTTCCCATTAGGTGTGCCTTGCTCTTGCTCCTGTTTTCCCTATTCCACAGGGAATCATAAGGTCCAGCTCAGTAGGTAGCATTGTCTTCTTTCTGGCTAGGAGCATCCTCACACCTCACATGACTCCGGTATCCAGGCAGTAGATGCTTCTGTGTTAAATGAGAAAAACTTAACTGAGCAGCTTGTCCTAAGGAAGGACTGTTGCGAAATCCATCCAAAAATCCACTGAGTACAAGTGGTATCTGTTGATGTTATCTGAGGTGAAGTTGAGTTACTAAAGCAGTAAGCAAAAACAAGAAGAGGGCAACCTGGAAGGACTTTAATGTGTATTCTGGTCCCTAAAAAAGCAGGATTAGCACCAAAGAGAAAAATCCCAGGAGCCTTGGCCCCAAAGCATGTTAGTACTTGTTTGCGCATAGCTGTAGTATAGTGGATTGAACCCTGATCTTGAAATGAAAGACCTCTACCCTAGTCTTAGTTTTGTGGCCTTATCTCAGATTTTCTCTCTGAGTTTTAAGGAGGTGATAAAGATCAAATGATATAACTAATGTTAAAGCACTCATGTTCTGGAAATGAAGAGATGGCAAATATTAATGATTGATGGGGGGGGGGGTACTTGAAGGTCTAGAAAATTACATATAAATGTGCCACAAACCCTAACAATTCTCTTTTCCTTCTGAGTAGCTTCTGAAGTACCTAAAACTATCTCTCTAGATTTCCACTTAGCCCTCCATCCAGGTACCTCTACTTTACATCTTGCTCTTGATTCCTCATCACTTTCTACTTCCTGCCCAGGACCTTTGACTGATGCCTCCAGGAGACCTCTACTTGACTCTGATGTTTGCTTTGCCCCTGGACATGCCCCTCGTTCTGTGCCTTGCCTCCCACACTCACCAAGTCAGAGAAATTCTTATGGTCCCAGCTGCCTGAACATCCTGTTGGCTGGGAAGGATATTCCTGAGATCAAGTTAAGTGTGGCTAACTCTGGAGAAAAGAGATTAGGGAGACTTCTGAAAGGCAAAAATCGTAGGACCAATAAATTAAGGTTTCCTAATCCATACAAGAACTCCCAGAAAAAAACTTTGGTTTCTTTCTTTCTTTTTTTAAAGGTTTTACTTATTTATCTCTACACACAACATGGGGCTCAAACTCATGACCCCGAGATCAAGAGTCACATGCTATTTTGACTCTGCCAGCCAGGCACCCCATTGGTTTCTAAAATTATATAACCTTAAATACTTTTTTGGGTACCTTACACAAATATCAAGTCAATAGTGTCCACAGCAAATGTTCTTTGAATGTAGGGTCTGAGTCATATTTGCTTAGCCCCAGAGACTAGCACATTGCACAAAGCATGGTAGGTTCACAGTACATGTTTGTTGAATTAAATCCATTTCTAACTTGTGTTTGTGTTCACTCAGAATTATGGAAAAGTCAGGCAAACTGATAGAAGAATAATTGCCTATAAAAAAAGCAAAGTTAAGGGGCACCTGGGTGGCTCAGTCTGTTAAGCGGTCGACTTCGGCTCAGGTCATGATCTCATGGTCCATGAGTTTGAGCCCCGCGTCGGGCTCTGTGCTGACAGCTCAGAGCCTGGAGCCTGCTTCTGTTTCTGTGTCTCCCTCTCTCTCTGCCCCTCCCCCATTCGCGCTCTGTCTCTCTCTGCCTTTCAAAAATGAATAAATATTAAAAAAAAAAAAAAAAAGCAAAGTTAACTGAATTTAACCACTATCTCTTCTTACATTCTTGAAGGGAGGGAAAGATAAGTGAGCAAGCACTGACAGAATAATAAATTGTCACTATCTATACAAATTCAGGAAATCCTGGGATCAAGTTTTGGAGAGAAGCAAGATACTATTGGCCGTTTTTAGAGACAGGGCTTAAGTGGAGAGGGAGACAGTGTTGAAACCATTAGCGTCCAAGACATAATTCACCAAATCACTTTGTTCTACTGGAGTCGTGTACATAGAAGATGTGGAGCTTCCTGGAGATCACCAGCCCTTGTGTATGCACATGAACTAAACTTCTAATGCTGGGATCACAGACAGCATCTTGGAACTCTATATGTGCTGGTCCCTCATCTTCAGTGAATCTCACCTTCTAGACACACATGCACTCACTTACTCGCTCACTTGTGCTTACACATTCAGATCCCTGAGTGGTTCTGGTTCAAGAAGAGGTACACAGGTATCTTATTTTCCAGAATAATGTGGGTCCCAAAGTAACAGTGTATCTGACTGGTTATGTGTATATGGAATTTTTAAAAATCTGAATAGTTTAGGGGGCCCTGGGCGGCTCAGTTAGTTAAGTATCTGACTCCGGCTCAGCTCAGGATCTCTTGGTTTGTGAGTTTGAGCCCCACATTGGGTTCTGTGCTGACAAGTCGGAGTGTGGAGTCTGCTTCAGATTCTGTGTCTCCCTCTTTCTCTGCTCCTCTCCTGCTCATGCTCTGTCTCTCAAAAATAAATAAATGTTAAAAAAGTTTTTAATCTGAATAATTTAAAACATATTTTATGTATTTTATATATATATTATATATACAATATATATATACATATATGTATATGTATATATATATGTTATATATGTATATGTATATATATACATATATATACATATATATATGTATATATGTTATATATATGTATATGTATATATGTATATATGTATATATGTATATGTATATGTATATATACATATACGAAACCAACTCAGGGGACACCTGGGGCAATAGGACAGGAGATGGTAGGGATGTGGAGCCTAGTGGTCTCATGCCCATGGAAAAGGCAGCTGCTACTTAGCCCCAACCATTTGTTGGAATGTAGGTTCAGTATTGCCAGAATTTAGATTGCTAAAGGAAGACAAAAATCTGGATTTTATTACATTTCCTGATTTTTAGCAGACCAACCTTTCCTCAACAAAGTATATTATATATTATAGCTCCTTAACTTAGGTTGGTTCTTAATTATTTTGATGGCTATGGGCTACCTTTCCAGAAAAATAAGCATAAGGACACAGGCACAATTTTTTTTTTCATGTACATTTAATTTCAGGAGATTTATAGATCTGCTGAAGGAGAACATTAAAAGCCTCATGTAAAAATTCTCTGGATAAGGAATTTGTGAAGAATACTTTTACAGAGTGAATCATTCCATAATCAATCCACTGACACATGCATATTTTAAAAAAGAGGTTGCAATGCAAATGCCTGTGAGAGTTGGGTAGGAAACTGAAATGAGTGACTCAGGAGGCACCTAGGGCAATAGAACAGGAGATGGTAGGGATATGGAGCCTAGTGTTCTCATGCCCATGGAAAAGGCAGCTGCTACTTAGCCCCAACCATTTGTTGGAATGTAGGTTCAGTATTGCCAGAATTTAGATTTCTAAAGGAAGGCAAAAATCTGGATTTTATTACATTTCCCGATTTTTAGCAAACTAGATTTTCCTCAACAACGCTTTTAAAAATTTTTTTTAAATGTACAGGGGTGTGTTGGTGGTTCAGTTGGTTAAGTGTCTGACTCCGGCTCTAGGTCATGATCTCGTGGTCCATGAGTTCAAGCCCTGCATCAGGCTCTGTGCTAATGGCTCAGAGCCTGGAGCTCACTTCAGATTCTATGTCTTCCTTTCTCTCTGCCCCTCCCCTGCTCACACTCTGTCTCTGTCTCTCTCTCAAAAATAAACATTAAAATTTTTTTTCAAAAAAATTTAAATGTATAAAAAAGAAGAAAGAATTATACAGTGAATACTTATATACTCATCAGCTAGTTTCTATAGGAAGCATTTGGCTTATTTGCTTTATCACATATTTATCCATCTATCCCTCTACCCATCCATGAGCCCCTCTTAATTTTAATGCATTGTAGTGTGAGTTTCAGACATCAATATACTACCTCCAAGACACTCTGGCTGCCCTTTTTGCTTTCTAGTTTGATCTATTTTTATTCATTTACCTGTGCGTGTGTGTGTGTGTGCGTGCGTACATGCACACCCATGTGTGTGTTTTAAATGAAGCTTCTACATCTGAGCTTATATATTCTGGGATATGAAGTGGTAATTAAAATACTGCTACACTGCTGTGGGTAAGACAAATGCTTGATGGCGTTACATGGAAACTGTCATGGGGTGTGCATGAAGCGGATTAGGAGTGATTTGGGAGTTCAGAAGCCATTTTTTGTCCAGATCCAAATCTGGGAGTTATTCTTTCTACCTACAGTAGCAGAATAAAAACTATCATTCCATGGCCACAAAGAGATTGCAAAACGCTATAGGAGAAGAAGGCAATGTGAACAAACTCAACAACCACTGACCAGATGAAAAGGTATGCAGAGTATGGAGACAGAGACAGATGGTCATCTGAAGGACCACACAATTAGACTAGCTGTTACCATGGTAATTAGCGGCAAGTATTTTGCTGCTTATATTGGAGAGAAGAAGCAAAGTCTTCATTAAATAGCAAAATACAGACAATAAAAGTAAAATAGGCACAGCATAATCATGTACTGGTGGTATCTCATGCATTGTGCCAATAGAGTGCTAAGTGCTTGCTACAATGAAATTTAAAAATTTTTTTTAATTTTTTTTTTTGAGAGAGACAGAGACAGAATGTGAGTGGGTTAGGGACAGAGAGAGAGGGAGACACAGAATCCGAAGCAGGCTCCAGGCTCTGAGCTGCCAGCACAGAGCCTGACGCGGGGCTCAAACTCATAAACTGCGAGATCGTGACCTGAGCTAAAGTTGGATGCATAACCAACTGAGCCACCCAGGTGCCTCTACAATGAAATTTTTACAAACCAGAAAAATGAAATTAGGAAGTGGGCACAGATGAGGAAACTGAAGTTTAGAGAAATTCTGTATCTTGAAAATCACACGGTTAGGAAGTGGCAGAACTAAGCTGTGAACCCTGGACTGTCTTGCTCAAATATATTCTCCTAACCAAAATATTATACTGTGAAATCTCAAACATTTCCAAATATTTCCAAACGTTCCAAACATTTCCAAATATTGGAAACAACTCTTGGGAACGGGAGATGGCTAGGATCAGCTACAAGATTTATGGGACCTGCTGCAAAATGAAAATGCTGGGTCTCTTGTTGAAAAGTTAAGAACTTCAAGACAGTGACAGGAGAACAGCAAAAAAAGTGTGGGGATCTTCCACCCTCAGGGCCCTAAGAGACTGCACAGGTTCTACCCCCATGAAGGTAGACTAGGACATGCCATTAAATATGGAGCTGAGACCCACAGAAGTTCATTTACAGAACATGAGCCAGACAAAACAAGAGGAATCCAGTGTTGACCAGAAGAGAGAATGTGTTTGGGTTCCCCAACCCCTTTGGTCAGCCAGAACCGGAAACTTATCTAGGAAACCCACTTTAGCATGTTTGTATGGTGCAAATCTATGGGCAGATAGATTATATAGTGAAATGTATGTAGAATTCAAGGCACAGTGTGCTTCCAATCTTTCTCGATTCATCCTTTCTTAAAGTTCTCAAGTTAAACTACTCCAGCGTTGTTGCAGCGAGCTCTCTGCACTCTCTCCTCACCCTTGCTATCCAGATCCTGGTGCACCACTGGGTGGAAATAGGTCAACCTCCCTGCCCCATTCGTGCACCTCCTCAGACCTCCACACAGATGCAGATTTTGGTCCCAGGGGACACCACATATGCCTGAAGCCCTCACACACCCTCAATCACAGTGTTGATCTTCTGAGATCAAGATCTGTTTGTGCAGAAGAGACATGAGGATAGAAGGGAGGCCAGTAATTCTGTGCAGATGATGCAGGCTAGTGAACACAGCCCTCCCAAGGCCAAATGAAGCTGTCAAACCTGTGTTCAAATCGTTTGATGTCCCACTTTCCCACTCGTCATCCTTTTCTTCTTGGCATGGAGCCTCCTCGTGAGGTCCTTGATTTGGGTCCCACTATTCCTTACCTCAGATTGGCCCGTTTTCCATCAAGCCCTAGACCTCGACCCTTTTCTCCCTTCTCAACAAGTCTTAGCTGACTTTCTCTTTCCCTCGGGGCTGTCCTATGTGATTGGCCACATAGATAGGAAATGTATCTCATGCATTAATATAAACTAAGACTAATGGCTAAAAAGGATGAGGAGCAGGGAACAGTAGGTACCCAGGTTGAATCTTTGACAGAGGTATCTCCAATGGAGGGGCTATTTCAGCTCCCTTTAACTGACATTAAAAATATCATACTTGGGGCGCCTGGGTGGCGCAGTCGGTTAAGCGTCCGACTTCAGCCAGGTCACGATCTCGCGGTCCGTGAGTTCGAGCCCCGCGTCAGGCTCTGGGCTGATGGCTCGGAGCCTGGAGCCTGTTTCCGATTCTGTGTCTCCCTCTCTCTCTGCTCCTCCCCCGTTCATGCTGTCTCTCTCTGTCCCAAAAATAAAAATTAAAAAAAAAAAAAAAAAAAAAACGTTGAAAAAAAAAAAATATCATACTTATTTTACTGAGAGGACAGTCATGCTCTCCATGAAGCAAGTGAAAAATATTTGTTCACTCTTTAATGAAAACTTAAATACTATACTTTTTGCCAAACACTGAAGTTTAAAAAAGGATAATGAATGTTGTTGAAGATGAAGTGTACCTGACCCCCATATAGTGCAAGGGTACAAACTGGTGCATACTTTCTGGAGGGAAATGTGACAGTTTGATGGCGATGATTAAACTATGCATGTACACGTGCACACACGCGCACACACACACCTTATATATACACACGTTGTATATATACACACATATTATGTACACATATACATAAAATATTTGAAGGACTTGTATAAAGGTCAACAATGCCCTGTGCAGGCTGGCCCTGCCTACCTCCCCGGTCTCCTGTCCCACCCTCTCCTTCTAGCTCTGAGTCTATTCACACTGGTTTCTCCCAGTTCTTCAACACACCCCATGTTCTCTTCTGCCAGGGAGCCTGCACAATGTTGTTCTTTCTGTTCCTTTTTTTTTCCAGTGACTCTTCATCCCTCTTCTGAATAATCTATTTCTGCTCAACTCTCAGATCTCAGTTTAAATGTCACCTCCTCAAGAAGTCTTCTTAGACCACTACTCCTCTGCCCCCACTTCCTAAGTCTGGACAGGTTCCCTTATACTCTGCTTTTAGGGGCTGCATTCCTTTCCATGGAGCGCTTAGCCTAGTAAATTATGATATTCTCCTTTGTGTGATTGTAGTATTCATCTGTCTCCCTTTGTGCGCTACAAGCTCAAAGAGAGCAAGTGTATGTTCACCTTTCCATTCCCAGTGCCTAAAAATGGGTCTGGTATTTGAAAGAAGCACAAGAAATACTTGCTGATTAAACAAATGAATGGTGAGATTACAGTCAATTTTATTTTCTCCTGTGCCTTTCTTGTATTTTTCACTTTACAATGATCATGTGATTCTCTTATAATAAAAAGAAAATCATAAAAAAAAAATGGTTTTTTTCCTTCCTTTGAGGCTGCAGCTGTTCTCTGCAGAGCTTGCTGTCTTTGGCACTGAATCTTCTGACCGCTACCTTCCTAGGCTAGTTTCTGCCATGGAACATGATTAGGCTGCATTGTCTGAAACTCTGCCCCAGATGGGAGAATTTTTCCCTGCCCATCACCTTTGGGTTATTCGCCACAAAGCAGGTGATTGACTCCTGCTGTTATCTCCCTCCTGCCCCAAGGGGTACATCCTGGTGGCTTTCATGACTCAGCAAAAGACCCTTTGACAAAGCTACGTGCCAAGCCTGCCTTGCCAGCTAATGACAAGACGGTGGGATTTTCCTGAATTCGAGTTCTGCTGTTGTGTGGGAGGAAAGATCTCTTGGCAAGAAACCCTCACAAGTCACTCCCCTATATTCAAGAGAACTGTAGTCATTATGACTTTTCCTGTTGAGTCAAACCTAAGCGTTCTCAGGGAATTAATGAGTGAGTTAATGGTTTCATCCTGACACTCAAGTACTTGCTTTCTTCCTATAAACTGACAGCACAAATGCAATTATGGTTGTAGCTAAGTGAGAGTAATGTCTCCATATGGTGCTTCAGGTGGTATTTAAGATATTTTTAATACTTCTGTAGGCAAGTTAAAAAAAAAAATCTTGTCAGTCTGCAAACATTTTACCAGCCTCCACAACGCTCACCTACACGTGGTAATGTCACAAGGATTTGTCATTTAAAAACCTTTTTCGGAATGGGTTGGGGAATAAATAAATAAGGGTGGTACCTCAGAAGAGACTGAGCCCCCTCCATCTGAAGAAGTACCATTTTGGTGGCTTGAGTAAGTATTTTCCATTGTTATTTAAGTGCTGACTTTTCCATGGCCTGATTTATCTTTTCCCAGGCTGTGAGCCCACATAAATGACAAAGTTGCAGCACAGAGCCTTGTTTCTCTGTGTCTTGGATCCCTGGATATGCTGCAGAGATCGGGATTTTGCCACTAAGTATTTTCAGGAAATTCGTGGGTGAGGAGTAGCTCCTGATTGATAGGATAGCTCTATATTAGGACAAATGTGGCAGCAGGCAAGTTGCATTCATCTGACGTTGAGATGAAAAGCTGATTACACAGCTGAGGGCAAATGAGGTGGAAACATCTTGGAGATTAGGTTTGCTCCCAGTGTCCTACATTTCAGAGGGATGTGATCATTGGTTTCATGTTGAATGTCTCCTGTGAACAGCCTTTCTCTCCCACAGACTGTTTTTCTGAGGGTTGAAATAAATACAAAAATCTATCCTGGAGATTTGCATGTATATATTTAGCTCAGTAGGAACGCAGAGGAACATCAACAGTAGTGGTCCTGTGGCAGGCGTTCTGGGATAATTTTGTCGTCCTGTATCCGTGGTAGATGATACACTGAGGTCCAGGTTGGTTAAGGTGATTTGAGCTGGGGATGTAACTCGTGAGTGTGATTAAACGTTGGGCCATTTCTAGAATTTTGTGTTATGCTGTCATATTCTGTCAGAGCCTAGTCCTTCTCTGTGGGAGAGCAAAGTCCATTCCCCTGGGACACTCACCGGGGTGTTCTTCTTATCTGTCTTCCCTTCACACTCCCAGAATTCACTCAGTGTCTAGTCCCTATTTTTACTGAAGCTGGTCTCTCCCTGACAGGTTCTACAGAACCTGTTCCCTGGCATCAGCTCTTGGGTAAAAGCAACTCCTTGCTTCTGACTGGTCACACAATGGGAAGGTGGGCCACGGGCCACATCCTATCTCTTTTCCAACCCGGATTAGAGTTATTCCAAATGTAACTACCAAAATGTGTGTGCGTGTGTGTGTGTGCGTGTGTGTGTGTTTTCTCTGCTTCAGTTTTATACACATCTTTTGATTTTCTAGGTCACACATTGAAATCGCCCACCTCAGGGAAGGACAGAGATTCAATTAAACAAAGCAGATCACTTAACACATGCAAGGCAGTAGAGGGGTGAAAAGGTAAACCACAGTGGATGGCAGGAACCATCTTTTATATTTTCTTGGTTCCAGTGAAAAAGTAGGGTACTTTGATAAACAAACTGACTGAATTCAGTATTTTAAAATTCACAGGCATTGCATCATATATTTTAGAGAGGGGTGCATTTCTGTTCAGATTATGAGAGACAGCAGAGACAGCTTCTTCCGGTAGGAAGGCAGCATGGTGGTCTGCCGCAACGGGGGCTTCTGGGTCAGAAGGATTTGGGATTAAGACTTTTCCTTAACTGGGAAAACTCAAGTGACTTACTGTTCTTTCTCATCTGAGTTTTCTCATCTGTGGAATGGGGATAATACAGATCATGCTGGGTAGCTGTGAAGACTAGCAATTATGTTTATAAAGTGATGTCTTCAAGCCTGATCCAGATTTGTGTTCTCAACTAGCTGTGCTTCATTGAGGTCAGAAAATGGGCTTTATTGAAATGAATATCCCCAGAGTCTAGTACAGCATCCAACATATATTAGGCCCTTATTAACTATTTATTACATGAGAAGCACCTGTAACCCTAAATGCCTACACCAATAACCTGTTAATTAGTGTGCACCTTTGTATTGATCTGTAACCTTTAGCTTATTTATATTTTGTCTTTATAAATAGCTTCTTTGGGAAAAGTTTTCTTCTTCTCCTTCCCCTCTAAACCACTTCCTACATATTCCTCCCTCCCAACCTTACAGTAAGTGCATACGTCCAGGTTTGATTCAAGCTCATAACATCATTTATGAATCTCTTCAGAGAGCTGCTTTGGATTATCATCCCCTTTTTTTCCCTCTAGGACTAAACTCTTATGGCCGTGATATTATTTTGTCGGTTTACTTTAAAAGATTCCTACACCAATTAAAATCTAGTTAGACTTAAGCCCCGGGAAAACTTACATACTTCCCATCAATATCAAATCACAGCTCGTCTGTATGAGCAAAACTGACTTAACAATTGCTCCTAACACATTGCAGGGGTGATGCTTCACTCTTAGAAGTGTTTCTGCAGTCAGTTTCAAGAAGTCACTATTGTGGGAACCAGGTCCCTCTAGGACAGTTTTTCAGGAGCAAAACAAACAAACAAAACTTAAAAGAAATGAGTTGCGTTAGTTCTTCTAATTGGCAGTGATGTGCTTTAAACAAAAGTACTGACCTAGTATTGACCTGCTCCTAATAGTGTGGCCCTGGGACAACTACTTGATCTGAGCCCCAGTTTTCTAATCAATAAGGTGGAATTTACATAAGGTAGATGTGCGGATTGAATAAGATAACTACATATAAAGTGCCTAGCAGTGTTTGGGGAATATTATAAGTACGAATAAGTCAGTTTCCATAAGCTTATTATTTCCAGAAAAAATTGAGGGAAAAAGCACTTTAAAATACCTTCCTATTTCCCCCCATGTTTATTTATTATTTGAAACAGAATCTGTTCAGGGTAGATTTCTAAAGTAAGAGAAACATAAAATTTGTACCTATCAGGGAGCAGATTAAAGGCAATGCCCTTGTTTGCCTACCCATTTGGAACAGATGGAAATGGCACTCAAATCAAAGACCAAATCACTGTATCATGAAGACCTCAAATCCTGTTATGAGAGGTTTGGAGGCAGTTCGTCCCAGTAATGATTAGATACTTATTCAGGGGCAAAATAGTTTGGCCTTGACCTCAAATGTACACTGACTCACCAGCATAGGAACGGTAGTGATCTTGAACTGTGGTTTTCCAGCAAGCGGGCAGCCTTCATTGTGAGGTCCAATCCTGTTGACCTCCTCCTCGGCTCTCCTTTCCCGGACCGTCGAGGCCCTACTTCATTTTTTATCTTTGCCCTAACTTATTTGGCTCTTAACTACAAGTAGTCAAAGTATTTATCTAACAGTGATTCTGGTTAAAGGGCCATTTGGAGGCCTAGTTGGGGCATGGGAGAGACTAACACAAGGGTTTTGCATTTACATGAGGATCCTATTTCTTGAATTTTCCTCCTTTGCTCCTTTAAGCACTTATTACCGAGAATGGCTAGGCTGGGGGTGCAGGGGCAGGGAGCGATGACCAGACCACTGGAGCGGCAAAGCCTCGCGGGATCTCCGTGGCGTGGAACCTCAGGAACGGTGAGAATCATACACCTGCTCCCTTCCCCCCATCGCTGCGACCAGCCCAGAGCGTGCGCTTTGAGGGGCCCCGGGCGCCGGCGAGCTGGGGGCAAGGAGCCGAGGGATTGGCTATTGCCCTCGCTGTCCACCTTTGACCTATGCTAACAACACGGCCTCCAACCCAGCCGCCCGGGCTTGAGTTGCCCAATAACCTCACCGCGCCCTAGCCAGGCCCAGCGGCTCCGCTGCTGATTGGGCCCCGTCCCTTCCCGCTCCACCTTGCCATCTGCCCGCCCCGGGCGCCGCTGCACGTTTCCATTGGCCATCAACCCTGCCTATCAGTCCACGGCTCACCTCCCCCAAACAGCCGGCCGAGCCGGCGCGTGCTAGGGAGGCGGGGCCTCTGGGCTGGGGGCGGGGCCGGGGCGGGGCCTCGGCCGAGGCTGGTGCAGCGGTGGCTTTGGGCTCTGGTTCTGGACTCCAGCGCAGCATCCTCGCTGCAGCCGCTACGGCTGGCTGCTGCACTTGGTCAGGTAAAGAGAGCCTTGTCTGTCCTGCTGGTGGTCTGCTCCGCCTCTTCTCCCTCCCGACCACAGGCTGTGTGTTCCGCCTCTCGGGGCCTCGGGGCTCTCGGAAAGAGGCATCGAATCCGTTTTGCCCCGTTACCTTCCTTTTCTCCCCTTCTGCGTCCGTTTCTCAAGCTCCCCAACCAAGCGGTGCCAAAGTCTGTTAGCGGGGCTCCCCGGGTCACCCTAACGCTCCTCACTACAGAACTGTCGTTAACTCTCAGGTCCCAGCGCCCGTGTGCAGTCTCCTTCCCAGCTTGGCACAGGAAGGGTGCAAGGGCGGGCGTGGAAGGGAGGGGTGCAACGCTTCATTTTGAAGCTGAATGTGTTTAGTTCACAAGGGGAATACCTTAGTGGGGTTGATTTGGGAACGTTACCTGCTTCAGGATGATGATTGGCGATGACTAGAAGGATATCTGTTGGTGCTTTGTGCTTATATTTATAGGTGACATTCACCATCACCGTTTTCTTCTTTCACGAACATCATCATCACGACCATCACCGTCAACATTTCTTTTCCTCCATCAGAACTCTTCAAGTTCTGCAAAGGCAGGCTCTGTTCAGGCATGTAAGTGCTGACTCCCCCAAATAACAAGCAGTGCCCTTGCCCCCTAAGGCCAGAGCCAAGTCTTCATTTAACTCAAGGCCAAGTAGCTGGGAGTGGGGTGTGAATGGGGAGAGTTTCCTTATCCCTATTTGCCGTGGAGATTGCCACAGAAAACCCTTTGCTTTAATCATCCACACTGCTGTTTGCTGACTATGGAGAGTTTGACATTGGCAGTCACACAATCTGATGGACTGAATGCAGAGTCCAGGACCTGGGATACAGGCCTGTGTAACACGGGTGCTTCAGCCACGGAGAAGGGAATGTCTAGACCCAAGCCTTTAAGACCTGATGAACTAGCTTAGCTCTGACTTTCTTCCACAGTGGCTCCAGCTGTACTAAAGCACCATCCTTGTGGGCATATGCATCATGTGCTATGCTGCCTTGGGGGATCTAAGTTCCTGAGAGAGGGAATTATGTTGTCTATAGCAGGTAGCATCTTATGACCACAGGATTGGGATTCAGCAGCCATTGCTTAGCTTTTCAGGGCTTAGTACAAGATCACTTGATGCTTAGATTTTTTAACCCCTTTTCAGGAGGGGAAAACAGTGCAACTGAGAGTTGCATACCAGATTAACTGTCATTGTGGAAGATATTGCTTTAAAAGTGTTTAGAAGTCCCAGGTCTTGGTCAGACATATCTAACCAGTCTCCTTTCTCTTACCTGTGGTTATAGCCCCATAGTAGGACCAATGAATTCAATGCCTTTAGATATACTGCAGGGTGGAAGGAGCAGTGACCTCACTGGAGGGAAACAATGAGTAAAAGTTGGGAGACAGTATATCATAATGGTTAAATCCATAAACCTGTCATATGAATTCCAATCCTGGATGAACTACTTACTAGCTGAGTGATTTTGGCAAGTCATTTATTCCCTTGAACTTTAGTTTCTTATTTGTAAAATGGGGGTAATATTTCCGGCCCCATAGAAGAAGTTGTAAGGATTAAGTGAGAGAGTATAGTTAAATGCTTAGTAGTTCCTGGTACATAGTAAGTGAGGAATGACTGGTAATCATTCTTGATAATACTTGCCAACAAGGATAATAAAGGCTAGTGTTCTGTCCCTAAACATGCATCCCCCCCATGGCTTTTTACATCCCTTTTAGTTCTTAAAACTGATGCTAATGGGAGATGGCAGCTTTGAGGTTCCTCATAGGACTCCATGTTAAAGGGATGGCACTGATTGAAGCCACTTGTGTTTGGACAGACATTTGTCTCACCAGCCTGCACAAATGCTTAGCAAGCTCTTTTAAGATGCATTCGAGATGCAGCTTTAGTGAAGGTTTCTGGGCCTCTGGGCTTGTCCTAGGCTGCTCCTTTCTCCTTGGCTGTTCAATGCCCTGACTTGCTAAATTGTGCTTTTTACAGAATCACTGTGAATGCACTGGCTTCTGCCCAGGAGAAGCAAAACTGCTTTTCTTCAAATATCCCTGGGAATTGAAGAAAATCTAACTTGCTAGCATGGGAGAACCTGTGTTTTACAATATTTTTCTTCTCTAAGAATGACATACTGTCAGTTGTATCAGTTAGGATCCTTTTCGTTGTATGGGATAGAAACCTAGCAGAAGCAGTCATAAGCAAAAATGAACATTTTTGACTAACATAACCAAGCCATGATCACACTATAATGTCTTCATGAGAAAGATAGTCCTGAGATTAAGAATTTTTTCTGGTTTGCTAGCTTGATTTCTGTGTCTTTGTTTCTATCTCTTTCAGTTCTGCTCTTTCTTTTTTTTTTTTTTTTTTTTGCCTTATTATTTCCTCTTCTTTTTTCTTAAGTTTATTTATTTATTTTGAAAGAGAAAGAAAGCACGAGTGGGGGAGGGGCAGGGGGAGAGAGAGAGACAGAGAGAGAGAGAGAGAGAGAGAGAGAGAGAGAGAGAATCCTAAGCAGGCTCTGTTCTGTCAACCCAGAGTACGATGTGGGGCTTGAACTCATAAACCGCGAGATCATGACCGGTGCCAAAGTTAAATACTTAACTGACTAAGCGTGCCCCTAGCCTTATTATTTCCTACCACAGATGCTATCCTCTCAGTGTCTTCTTAGGCTGTAGGTTCACATGCATCTAGCTCCATAAGCTAAGGGTGGCTCGTGTTTCCTCTAGCTCCACAGAAGAACCTCCAGAAGAACCATGATGGATTAGTACTCGGTCACAGGCTTAACCCTGCCTGGGTGGAATGTGTTCGCTAAGGAATAGCGTCCTGTAAGTCCTATCATTGTCTGGGAGTGGATCTCACATCCTAGTCTTCTTCTCTCTCAACAAAAAAATTGGTAGAGTTGTCCCCAAAGGAAGAGAAATGGGAGCAGGCTGGAGCTTGATGTGATGATAAGGACTCAGGAACCCTTCTTTCCTACCTCATGTATGGTGATTCAAAGTCTAGTTTTATGTTAAAGCTTTGGACTTGAGCATGTGATCCCAGGCATTAATGCATTTTAGATGATTTTGCCTTTAATTTTTTTTTTTTTAATTAAAACCTTACTTGCATAATTATGAAAATTCGCCAGAGATACTTAATAATATACAGTGATTCCAGTCTTGGTAGATCATGTTTGGGGGTTACTCATACTCTCTTGTTGGGGCTTTGTTTTACCAGGAGCCATTATTTTTAGAGGTGCATAGTCTCTGTGTTAAAAATCAGCTTTATTCTCAGCAGGTCCCAGCCTGTGTGTTGACAGAGTTACAGCCATTAATCTGATTTGCTTGATCTTGTAGAGATGCTAAACCATGGGAATTGTATCCTCATGGAGTAAATATGAGCTTGCACCAACAGGCTGGCCTTGTGAGGGAACTGAAACATCCCTGTGTTTAACATCTGAGCGGAAGTGCTGACAAAGCAGTCATCTGTATGTCCCGTAACCTAATAATTACTAAAGTGGGAAGGATGGAAAGAAGGCTGTGAACCTCCTTAACTTGTCAACGTATAAAAACAAGTCTGTAGGAAAGGGACCATTCCCTCCCACTTAGGTTTCTCAAGTTTTCTGGCTACATGTAAAATATGCCCCTGAATAATGTGTATTTTGCATTTAGGCTTTGAAAATATGATGCCGTAGTATACATATGAGGCTGGGGAGAGGGGTAGAAGACCCATCGGTCTTTCTTTTGAGCCAACTAACCTTGAAATGACCTCTGTAATTCACCTCTGCAGGAAGCAGGCTACTGGATAGGTTTTTTGATCTTGTTCTTGTGTGTTTTGTTTTGTTAAAGCTAGTTCATCTATTTCCTTACTTTAATCAAAACTGACCTGTATTGTGTTCCATCTTATTAGGGCAATACCTATTTCTCCTTTCTGAAGTGTCATAAATCATTATTAAAGACGAACATCATTCAAATTAAGCACTTTTTTTACCTTGGTCTTCTGAGTCACAGGCTATTGTGGGGGATATTTTCGAGATAGGCAGGACTTTCTTTCTTTAAAAAAATTTTTTAATGTTTATTCATTTTTGAAAGACAGAGAGAGACAGAGCACAAGCAGGGAAGGGGCAGAGAGAGAGGGGGACATAGAATCTGGAGCAGGCTCTAGGCTCTGAACTGTCAGCACAGAGCCCAACGTGGGGCTTGAACTCACGAACTGTGAGATCATGACCTGAGCCAAAGTTGGATGCTTAACCGACTGAGCCATGTAGGCTCCCCAGGACTTTCTTTTTTAACAAGAGAAAAACAGAGTTTATTAGCATGTATATCATGCTTACACAAGGGAGTATCCAGACATGAGTAGCTCCAAGGGGTGGTGAGAACATGTGCTTATACATAACGTCTTAGGCCAAAGGAATAGGAGTTGGGGTTTCTGGGTGGGGGAGGAAAGTTATGGGAAGTTACCCAAGAAAAGTATGGTTAAACAAGGGTTACTTAATAAGGTTTGTTATGCATATTTAAGTCAGTGCCTTCTCCATTAAGAAGAGTTATTAAGAGTTTTCCTCTTCCTGGCATGGGAGAAGGAGACACATTTTACAAGTGGAGATTTTCTTTATTTTTTTAATTTTTTTTTAATGTTTATTCATTTCTGAGAGACAGAGAGAACAGAGCGTGAGTGGGGGAGAGGCAGAGAGAAAGGGAGACACAGAACCTGAAGCAGGCTCCAGGCTCTGAGCTGTCAGCACAGAGCCTGACGTGGGCTTGAACTCACTGACCTTGAGATCATGACCTGAGCTGAACTCGGACAGGACACTCAAGGGACTGAGCCACCCAGGCGCTCTGAGATTTCCTTTATAATGTACATTTCATTTACAAAAGGAAAACTTGTAAACTTGTGCTCCTTTCTTTTTCCTTTTTTTTCTTTTTTTGTTATAGCTTTTACTACATCTTCCTGAATCTCAATGGCTGTTAGCTCAAACTCACCCATATGTCAAAGAGGCATATTTTTGGGTAGTATATTCTGAAATCTCTCATTCTGCCCTTTGAAACTTCACTATTTTTTCCAGGAAGTTTCATTTAGCAATAGCCGAGTTGGTATATAGTTCTAGAGAGATTCAGGTTTGCAGGGTAAGAGATCTACAAAGGGAGAGAGAGAGAAAAAGAGAGAGAGAGAGAGAGAGAGAGAGAAGGAACAAGGATGAGAAAGCAGAAAAAAACCCCACAAATTTAAATGTATTGCCCCATCTCATTAAATCAGTCTCTCCGTTCTGAGAATAGGTCAGTCTAGTTAAACAGTTATTTCAGGAGGCAGTAGTACAGGTAGGAGTCAGGTGCCTAACTCAGCCATCTGTATGGTGTATGCAATCAGGCCTTTAGTAGGGGGGATTTCTGTGGAGACAAAAGAAAAACAAAAGTTAATGGTTAGAACAAACTATAAGCCCAGTTTTTGACTCCAGAGAAGACTTGGTTAATAAGATTTCTAAATGTTGGGCTTATGTCATCCTTCAGTGGTGGAGTTAGGACAGGCAGTGGCAGTCTGATGGTTTGCATCCTGCTTTGATTTCCTGGTTTGCGGTCTGAATGTCTCTGGCGATGGCACTGAGTGTTCCAGTGAACCTTCTGAGCGGCCTTATATAGCAACAAAGGTTGGATAAGGCAAGACTTTTTAATATTCATGTTGGTCATCAGGATCTGTGTGTTAATGGACAAGTAGCGGATGCAGCCTGAGGGTGGACCGGGGAAGGCAGATAAGGCTAAAGAGTAGGGCAGGAAATACCGTCATGTTGCCATTGTCAAGGTGCTGGTGCTGACATGCCGGGGGGAGCCCTCCGGTACATGTTTCTGTGAAGGAAGCAACAGAGAATGGGAGATGACGTGAGGAACAATATTTAATAATCCACCCAACACAGCAGTGTATGGCTGCTCTTCTTAGGGACTGTTGCCCTGTTTTGCCCCTATGAGTATCTGTCCACACTCAGGCAGGCTCAGAGGCTTTATCTGATGATTTACCCTGTGACACATGGAAGGAAAAATACAGATGTTTCAGAGAGAGGGGGAACCCATCTACTTCTGAGGAGAAGCTCCCTCTGATGATCCACTCACCGTGGTAATTTGGGGAGACCATAAAAGTTTCCCAAACCTTGACAATGGCACAAATGAAGTTCCAATGAAATTCTCTGCAAGAATAGTATCATCTGTGGCAGAAAGGAAACCCTTCTGAGTGGCGCTGAGACAGTGCTGTCTCATGCTCCCCAAGATAGCTCCTTCAGGTGTCTGGGTTTCTTTCCGTATTACAGAGCAGCTTTTCTCCTCTTTGATGTTGTAAAGATGGCTGAGTTAGGACAGAGAAAGGATTTTAGAATTACAGTTACTGTCCTAGCATTTAACGATCTATGTGTTTGGGCCCCTGGAGGCAGTAACTAAAATCTTCATCAACATTTCCAGAGGGCGCGCTCATCTTTCTGCTTTGTTCTGTTCACTGATTGAAAGCCCATCCCCATGGTCTTCACCCTGCCAGTGCTAATAAAGCCTATTTCTCACCTTTACACCATGGAGTCCATATAACTTGTTGATGTTCTTCTTAGAGTAAAATGTCCTCAATGTCTATCCCAAGGGCAGGCAGCAAGTGTGTTTCCTCTCTGATGCTTAATGCAGGAGATTTAAGCTCCTTCCCTTGGTTACCTAAGCTGTCAGTAGGTACCTCTGTGCAGTAGGTAAGTGGTATCTTATCTCTCCTATAGATGAGCAATTCAGGGATCAGAGAGGTTAATATGGTTACTTAAAGGTATGGCTTTAAATGGAATCTCGGTAGTATTTATTGTACCTGTTGGGTTTGCATTCTACCCTTTGTCTGTGCCCTAGTAAGCCACAGAGAACATTCCTGGCTTTGAAATTTTTTAAACTTCCAAAGCAGGATAAACCATAAATATAGTGCAGTATTCTGGGTATGGATTTAGTGAAAAGCAAGAGTTGCTTTTTTTAGGCATTAACATGATTACCCTTTCTCTTTTTAGATAAAGACAGCCACTTTAGAAAATTTTCTAGGCCTGGATCATATTTGGAAAGCTTTGCAAATAATTTTTTAAAAGCCCACAGGTCTGCAGAAAATGGAATTCATCTACAGAATTGGCATCTGTTCTGTCCCCATTTGCCAATGTCCTCATCTCCTTTTATCTCTGTTTCTTCAGTAGCATCCTCTACCTTCTACCCACAGGAGACAACTGGCTTCTTTCTGACCCACCTAATCTCTATCACAATAAATATGAGTAGAACATAATCACACATAATAGGGGGTATTGTCCTTCTATTAAAGTCACTTTCTGATTTGTCTTAAGCTGGCCCTGATTTCCTTTAAGCTCTGAAAACGTAGATCACTTCTAATTTTCATGATTATTTGAAGAACTGAAACTCCATGATACCCTAGTGTCATAAGGGAAAGTGGCAGATTGAAGGGGGAAAAAAAACAAACTTACTGTTTTCTCAAGGAACATTACCTTATTTCTTACTCTATAGTTCTTGTGCCCAAATTATTCTCTAGATAGTTGACAAGATTTTTTTTTTAGTCGTACAGTGGAGAAAACTGAGATGGGGAGACAAAAAAGTGACTTGCCCAAGGTCACTCACGGTCAGTGGCACAGCCAAGAATAGATCCAGGTCACCCGACTCCCTGGGCTTTGTTTATTACATCATTCAACTTCTCTTGAGGAAGTAACAGCCCTGCCAGCTATAAAAAAATGAAAGGACAGTCAACGCTCAGACTCTGTTTTGGGGACTTGGTCTTTTTTTTTTAATTTCTATTTTTTTCCATTTTTGCTGAAAACAATAGCTGCCAAATTGTTCACTATTAGCTAGATTTTAAGACCTTAGAACCAGTGCAGAATTTGCTAAGAACAACAACATTCTGTATCTACAGTCAATAGCACTGGATTGTACACTTAAGTTGTTAAAAGGACAGATCTCATGTCAAGTGTTCTTACTAAAATAAATAAAGAATTTTAAAAAGATAAACACAATTCTGATATCATAGTGACAAACTGGGCAAATGACAAAGCAAAAAGTAAAGGTGGCTGAAAGCTCTAGAGTGGTTGCATATGGATCTTGTGCTCAAACCACATCCAAGGACAAAATACACAAAAGAGGGAGGAGGGGCATATAGTCGAATTTTAAGTCTAAGACACTTACCTCTAGGGTGGTGTGGACCCAGGGGAATCGCATCAGGAAAACTAAGGTCATCAACAAGAAGAGAACTAGAAAAAAAATTGTTAAGCCAATTTTTATAAAAGAGGGCTTTTAATATTACAACCAGGATACTGATGTACAAATTTTGCTACTTGGAAAGGATGAAGTCAAATTCACAGAGGGCGAGGAAGCAGAACTAGTCCATTCTTATTTTGTTCTTATTTTGCTTGCTGTCTTTTCTATGCAAGTGCAGCCGGTGAGAATCTCCATCTACAAACACAAGTATTTAAAAAGTATCTCATCTCATAATTTTTTTTTTCAAATCATACTCTGTTTTGTTTCAAGCCTCTTCCTTCTGGAAAGGTAGAAGACCTATCCTCAGGCCTTTTTAGGGTCACACCATTCCCCAGAGTTGTATCAAGGCTCCAGGGTGTTGGCACAGTGGGGCAGCATTCGGGGGGAAACGCTCTGGTCCTTGACGCATCTGACCACACAGGTTACATGGTAGTGCCGTGTTTCTGCTCACATAACTCGCTCAGTTGCAGGTATCCAGGTCATCCTTGGGCCACAGAAATATTTAGGCGACATATCCTCTCATCCTTCTACTTAGATGTACCACACACAGCTCTGGGGGCTTGTGGCCTCTCTGGGGACAATGCCAGAAAGCAAGGGCTGGCTCCTCCCTCCTCCTGGGTTTATAAGCCTCCCTCCCTCCTTTTCCAACAGCAGGAGGGAGCTAATTCTTCATGTTGCTTCAAGGCTCTTTATGTCCATAAACTTTATTCCTTTTTTACCTCCTTCAATAAATTCCCTATGTTCTTCTAAGTACTTGGGATTTTGGAAAACAAAATCCAGAAATATTCGCAGGCTATTTCTCTCTCTTTCTCTCTTTACCTTCTACCTCTCCTGATGCAATGAACACCACTTATGATATCTACCTTATTGGGACTCAAGCAAAAGGGGAAAACACAGGAGAAATAAAAAGAAATAGATTAATTACCTTTTTTTTTTTTTTTTTTTAGAGAGAGAGAGAGAGAGAGAGAGAGAATCCTAAGAGGCCCCATGTTCAGTGTGGAGCCTAAAGCTGGTCTTGATCCCACAACCCTGGGATCATGACCTGAGCTGAAACCAAGAGTCAGATGCTCTACCAAATGAGCCACTGAGGCAACCCCAGATTGTTTTTGATCATTCTTTTTTTAGAAATACAGTGATTTGAGATATCTGTCTTATTCACATCTATTTCCCTTTCTCTGAAAATGGCCCCAATATGTAAGTATGGGCTCCATATACATAAGAACATGTACCTGGTCAGGGTTACTTAAACCAGGGATAGAAATCTGACCCAAGCTCAGCCAATCGGATTCCATAACCCAAGAATGAGAGTTTAGGACTGAAGGATGGCAGTGAATAGGAGTCAGTGGAGTTAAGTCACAGCTAGAGAAGTGCTCCAGGGGGAGGGCCTTCGAGCCCTGTCCCAGAGGCCATTGGAAGATTCTGCCTCCTGCTCTTGGCTTTTCCACCCTTACTTTGATTTCATGAATTTGCCCACGAATTTCATGAAATTGGATCTGCCTCCATTTTTGTTAACGTAGCCTAAATCAGGTTCAGTTGCTTGCAACCAGAAGAAATTCAAGATTGCAAAGGCAGAAACACATGATGATGAGAAAATTGAAACTCAAGATAGGTGAAGAGATAGTAGATAGAATCTAGCTATTTAAGATGTGTTCATCTAATGATTTAAAGTGATCATTGCAAGAATTATGTCTGTGATTCTGGAACAACTTTCAGCATTTTTTTGAGGACTTTTTTTTAAATGTATATTTATTTATTTTGAGAGAGAGAGAGACAGAGACAGAGACAGAGAGACAAGCATGAGCAGGGGAGGGGCAGAGAGAGAGAGACACAGAACCTGAAGCAGACTTGAGGCTCTGAGCTGTCAGCACAGAGCCAGATGTGGGGCTCGAACCCATGAAGGTGAGATCATGACCCAAGCTGAAGTTGGATGCTTAACTGACTGAGCCACCCAGGTGCCCCATGGACTTTTTTTTTTTTTTTAAACTGTGGGCACTGCTTTGTAGTAAGGCTGTGAACACACTAACGAACAGCCAGATGATGTGTGGGGTTTTTGAGAATGGAAGTGCTTCCATCTGAGGGCTTGCTAAAGAGACTGGGGTGACTTTGTCAAGATGAGGAGATGTCTCAGGTGTTTAAAGGGCCCTTGGACAGGAGAGGAGTTGGGTTTACAAACTCTGGTAGTAAGGACAAACACCAATGGAAAGGTATTAAGAAGTGGATTTTGGCTCAGAATAAGGGATTTTTTTTTTTTTACACTTATCACTGCCTTAAGGCCATGAGGTTTCCTTGTGGGCTAGAGAACAGTTTGCTATAGAAGAATTCAAGTTGAGACTGGACAGTGGTCATTCACAAAGGTTATAGTGAAAGGGAAACTCCAGAATTGGGATAGAATGGATAATTTCTATGCTGTCTCTAAATCTAAGATTCCATAATTTTCCCTATGAATTTTGTCAACTCCTAGACTAGAAAAATGCCAACCCACAACTTGACAGAATGTAATAGGAGTTAAGGCATTTCGAAAATACTGTTTTATCAGATTTTTTTTCCTTTATATGAAAAAAACAAAACAAAACAAAAACACCCACAGGCTATATCATATCATTGAGAGAAGACATTTTCACAGAGAGAAATCTGTACTTTATCCGTACTGTATTGTAATCTGTACTGATAGTGATTAAAGTCTTCACAGCCAGGTGGTTCACTGAATGGAAAACATTTCTGTAATATTAATGTAATCATGCAAAACCCAGGGAATGCTGAATTCCAGTGTCCCTAAATTTCTAGGCTACATGAACCCAAATAGACTTCTTGAGTTATTTTACAGAAGAAGTCAGAATCCCAACTCTTTTCCCAGACCTTTATAAATGAGAAAGATGTTACCGTGGCACCTTTTGTGGGACTGAAACAGGCAGTTCAGATGTTTTATCCACCACTCCCCAAGACACCACACATTAGCCAGTCCCTTTTAACAACCATGTAACCATTTGTGTATTTTAGATTATTATTCTTAATTAGAGGGTAAGCACTGGATTATTCTAGTTTGTCATTTACCGCAGCAAGCAGATGCTGACATTCAATAATCATGTCTTAAACAAGAATGGACAAGGAAAGCCACTTAGTTTGAAATCCTGGTAAAGACTCCCATCAGATGTAGTCCAACATGAAGATTTTCATAATCCCTTTTATAATCTCTCACTCTTCATGTAAAAACCTTAAGAAATGCAAGCATACATATAACCATTCATTAGATCTCTATGTGCTATGACTTTTATAAAGAGCATTCAAAGGAATCCAGTCTCTTTTGCTTTGCAAATTGGATTCTCAATTCATTTTAAAGACACCATTTGCGATGTAAGTAAAAACATATTTTCTGTCTATTTTAGAGTCCAACTTGAAAAAAACATAATCATGAATGTAGGGTGTGAGGTAAAATCGTTTTAAAAATCATTTCTGGAAATGTAAAAAAAACAAAAAGGTACAAAGAAGGAAATAACAACGATCCATATTCCCACTATATTTTGTATTCCATATTCCCTCTACTTTTGGGAAACACTTTAAACAATTCATGTATGTTGATTATCAAGAATTCAAATAAGGCAAAAAGTTACAAAGATGAGAATTAAAAAACAATCATCTCAAATACTACAGTTCTCATTGTTAACCTTAGATGAACATCATTTTATACATCTATCTATAGCTATCTACTTGTCGATATGGATGGATATTCAGATAGAAGTGCTTTTATAAAAATAAGTAGAGATGCTATTTATAACAAAAATTATTTTTAAAAAATTTCAAGCAATTAAAAAAATTGAATTGAAATTAAATAGTCTAACATCAAATGAATGTATCTCATTTCAAGATATATTATTTCCTGAAAAAAGTCTCTTTATGGCTAAAGTATCATGAAAAGTATTAAAAAGCTGGAGTCACTGTCATTAATTATATTGCTGTTTTTATGAACTTTGTTCTTTTTTTTAATGTTTATTTTTTTTGAGATAGAGAGAGTGTGTGTGTGTGTGTGTGTGTGCGCGCGCGCGTGTGCACACGCATGAATTGGGGAGGGGCAGAGAGAGGGAGACATAGAATCTGAAGCAGTCTCCAGGCTCCTAGCTATCAGCACAGATCCTGATGCAGGGCTATAACTCATGAACAGGGAGATCATGACCTGAGCCGAAGTCAGATGCCTCACCAACTCAGCCACCCAGGCGCTCCTGAACTTATTTCTTTAGACAGTTTCAATTGACTTCCTTTTTTTTTTTTTTTTTAAAGATTTTATTTTTAAGTAATCTCTGTACCCAACGTAGGGCTTGAACTCACAATCCTGAGACCATGATTTGTATGTTCTACCAACTGAGCCAGCCAGGCACCACAGTGACTTCCTTTTTTGGAAAGATTAACACTTTTGAAACTTCTTCTCCATTTCCTCTTACCACCTCCTGAATATTGTTAAATGTTTTATTATTTTTTCATTATTCAGGTTATGTGTCCCCTTTTGCTTTGTAGATATATTTTGAGAGTTGTTTAGTGGTTGCTCTATGCTTAAATGAATCGAATGCATACAGCTCTGAGTGTGATATCTTTGTGCTTTATTTTCGGTTATTTTGATAAATAGTAACCCACCAACTTAACACAATCATTCATAATCTCTGATATTTAGGGTCTAAAACTGTGTAAACCACTATCATTCATCATGAAAAAATTGTTGAGTGCCTGTTTGGTGCCAAACATTGCTGAGGTCTAAACTCTCAATGTTAAATAACATATAATCTCTGCCCTTAAGAAGCAAGAGCAACCGGGGCTCCTGGGTGGCTCAGTTGGTTAAGTGTCCTACTTGGGCTCAGGTCATGATCTCATGGCCCATGAGGTCAAGCCCCGCGTCGGGCTCTGTGCTGACAGCTCAGGGCCTGGAGCCTGTTTCAGATTCTATGTCTCCCTCTCTCTTTGACCCTCCCCCACTTATGCTCTGTCTCTCTCTGTCTCAAAAATAAACGTTTAAAAAAAATTTTTTAAAGAAGCAAGAGCAACCAAAATATATTAAATTCCTAGTGTGTTAGCTCCATGAGAACTGCTTAATTATTTCTTTATCTGCTGTGTCCATTATAAGGCCTGGTATTGCATAGGCTCTCAATTAATACTTGTTTAATTAAGTGGGACTTTATGTGCTGCAAACTGGGGTAAGCGCATTGAAAGCTATACCTGGGGTGCCTGGGTGGTTCAGTCGGTTGAGCATCTGACCTCGGCTCAGGTCATGATCTCACAGTTTGTGGGACAGAGCCCCACATCTGGCTCTGTGCTGACAGCTCTGAGCCTGGAGCCTGCTTCAGATTCTGTGTCTGCCTCTCTCTCTGCCCCTCCCCTGCTTGCTCTCTCTCAAAAATAAATAAACATTAAAAAAATTAAAAAAAATTTTTTTAAAGCTATATCTAATTTTATCTTAACAACAAACCTATTAGGTAGGCATTGATTGTCTCTTTTTATAGATGAGGAAACCAAGTCTCAGTAAATAATATCCCAAAGTTATATGATAGGATTTGACCGTAAAGTTCATTCTTTTTTCATGACACCTGGCCTGCATCATTTATGCTGGAAATAATGTAGGAAAGAGGCACGTGAACTACTGTTTATAATACATGGGTAAGAAGTACAATAGTATATGTACCGTCTAGAGGCTAAAGGGCTGTTTGGTGTGGAATCTCCACTCTATCATTTTTTCACTATCTGACGTTGATCAAGCTACTTCTCTGAGCCTCAGCTTCCTATCAGTAAAATGGGATTAACAGAGGGAGGAGTGAATGAAGTAACTCAGGTAAAATGTGTAATGCCTGCCA